>NC_045783.1:22585738-23210738 GCF_008692025.1 Phocoena sinus
ACATAGAAAATCCTAGAAAATCAGCTGAAAAAATATTGAAACCAATAAGTATGATCAGTAAAATGTAGAGAAAGTTATGTACAAAAGCCAATTGCTTTTCTTCGTATAGCAGTTATCTGTTAGAAAATGTAATGGAAAAAAGATCCGTTCACACTAGGGATAAAACTATAAAATCCCCAGAACATGCTTAAAAAGAAACGTGAAAAATCTCTTTGAAGAAATCTACAAAACTTCTCTGGTAGAAATAAAAGGAAGAAATGCCCTAAGTCAATGAGGAGAGAACTAGCAGAGGTCAATGATAGCCTTATTCTAGTAGGACAATGTTTACTGTATTTCTCATTAGTTAAACAGAAAGGCAAATAAAAGCCCTATAGGGTTCTTAAGGAAGTGACCAGAAAATATCATTAACATGGCATCAAAGTTCCGTATGAAACAAGTTTCTGAGTTATTCAATACTATTCAATGTTTTTTATAGTTTGGGGGATTTGGATGAGGCACATGTCACACGTAGCCACTTGACAACATTTTCAGTCTCCAATGATCCTTCCTCAACCCTAAATGGCAGAACAGACTCATCATCACTGAGACCCTGGCACAAAGCAGGAATCATCTACTGTACGTATCTTCTTCTGCTGGAAAATGGCCACGTAGAATTACGTGTGCAGCAAAAAGGGAGTTAACTAGGTTCAGCAAGCAGCATTTTCTCCCAAAGCTGAAGATTGGTTCCTCGCATGGAGTCAGAAAGCTGATTTAAGCATCTGTCCTTTGAGATGCATCACCTTGTGTGACTCACCAACAGCTTTGAACAGCCCTGAACTGCCCTATAGAGCCTGTGCCAGTTTGATTTGAGACTCCAGAAAGATTCCAATAATACGTTTACTCCTCATTTTGTGGTTCTTTGAGCTCTCAGACCATAATCTCTATTTACTAGATTATCTGTTTTTGGTGATGAATGTTTTGTTCCCATCAGCAGTGAATGTGGGACTTTCCTGGTGGTGCAGTGGTTAAGAATCCGCCTGCCAATGCAGGGGACACGGGTTAGAGTCCTGGTCCGGGAAGATCCCACGTGCCGTGGAGCAACTAAGTCCGTGCGCCACAACTACTGAGCCTGAGCTCGAGAGCCCACGAGCCACAACTGCTGAAGCCCACATGCCACAACTACTGAAGCCCACGCACCTAGAGCCCGTGCTCCTCAACAAGAGAAGCCACTGCAGTAAGAAGCCCGCGCACCGCAACGAAGCGTAGCCCCTGTTCACGGCAACTAGAGAAAGCCCGCGCACAGTAACGAAGACCCAACGCAGCCATAAATAAATTAATTAATTAAAAAACACAAACAAACAGTGAATGTACCAAGACCTACACTTCAAGCAAGCAGATTCCATGATATATGAAGGTTCTGTGGAAACCAAAATATATGATTAATCAGGGGTTCCAAACACATTCCACTGGAGTCATTGTGACTCTGCTCTTCCTCTCACTCTCCAGTGCAATCTATAAGTCTATCCTGTAAGCCTTACCTTCGAGATCTATTCCGAGTTCCACTGCTTCTTCACTACTTCTGTCCCAGCCCAAACCACCATTACTTTTGCTTAGATGACCACAGAAGTCTTCAGCTGATCTCCCTGCTTCCACCAGTGCCCCCCTTTTTTTAAAAAAATGAAAGTCATAGCATGTTACTTCTTTGCTTTAAACCCTTCAGTGGCTTTTTCCTTTGCTCAGAGCAAAAGCCAAAACCCATATAATGGTCCATAAATAGAATGACCATATGATTTATCCTATAAACAGGGACATTTTTAGAATGAAAGGGGGAGGTATGACAAATTATCCCAGAACAATAGGCATAAACAGGGCTATCTCAGGCAAATGAGATGTATGGTCACCCTGTCTATGAAGCCTTGTATGATCTGTCCACCCCCCGCTTCCTATCAGCCCTCATCACCCACCAGTATCACCCTCTTTCTCTGCTCTGCCCAAAGAGGCCTCCTGGCTGTTCTTTTTCTGTTTTGTTTTGTTTTGTTTTGTTTTTGCGATACGTGGGCCCCTCACTGCTGTGGCCTCTCCCGTTGCGGAGCACAGGCTCCGGACGCGCAGGCTCAGCGGCCATGACTCACGGGCCTAGCCCTCCGCGGCATGTGGGATCTTCCCGGACCGGGGCACGAACCCATGTCCCCTGCATCGGCAGGCGGACTCTCAACCACTGCGCCACCAGGGAAGCCCTCCTGACTGTTCTTTGAACATGCTAAGTGTGCTCCCACCTCAGGACCTTTTGCACTTGCTCTTCCCTCTAAATGGAATGTTATTCTCCCAGATCAGTGCATGTCTTATTCTTTCCTCTCTTGTGGACTCTGCTCAAATATCCCCTTATTAGGGGGACACTCTTTGACCATCCTGTAAGTTAGAGCACTCTCACCCCCTCTCCCACTTCCCCCAGTGCTCCTTACCCCTCCCACCCTGCTGACTTTTTCTTCTACTTTCCTTATCACCATCTGTCACGTTAGATATTTATCTTTTATTGTTTATGGTCTGTTTTCTCCCACAAGGATGTAAGCTCTGTGAGAATGGGGACTTTAATTTGCTCATGATTATATCTCCAGCCTCCAGAACTCTGCCCAGCATGTAGGGAGTACTGTGAATATCTATTGAAGGAATGAGTAAGCAGCTGAAGTGAAGAGACATGTGGAAATCATGGTGTTCCTGGGGAGTAGCACAAAGTATTTATGTTTAATCCCATCGTGTGAAGTGGGAATAATTTGTCAGCAGAAAATATGGCCGTATGATCTTCGTAACATAAAATCATAAACACAAAAGTCCACAAGCAACATCAACAAAAATGAAACCCAGCAAACTATTGAACTACGAAAGATGGGCTATTTCCAGGTTTTTACGTTCATACTTGCTTGCATCTTGTTAATCGATTTTGTCCTTTTACTCCTGCAAGTGCTGAAGTTCTTACAAGAGATACGTTGGAGAAAAACACATGATTTTGCACATTTTCTCCTTTAGCTTGACTGTTCCTAAGGAAAGAAAGCCACTGGTCACAGATTTTGGTCTTGGAACACCCTGGAGTGTTCTGCTGACTTGGGGCTTAAGAACTGGTGTAATAAATCACAATGAGTTCAACATAAATCGTCCTTGGAGAGCTTCCACATCCTTGCTAACATTGAGATCTGTTTAAAATATCAGTCAATTTAATAAAAGAAAATTGGGATCTCATTTGTTATAATTTTGTTATAATTATCATTTTAATTAAATTACTTACTAGGGAGATTGAATCTTTTTTCCATACATGTTTAATATTTATGTTTTTTCTTCTGTGGATTTCTATTAATCTCTTATGTCGATTTAGCTATTGTGTTAGTCTTTTTATTCTTGAATTGTTTGAGCTCTCTCTGTATATAAGACCTCTTATGTTGTCAGTGGTCATTTGCCTTGTAGTTTTGTTTCTGGTTGCTTTTTGCTACATAGAAGATGGGTACACAAGTAATTTCCTGTATAATATTTTGCCTTTGATTTTATATTAATAAAGCTTTCTACACCTATGTGTATGTGGAGGGTTAGGGGAAAGGAGTTGTATGTGCGTTAGTGTGTGTATGTTTGTTCCTCTTGTCATCAAGTGAGGCAAAAGTCCTGTGGGTAACAGTTTATTACATACACACCACCCTGTGTCTGTCAGTCAGTCAGTCAGGGAGTAAATCACACTGGCTTTCTTTATGTATGTAAGATTGGTGTGAAATGAATGCTGTGGACAAGCAGGTGTCCTGCTGTGGCAGCCCTAGTCTTCTGTGCTGGGAGACAGACAGTCTCAGAAGCAGGAATGATGGGGTTCATCATTGTATGCTTTTCTGCCTTTCTTGTCCTTTCCCCTTATCCTTGTATTTTTCCATTCCAATTTCCTCTCCTTTGTAAGTTGCTGAACAAGTTTATAAGAACGGGGATTGATTTGTCTTAAGAAAAGGCAACTACAAATTACTCTGTAAGTTTCCCAAAGGCAGGACTATATTTTATTCATGTTTGAATCCTCAAAACCCAGAATACAGCACATACACTCTACATTTGAGTTAGGTGGCATAATTTCAAACTTGAAGCAAATGAGGAATTTCTTTGAGCATAGTAACAAGTATACACATGAAGCCATTGACCCAATTTTAATCAAAGTTGAGAGCGTTGAGTCAGACACAAAACAAATGTAGAAAATAAACGGTAGAACAGTAACAGAGGGAAGTTTTGGAGTCTCTTTCCCTAAAATAAATAAAAGAAAATGGATCTTCTGCAGAGCTTCTGCTTTTCTTATTGGTCTTTAGATGGGGCCTAGACCAGCCCCTTCTATAGGGTTCTCCTGGATTTCTGACGCTGTCAAATTTGGCAGGAAAAACTGAGTGAGGCAAGGTGCATTACTAGTGGGCATTCAGTCTTTGCAGCGTCCCGTCCTTTTTCTATCAGAGCATGTGGCCACCATCTGGAAGCCTGGCCCTGCTGCTGTCCTTCCCCTGGCGATGACCTTGACGTAGACAGCAGAGATGGAAGGTTCTAGTATTTATATCAAATCCATTTTTGCTGATGACCCTGCCTTCCTTTGTCCCAAGTCTGGTGACTGACATTTGCCCTGTTTTCTTTTCCTCTGCATCACTATCATATAAATCCTGGGGTTCTGCAATCTCTTTAAAATCTGGACTCTGATTGGATTGAACTCCACAGGAGTCCTGAACTCCATCTTCTTCTCCATTCAAGGTTTGGGTCTATGCTTCCCGCTGCACTGCTTATCTAATGACTGTCTGTGGAGAGTCAGGACCCCCCCACCCCCGCCGCCCCTGGCATGTCTGGGGAAAGGATCCCATGCCTCATGTCAATAACAGGCAGCCTCAACACCAAGCACGCTGCTTGCTATGTTCTCTCTACCACACCAAGCTGTTTCCCCACACCTGCAGCAATTTCCCCTCCATCCCTCAGGGACCAGGTCCAGGCTGGTTGTGGCCCCTTCCAAACTGCTCTAAGTGGATTGACTCAGCTATGTTCCAGGATGCTGCAATGGTAAACAAACTAAAGGAGCATGACATCAGCAAACTCAAATTCCTGACTGAGAGGTTTCACAGTCTATAATGAGCAAGATGTTTGCCTTTGGCTTTTACACTGAGCTCTTACCATTTGCCACCATCTTAAATACCACTCCTATCTTCTCCATTTCTGCATCAAAATCTGTTCCTCTTTCACTGCAGGTCTTCTAAAGAACAGCTCAGCAGAGTGAAAGGATAAGCACTTTAGAATGTGTAAAGGACACCAATTTCTTGGAGAGGCAGAGGGAGATGGGTCATACAGGCTGGCTTCTGCAGCTGTGGAATCTCAACGTAAGATTTATCTCCTAGGCTGGATGAAGCCGGCTCTGTTTACCTGTGTATCTGCCCCTTCAGCACTTGCAAACAACACACTTCAGTTATTGTAAGAAGAAAAGGAACTTATTGGTAGAATATGGGGTAGCTCACAGAGTTAACAGCGAGGATGGAGAATCCGGCAAGCACCAAGGGAAGTTGGGTGGTTAGCACAGGCTAGAACACAGCACAACAGGTACAGGCTGGTGAGGGTGCTGCTTCCAGCGCTACTGCTTACATGAGTGCCCCTGGACCCTGAATGGTGCCACCAGGATGAATTCTAAATTGTCGCTGCCCCTAGGAATCATTGCTCTAGACTCAAATTATTAGGCAAGCGTGAATCATGGCTGTATTTTGGTTGTAACCTCGTATCCTTGCTGCTTTCCATGAAGGCTCACACAAAGGCAGAACTTGAGAAGGGGGTTCAGATGCTGGATGGTCAAAAACATGGCAAATCCTTATTTCTGTTTTGACAACTTCCTTGAGAATACACATCATATATCAGTAGAGGTTCCCAGGAGTGTTGTTGATATTCGTTTAATTGCAAGACTAGCTCCCAATGGCCAAGAGGCAGGAAGTTGAAATGGAACGACCTGGAATCTGCCTCACACTCACACTCTTGGGCTTAGTGTCTGTCCTCCCCTGGATGGTTGACCCCGTGAGGTCAGGGTCCCTGACTGTCTCGGTGGCATTACATCCCCAGTGCCTCTCAGAGGGTATTAGAGGTTGAATTGTGTCCCTCTCAAATTCATATGTTGAAGTCCTAACCCATGTGAATGTCACCTTATTTGGAAATAAGGTCATTGCAGCTGTAATTAGTTAAGATGAGGTCATAGTGGAGTAGAGTGGGCCCCCTAATCTAACAGGACTTGTGTCCTTATAAAAAGGGGAAATTTGGACACAGATCCACATACAGGGAGAAATGCCTTGTGAAGAGTGGAGTTATGCCGCCACAGCTAAGGAGTTACCAGAAGGTCGGAGAGAGGCTGGAAACGGATCCTTCCCTGGTGCCTTCAGAGGGAGCGTGGCCCTGACGTGACCTCAGACTTGCAGCCTTCCGAACTATGAGACAATAAATTTCTGTTGTCTAAACCACATAGTTTGTGGTACTTTGTTATGGCAACTCTAGGAAACTAACATGAAGGGCATAGCATAGAAAATGACAAATATTTGTTTGAAAGAAAGTATAAAGAATTGTCCTGTTCCTTTCTAGCTGTGAGATCTTGATGAATGAATTTTATTCCATAATAGGAGATGGAAGAAATGTCTCACTCATTTTATTTCATTAAATCAAATGTATTCTGCTCCCCATCCCACTGGGTTGGTAGTAAGTTTAATGTTACGATGGGTTCTCTTCTGCCCCACATCCCAGGCCATTGGGAAGGTCCTTGAGGTCTTATATCATCCAATACCTTTGGAGAGGACTTTTGTTCCTTGAGCACATGGAGAGCCCAGTTTGCACCCGCTGGGCTTCTCACTGAGGCTGGTACCCTGGCCTCCCCAGGAACACCTAAGAAGCAAGCTCCTATAAGTCTTGCCCTCCCTCCGTGGTGTAGCAAGTTTCAGCTGATTCTCACAGCTCTTGAGACCAGGTGTTCATCTCTCCTCGATGCCCCTCCCCAAAAATCCGCTTCCTTTTTCAAGCTTGAGGAATAAAATCTCTCTCCTTAACTCACAGCTTCTTCCCTTCTCTTTCCAAGGCACTCACCTCTCTCCTCACCCCCTGCCCTCCAGAGACATCTCAATAGCTTTGGCTTTCTGAAATCCAAACCAGCAAGTTATGCTTGACCTTGGCAACACAAGCCCTTCTTGAGGCCAGTGAATGCAGTGGTTGGGCTACCATCTTCATTGGGAACAGCAAAGTTCACTGTGAATGAAACACAAATTAATATATGTGGTAGATTGTGTTATTGTTCACAATGATTAACTCTCTCTTTCTACAAAAGGGTTAGACACCCCACCCACTGCTATGTGACTTGCCATGCTCCCTTGTGAAAAATATGTATTCCCTGCCCCCAGTGATGTCAGGCTTAGCTTTGGCCAATGGGAGGTGAGCAGACATGACATGATGATGTCTGAGCACTGTTTCCACTAGCCCCCTTACTTCTTCCCTTTGCTATGAAAATAGTATATTCCATACACAGGCATATCTCGGAGATATCACAGATTTAGTTCCAGACCACCGCAGTAAAGTGAATATTGCAATAAAGTGAGTCACACGAATTTTGGGGTTTCCCAGTGCATATAAAAGCTATGTTTACATTATACTGTAATCTATTAGTGTGCAATAGCATGATGTCTAAAATATATATATACCTTAATTAAAAATACCTTCTGATAAAAAATGCTAACCATCCTCTGAAACTTGAGTGAATCTTTTTGCTGGTGGAGGGTTTGAAATACTGCAAGAATTACCAAAATGTGACACAGAGACACAAAGTAAGCAGATGCTGTTGGAAAATGGCACAAATAGACTTCCTTGACACAAGGTTGCCACAAATCTTCAATTTGTAAAAGAATGCAGTATCTGTGAAGTGCAATAAAGCAAGAATGATAAAACAAGGAATGCCCTAGAACTTTCAGCCTTGGTTCTTGTGGAACAGACCCACAGCCAACTTGCAGTTTGTGCGGAGCCATAGTCTGGTGCTAACCCACAGGCAATGTGTAACACAAATGAGAAATAAATCTTTGTTATTGTAATCTACCAAGATTTGGGGCCTAGGGTTGTTTGTAATCACAGGATTATCTAGCAAGATCTTACTAGTAAAATATCTAAATAATTATTCTTCCACATTGGGAAAGATTACTTCCCTTCTCTGAGCCTCAGTCTCATTAGGTAGAGTTGATTGGCTGGACCAGGTGATATCTTCGGTTCTTTCAGTTCTAATCTTCTAGGATTCTAAACCAGTATGAGGGCTTCCCTGGTGGTGCAGTGGTTAAGAATCCGCCTGTCAACGCATAGGACAAGGGTTCAAGCCCTGGTCCGGGAAGATCCCATGTGCCTTGGAGCAACTAAGCCCGTGCGCCACAACTACTGAGCCTGCGCTCTAGAACCCGTGAGCCACAACTACTGAGCCTGCGCTCTAGAACCCGTGAGCCACAACTACTGAGCCCACTTGCTGAAACTACTGAAGCCTGCGAGCCTAGAGTCCATGCTCCGCAACAAGAGAAGCCACCGCAATGAGAAGCCCGCGCACCGCAACGAAGAGTAGCCCCCGCTCGCCGCAACTAGAGAAAGCCCGCGTGCAGCAATGAAGACCCAATGCAGCCAAAAATAAATAAATTAAATAAATAAATAAGACCAGCTTCCTTCTGCATCCTGGGTCCACAGGGTTCATCCATGAGGCATCTGCTAACCTCTTGCCCTCTCCTCCCCACTACAACCTTCATTCTAACCCAGAGGTATATGACCAAGCAGGTAGCCAGCATTGTAGCGTAGAAAGAACTTAAGGCTTTGGAAACACGCAGACTCGGTTCTAATCCCAGTAACTAATTACTATCTGTTTGACTGTAAGTAAGAGTTAAGTTTACCTAACGTCTCTGAGCTTTCATTTTCCCATCTGTAAAATGGGAATAATGAGAGGATTGTGATGATGAAATAAGATAATATGTGTAAAGTTTCTAATACAGAACTTGTCACATATTAGGTATGCAATGAATGTTAATTCCCTTCATCCTTTAAGGGTTTTCTTCACCCGAGAGGGTTTGCAACACGTCCTAAGATAAAAGGAAGAGATTCTGAAAATTCACTTCAGATATCAGCTGTAGCTAGAGGAGGTGATGTTAGGAATTCCTGAATCCCATACATTAAACACATGGAGGGATGTGACCTCTATCTCTTCCACTTACTTTCCGTGGTCAAGCTTGTTGTGTCTAGGTTGAGGGTGTACAATCCCCTCACAGGGATAAGCAGTGAATAGTTGGAACAATGGTACACCTACCACAAGGGGCCACACCCCTTTCTTAAGGAAGCCTAGGGAACAAAGTAAGTCAAGAAATAGGGGGTGGTGAGCTAGGTTAAATGCTGTTGAGAGGCTGAGTGAGATGAGGTCAGAGAAGTGACCCTTGGGTTTAGAAACATAGAGGCCTTTTGGAAATAAGTCGTCGTTCTAGGCTGACATATTAAGTACCTATCAATGTGTACTTTCTGTTCTAGAAGCACGTGGTGGCAGTACTCTTGTCAGCTTGCCCCCTAGAACAACCTCGCTACATCTGTACTCTGAAAATGGAACTGATTAAAGATCGGTGATGCCCTAGAGCAGCTTGCAGGTCCAATAATCCAAGGTATTTGACCACAGAAGTAGAAAATGTTAATAAAACAAGGGGGCCATTAGACTGAGATGGTTCTAATACCTTAGCAGTCTGCGGGAACAAACAAAAACCTGACCCTGTAGATGCCTCAGGTTATCCAATCACAAACAGCCAACTCGGCTTTTCCACGTAAGACAAACGCTTAAGCCACAGTCAGTCAGTTAATTTCCTGCCTCTGCTTCTGCCTTTTCCCTATAACAGTCTTGCCCCTGCCTGCTCTTGGTGGAGCGCTCCTAACCACTTACGGTTTGGCCATGTCCATTCCAACCGATGTTTGCTCAAAAAACTCTTAAAATTTCTAATATGCCTGTTTACTTTCTAACAAAGGTAACCTGAATTTTGATTTGCCCATAGTTATATGCATTCTTGGAGAGGAATCATTGGCTAAACAAATAGCAACTAGTAACCTTCTGACTGAATTAGTTTAAGGTTTTTTTTCTGAAGACGAAAGCATCGACCGATAAGTTTGAGTTGCACGGAAGATTCTCTGCGCTCAGAGGATTAGTCAGATTTTCCTGGGCCATCCCTCACACTTCCCCCAGACCTAACTCTTTGCTTGTTTGCGGGGAGTCTGTGCAGGAGTTTACGGCGTTGGGGGCGGGGGTTGTGTTGGTGAAGAAATGGTAACGGGTGTGGAACTGAAGTGCTGAGTCCATGTATTCTTTTCCCCTCAACCTGCTTGCGGTTGAGGATAACCCTCAACGTCATTTTGATATTTGGCAAGGTACCTGAAAAACCTGAAATTTCTCCGTGTGATCTATATCTACTTTGACATTTTAAAAGAATGGCTCTTTTAAAATGTAAATTCTAACCTTTGAATTTTTTTTTTTTTGTAGTTTAGAATATTAAGGTTGGTAAGGAGAGCTCCAGGTTTTGAGGCTTAATTATTAAAAAAAAAAAAAAGTGAGAATCTCTATAACCCTGACAAATTTAGCTGCCCTCTGCTTATATCTGGAGATGAGAGAGCTCGTTGTCTCACTACCCAAGAGACAAAACCAATTTTCAACTAATGGAATATTTTGATTTTCAGGAAGTCCTTTCTGATGGTTAATTAAAACTTGCCTCCTTAAAACTTCCATCAAGTAGTCTATGCTTGGAATAACGTAAGTGTGCATATTAGTTAGGCTTTTCTAGAAACAGAAAAAAATAGGATATATAGAGACATAAATGTAAGAGAAAGTTTATTATAGGAACTAGCTTATGCCGTTCTGGAGGCTGAGATGCCCCCTTCCGTCTACCTTCTGCAAGTTGGAGAACCAGGAAAGCCAGTGGTACAATTCACTCCATGTCCAAAGGCCTGGGAACTAGGGATCTGCTGGTATAAGTCCCAGAGTCCAAAGGCCCGAGACCCGGGAGCTCTGATGCCTGAGGATAGGAGAGGATGAACATCAGTGCTCAAGAAGAGAGAGAAAATTCTCCCTTCCTCCACCTTTTTGTTCTCTTGGGGCACTCAAGGGATTGAATGATACCAGCCCACATTGGTGAGGGTGGATTGTCTATCCTCAGTCTACTGAGTCAAATGATTCTCTTCCAGAAACATCCTCACAGACATACCCAGAGATAATGTTTTACCAGCTATCTGGACATCCCTTAGCCCAGTCAAGTTGACACATAAAATTAACCATCACAACATGGTATAATAAGAAACACATTTGGGGTGCACAGAGCTCCTAAAACCCCTGGAATTTCTTGAGTGAAAGGAGAATCTTTTTTCTTTAAAATTGAAGTCTAGTTGATTTACAATGTTGTGTTAATTTCTGCTGTACAACAGAGTGACTCAGTTATACATATACATATTCATACGTACATGCATACATACATTCATATATACATACGCATTTTTCATATTCTTTTCCATTATGGTTTATCACAGGACATTGAATATAGTTCCCTGTCCTATATAGTAGGACCTTGTTGTTTATCCATCCGATATATAATAGTTTGTGTCTACTAATCCCAAACTCCCAATCCTTCCCCCTCCCCGCACTCCCCCTTCCCCTTGGCAACCACAAGTGCGTTCTCTATGCCTGTGAGTCTGTTTCTGTTTTGTAGATATGTTCATTTGTGCCATATTTTAGATTCTACACATAAGTGATATTACATGTAATTTGTCTTTCTCTTTCTGACTAACTTCGCTTAGTATGATAATCTCTATGTCCGTCCATTGTTGCTGCAAATGGCATTATTTCATTCTTTTCTATGGTTGAGTAATATTCTATTGTATATGTGTACCACATCTTCTTTATCCATTCAACTGTCAATGGACATTTAGGTTGTTTCCATGTCTTAGCTATTGTAAATAGTGCCGCTATGAGCATAGGGGTGCATGTATCTTTTTGAACTATGGTTTTGTCCATACACATGCCCAGGAGTGGAATTGCTGGATCATATGGGCAGTCTATCTTTAGTGTTTTGAGGAACCTCCGTACTGTTCTCCATAGTGGCTGCACCAATTTACTTTCCCACCAACAGTGTAGGAGGGTTCCCTTTTCAGAGGAGCGTCTTTTGTTATTCATTCTGAGCCCCTTTCTATCACATCTGAGTTTCTGCTAATAAGGTGACTTAAGGTGGGGCCCTGGATAGCTTCAGGACGGGAGCCAGTCAAAAACCAAGCCAACATGAGAGGGTTGGACTTTCAGCCCCACTGCTCTGGCCCCTGGGAGAGGAGAGTGGATGGAGATTGAATTCAGTCACCAATGGCCAATGGTTAACTAATCATGCCAAATACTGAAACCTCTATAAACACCCATAAATGATAGGGTTGGGGAGATACCAAGTTGGTGAGCACTTCCATGTGCTGGGAGGCTGGGGTACCCCAACTCCGCGGAGACAGGCTTCTGCCTTCAGGACCATTTCAGACCTCATCCTGTGTACCTCTTCGTCTAGCTGGTCATTTGTGTCCTTTATAATAAGTTGTTATAGTAAGTGTAACATTTTCCTGAGTCCTGTGAGTCATTCTAGCAAATTTTGGAAACTGGGGTGGGGGGCACAGGTGTGGAAACTTCTGAATTTTTAGCCAAAGTCAAACAGAAATTTGGGTCTTATGTTGATGTCTGAAGCGAGGGCAGTCTTGTGGGAACTGAGATCCTTTAACTTGTGGGATTGGAAGCTAAGTCCTGGTAGTTAGCGTCAGAATGGAATTGACTGTTAGGCGCCCAGTTGGTACCCAGAAAATCAGAGAATAGGATAAATCTACTCCATCTTTTACGTGAGAATCCTTTGACTATTCTTTAGTCTTCTCTTATGTCAAATCTCTTTCGTTCTTCAAACTCTCACATGAGGTAATTGACAAACTGCTCATCACCCATATCAACCTTCTCCATGACTCATCAGAAACTCTAGTTTGTAAAAGTCTATCTTAAAATGCTATACTTAAACTTCAGCACACTTCTCTAGCCGTGGCCGAAAGAGGAGGCTATACGTACCCTAGGCAGGTTAATAATTTTATGCCTGTTCAAATGGACATGCCTTAAATATGTGTCTGTTACGTGGAGTGGGGCTGGAAAGGTTGGCCACAGCAATTCTTGGTCCTCTTTATCACCCTGATCAGTTCAGGTCTTGCCCAATCATGAACACCCTACCTAGCAAATACAAGTCCTATAGATAACAGCATCCACCTCCTTGAAAGCTAGTTAGTGACCCTCAATTATAGCTCAAACGTGTCTTCAGAGAACACAGTTCTCATGCCAGTGAGCTTATCAGAAAGTATCAGATTCAACCAAGAAATCTGGTAAATGACATTTTCTCCATCTTCTTACGCATCCTATGATAGTGAGCATCTTAACAGTTTGGAGCCCTGGACACCAAACATGGTTGACACACTCCTTAATACAGCACTAGATCTGACCAATTGTTTCCTGTATTCTGGGTTACTATATTGACTGGTCATTAAAAAAAAAAATCCTATCACAGTACGGGTCTTAGGAGATTGTGGCTAACTTAAACACACATTTTTTTTACATGAATTGCCAAGCCAGTCTCCTCCTTCTATATTTCTACGTTTGACTTTTATGAGCCTGAATATAGAATTTTACATTTAGCCTAGTTGACATTCACTTTGTAAGAGTCAATGAACCATTTTAATTTGTCAAAACATTTTTGAATTTTATTCAAATATGTCAGTATAGGAAATTTTAGGCAACTGGATTGCCTCGTTAACAAAAACTTGGAGGTAGAAATTTGATCACTACATTAGGGAAATTTCTTTCTTTATGCTCTAGAGCTGTGCTAACTAAACAGTAGTCACTAGCCTCATATGGCTTTTGAACACTTGAAATGTGGCTAGTACAAATTGCAATGTGCTCTAAGTGTAAAATACACACAAGATTTCAAAGGCTGAGTACAAAAAAAGTTAAAATATCTCATTAACAATTAAAAAAAATATCATTACATGTTGAAATGATATTTGGGATATATTGGATTAAATAAAATGTATTATTTAATTTTTTTTTTGCCTGTTTCTTTTTACTTGGTAAAATGTGGCTAGGTGAAAATTTTAAATTATATTTGTGGCTCACATAATATTTGTATTAAGACAGTGTAGTTCTAGAGGTGGAGGTGACTTCTAGCTTCCCTCTTCTGGAATTAAATAATTAGAGCAGACCTGGGTTGGGCAGGAGACAGTGGAAATTTTGATGCCAGGCTCAATGTGTTGGTATGTGAATGGAGGTGAGAGTAGGAAGCAGTAGTGGGCAGCTTGTGTATGTTGTGTGTATGAGTAGGAGGCTTGCAAAGGGGCAGGAGATGAGAGCTAGCGTCCAGCCAGGCAGGGAGAGGACACCCAAACTGAACAGCCATTTTTTACAATTCCCATGCAACACGATATCCCCGCTGTAGTCTGGGTTGAATGAGAGTTTATCCATATGGCTCCCTGCACAGCTTTTCCCCCAATCCACCCAATCAGGGAAGTCTAGACTGCTCAGTCCAGCCTGGTACCTCCTCAGCTAAGCCCACCCATGCTTTTTCCTCCCCAGCAGAGAGAGGAAAAGAGGAGTGGAGACTCGTGCCCTGTTGTGTTCCCTCCTCTCTACCCAGGCAGAGCAGACATTCTCCATCTGTGAGCCCCGTGTGTGGTGAGCATACTGTCTCTTATACAAACACAAAATGCCAAGTCAGGCTAGAGTTAATGTAGCAAAACCAGCACCCACACCTCTGTGTTGAAGGTAACCAGGTAGGCGCTTACACTAAATGCTCTACATGCTTCCATTAACTGTCAACTCCCATGCAAACAGGAGGTGTTAGTCCTATCCAAGATGGCAGATGTCTCACACTGGCAGCCTGAAGGCTGAACGTAGCCCTCAGATAAATTTTATCTGGCTTTCATAATGTTTTAAAAAGTTGAGCCAAAAAAAAAAAGTTGAGCCAACCTTGGAAAATCAGAACATCTCACGTTAAACTCTAGAGTCTGAGCTTCCGTTGAAAATTCCTAAGATAACACTGGGTCAGTGTTCCCACAGGGTAACAATGGTCTGGAGTAAAGTCACAGTAGCCGCATTACCCCAGGCCTGTGATCAGCCCTGCCGGGATCCCTGGACACATGCACGGACGCCACCAAATCCACACATTGGAGTTGTCTAGCTGGCCCCTGGAGTCATCTGCATTCACTACCCCTAGGTGTTCCTGATTGGAAAGCCAGAAGGAGTATGCCATCAAGAAAGTGACATGACACAGGCTTTATCGTGATGCTTTTATTGCCAGGGAGGTACAAGAGTTAGGTGAAGGTAGAGGTTCTAGAAGGGAGAGATTAGGATCCTGGACATTGCTCCTAACTGGATGTTTCCAGTAGAGCTGGGAACAAGGGAACCTAGTTAGCCACTAGCCAAAACCCATGCAACTGTTTCAGCTTCCTTACAATATTGGACTTTCCATTTAGAAGGATCAATTTTCCCTACTAATAAAAGGAAAAGACAGTGCGGCAACAGCCTGGAGTCTGTGTGGGTGGAACAGATTGCACAATGATTTGCTGGTCTTGCCAGCTGGAAGGAGGAACACCACGAACTCGGAGGGATAAAGGGCAGGCCGATCACGCCCGTGTGTACTCACACCTTCTGAGGTCCAAAGAGCAGGTCGGTCCCATGCCTGTGTGTGGAGGCCTGGGAAAGAGGATGGAGAAAAAGCCTTCCTTGTTTAAAACAGTCATCTCCTATGATATTCCATATACTAGGCTTTTATTTTAAAGTAACAGAATTTTTAAAAAAAATAATAATATCAGAACAGGGATGGTAACCCAAACACACCAGCTTTTTTTTTTTTTAAAGCAAATTTGATAAAAAGATATTGCTTAAGAAAGACCTGAGTTTCATTCACATTCCTGAGGTAGAATCTAGATGGCTTTTATAAACTCGAGTCTACTCTGGTTGCTGATTTTGGCCTCGTTTCCTTTTAGAGGAAGAAAAGACTTTTGAAAGGCCCTCAGCCCATGGTGTGTTTTCTCTCCTTAGCAATGTCTAATTCAGGAGGCCAATTTTAGCCACACTGGGCAGGTTCCTGAAGGAGGGTCAGGTCTCACATGTTCTGTAATGACCAGTTTATATTGAGGACCAAACTGGACCCTTTTAAATGACTGTGCCCTTAGCCAAGATCTAGTTTCCCACTGACAGGGATCATAGTGTAAGCTGATCATTAAGTCATGTGTTTGTTTGCCTGTTTGTTTAGAGTAGGGATGGGGCTGAAAGAAAGGCCTGTTAGAAGCTGAGAGATGACTGAAATTTGACTTACATTTTATTATAAACGTGTCCAGTGATTTCCCCCTGAGTCCCAGATCTGATCCATGCAATCTAACACAAACCAGTGAAAAACAAACAAAAATGGCTAGTTCATTTTGTCCCTGTTTTCCATTTTTGAAGTTTCTCCTATCCATTTTCCTTGCCCTGAGTCCAGTCTACCAGGATAGCTCTGAATTCACATCTTATTGCAGCCTTTAGTTCTAGAAGGATTGAATTTTTTCCTTTAGGGCGCTACATGGACATTTATAAACTATCACCCTACATCGCCTTTGCATTGCTTGTAAGTTTCATGGTGTGGTTTATCTTTTCTTTTTCTTGAGGTTAATTTATTTTATTTTATTTTTTAAACATTTTTATTGGAGTATAATTTTTTACAATTACTTTACAATGGTGTGTTAGTTTCTGCTTTATAACAAAGTGAATCCATTATACATATACAGATATCCCCATATCTCTTCCCTCTTGTGTCTGCCTCCCTCCCACCCTCCCTATCCCACCCTTCTAGCTGGTCACAGAGCACTGAGCTGATCTCCCTGTGCTATGCGACTGCTTCCCACTAGCTATCTATTTTACATTTGGTAGTGTATATATGTCCATATATACACTACCACTCTCTCACTTTGTCCCAGCTTACCCTTCTCCCTCCCTGTGTCTTCAAGTCCATTCTCTATGTCTGTGTCTTTATTCCTGTCCTGCCCCTAGGTTCTTCAGAACCATTTTTTTTTTTAGATTCCATATATATGTGTTAGCATACAGTATTTGTTTTTCTCTTTCTGACTTACTTCACTCTGTATGACAGACTCTAGATCCATCCACCTCACTACAGATAACTCAATTTCATTTCTTTTTATGGCTGAGTAATATTCCATTGTATATATGTGCCACATCTTCTTTATCCGTTCATCTGTCGACGGACACTTAGGTTGCTTCCATGTCCTGGCTATTGTAAATAGTGCTGCAGTGAACATTGTGGTACATGACTCTTTTTGAATTATGGTTTTCTCAGGGTATATGCCCAGTAGTGGGATTGCTGGGTGGTATGGTAGTTCTGTTTTTAGTTTTTTAAGGAACCTCCATAATGTTCTCCATAGTGGCTGTATCAATTTACATTCCCACCAACAGTGCAAGAGGGTTCCCTTTTCTCCACACCCTCTGCAGCATTTATTGTTTTTAGATTTTTTGATGATGGCCGTTCTGACGGGTGTGAGGTGACATACCACATTGTAGTTTTGATTTGCATTTCTCTAATAATTAGTGACGTTGAGCATCCTTTCATGTGTTTGTTGGCAGTCTGTATATCTTCTTTGGAGAAATGTCTCTTCAGGTCTTCAGCCCATTTTTGGATTGGATTGTTTGTTTTTTTGATATTGAGCTGCATGAGCTGCTTGTAAATTTTGGAGATTAATCCTTTGTCAGTTGCTTCATTTGCAAATGTTTTCTCCCATTCTGAGGGTTTTCTTTTCGCCTTGTTTATGGTTTCCTTTGCTGTGCAAAAGCTTTTAAGTTTCATTAGGTCCCATTTGTTTATTTTCGTTTTTATTTCCATTTCTCTAGGAGGTGGGTCAAAAAGGATCTTGCTGTGATTTATGTCATAGAGTGTTCTGCCTATATTTTCCTCTAAGAGTTTGATAGTGTCTGGCCTTACATTTAGGTCTTTAATTCATTTTGAGTTTATTTTTGTGTATGGTGTTAGGGAGTGTGTGGTTTATCTTTGACTTGTATATGCATTGTCTGCGCAAATAAACTCCCAGCTCACTGAGAGTAGTGGGTATATCTTGTACCTCTTTGTGTTGGCCCTGGCTCTCTGGACAGTGCTATGCACATGAAAGGTTCTCAGAAACAATTTGCTGAAAGAACAGCACCGTGATTGAGTTGGAGCATAGAATTCATACAAAATGGTTATTATCTTTGCTCCTGTTGTAGGTAAATTCAGGGGACCGGGAGATTCATTCAAACAGAAACTCAGAATAAAATATCACCTGTCTTGAGCAGGTATTCTAAACCCACAGCCCTAATAGTCTCCTCCATGACAGCAGAATGGCTTACACTGGCTTTTCTTGATTCTATTTTCCCTTATCTGTACACTCCTTACCACACACACACACACACACACACACACACACACACACACACCAGATACACGTACCTCTCTGTTTTGGTTCTATATTCTTCCTCAGCTTCGCTTCTCTAGAAACATTCAGTTTTATAAAAACTAAACTGAGGGCCTAAGGTAAAACCTATTGAGGTGGTATTTCCCAGGAACCACACATTTAGGGAGTGGATTCTTAAGATCTCCAAATTATTTTTTAGTATTTTTAACTAAACACATCTAGGATTTAAGAACACCAAGCCTTCATGCATTGTATACATTGCTTTACCTTTTACGCAAATACAAATTTTATAAGCATTGGAAGAGCCAAGAGAGGAGAGACCTCTTGGGAAGGGAAAGTTTATTACACACGCTCCTACAGCACCGTGGGCTGTCTGGGGCATTCTGGACAATGCAGGCAGTTGAAGAATCCACATGAGTAGGCGATCTCTTACATCTTTACAAGGCATCTCTGGAACACCCCAGCACTGCGCTTTCAGCTGGTCCTGAGACTTCCTTCCTCTGGCACAGTCTTTCCGTCACGACGGTTCAGGATCTTTATGCTGCACATGCCCAGGGAACTTTTGAATTTGTTCTCAATGTCTTTTTTTTTTTTAATTAACATGTTTTAAAAGAAATTTTTGTCTCCCACCCAACAATAGCAACAGAAAAATCCACTTTACTTCAAAGTACCTGTTATGGGCTGAACTGCATCCCCTCTAAATTTATATGTTCAAGTCCTAACCCTGACTGCCTCCGAAAGTGACTGTTTGGGGAGAGGGTCTTTTATGAAGTAGTTAAAGTAAAATGAGGTCATGTGAGTGGACCCAAATCCAGTATGACTGGTGTCCTTATGAAAAGAAGAGATTAAGACACAGAGATGTATACAGGGAAGACCATATGAAGACACAAGGAGAAGACAGCTATCTATAAGCCAAGGAGAAAGGCCCCAGAAGAAACCAAACCTTATGACAGGGCTTGTAACAGTCAGGCTTTTTAAAGTCCTATATATATAACGCTTTTGTTTTCATTCTACAATTTTAAAAAATTGTTATTTGAAACAATAAACTTGATTCCTGTGGAGCAGCAGTTCTCACACCCAGCTTCACATTACAATCAACTAGAGAGATTTGGAGGAAAATTACTGATATCTGGGCTCTACCTCCAGAGTTTCTGGGTTACTGGTTTGCGTTGGGTGCCAGTACCCCACCCTGGGGTGATTCTAATGTTAGCTAGGCGTGAGGAAAACTGCTATAAAAATCAGTTGATTAGTAAACCTCGGAGAATTTACAAAGAGAATCACTCTATTTCAGTCTTTTTTAAAAAAATTAATTTATTTATTTATCTTTGGCTACGTTGAGTCTTTGTTGCTGCACACGGGCTTTCTCTAGTTGCGGTGAGCGGGGGCTACTCTTCGTTGCGGAGCGCGAGCTTCTCATTGCGGTGGCTTCTCTTGTTGCGGAGCACAGGCTGTAGGCATGTGGGCTTCCGTAGTTGTGGCTCTTGGGCTCTAGAGCGCAGACTCAGTAGTTGCGGCGCACGGGCTTAGTTGCTCCGCAGCATGTGGGATCTTCGCAGACCAGGGCTCAAACCCGTGTCCCCTGCATTGGCAGGCAGATTCTTAAGCACTGTGCCACCAGGGAAGTCCCTATTTCAGTCTTTTAGAAGACTCAGATTTCATAAATCATTGTATGTTGTTCCACCAATATAAAAGAGATTTCTTCCTCCAAATATCTCTCCATCCCTTCAGTCCCCAAATCATTTTAGCATTGCTGTTGCACCATTTAGTGAGAACAGGAGCTATTTAGTAATTTCTTCATCACTGATCAGTGCAAGTAACAAAATGGCAGCTAGCATTTCAGGGAGCATTTTTAAATCCTCGAGTTTCAGGAAGCATCTACATCTAGAAGAAACGCTATTGGGATAGGGGTGCTCTGTATCACCCTAATTAGCAACACAGCAACACAAGCCCTATAGAGAACCGGCCTAATTTGATGGAGCTGGGTTGAGAGCCAGTTGCCTAGAACTTGGCAGTGAATAGAAGTGCTATGGGCGCCAGTTAGCTGGAGTTGCCTCCAACCCCTAGCTGCTTAGTGGCAGCCTTTTAATGTTTGTTGGGTTTTCAATAAAGATTGATCTGACTCTGCAGATTTCTAATGTCCTTTTATTTGGTAAATCAATCCCAGTCTGGCAGTAGCACATACAGAAGATATTTTTTAAAGTCTTGGCAGAAAGTGACTTTCAAAATTCAATTCTATAATTCCAGAAGAGAAGGGGTGAAAAAAAAAAAAAAAGTGGTGGAGTGAGATGCAAGCCCCTCCCTCAAGGCTGTGGGACATCTGAGGGGGTGAGAGGCAGGGCTGCTCCTGGGCCCTGGGATGCCCAGGAGTGGAGAGGAGTGCCAGGTCATCTTATGCAGTTTTCCCCAAAGGATACAAATCTTAACGCTGTTTTCTACAATAGCTTTGAGGTTATTACGTCGGGTCTTTAATGAAAGGAAAGTAAGTAAGCAAGTGGCTAATTTGGCCCGTCAGAGAAGGAAAGGGAAGTTACAATAGTACATTCAAGCTTCACTTTGACCTTCATTGCCAGAAGCTACTGCAGCCGCCAGGGTAGACAAAAGGGCTTCGACTGGTCTCTTGAATATTATGATTGGCTGGGCGATGTAACCGCTTAACCAATCAGATCGAGCCTCTCTGGGGCAACTCCAGACTAGTTGGAAACCGAACCTCACAATGGGCAAGATTCCCACCGCCGATTGATCTTGCGTCTAAGGAAGTATCCCGACTATAATTTCTGGCAGAAGCTGATAATGAGAGGACTTGCTAACAGCCTCATTGATAACTTGCCCCAAGTGGGACTATTCTTCCATCGGTTAGGACCAGTGTTCCTGCTGTGGCGAACTGGACTGCCTGGGGCTGATAATCTGAGTTGTATCACCTGAGCTATGGCCAAAGACACAAAAAAGTTTAAGACTGTCAGTCTAATCTTCTAAGGGCTGGTAGAGCTTTGTTTAATATGGCTTACGTTCTTACAGCTTGAAAAACCCTGCTCCCAGGGGTTCAAGAGTAGTGTTTGTTGATGCCAGCCTTTAATATCATGTCATATAGCGTATCATATCAATATCATATATATCGATATATACGTATACACACACACACACACACACATATATATATACTAGAAAAGTTAACAATAGTGTCTGTTAATGCCAGCCTTACTATATATATTATATATAATAAGCAGGACTTTTCAAGTTGAAATAAAGTCCTGCTCCCAAGGGGTTAGTAACGATGTCTGTTAATGCCATAATTCACAGGGTATCTGCCTGTCATTCCCTCTGCCTGAAACGCGTTTCTCCAGATGTCTGTATGGCTCTCTCACCGACGTCTTCAGGTCTTTACTCACAGTCACCTTCTCCTTGATCATAAGATCTAAAATTTCAAAGCTCCCCCACTGCCCACATTTCATACAATTTTTTGTCCTTAGCACTTACACCATCTAAGGTACCATACATTTTATTTATCTGTCTTTGTCTGTCTTCCCCCACTAGACGGTGAACTCCATGAGGACAGGGATTTTGTGTAGCTGACACATAGTAGGTAGTCAATAAATATTTGCTCAATGAATAAAAGAGTCATAGTTATTGGGGGTGTGCTGTGTTCAGGGCCCCATGCTCTTTGCCAAGCAAATGAGAGCTGACAATCTAAAACCCTCTGGCAAGTGCCAAATGAATGATCTGGATAATAGGATGAGCAGCCTTCAGAGGAGGGAAAGACCTGACCAGGTGGTCAGGGTGGGCCCTGTGGGTAAGGTGAACCTTGAACTTGACCTTAGAAGAGGAAGGTGTTGGAAAGTGTGGAACAAGTGGAAGGGTGTTGTTAGTGGTGGTTTTGCCTCCTTCAGTGACTTTGCTGACAAGACACTCAGCCCTGCTAGTGCAAAAGCCATGAGGGCTCTCTGATTCATGTCCCAGGCTCCACACTGGGCTTGGTGCCATCTGGGCATCCTCAGAGAAAAATGTGCAGGCGCCTTCTGAGTGTCTTGCTCACCTCCAGGCTGGGCAAGCTGTATGATTCTTCCTTTGTCATCTAATGACGAAGGGGGAACACTCATGCTTCCCTAGTGCTGGCCTTCTGGGGTGAGGGTATTTTAGAAGATGGGCAGCCTCATTTAGACAAACAGTGCACACAACACAGGCCAACTAATCCTGGGATTTTATCTCTCTACATGAGGTAATGGTATCTCATTTAAAAGCATTTCTGGTATGAGTAATTAAGTATCGTGGAAGTTTAGAGATAACTAAAGACGATTGTTTTTAAAACCAAGCTTTAGACCTATTGGGTGCATCACTTGTGGAGCTGAAATATAAAAATACAGAGGAAATGACTCTGCGGTTATTAGGAAGTGAGTCACTCACGAAATGCCCTCTGAGCTCTATAGGTTTTTTGGCTGTACCTGTTTTCACGGCCATTTTCTTGTCTCCATCATCACTTTCAGCCTGTGGGTATCAGTTTTCTTTTTTTTTTTTTCTTTTTTCTTTGTTTTGCCTCACCACGTGGCATGTGGGATCTCAGTTCCCCGACCAGGGGTCAAACCCACACCCCCTGCAGAATCTTAACCACTGGACCACCAGGGAAGTCCCGAGGTGTCATTTTTCATTCTCAGCCTTGGTTTCTGATGATCTGTGGACTGGAAATCCAAATTAAGCAGATAATTTTAGTTATTATTGAAAAAGAACATAGGCTTTGATCAAGGTCTTGGGACCTCTATGTGTGTCTCTCAGTGCCCAGATATGGGTCATCTCTGTTTGCCACTCAGCCCTCATCTTCCCCTCTAGGTTAGCCACTCAGAAGGCCCTCTTCCATACATCCTGATATTGACCTGTGGTCAAGATGAGTGACCTATGGAGAGGGAAGAAATTCCAGAGGCTGAAGAGAAGGAAGACTGAGAAGTGAGGGGTGTGGACAGTGAAAGTGCACAAACACCCCACAAAGTGGGATCTCTGTATGAATATGAGTTTTTAGTCTAAAAAAAATTTATTGAGATATAATTGACATGTAATATTGTATTCGTTTTAGGTGTATAACATAATGGTTTGATATGTGTATATATTGCTAAATGATCACCACAGTAAATCTAATTAACATCCACCACAACACCTAGTTACAATGTGACTGCTTGTGATGAGAATTTTCAAGATGTACTATCCTAGCAACTTTCAAACATGCAATATGGTATTGTTAACTATAGTCACCATGCTATACATTTTATCTCCAGAACTTATTTCTCTTCTAACTGGAAGTTTGTACCTTTTGGTCACGTTCACCCATTTTTGCCCACCCTCCACTCCCCGCCTATGTCAACCACCAGACTGTTCTCTGTATCTATCAGTTCATTTATAAAAATCATACAGTATTTGTCTTTCTCAGTCTGACTTACTTCACGTAGCATAATGCCCTCAAGATCCATCCATGTTGTTGCAAAAGGCAGGATTTCCTTCTTTTTTGTGGCTGAATAATACCCCATTGTGTATATACACCACATCGTCTTTATCCATTGATCTGCCAATGGACACTTAGAGGGTTTCCATGCCTTGGCTAATTGTAAATAATGCTGCAATGAACATGAGGGTGCAGGTGTCTTTTCAAGATAGTGTTTTTGTTTCCTTTAAATAAATACCCAGAAGTGGAGTTGCTGGATCATATGGTAGTTCTATTTTTAATTTTTCAAAGAAACTCCATACTGTTTTCTATAGGGGCTACACCGATTTACATTGCCACCAGCAGAGCACCAGTGTCGCCTTTTGTCCACACCCTCATCAACACTTGTTACGTCTTATCTTGTTGATAATAGCCATTCTGATCAGATATAGGATGCAAACATTTCTTCCATTATGTAGGTTGCCTTTTCATTTTGTCGATGGTTCCTTTGCTGTATAGAAGCTTTTTAGTTTGATGTAGGCCCATTTGTTTATTTTTACTTTTGTTGCTTAGTTCTTATTTTTTGTTGTCTGCTTTTGCCACATTGTGACTGACTCTTCTTTTGTCCAAAAGACAGGACACTGGCTGGTTAATTATGAAAGTAACATTCACCACACAAACCCAGCAGAAGGATTGTGGGGAAAACCATTTCAGTTTAGGGTTAGACCCACCAGTTAGCGTTTCTCTTCACTTGCAGTTGAAAACACCTTAATATTGTGACAGATATTTAACAAGGATAAGATGATAGTGGGAGACTCCTTCCATACAAACCCAATCTCCCCTAGATTTGGAGTCTCAATTAGAAAAAATTAACTTCAAGAAAACAGTTTACCAAAAGTGTTTAAATTCCTAGGTGAAAGAGGTTTTCTTACTCTTTTCTTTTTTTCTAGGCTCTGACCCCATGGAATAAAAGAGATCCTCTTTAGGGACAGTTAGTTTTGCTGCCCAGAAGATTCTCTCTCTTCTTTGGTGGGCTTTTAGAAACCTTTGGGTTACTTGAATCCCAAATTAACCCACGTTGTGCAACATGTAATCAATTAGGGAGATTTTTCAATGGAAATCATCCAATTCTGTAAGAATTGGTTGACACTTTTCCCCTTTCTAATATGATACACTTCCATAGCTTCATTCATTCCTCTCCTAATACTCTTCAAATAGAAGTTTCAAATCATTTGCCATTTAGC
The DNA here is from genome assembly GCF_008692025.1 of Phocoena sinus. Lineage (NCBI taxonomy): Eukaryota > Metazoa > Chordata > Mammalia > Artiodactyla > Phocoenidae > Phocoena > Phocoena sinus. The sequence continues at coordinate 22,610,894 of NC_045783.1, forward strand.
AAGTGTTTTCTTCTATCTTGTGATTTACTCCTGTAACATTTAAAGTAGACTCTACAGTTTACTGGAAGGTGTGACTATGATGCAAATTCAGCCCTCCTGGCCTGTTCACAATGGAAGTTTTGCCGTAAAAGATGAATTACGATGTAATAGCTGAGTAGAACTAAAAAAGTCAATGCAGTTGCCCTTTGGTGCGTTTGGGGGCTAATGATATTTAAGTCAATATGGCTGAAAAAGAAAAATAAATGTCAAACCAAATACCAAAGAATGAATAACCTACTGCAAGATCGCTAGAATCATAAGCAGTTACCGATGCTCTAAGATTGCTCTGAGAGCCCCGTCAATACACTAGTCTCACGGTAATTAAAAAATTCTAAAAAGCCAATACTTACTTTGTCAAAGACACAAACGGAAATCCAACCTGGAATGTGAACAAATTAACAGAGTTCTGACTGTGCTCAAGCTGGGGCAGTTAGCAATTATTCTTGAAAGAATATTTCTGTCGAGAACTTTCTTCTAAAACTCAAAATACTAGAGAATCACACAAGCTGGAAAGGACTTAAGAAACTATTAAGTTGCTTCGTTTTATATATTTGGAAGCTGTGGCTCAGAAAAGTTACGTGACTTGTCCATGGTCACGTTGCCATGTGACTGTGACTCTTGGCTGGCCTGGTGATCTTTAAATTTGCTTATCTTGAGGTCCTTGTCTTATGTATCATCCCAATTCTCTCTTCTATTGTAAAAGAGCTCCTCCTTTAAAAAATCTTGTCTCTTTGGCATATTAATTATTTTAGGCTGGTTTTCTAGGAAACAGCAGACATGTGAAAAATTCTGAAAACTAATTAGGAGTTACCCTTTTGTAAGAAACGTTTATATTTGTAAGGGAAATCTCTATATGCAAGGGTGTCTCCTTCCATGTACCAGGAAGAGAAAGATGACCAAATCTCTAGAAATTCTTAACCATGAAGAAGGCAATGACTTAAATCTGCATAACACCCTTACCATTGTTTACTGTGCTTTTCCTGATAAGCTCGCATCAGAGAGTTACTGACTCTCCCATCCTCAACATCCTCTTTTGTCTTTAGCTGAAGATGGTATTTAAGATGAGGGCTCAGTTCTCCTTTGTCTCTCCCATGTATTCACGTGACTCAACTTTTTGTTTGATTTTCTCCTGTTAATATGTCTCATGTCAATTTACTTCTTAGACCAGCCCGAAGAACTTAGAAGGGTAGAGGAAGATACCTTCCTCCTTGGTACAATGTTATAATGTCAGTAAGTGTTGAATGGATGTCCCCTCGGCTCTAACACATAAATAAGTAAGGTGAATTCTACAGAGAGATTATAGGCCATAGGGCTTTCAGTGAGGCCAGACTGGCAGCTCCTCCGTAGGAGCTGGATAAGGGCTCACAGGTGTTCAGTGAAAAAGATAGCAATCCGACATCCACAGCCTACACAGGAATAAAAGAAACAAAGGAAATTGAGTATTCACAGCCCCTTAAATAAGAAGGCCAGGCCCATATCAAAAGCCAGAGAACAGAGATGGAAGAACTTGAATACCAAAGACAGGAAAATGGACAAAGATATCAGAAGAATGAAGAAAGAGGGTGACATCAAAGATGACCAGATGTTGTCAAAAGACTGGGAATAAAAAGCAGGCACTTGATCCCAAGCTGGTGAGTAAACAGAATGGGCCAACTGGTAAACCTTTTGGCCCTAGGATTATGTTGGGTCTAGTGGAGAAATCTTGGTCTCAAAGTCGAGTCCCAAATCTAGCCATGCCTCCTTCATCCACTGATTCGTTCATGTAATATTTATGAATATACACTGTGCGCCAGGAGCTCTATTACGTGCTAGGGGATAAATCCATGAATAAGACAGACATAGTTCCTGTCTTTACAGTCTATCAGGGAGACAGACATCACCTAAATCACTACACAAACAATCATTTATTTACCTTGTGGCAAAAGTTATGAAAGGCAAGCACAGCATACAGTGAGAATTCATAAAAGGGGCATCTCACTTTGCTTGAAGACACGGGGAAATTGTGGTATCAGTTTTTAAAATGGAAACAAATATCTAATGGAAGGCAGGTAATTTGCATTTTACGTTTATAAACACACCAACCGTTACTAAACAGTAATATCAAACAGAAGCGTATACCTGAACAGACCATGTGTACTAGAAACCCAGTGAGGAGGGGGAGAAAGGGACTCCACTGGGGAAGCCAGAGGACACAGGAGAAGTTGGGTCCCCAGCGCTGCTGGATGAAAGCAGAGGGGAGGCTCCTTCTCACTTTCACTTAGAACTAGAAATAGGTCGCTGAGCATGAATAAGGCTGCAGTGCAGCCAGTCAGTCTCTGTCTGAACTCAATGCCCTGGTTCTGGTTCCCAGCCCGCGTTTTGGTTTCCCTGGTACTGAGGACTGCCGTGCACCCTACTTCCTTCTCAGCCCGGTTAACCCAGCTTCTCTGAACTGTCCCCAGGCTTCTGGATATTGCTCACCTATGTGCTGGATCTTCGCAGGTAAGAATCAGGACTGGACAAAGTCTTGGCTCTTACGAGGTGATCAGCATGCCTTGCTGCTTAGAGACGGATCCTTCTGTTTTTGATGTATCTTTGAATTCATTCTCCCATGGCCAGACCCCACAGCACTACAGAATTCCAAGGATGTCCACGCCTGTAAGATCAGGTACTAGAACTCCAGGTTCTGCCACTTCAGCTGGACTCCTTGCGACCTCATGACTGTGTATGACTCGATCCACAGTCATGAGCCTCTTCCTAGGTAAAGTGAGTAAATCAATCAATCTGTATTTTAACAGATACCTTCTGAAAACATGCTTCAACCAAAAGTGGAATTCTAATGGTAGACACGTGGGCATGGTGGGTTGTTAGAGCAGAGGTTTGTGGGTGGGGGACTTTGGGTACCTAAGTAGCGCACCACACACTGGATCAACAACCCCATCCCTTACGGATACAGCAGACACGCCCTCCAAGAGCCAAAGTATGTGTGCAGAACACATGTCCTAGAAAGGAAGAGAATTTGGTAATGGTTTCTTAGGAGAAATAAGTCCCAAGTGGAAGTGGACGTTTGAGCAGAGTTTTAAAAGAAAAGTCAGGCTGGCACACCGGAAGCCTCCTGGGGTGAGGTTGAACCTCTGCAAAGCTCTGGTTTCTCATTGCCCATCTTGTTTTTCTCAGTTACAAATCAGTCTGGCCCTTCCCTGTTTTCTTTCATCATCCTCCATCCTTAGAGAGATCATCTCAGCCCAGAGACAGACAGCTATTATTCTGGCTTCTGGTTTGTATTGTGTTAACTGCCTGAGAAGATGTGCTGTCCGTCTCCTCGGGTATAAAATGGGGATAACACCCCTATCCTGGTGTGGTTGTTATAAGGCTGGAATGTGAGGGGAATTAAACAAAGTTGGGTTCCTGCCCCCTTGCCAAAAATACTTTGACTAATTTCGAATACTTTGTTCATTCAGTGATTATTTATTGAGCACCTACTATGGGCCAGGCACTGTTCTGAGTACCGTAGAGGTAGCAGTGGATAAGATAAAGTTCCTGTCGTTGTAAGGCTGACTTTCTATTGGGAAGAAATAGGCAAGGACCTGGTAAGCAAATAAATAATATAAACTCAGATCATCAGTGAAGATAACAAATAGGACAATAAAGTAAAGAATGACTGTGGGGTTGGAAGGATCACATACACATCTTTCCATGCTAAGCTAAGATTTTAAACCAGTGTGCTAAATTTTCCCATAAGTGATCAAACTGATAAATACAGTGATTAATACTCCAGGACTGACTACTACCAGATCATCTTCCAGACCATGGGTCCTGAATTGGGGTGGCAGACCTTAGTCTCTACATTCAAGTTGCATTTGCATAGCAGGCTGATCAGAGGGCCCAGGTGTAACTTGCCATCTCAGTAGACCCTGATGTCCACAGAGGGGCCACATGAGGTTAAACCCAGGACCAGGTATTTCAAGGGTGGCTGGCAGGGCTCTGCCTGGTTGTACACAGAACACCAAAAGTTAAACTAAGGTCTCTGACCCCTAGATCCTTGGAGCCCCGGAGAGGCTACTGCTTTGTGTAGATGAAGCTAAAGCCAGAATCGTGACTGAATTACAACCAGGAAACCACGTGTGGCAGCTGAACTGCTGGAGGTGTTGAGCCAGGACAGAGCAGCTCGTAAGTTCCTGGGAAGCCTGGATTTTCTCAGTGTCTAGGACTGATGTAGCCCAGCCCATCAGTTCTGTATCCTCAGGCGAAGGAGCTGGAAAAAGAAGCCATGTGCCACACTGGCATGTTTTCTGTGTGTGTATGTAAATGACCTTGTTTTAGGGATGAAAAGAATACTTCTACGGTCACTTTTAGATAAGAAGAGTCCTGTGGTTTGTTATTCAGGCCAAAGTCTCTCCTCTCCTTTTCTTATACAATCAAATCAAATAGAGTTACATCCTGAAACTAGGGAAGAGGCAATAAGCTGGAAAACTCTTTGGCCAGTTGTCAACTTTGGGATGAAATTTTTTTTTTTTTTTGCGGTACGCGGGCCTCTCACTGTTGTGGCCTCTCCCGTCGCGGAGCACAGGCTCCGGACGCGCAGGCTCAGCGACCATGGCTAACAGGCCCAGCCGCTCCGCTGCATGTGGGATCTTCCCAGACCGGGGCACGAACCTGTGTCCCCTGTATCAGCAGGTGGACTCTCAACAACTGTGCCACCAGGGAAGCCCTGGGATGAAATTTTTTAAAAAACACACAAATTCCAGTCTTTCCTTTCTTATGGAAATCTCAAGTTCCCTCTCTGAACTGTAGCTTTTCCAAGGTTATAGCGTATCAGTTCTTTGAGAAGATCTACTTCTTATCTCCCACCCCCAGTGTATTTATTCACAGATTTATTTATTTTTTAATCTATTGACTGACTCATATATGTTTATAATGGCTGTTGGTTGTACAGCAGAGTTCTTGGCCTTATTATGTTTATGATCCAGAAGGGGACACCAAAGCCACTTCACTTAAAGAACCATGGGCTATTGAAGTTGGAGTCTTTGATGTTTCTGCTGCAAAGGAAAACCTAGAGAGAGAGAGAGAGAGAGAGAGAGAGAGAGAGAACGAGAGAACAGTATCTGGGAGAGTAGCCACTCAAACCTTTATCAGCTGAAAGAATCAGAGCATTGTTTGAGCCTCAGCAGAGCCCACTGAGAAGGCATGAGCCCAGGTGGCTCTGCCAGAAGTGGCTGGCAGCAGTGAGGTACAGAAGAAAGGACGGCTCCTGGGAGTGAGAGAGCTGGATTCTAGGTCTGCCCCTGTATTTCATAACAACTCCTAGAGCCCGCTTTCCACCTGTGAAGTGAGAGACTCAGATGCTGAGGAGGCCTCTCATTACTACGCTCTTCAGCCGTGCTCATTGATGAGTCACAGACTAACTCAGAACTAACTTTAATCAACATCCCACCCTCTAGCTCTGGTGAGAAATGAATCTGTTTTAATATAGAAAGTTCTGTGGTTGATTGAGTGGTACTATCCATGCCTTACACAGAGAACAGTTTACAAAGGATTAGAAAACAACGCACAGGACTTTTAAAACTATAGGAATATAAGCTAAGTTTCCCTTGATTCATGAAGCATTTCAGGGCCTAATAACTATTCCCATCGATTTAGGAAAGGCCCAGCAGCAAGTTACTGTACCTAGTTAGGCCTTTTCCTCCTACTTGTTATGGAACTTAGGCCTTAAAAGAATCTCCAGGGCTTCCCTGGTGGCGCAGTGGTTGAGAGTCTGCCTGCTGATGCAGGGGACACGGGGTCGTGCCCCGGTCCAGGAAGATCCCACATGCCACGGAGTGGCTGGGCCCGTGAGCCATGGCCGCTGAGCCTGCGCGTCCGGAGCCTGTGCTCCGCAATGGGAGAGGCCACAACAGTGAGAGGCCCGCGTACCGCAAAAAAAAAAAAAAAAAAAAAAAAAAAAAAGAATCTCCATTATCATCCAAGCTCAGGTGAAGAAAAAGTTGAAGCAGCATTTCCAAGTTGACACAGCTGGTTAATGGAAAGCCAAGAAGGAAACGAAGTGCCCTGTGTTCTCAGGCCCTGTGTGTGCCTTGCTACTGTTTACAAACTTCACACAACACATGTACTTTATGCTTTGCCATGGCCTGGCCCTGAGGCAAGAACCAGAGGGCCCTCATCCTCGTGGGGACGATAGAAAATAAGTGGACAAGATCATTCCAGGTGGCCACAGGTGCTATGAAGAAAGCCCATCACAAGAATGTGATAAAACACTGGATAGTTGGTCTGTTTGTTTTGTTTTTTAGTTTTTACTGAAATACAGTTGATTTATAATACTGTGTTAGCTCCAAGCATACAGCAAAGCAATTCAGTTTTATATATATATATATATATATATATATATATTCTTTTTTCAGATTCTTTTCCATTATAGGTTATTACAAGATATTGAATATAGTTCCCTGTGCTATACAGTAGGTCCTTCCTTGTTGGTTATCTATCTTTTTTTTTTTTTTTTTTTGTGGTACGCGGGCCTCTCACTGTTGTGGCCTCTCCTGTTGCAGAGCACAGGCTCCGGACGCGCAGGCTCAGCGGCCATGGCTCACGGGCCCAGCCGCTCCGTGGCATGTGGGATCTTCCCGGACCGGGGCACGACCCCGTGTCCCCTGCATCGGCAGGCGGACTCTCAACCACTGCACCACCAGGGAAGCCCGGTTATCTATCTATATAGTAGTGTGTATCTGTTAATCCCAAACTCCTAATTTATCCATCCCCCCACTTTCCCCTTTGGGTAACCGTAAGTTTTTTTTCTGTCTGTGAGTCTATTTCTATTTTGTAAATAAGTTCACTTGTATCATTTTTTTAGATTCCACATATAAGTGATGTCATATGATATTTGTCTTTGTCTGACTTCACTTAGTCTGATAATCTCTAGGTCCATCCATGTTGCTGCAAATGGCATCATTGCATTCTTTTTTATGGCTGAGTAATATTGCATTGTGTATATGTACCACATCTTCTTCATAAACATTGGATAGTTTAGACTGGAGGTCAGAGAAGGCCTGTCTGCATAGATGCTCTTCAGCTGCGTTCATCGGTGAATTCTTAGACTCACTCGGAGCTCAGTTAGGAAACATACTGCCCTCCAACGCTGTTCAAGTCTGTAGCACGTTGAGATTTTCTAGATACCATCTGAGTTGAGGCATGAATGATGTGGAGCCAACCACGTGGGTTCCTGCAGAAGAGTCTTCCAGGCCAAGGGAACAGCCAGTGCAGGGCCCACAGTTGAGGGCAACGAGGAGACAAAGTCTGGTGTGGCTGTGGTTTGGGGACCAAGTCAGAGATTGGCGTGTAATGAGGTCAGAAAAGTCAGTGGCGTCCAGAACTGCAGAGCCCTGCAAGGAGTTTGAGTTTTATTTCACGTGCAGTCGGGAGACTTTGAAGGGCATTAAACAGGGTAGTCAGGGGATCCAATACATGTTTTCAAAAGATTGTTCTGGCTGTTGTGTGGAGAATGGACGTGGAGGGGCAAAGAGAAATAGGGAGACCAGTTAGGAGGCGGGTGGGCGAGTACAAGTGAGGGTGATGGTGGCACAGACGAGGGAAGTGGAAATGGAGATGGGGGTAAATGGAAGGATTTAGGGTACATGTTAGAAGTGGCACTGGCGGGACCCACTGATGGGGTGTAAAGGAAAAGAGAAATCAAGGAAGCCAGTGGATGCAAAGACTGGGGGGCAAACAGGTGTTTTAGCTGGAAATGACAAGTTCAGTTTTAAATACAGTAAGTTGACATTGCTTGTGAGACATATATTCCTTTAAACATTCTCTGATTTAGTCTAGGTTTGCCCCTATTTGTCTGAATTAAATGAGCTTCCTGTGTCATGCTCTAGAAACTCCACTCAAGTTCCTGCCTGAGATTCTGGACAAGAGTTGGTTGTTCTTTACTGGCAACAGTGATGTCATAGACTTGAGAAGATGTCCTAATTTTCCATTTAGAGAGGCCCCTCCTGGTCTCTGGTTGTGCTCAGCTTTTCTTTCCCTTTATAGACCTCCCCAGGGCATCTGCATTGCAGATGGGAGAGGCAGTGGGGCAAGTAGACCAAGGACACCCAGAAGACAGAGAGGCAACTGGGTCATAGACGCCAACATGCGACCCTCAGTTACCCTGGATTGGGTGGTTAGCGTTTGGGCTTCTTTCTATTTAGGTTGGGGATAAACCATGGATAATCAAAGAAAAAGAGAGCATATGAGATGAGATATTTAGTTTGCAGAAAGTTAAGGTGGGAGAGAAAGCCAGCAGCCCGTCAGGAAAGAGGGGAGGGAGTCAGGATTGCCTGTGCATCTGATGGAAAGAACCCAGTGGAGGGTCTTGAAGAACCAAATAGATGAGCTCATTTCCTCGAGGACCAGGAATCTGGAGAAAGGATACGTTCTGACTTGAGTGTGGAAGATACAGGTTACAACTATGAAGAGATGTGAGCTTCCCAGATAAGCAGGTAGCAGAAGATCTGGGCTGAGGGTAGAGGGTAGATTTCAAGGACCGAGCAATGCAGTCTAGCTTTGTTTTCAGTTTTTTGTTTTGTTTTGTTTTGTCTTTTTCTGTTCTTGTTTTTTAGTGCAAACTAAAGCAATCTCTAGAGGCAAATGACCTGAATGCTTAAGACCATATATATGGTTTTTCCCCAAGGATCTTTATATCACTGATATTCCTACTGTCATCACATGGCTGGAATTTAGTGTCTCCTCACTAATTTCAGTTCATGAAATGGTAAAGACCATGGGCACTGGAGTCAGAGAGCTTGGGTTTGAATCCTGACCCTGCCATCTACTATGAAATTGGATATGTTACTTCGACCCTCTGTATCTCAACTACTTCATCTTTAAAATGGGGTCAAGGACTTCCCTGGCGGGCCAGTGGTTAAGACTGCATGCTTCCAATGCAGGGGAGACGGGTTCAATCCCTGATCCCACGTGCCTCGTGCCCTACTCCCCCCCACCAAAATGGGAACCATGATAGTCTCTACCCAGTAGGGCTGTGGTGAGGATAAAAGGAGTAAATGCATGTTAAGCCCTTGAAGTAGTTCCTGGCACATATTAAGCCCACTAAAATACCATTTCTTATAGGAAAAGAACAGAGGAGAAAACGGGCCAACAAGTTGTAGCTCCTTAGTCCCCCAAGTTTTCTGTGAGATCGAAGAAGAGGCCAGAGTAAACATAGGTGATTTATCACGTCATCTTGGCATGTGGCATGAGTACCTGGGGACCCACTGGATCCTACATTAGAAGAAGAGGAGGGTGACTACCCTAGTCAATTACATAGCATGTGGAAAATATAAAAGCAGCAGCGCGATGTCCGAATCTGCCTCCTAAAAGCATTGCTAAGTAATTCACTGAGCCTGAGACATAGGCAGACGGTGGGATCCCTTGAAACGCCACTGTGAAGTGTCTGGAGCCTTTCTAGATTAATAGCATTAGAAAACTGCTGTTAGAAAAATCCTGCGTTAGAAACATCCAATGCCTGCCTTTTACCACTATCCCCTTCAGTTTATGCCATCTCTCCCGAGGAAAGGAACTTTTAAAATTATTTTTAAATGTAAGAGGGAGAATTATCAATCCATCAAGGAAAACAAAAGCATTCTAATTAACAGCCGTTCATGGGAAAAGAGCTTGCTGCTGCAGGACTAGATAAATGCCAACCCAAAGCTACAGACATTGAGCAAGCCATACTGTCAAGTTCAATTATATCATCCTCACTCAGCCAAGTAATTGATATCCGATTATTTTGCCTGATACGTGTTGATGGAGAGAGAGTGTTTTCTCCCTGCCCAGGACCAGCGTCACGAGCAGCTCTGGACTGCTGCTCCAGGAACAAAAGAACAGGCAGGGCAGGCTCACTGGGGAATCTGTCCCCAGATCAACCCACCTGAGGCAACGGAGACAGGGCAGCCATCTCCTGGAATTCAAAGCAGAGATCACCCCCAGTCACCTGTCACCTTTTACTAAGTCTCTTTGACTTAGTAAAACCTTTGCATTCTGAATAGAGAACTTGCTGAAGCAACTTACTGCTTGGCAGGAATAAACTAGGTGGTGATGTTTCCCCCTCCTGTTAGCAGAAGTAGTTATGATAATGACAATGAATGTTGCTTAAAAAAAAAAAAAAGCCTATCTTTAAAAGATTGATTGAGTCCTTTGTTTCATGACCTTGATAGCTAAATGGTTATTTAATGAATGATTTGTAAGTGCTGTTACTTCATATTCAAGAATCGAGGGAAAGTATCCTTCAGATGCCCGTCTCCACAGTGAAGTGGAGATAATCTCTGAACAGCCATTTGAATCATTAGGGAATCTAATCCCAGTCCAGGGACATAGGATTTCAGTACTAACCTGAAAAAAGAAGTGAATTATACAGCTAATTATCATCGCACAGGCAAATAAATTCTAGCCATTCAAATCTGCTTCCACTCAAAAGTGCTATTTGTTGAACTTAAATAATGCCTTAGGACTTACCGATATAAACATTCTTATTTGCTAGAAAAGCCTTCATAGAAACAAAGCTCCAAGAGTCAAGCAAAGACTGAGACCAAGAAACATCAAAGAAGCACCTCATTGTATTAGGTATTTCCGTGGAGCCTTATTGGGCAGCCGACAACTGTGGGACTCTGTCTTGCTTTGATGACAATTCCGCAGGCAGAACTCTCAGACACCTGCTGTATCAGCAAACTGTTTTCTCCCAAGAGATAAAACCATATATTGGTCAATAGAACCCGTACTGTTAGGATGAAAAACACACTCATGGGTTTTTTAGGGTTAAAGGTGATGACCTTCTGGTCCAACCCAGAGAGGTTAAGACCCTGTGTGCTCTAGATCACACAGAGGCAGACCCAGGACATGAAACCACCACGTTTTCTGGACTGCTGATTCAGTGCTCTTTCTACTTCACTGAGCTGCCTCTTAGGGAACACGTTTGAATCCCTGGAGTTAAAAAAATTCAACAGAAATATTCAACTTGCTTTACACTTGAGATAGACAGCTCTCAAGTGCAAGGGGAAAAGAGGCTCCATCTCTCAGAGCCCACCTTGCCCCAGGTTTGGATGGAACTGCAGTTTCAGGGTGGGGTAAGGGGGGCAGGCAGCGATTTTGGCAAGTCTGAAGACAGCCTGGAAGTGGCTTGAAAATGTCCTAGCGATCGTGAGAGTTTCAGGAAGTACTACTGGCTTGTGGCCCACAGACTGCAGGAACTGAGCGATAAGGAGGACACATTCCAGGTGGGGGGACAAGATAGGGGGCACACGTTCTCTCCAGGAGGGGAAATCCACAGAAAAGCGAACTCTGTGGGTGTGATTGTTTCACTGTATAGCACACAGTTACTGAGTCTTTTCTATGTGAAATGAATTGCACCTTTTCACGAAATGATGATAAAAGGAGGTGTGGGTAGATGGAAGTGAGGATTGAAGACCTGGAGTTATGCTTAGTATAAAAGTCACTTGCCTGGGGGCTTCCCTGGTGGCGCAGTGGTTGAGGGTCCGCCTGCCGATGCAGGGGACACGGGTTCGTGCCCCGGTCCGGGAAGATCCCACATGCCGCGGAGTGGCTGGGCCCGTGAGCCATGGCCGCTGAGCCTGCGCGTCCGGAGCCTGTGCTCCGCAACGGGAGAGGCCACAGCAGTGAGAGGCCCGTGTACCGAAAAAAAAAAAAAAAAAAAAGTCACTTGCCTTGGAGTTCTATGTCAGGTACAACAAAGGACCCACAATGGGAATAGAGAGAACTATGGCACCTGGTCTCAGGTGGAAACAGGAGGCAAGGCCACTTTTCTTGAATGTTTTCAATTATAAGTCACTGTAGAGGAAGAGAAAGAGGAGGGTGTTATCTGCTACTTAAAATTCCCAGCAACTTCCAGAAAAATATTCTATATCTTCTAGATACACAGTAAATATTTGTTGAGAAATGAACTGCTGAACTGGTGAAAGAATGACTAGTCATGTCTCATTTATTTTGACTCTTTGTGGAATTATGTTGAATGATTTTTCCAGTTAACTAAGATTTCCTCCTATAGATGTGAAGTCACCTGCTTTTAAACATGTTATATGGTCATGTTTTTAGTGCTTCAGTCATGTTCCTTTCTTCTTAAATGTGGAACATAATTTTGCCTTTTCATTGGTTATTTTACTGTGTACAGCTGTGACTCTGAGGTTTGGAAGTGTGAGCTATTTGCCTCCACCCTACAGTGATTTTTTTTTTATTCGGGGCTTCTTCATTTTCCTTCCTTACCTTACCAATCATCACGAGTGTGCATTACTGTGAGCCGGACATGCCCTAGGTACCTGGAAACAACAGTGAACAAGACGGATGTGGTTCCTTTACAAAGTTTCCAGTCTAATCTGGAATTCAAACAAACCAGGCGAATAATTACAACCTGAGGGGAATTCTTTTTTTTTTTTTTCTGGCCACGCAGCTCGTGGGACCTTAGTTCCCTGACCAGGGATCGAACCTGTGCCCCCTGCATTGGAAGGGTGGAGTCTTAACCACTGGACCACCAGGAAAGTACCTGAGGTAAATTCTATGAAGATAACTGCTAAGATAGAGAATAATGTTAGAAAGCAGGTGGAGTATTCCTGTAGCATGGTGAGCCCTGAAGACCTTGCTCTGAAGGTGACAGCTAAGCCACATCCAGAAGGAGCAGGCCAGCCAACTGTGGGGAGAATGGCTGGCAACTCTTTCCACCTCGCTTTCCCCTCAGTCTCATTGCTGAAGTCGGCCAGCAAATATCAGAAACACACATCTGTTAAATCATTAATCTCATGTTCACAGAAAATAGAGATGTTGCTCTTAAGGGGATTTCAGTCTTTCCTTAGGTGAAAATATATGTTTATGACAACTATTTTATTTACTCTTCATCCCACTTTGGAAAGATGTGCAAAGCACTGATCCCCAGGGGAATAAAAACTGAATGATGCATGGCCCCCCTCTACCTTAGGAATTGTGTTAGTCAAGGTAAGTGAGGCTGCTTTGCAATAACAAGTAATCCCCAAATCTCGGTGGCTTAATGTACTAGTAGTTTATTTCTCACTCACACAATTTCCAAAGTGGGTCAGCAGCTCTCCTGGGTAGCTCTCCTACAAGTTGTTACTCAGAAATCCAGGTTCCTTTCATCTTGTGATTCTGGCCTCTATCCACAGAAGGTGAAGAGTGCGCTGGAGGCTCATCAAATATTTTATTTTATTTATTTTTTTATTTTATTTTATTTTATTTTTTTTGCGGTACGCGGGCCTCTCGCTCTTGTGGCCTCTCCCGTTGCGGAGCACAAGCTCCGGACATGCAAGGCTCAGCAGCCACGGCTCACGGGCCCAGCTGCTCCGCGGCATGTGGGATCTTCCCGGACCGGGGCACGAACCTGTGTCCCCTGCATCGGCAGGCGGACTCTCAACCACTGCACCACCAGGGAAGCCCTCATCAAATATTTTAAAAGACCAGTCTTGCAAGTTGCTTACAATACTTCCACCCAATTCCATCAGTCAGAACCCAAACATATAGTCTCACTCTAACAGCAAGGAAGACTGAGAAATGAGGTCTCCCTATGTTCCCAGAAAGAAGAAATGGGATTGATGAAGATATAGCTGGCCTCCATTGTAGGAAGCTCTTAATTTAGTGGCCCAGAAAGTCCAGCAGACACTAAAGTATCTTTAGGAGGGGCAACTGTTAAAAACATTAAATAGAGGTGGAATCAAAGATGGGAGTCCACAGGGATAAGATTGATTAATTCTGATTAATCAATAAGGGAGAGCTGATAAGGGAAGTCTGCTAGAGGAACTGGGTTTAATCAGGGTCTTAAAGGATGAATAGGTATTTAGGTATTTAAATGGTAGAAATAAAAAAGTGAAGTTAGACAAAGGCACAAAAATGTGAAAGTTCATACCAGCCAGAAACGGTGAGGCATCTGGTAAGACTGGAGGAAACAAGAGTGGGGAAAAAAGAGGGACCACATTCCCAAGGGTGTTGGATGTGAAGTTAAATAGTTGGATTTTGTTCTGTGGGAAATAGGACATCATGAAAGCTTTTTGAATAGGTGGTAATATCATGAGATTTGTGTTTAAAAAAAGATACTTTCTTTTCCATGTATTTGGTTGTTGGCTGAGGTTGCTGGGAAGCTTAATGAGTGATAATTAGGGATGTTGCTGCTTCATAACAGGTAGTTCTTTTCTTCCAAGAATTGACAACACTTTATATGTGCTGGAGAAGCTCATTAATCCTCAATTTCTTCAAGAATAGCACAGATGAATTAAATATCCCTCTGTGACCTACGTACTTTACTGAACTGAGAGAACCTCATGCTGGTGGCCCAAAAGACATATAAAAAATGTTACAGGTTGCATCATCTGTCAGCCTTGCAGAGAACTCTGTCCAAATTCTTTTGGGAGAGGCAGAGCCATGTGCCAGCTCCCCAGCGGAGCCCAGAATACTGACATACGAGTTCAGGGATTTTTGGCAACACTTTGGGACTCTTGTCATCAGTACGTTTGGGTTCCAGTTTTCAACTTGTTTCTGATCAGCTAATAACAGCCCATATCTTAAACTTTAACCTAAAAGATAAAGATCCATCTCTTCATGGATTCTCAATCCTACTGCTCCGTCGTCGTGTTGATAGTCAAATGTATTTCTCCATTACAGCGTTTGTCTAAATGCATGGAAATTTCGTTTAAGTCCTAACATAGTTGAAGTATCTTTAGTTTCTTTGTAGCTCCTCATCCAAGGTCCCAACCCTTTTCATTCCCATATCCCCAACCTGGAGAACAGTTGAAAATACAGAAACGTAAAAACGTTGCCACTAAGTGATCTTTCTCCAGAGAAGTTTAGCACACTTCACTTAAGTAGGAGTCTCTGTTGGTTCTGCATCCAATGGCCAGTTCTTTCCTGACTTACTCTTTGGTGTCAAAGCCATGATTTTGTCCAGATATCCTGGACTTTTCCCTAATCCGACTCAGGAATAAATCCAAATTAATCTAATCACAGCAATCTTGTGCCTCTTATCAGTGATGGATTTAGGGGTGACCCAGTGTATGCATGGATGAGAACACTTAAGATCTACTCTCTTAGCAACTTTCAATGGTGCATGAGTACAGGTCTGCTTGGGGGTTTCTTGGAAATGTTGCCTTGATTTTGAAAAGCACCGATGCCAGTATTTGTTTCTCTTCTCCCACCATCAAGATACGGTACCTGGAACAGCAGTAGCCACCTTGCAGCCCTGGGGAAGCCCAGCTGGAACAATGCCAGTGCCCTGAGGATGACCGAGCCAGGAGGACTTAGGGCTGTGGTGGCATTGCAAAGTCACCGGCTTAACCAAACCCAAGGAGTTCTACCAGGACCTCTTTTATGTGAGATGATTCATTTTCTTTACTACTCTAAGCTGATCAGTTTGGACTTTTCCGTTACTTGCAGCAGAAGCAGTGTAACCAATAACAATGGCAATTCACACCGTTTCTTACCATCCCAGTGAGGAAAGCAGATGGTCAGAGCAGAGCACTCACGTTACATCACTCTAAGCTATAATGTAATCAGTGCCCCTGGAGTTGCACAAAGCAGGTTCCGGAAAGCAGGGAGTGAGCAAATGGCTTCATTTGAGTCACCGAGGGGATCAAGAAGAAAGCCAGGAAGAAGGCAGCCAAGACAGTGGCTTCCTCCTTGAAGGTCAGCTGGAGCATGGAGCCTGGCTCAGCCAGCTCTGATTCCTTTTGCCCATAAACTTGGGCCACTTCACTCCACATCTCAAAGCTTCAGCTTTTCTCATCTGTAAGATATATGCCTCGCAGGTTGCTGTGAGAATACAAAATAATGCATGATAATTCATGCAGCGTGGTGCTTACAGCCCATGCACTATGGGCATTCAGTAAAGGCAGCTTTTATTTTAACAAGCGTGATGATTCCCAACCTTTTTCTGCCTCAGATCCTTGATGGTAGCAAAGAACCTCTGGGTCATTTATCCTCTTACTGTCACTTGACACCATAAATTCATAGGCCAGAAGGGAAGGAGAGTGTTCCATGAATGAGACTCAATTTGTAGCTGTGATCAGTGAGTCATTACTTCATGCCCGAAACCCACATCCAAACAACTCCATCTCCATGTGTGAAAGCTCGTATGCATCAGGAAAGATCCTGGGACCATACCTGAGAACACATTTTCTTTTTTTTCCTCGGATTTATTGAGATATAATTGCCATATAACATTGTGTAAGTTTAAGGTGTACAATGTGTTGATTTGATACTTATATGTTGCAGAATGATTGCAACCATAGCTAACACCTCCTTCACATCATATAATTACTAGTTCTTCTATAGTGTTGAGAACATTTAAGATCTACTCTCTTAGCAACTTTCAAGTATATAATACAGCATTATTAACTATAATCACCGTGCTATACATTAGATCCTCAGAACTTATTCATTTTATAACTGGAACTTTGTATCCTTTGAACAACATCTCCCTATCCACCCCCCAAGGCCCTGGTAACCACCATTCTAATCTCTGTTTCTATGAGTTCAGCATTTATAGATTCCACATATAAACGATATCATATAATTTTCTTTCTCTGACTCATTTCACTTAGTGTGATGGCCTCAAGATCTGCCTATGTTGTTACAAATAGCGGGATTTCCTTCTATCTTATGGCTGAATAGACATCTTCTTACGTATTCATCCATTGATAGGCACTTAGGTTGTTTCCATATCTTGGCTATTGTGAATGAACACACAGTATAGATATCTCTTAGAGATTCTGGTTTCATTTCCTTTGGATATGAAAAGGAAGTGGAATTGCTGGATCATATGATAGTTCTATTTTTAATTTTTTGAGGAACCCCTGTACTGTTTTCCATGGTGGCTGCACCAATTTACATTCCCACCAACAGTGCACAAGGGTCCACAGAACCCATTTTCTTTTTTTTTTTTAACATCTTTATTGGAGTATAATTGCTTTACAATGGTGTGTTAGTTTCTGTTTTATAACAAAGTGATCAGTTATACATATACAGAACCCATTTTCTTAAGCTATATTGCCACCTACAAACGGCGGAAAACTGGATTTGTAAGAGTCATTTCAACCGAGTGCCGCGCCACTTACAGATACGCCGCATTAATTTTTTTCATAACTACTTGTTAGCCTCCAGTTTGAGAGAAAGACAATTTAAAAAAAAAACCTGGAATGCTCTTGCTTGGAATTGTAATTGCTCATTAGAACCCCATTTCATTATAATTGTACAATTCATTATGCTGAGCACTTCATTAGAAGTATTGTAAAACTCCTGACAAGTTGAATATTGAAATGAATCTGATTTAGAGCTTTACTGTTTCTTGAGGGCATTTTCTAATTAATGCAAGTCTGAGAAACCAGAAAAAGCGAGAGTCTTCATATTTTCTTCTGGGGGTCATTACTGGAGATGTGTTTTTAAAAAAATCATTTTGAATTAGGAAGCTTTCTTTAGCACAGAAAGAAAAAAATAGTCCATAAACCCGAAATAGTCACAGTGAGGCCACATCTATCTTTACAGACACAGAGAGCTCAGAATGATCCGCACTTAATGCTAAGCCAAATGTTTTTAGAGTGCTGTTAGGGACTTCGGGGTAAAGAGAGCGGATTGAACATTTTCGCTGATTGCCCTTTCCTCTTGAAAGCCCACTGAAATGACAGCAACGGAGGTTTAAAAAGGGTAGAAACCCACAAGGACAAAGAAAATGCAGGGGAAGAACAGAGCAACAAAGTCCTGGCGGCTGCAGGCAGAAGGACAAGGACTATTGACATTTCAGAACCAAGAACCAGAATCCGAAGCCGACAGAGTAGGAGGTGAGGTGCAAACTCATTGCGCTCAGCACCCCCCTGATGTGCAGGAATTAGTGGTTCCAGTAAGTGGAGCTAAATGTGGGGCTCTAGGAGGATCAGCTGAGAGTCTGCTTGGGAAGCATTTGGATCCCCGGCAGAGGGACGGTCACTCGTCTCCACTGGTGCAAGTTGAGAGGTTTCTCCCTCTGGAGAGGGTGGAACAGAGGGTCTCTGGACTGGAAGATTCTAGAAATGGTTGATGGCAAGTCTACCATAATACAACAGGGGGACCAGATGAAAACTTACACATCTAATGATTAGACCTTCCCTCCAAGCCCTCTTAGGTCAGCAAAATGCCGGCAGCAGGGCCTAGACCCTGAGCATGAGATTGGAAGATGCTTCTTTGAGGAATCTGACCACCCAAGGAGAAATAGCTAAAAATGGCTCTCTCAGGGAGTTCCCAAGAAAACAGACAGTCAGAGCGGTGGCTCCCAAAGTGTGGTCTCCAAACCTGCAGTATCGGCAACACCTGGGAACCCGCTAAAAATGCAAATTCTCACACCCTGCTCCAGACCTACAGAATAAGAACCACTGGGGTAGGACCCTGAGATCTACTTTAAGAAGTCCCCCACCTATTCAGTAAAGTTGAGAACTACTGCTCTTCAGCGAAGCTCACCATGGACACAAAATGTCCCTTCCTTATAAATGTGAGCAGACGATCAAGGGTGAGCAGATATCTAAAGAAAGATGGAGAACAAAATAAATTGAAATAAATAACAATCTTGGAGGAAAAAGAGACTTTTCAGGAAAAATTAAACTTGGAAAACAGCTAACATTAATACCCTTGGAGGGGTAAGAAAAGATATTTCATCCATGAAAACAAGAAGAGGTGACTTTTTTTTTAAGAAGGGGTCCTTTGAAAAACAATGAAAATGGGCTTTTGAAAATTTTTAAATATGGTAGTAGAAAGGAAGAATTCAACCAAACACTAAAAAGTGAAGCAAAAAGACAGAAAAAAAAAAAAAAAACGGGGAGAAAAAAAGAAAAATCTGAAGATTAGTCTAGGAAAGTGAGCCGGACAAAGGAAGCAGAGGGGAGATATAATGAAAGAACTGAGAATTGTTTCCCAGCATTGAAGACCATACAGCCCTAGATGGGATCCACACCGTGTCCAGACATTGGATGAAAATAGATTTGTATCCAGGCATGTCATTGTCAGATTTCAGAATGTGGGAATAAAGAGAAGATCCTGCAAGTTTCCAGAAAGAAAACCTAGGCGCATACTAAGGATTAAGAACCAGAATGGCTTCAAATGTCTCTGGAGCAACATTGGATCCTGGAGGACAATGGAACAAAGAAGAGAGCCTGAAGGAAGATGGTGTCCAAAGTTGAATTCTATACCCTGGTAGACGATTAATTCTATGGGGAGACAGAATTAGTATCATCCAATGTGAGGGTAGAATAAAGACATTTAAAAACAGGCTCAGGGACTTCCCTGGTGGCGCAGTGGTTAAGAATCCGCCTGCCAATGCAGGAGACAAGGGATCGAGTCCTGGTCCGGGAAGATCCCACATGCCGCGAAGCAACTAAGCCCGTGCGTCACAACTACTGAGCCTGTGCTCTACAGCCCGTGCTCCACAACAAGAGAAGCCACTGCAACGAGAAGCCCGCGCACCGCAACGAAGAGTAGCCCCTGCTCACCACGACTAGGGAAAGCCTGCACGCAGCAACGAAGACCCAATGCAACCAATAAATAAATAAATAAATAAAGAAGTAAAATAAAAACAGGCTCAGTTTTCGAAGTTCTCAGATCGAGAGGTTAAATTTTATAAGAACTGGATAGTGGTCACTGTCAAAATATCAACTTCTGATTCACAGAGACGCTTATCAGAGAAGTACTTAAACCAAGGACTTTGTGATGACTACTGTTTGTCCTCTGCATCTATTCTCATCCCTCTTCCATCCAGGCTCTACCTGTGACCAGAAAGTTCTCTCTCCTGAAGACTTGTCTCTCCAGCCTTCCCCTACATCCTTAGGATACTAAGCAAACCCTTTTGTTCTCAATGAGGCTTCATCTTGCCTCAGTTCTAGAATTTCTATCAAGAGGGGTTTGGGTAGAAATCTAGATGAGGGGGTAGGAGGCCAGCCCTGGGGTCTTGTCTACAAGCTACATTCTTAAAAACTTAGATTTCATAGCACTTTAAATAAAACTTTTCAACGAGATTTTACTTACTCTAAATATAAGGTTAAGAAAATATTCCTTGCCCCATCAAATGTTATTTTTATTTGGGGTGGATTGGAGGACTGATAGAGATTGGGGCTGTGAGCTCAAGGCCCCCGCCTCAGCCATCCTTGGCCCTTCATCCTGGGATGATGGCAGGAACAGAGTCATTCTTCCCAGCAAGTAACTTGGAGGCTGTTTGGATGCGCCTTCTCGTTCCTGGGAATGAATTACTTCAGGTCTGACCCACTCGGAGTCTCTCGCAGTGAACCTCCCTCTTAGAAGCTGCTCTCATCAGCTGCCCAGCTGGCCTCCTCAGAGCTGCAACACCGCTTTCTCAGACAGCTACCCTTACAGAGACTGGCCAGGGCAGGCATTCTGGGTAAGGGCACAAGGACACCCTCCTGCTTTCTCAGCTTCACTGGGCCGAGCCTTAAGGCAGGACCCAGATCCACTGGGTTTTGGGTGAACGTTTTGTTTAACGTGGTGGTTAAGAGCCTGTCTTGCAGTGAGACAAAAATGGGTTCGAGTCCTGCCTCTGCAAACTATCTGGAGAATGGGACAAACGAACCTGTCTCAACTAGTGGTGGTGGATTCAACGAGCTAACGTATGCAAGGATTAAGCACATTAAATCCTCAATCAGTGACAGTTCATTAACAAAATTAACCACAACTCTCTAAGAGTTTCCTCTGAGGCAAAAGCACTGCAGAAATAGTCCCTCTGGGTTAAGGTATCTAGGAAACGAGACAAAAATCTCTAGGTTCTTTTATTTATATTCTCCCCTTCCCTTTTCCTTCCCTCCCCCCATATTGGCCTGGGGACACAGCTACAAATTAAGTCCAATCTCAGTACTAGTTCTAAAAGCTCTATAACCTGAAATATAGAAAAACAGACATATTAGATGCTTAAAGAAAATTTAAAAGACAAAATGAAACACAATGTAAAGCTTTTCCTCCCCCCTTTTATTCTAGAAGTGTGTCCCTATTTGTCTCTAACTTTCACCAGTGGGTAGAGTGATAATAATGCTAATTGGTGTTATTAGTCAAGAGCTTTCTATGTGCCAGAGTCTTTTCCAAGCATTTTACTAAGATTATCTCATTGAACCCTTATGGGACTCCTAGGAGGTAGGTACCTTTCTTATTCTTTTTCGGAGATAAGAAAACTGGGGCTTAGGGATGATAACTAACTTACGGGGAGGCATACAGCAGCTCACTGCGTGGAAGAACACCCCAACGGTTTGGGTTCCTGAAAGCATGGTGTCAGCCTCGTACAGGAGGGACATCCGTGGACTCCACCCTTCTTGTCCCTTATGGCTTCTAGGAACAGTGTGGAAAAGGTCAGTTTTCTTCTTAGTCCCATGTAGCTAGCAGGGAGCTTTCTGCATGTCCAGGGATATCTCTCTGTCCTCTGCCTCAACATACAGAGCTGTGCAGAAGGAGCTGGTCCGTGAGAACTTAGAGGCAGAGGCTGTCAGGGCTCAGTTCGACCCTCTGACTTGATTCCTATTCATCTCCAAACCCTTCAGAGGCCACGACTGGGTCTCAGATACTCTTGCCTTCCCCAGAGGGGTGCATAGCAGAAGCAACTATTCTAGCTTTGCTACCCACATTTATTTACTTTTTTTCATCTCTTCAGTTCCCTCTTGGCAAGATTATTCCCAACAGGTATATCAGGAGGAAACCTTGACTAGATGATCTGCAAAGTTCCAACAACTCTGAAATTCTCTCATTCTGTTGTTCTATAATTTAATGTTCTATAAAAGATAAAGATATGCATCACAGGTGTTAAGGGCATCCAGAAACGTCACTGGATATTAGTGCTTTCTGGGAATCTCTTTTAGGCATTGGCAGTTGGGGTCACATTTCCACTAGGCTGAGGAGAAATCAGAAGGGAAATGACCTTGAGCTGACCTTGTGTGGGCCTCTCTGTGGTCGGCTGAGAGCTCCTCTTTGACTGCTGCCATCGAGCCCAGCCCTGCAGGGTCCACGAAGAGTGGCTAAGGACCACCCTCAGAGGGTACATCATGGGTAGAGCGCGAGCTTGGATATTAAACCCTCCAGGGTTTAACTCCCAGCTCTGCTACTGACTGGCAGCGTCACCTAACCTCTCTGCTTTCTCGTCTGAAAAATGCAGGTAATGCCACCCTCTTCCCTGGGCTGTGGTAATGCCCATCTCATGGTAAGCAGTGCATCATCAGTAGCTGTTAATGATAGCATCACTAACTAGTCTAATTGCCCTTCCTGTTTTAAAGGCTCACAGCCTGTAATGCTGGGCTGGGGACCACTCTCACCGACATGGGGACTTTGAGTTTTGACTACCACCGATTCGCAAGAACTAAACTAGGAGTAGTTGTGGCTATCCCCACTGTCATTAAAAAAAATCAGATTTAATTTTGGAAATTTGAATGTATTTTTAATCTGAGCTGCCTGTTATTATCAGTGACAAAGAATTTTCTGACAGGTAAAGTTAACCAAAGATGGACTGGTTGCTTCAGCGGTAGGAGGGCTTATCACCATAGCAGGGGTGGCTGAAGGGTGGGGCAGAGGACAGCCTGGATGCAACGTATTAGAGGACATTGAAGGGCTGGTAATGGTTTTTGTTGATGACTTAAAGTTTTCTAAAATTCCAGATGTGCCTCACAGCTGTCTGAGCAGCCCTGGTAATCTGTCGTTTTTGCCTCAGGTTTCTTTGGTCTTCCAGACTACCCATCAAGTAATTGAGAAGCTATAAATAAACATTAGAAGCAAGCCCCTAATTGATCAACTTTCAGGTTTTCCTTGGTGAGTTTTCTTGAAACTTGGTTCCTGTGTATAATTTGATTCATGCATCTCTGGGGGAAAGACCTCTCCCCTGATCTTTGAGGAGGGTAGCAAATGGCTGCAAAGTCCAGGCAAGGAGGTGGTAGTGCTACATTTGCAGAGCTAACAGTCAAACCTACAAAACGAATGCAGTTTCCACGCAAGGAGGAAGGAGGAGGACAAATGGCTGTCAGACCTGTACATTTACCGAATCAACACCAGTCCCAGGACACAGAGCCCCGTACTTAGATGCTTTGGCCGGATTGCTCGAGTACTGACATAGCCTTGTAAACTGAGACCCTTCAAAGGAGTGAAAAGAAAAAATAAGTTTAGAGGAACGTTTACATAGAGGTTTCCCTTGGGTTGCAGCTGCCCAAGTGAATTAGCATCAAACCGTTGCCCTGGAAAAGGGTCATGAGCAGTGGTTTTCCCGGCCTCACACAATGCGCACAGTCAGTAAGGAAGCTGCCTGGTTCTCATTTGGAAGAAATTTGCATCTGATCCCACCCTTACCCCCAGACTTCTGCCTTCCTATATGCTTCACTCTATCATTCTGAGGCCCATATATTTACAAAAAGTGCCTTCACCACTGTCCTTTCTCCTGGTGACGTGGCTGTAAAATTCCTCTCGCTCAATCTTTCTTCCATCCCAAGCAAAACTCCCATTCTTGAGTTCAGACTAGTATCAATAAGGAGTTTGGAGTGAAAACGCTGAGTGAACTAATTCACACTAAATAACAAACAGCTGATAAATTCTTGGAGCGGTCCTAACACTTTTTATGCATTCAAGTATCTCAGTTACACAATTTCAGGGTTTAAAAGTTAACCTCTTGAATGGTGGCATCTCACTCACTAAGGTCAAGGGCAAAAAAAAGTTTTAGCATCGTAAGAGTTACCTCCTTTCCTCTGTGTTGCTTAATCTGATAATAAGGAAATGCTGCATCTGGGAATAGCGGATGGTTAACTCCCCAATATTCAGAGATCTACCATGAGGATAGATAAGAATCACGGAAACCTCTTTGGACATACAAGAAAGGAAAAGCAAGCCCACACAGGGTCCTAGAATTACTGGTCCTTATCCTGGGTACCCCTGAGATAGGGGTTCTCAGGGATGGGCCTCCTACTCCTATTTATTCTCCTTTCCTCCCTACTCGCAGTGCCAAATGAGGAGCGTCTTTGTCCTTTGGGAGTGCAGGCAGAAGGAGCACCCCTTGATGGTGGAGTTTTGACATTTAAATAATAAACACTAAAACTTACCAAAGGGGCTTCCCTGGTGGCGCAGTGGTTAAGAATCCGCCTGCCAATGCAGGGGACGCAGGTTTGAGCCCTGGTCCAGGAAGATCCCACATGCCACGGAGCAACTAAGTCCGTGCATCACAACTACTGAGCCTGCGCTCTAGAGCCTGCGAGCCACAACTACTGAAGCCCACATGCCTAGAGCCCACGCTCCGCAGCAGGAGAAGCCACCGCAGTGAGAAGCCCGTGCACCGCAACCAAGAGGAGCTCCCAATTGCCGTGACTAGAGAAAGTCCGTGCACAGCAACGAAGACCCAGCACAGCCAGAAATAAACAAAAAGAAGAAAAAAAGAAAACTTACCAAAGGCTTACTACGTGTTGTTACTGCTCTAAATGCTTTAATTCATTCATTTATTCAGCAAGTACTTACTGAGCGCATCCTGTGTGCCAGTCACTTCTAAATGCTGTTTATTCATTTATTCAACAAGTATTTACCGAGAGCCTCCTGTGTGTCAGGCACTGATCTAGGTTCTCTAGTGGTGAGCTAAACAAAGCTTCTGCCTTAACAGAGATGACACTTTATTGAGGGTTGCCGGGCGATGCACAAATAAACAAGAAGACATACGGTGTATCAGGTGATTTGAAGTCCTACAGAGAAAAATCAGCTGAGGCAAACGGGCAGAGTGCCAGGTAGATGTTGCCATATTTAGGTCTCATTGGTGAGGTGACATTTGAGCGGAGAGCGAGTAAACATGACAAAATCAAGTCACAGGAAACACCAGTACATAGACCCTGAGGTGGGAGTGTGGTTGGCCTACCTGAGAAAAATCAGGGGAGGAAGGGGTGACGGGAACAAGGGGGAGAGGGGTGAACAAGGTCAGATGGAGCTGGGAGGGAAACTAAGCAGGACCTCACAGGCTCTGTTGGATGGGGCACACGGTCGAGCGCTTTGACCACGGGAATGACTTGTTTTAAAAGCATCCTCCAGCTGCCATGCCGAAAATAGACTAGGGCGTCAGGGGGACAATTAAATGGCTAGTGCCGAACCCAGGCCGGAGGGGCTGCTGGCTTGGGCTGTGGCAGTTACACTGGAGGTGGTGAGAAGTGGTCAGTCGCCAGTTATCTCTGAAGGCAGAGCCCATGGGATTCGCTGGTGGACTGGATGTGTTATGTGAGAGGAAGAGGGGAGTCGGAGATGATCCCGAGGATTTTGTCCTGAGCAACTTCAATGGTAGGGTTGACATTTCCTGAGACAGTGAAAGTGCCGGAGGAGCTGTCTAGAGGGAGAGCTGGAATGGGGAGTTCAGTTCGGGATATTATTAAGTTTGAGATTCTCAGGCCGATCTCAGTAGAGAACTCGAGGCGGGCATTTCGGTGCTAGTCTGCCATTCCAGGGAGGCGTCCAGACTAAGAATATAAAAGTGGGCGGAGATGGTGTTGAAAAAATCACAGACCAGACACGTGAACTGAGCGTGTATGAGGTTAGAAGAAAAGTCCCAGCACAGAGTTGTAGGGCATGCCAAGGTCTAGAAAAGGAGGCAGGATCCAGGCGGGAGATGAAGATGTAACCAGTGAGATGGAAGGAAAACCAGAATCAACGGTTATTCTGGAAACCAAGCCAGGAGGCGCTTGAGAAAGAGGGAACCATCAACCACATCAAGTGCTGTGGGTAAGTCAGACCAGATGAGGCGTGACTGTTGTCCACTGGGAAGGTGCCCGAGGCCCTAACTGGAGCTGTTCAGAGGAGTGATGCCCCATCAGGGCATGTCAGGAACAACGGTGTTTATATTTAATTCCATGAGGGATATTGTGTTATATTTCTGTTTTACAAATGAGAGAACTGAGGCGCAAGAGAGGGTTGAACACAGCTGGATTGGAAGTCAGACGGTCTACTTGCTCCAGAGGACATGCCCTTCAAAGCCTGGTGTGCTTGGAACTTGAAGGCTCTCAAATCACCAGGGGCAGTGGAGAGCCAGGAGAAGCCTGCTGGCATCTTAGGACAGCAATCACTAGGTAAAGGGGACAAGAGAACAGAGAATGTGACCTCACACCCCACACCATCCGCCGCTGCCTCAAATTCATCTTAGCTTTTGGAGAGAAATGCTGGCTAAGATGGGCTGGGCAGGAGAGTTACCCTTTGCTTTTTTGATGGTATTTTATGTTTCTAGAAATTAATTCAGAATGCTTAGAGCATGCTAAATCTTCTAATAGTTAGAAGGTGTGGCATTAAATTGTCATTGGTAGAGAAGATGACAGTGGCTAAGGGTTGGTGCTGACATAAGGGTGTCTTGCTGTGAACTCCATGCTCACCAAAATTTATCTACGAACTGATGGCAGTCTCTGTGTGATGAGCGGCAGCAAACTCGTGTTTTTGCTGGATAAACGTTCTGGTTACAGGTGTGTTTCCATGTCCGGAACAGAATCCGGGGGCCTCTGAGCTAGAACGGGCTTGGAGGAGGGTGAAGGGCAGGTTACTGCACGGGAGCCAGGCTGGAAGGTCAGTGCTCCAGAGCGACCTCGCGGTCGTTCCTGGAGTGGGACCGAGGGAGGGGGCAGCTGGGAATATTCTTCTTCCTGTCGCTCCAGCGTCAGGGCTCCTTTCCTGCGGACCTGGCAGGCTGTCCTCCAGCAGTTACGCCGTAAGCCCTGGTCAGCCAAGTCTCCATTACGTTTTCTTGGTATTGGGGTGTGATTGGGGTGAAGATGGCAATCTGGATTCCTGTACTTGACGTTAGGAAGACGACCAGGTGTCTGATGGGGGCCCCTGGAGGGGACGCAGAGAGGGGGATGGGAGAGCCCCAAAGACCTGTGTCCCTGTTTCGCGTTTTGAGGCTGGTCTTTCCAGCCAGACAGATGGCAGGGATGGGCTCTAGCTGAAGTCTGCAACGACCTCAGTAAGGCTCTTGTTCTCTTATTCCTTCCAGAGGATTCTCCATCTTGCTTCTTTGGAGCCAGGGGAAAGCAGGAGCAGCCAGCATGCAGGCGACCATTTACCCTTTCCAGGCCTGGGAGAGAGAAAAGTCAGCTGACCCAAGGCCCTGGGCCCTCAGCTCTCATGAGCTGACATCCGAGAATCAGTGAGTTCTCTTTGGTGTTAAACTTTCTGCATTTTGAACAACTTCAACAGGACCTCCCAGTGCTTACATGGCTTTCTCTTTACAACTGTTTGTTCAACTGTACTTATTTTTCTCTGTGTGTATCACACACACACACACACACACACACACACACACACACACACACACACACAGGTAAAGTATCTCTCCCCCTCATCTCATCTCCTTCAAGAAAAAACCTCTCTGAAAGGGGCCACAGTTTTGCAAATGAATTTTCAAAGCTGAGTACACAAACCGTCCTTGTGGTCAAGGTCCATATAAACTTGGGAGCTTCATTTTAGCCAGTAGAGCACTTCTGGCTAAAGCCAAACTTTCTCTTTTGTCCTTATCTGCAAACTCAAAGTATTGCCATTGTCCTAAGGAGGGTCTCAAGCCCCCTTCCCAAGCATCCCAAACCAGAGCACTTTAACATCCCTGATGCACAAGAAAGAGTCACGGTTACGCTCCTAATCCTGTGGTCGTAACACTGAGCTGTAAGTCTAGCCACTGCATCGGCAAAGAAAGAAGCCAAGGCTCAGAGAGGCAGTGAGATTTGCTCTCTATCACACAGCTACTTTGAGGAAAAACCATTTCTCCTCACTCAAAGTGATTTGCTCTTGCAATCATGCCCTCCAAGTAATGCCCGATGGTTCCCATGTACGAATTCAAGTCATGAATTAATGGGAGGGCCAGAAGTTCAAGCCACCAGCATCAAAGGGATGAGAGCTGACATGTACATCCAGGAAATCTGATATGATTGGAGCCATGTGTAGATCTACTTTCTGGGGATAGAGAGAACTGAAAAGCTTGTTTAAACTATTAAGAAAATGTGAAGAGAGGGGGAAGATGGCGGAAGAGTAAGACGCGGAGATCACCTTCCTCCCCACAGATAAATTATTAAGAAAATATGAATCTAATCTTTATCTGCAGTAAGCAAGGTGGGGAGCTGGGGAACGGAGTACCAGCGGAAGCTAGGTGGTCTGTTTCAAGACAATGTTCCCCTGACAAAATGATGCTTGGAGAGAAATCTCCTGGAAGTATGGAATGTCTTCCTGCTATCTAGAATCCCTTGATTATTTCTTCTAAAAGATATTGGTTCTATGGTAGGTCATAACATATTTGGAACTCAGAACTTAAATATTTGTTGCTTATTCCATGCCCAGGGTCTCAGAGGCACTCGAGTTTTTGTTGAATGAATGCAAGATGATTTGTGCTAAATGAATACACCGATGATACATTTAAATGTTTGAATACTGCTAACTGATGGATTACTCTGAAATTAATAAGTTAAAATATAACAGGAGCGAATGTACAGCCATGTATTCAGTCTCCAAAAAATCAACAGGGACAAGAGGGAGGATATTTGTTTCAACAGCGGTTCAAATGAAACAGACATGAGAGCTTTGGTTTACAACTTAGTGAGAGCCAGAGGTATGAAGCACGTACTAAAGAGCTGACGTGATGTTAGACTGTTTCCGTAAAAGAATGGTTTCTAGATCAAGGCTGGACATCGCTACACTGTGCTCTTAGGTGATTCAACCTTACCTGGTGTTGGTAATTAGTTGTCACATCTTAAGAGGGACATGGATAAACAGACCATGTTCAGAGAATAGAGGGCATGGAGGCTAAAAGTCTAAATGCCATGATTTATTATGCCCTGAAAGAACTCAGAATGTTTGGCTAGAAGAAACAACCAAAAGTGACACCAAGATTGATTAGATGGTGCTCTAAAATTCATAAAGATTTTATGACTGTGAAGCAATATCCATCATTTATCACCAAAGGACCTGGGGTAGTTTAAGGTGGCATCCCCAACACGGAAGTCTCTGCTCCCATCGCCTGAAAAGTATTTCAGGTATAAATTAAAATGCTCTATGGGACATTGTTTTCCATAAACAAGGGGTTTAAATTATCCTGACCCACAAATAGAGATCAGCCATATGTTATTTACCCAAATAACCACAGTCTTGTCCGAAATGTTAGACCATTCCACCAACAGATTTTTTTCTATTGCTCCAAAGCATTAATAAGAATTTTGACGGCATTAAAAGCAACAAAATAAATCAATCCTTAATAAATAATATATAAATGCTCCTCTTCTTTCAGCAATGATTTATTAATATCCACTCACAGAGCTGCTTATTCTCTATCAATTCAGGCTTTTAATCACGTGTGAATTTGCCAAACCATATTTCATCCAATTAATATACTTCCATCTGTTTTTAAGGAACTTTAGCAAATGCTTTACTCTATCTATGATTCCCCTTACGTGCTAGGATATGAATGCTGTGAAAGATAATGAGGTTAGTACTGCACGACTTCTTTTGTGAACGCTTAGCTCATTTTCTAAGAAGCTTCACTTCTTTCGCTTAATATTCAATTGTCAGATTGTGCCAAGAAATAACAGGCCTCCTGCTCCCATGTTTGAAATTCATCTTTTGGAAATTTGGAAGATCCTGTTCCCCAAAGAACGTCTCAAAGATTATGACCAGGGTTCTGGGATCTTTCCAGACTCTGTGAGACCTCGTCTGGACTAGGGAGGGGGAAACTGACATAGAAGAGGCAGCTTCACGGGGGCAGACAGGTTCACTTGGGGGTGATTGCCCGAGGGAGGCACCGTGCTGACAGGATCCTTAAACCTTGTCCAGTCTCAGCAGGAAGTCATGCCATCACACCATGGCCATGTCTCTCACTGACCCCCATGAGAAGAGTGTTTGTGTGGGAACTCAGTATTTCCGATCTAGAGCTAAGTGTTTTCTTACTATTTCTTTACCATTCTAAGCTTTATTTTCCTTCAATGTATCTTTGTTTTACTTTTTTCATTTTGAAGACTTTTCGTATTAAGGGATAAAATTGAAGAAAAATTGGAGGTAATTAGTTCTGTTGTTTATTAGTTGTTGTCACTTTGGACAAGTTGCTTAACCCTACTTTATGGTGTTCAGTTTCATTCTTCCTTAGGCTAATCTTATGTAGCAGTGACTGTCTATACCATCTGTCTTCTTAAGTTCTCTTTCTGTCCATGGAGTCAATCAAAGGCACTTATTACCCTTTTAAAAAATTTTATTGCCACAGCTTATTTTTTCCCAGTTTTACTGAGATACAGTTGATATATAACATTGTGTTAGTCCAAAGTGTAAAATGTAATGATTTGATGTATGTATATATTGCAACGTGACTACCACAATACGTTTAGTTAACATCAGTCACCTCACACAGATAACAAGTGCTGGAGAGGCTGTGGAGGAAAGGGAACCCTCCTGCACTGCTGGTGGGAATGTGAACTGATACAGCCGCTATGCAGAACAGTATGGTGGTTCCTCAGAAAAACTAAAAATAGAGCTACCATACGATCCAGCAATTCCATTCCTGGGTATTTATCCAAAGGAAACAAAATCACTACCCTGAAGAGATATCTGCACCCCCATGTTCATAGCAGCACTATTTACAATAGCCAAGACGTGGAAATAACCTAAGTGTCCATCGACAGATGAACAGATGCCCATTTAAAAAATTTTAAAGCTTCCTTTCTTTAAAAATTTCTCCAGACTCACTCACTCTCACTCAATCTCATGCAGCCAAATCTTTGCTTCTGATTCTGATCCCTACCTCACCCCTTGGACTGGAAACCTTGGGTTGTCCTGCGGTTCCCTGGACACCTTTTGCCAGGGACATGGCTGGGAGTTCCCTGTGCTTTCTGCCTATACTTTCAGGCCAACCGCTGTTCACTCCTGTCCTGTCCTTTTCCTGACACCCTCACCCAGGCTGGACAGCACAGCTGCCTAGGACCAGAAGGTCAGAGAGTAGCATTGGACTTGAAAGCAATCACGCAATGAGAGCACTGAAAAACCCATAAGACCTCTAGACAGCTCTATCCTTACAAAATGTTCTCAATCCTAAAAAGCGATATATTTGAAAGCAGCATCAGTTCAAAAAAGCTTTTTTAGGGAAAAAATAATAGACGTGTGCTGGGATTTACAAGGGATTGGATTTCAGAAGTATTTTAATGTTAAAAAAAAAAAAGCGTGTCTTAGGATCGGGGAGACGCAGTGTTCTCAGTGTTCGGCGCCCGCCCACACTTCCTAGTGTAACGGGTTATTGAACAGGTTGGAGTGAAGTCAGGAAAGAGCTTTGTGCTTCCCCACTGCAGTCGCCCTCAAACCCATCCTGTCAGCTCTCCCCCCGAGGCCTTAGTGTCATCTTGGACAGATTTTAGAATGCCCTGGTCCCCTTCAAGCCCCAGAAAATCCGGTATAATCCAAATCAAAACTTCACTCCCTCATCCAACAGAAGCTTCTCCCTTCTCTCCCGGCCCCACCGCGGCTCGGGTCAGACCTGCTCCTTCTTCCTGTCCCTCCCCTGCTCTCTCTGCTGCTTCCAGGTCCCCGAGGGCCAGAGCCAGGGCAGGGAAAGGGCTCCGCACTGTGTAATGTTCCCTCTCACCGCGGATTCACATATATTGGAGAATTGCTCTGGCGCCTTCTGCGGGTTGGTTAGGCAAACCTCCCCGCCGCTCTCACCCCGCCATCACTGCCTGCACTCCCTCAGATGCAGGTCAAGGCTGCACAAGGACCCCAGTCCCCGTTGGGGAAGAGGCTCTTGGAGATGCGCTCTTAGGAGGCCCCTCAGCTCTTCCTCTCTGCACTTTGCTACTGGGCTCCCTTCCCCCAAGCCGCCAGCCCTCTTGGCTGTGGTCCTTTCCAAACTGGGGCCTCACAGGTACGCCTCCCTCTGCCCTCTCTCCTCTCCCAATCCTCAGTGGGGGCTTCAGCTAGCACCCTCCTGCAGGCTGCTTCGGTGGTGAGTCAGGCCCCACGTCTCACGACCAGCAAACTCAGGGGCCACATTTCAAGGCCCTCCCAGGAACCCTCCCATGCCCCTCCAGCCACAGCAAGGGGAAGGCTGGAGAGTTTGAGGGGACCAGCCAGCACCTGGCCAGCGAGTGGGCTGTCCATCCCCCTATCCTGAAAATCACTCGAATCTCCGCCGGTGGTGCTTTAAGGTGCTTTCATTTATCCTGGAGGCAGTGGGAGGTGGGGGAGGCTTGGGGGAACCACAAGGCTCTCCCTGGTCCTACCATCCTCTCCAAAGAATCCTTCTTCTCTCCTAAAAGCCATGAGGCCCCTCAGATGCCTAGGAGGTTGCTGGGTCGCTCGGCCTCCTCTGTCTAACTTCAAAATGGACGTGGTCAGCCCCTCCCTTTAGAAGGTGGATGGTACTTATCCTTGTCTTTGGTTTGGAGGCTTTGGCAAAAATAGGACACAGGAGGAGTCTCGATCTACCTGTTACTCTTGTTCAACTCAATTTAACAAACTTGGGGGCTTCCCTGGTGGCGCAGTGGTTGGGAGTCCGCCTGCCGATGCAGGGGACACGGGTTCGTGCCCCAGTCCGGGAAGATCCCACATGCTGTGGAGCGGCTGGGCCCATGAGCCATGGCCGCTGAGCCTGCGTGTCCGGAGCCTGTGCTCCGCAACAGGAGAGGCCCGCGTACCGCAAAAAAAAAAAAAAAAAAAAAAGAACTGTAGGTTGGAGACTCCCATGACGTTGGCCGAGGTGCCAAGGGAAGACCCTCAAAGAACCCATGAAAGTGCTAAGTAGGAGAAAGAAGCATCCTGACACCAGACTGCAGTGGTCTCAACCAGGTGAGCCCTTTCTTGCTCCCACCCTTTCCTTCACTCTGCTCCTGTTCTGGGGAAGCCTGAATCGAGAAGGAGTTCAAACAGTGATGGAGCCAACAAGCTCCTACACCACCGCCAGCTCCTAATCTTGCATCTGGCCCAAACTGGCAGGAAGAGAGGACTCTAGATTGTATGACAAACTTGAATTCTGGATTGAACTGGACATTTTTATTATCTGAAAAATGGGGCTATTTGTTAATTCCACAGGACCTGCCTGAGATTTCATCCAGGAGCAAAGAAGAAGCATTCAACTTAGCACAGAAAAAATAGTATAATTGCTTTCTGCTTGCACTCTTTTGAGTCCAGCTCATTTAAGGAAACGGTGGCTCAGTAACAAGAAAGCAGAAGCCATATCCTCTAGGGTCTAGATGGTCTGTGGACGCAGAGGATGATTTGGTTGGAGTCTTGGAAGCATGGTCCCCACATTAAGAAGTTTTTATGCATTAGGAACCCACACCCTGAGTGATGGCCCTTTAATCCTTTCTCCTTTTAGTTCCATCCCTATGATTTGATCGTCCATCATGAATAAAAGATGCTATAGGACGAGAGGAAATTCCTGTTGCCATCCTCAGGAAGGAGCTGAGCTCAAGGACACGACAGACATAGGAAACATTTGGCAAAAGACTGAACCCAAGGAGTGAGAGGGAAGCTTAGCCTCCAAGGCTGGACACAGGGTCTCTCAGGTGGGAGCACCCTGTCCACAAACTCAGCACTTCACGATGGCTGAGTGTGGGTGCGGACTGTGGAAGCAAGCAGGTGAGTAAGAGCTCAGGGTGCGGGCCCCCCCCAAAAGATGGGGGAAAGTTGAGGGTGAAGAGAGGGAAGGAGGACTGGGTGGAAGAGGAGGTCTGAGGAAGTTAGAAGGGCTCTGGCAGTGGGTTGCCAGACTTAGCAAATAAAAATACAAGACGTCCAGTCCTTTGTTTTATCTGGTCATTCTACTATAGAGACTGTTGGACCAGGGGAGTGAGAATCAATATCTTTAGCATTTGCTATTGTGGCCAGTGGAGTCATCCAGAATTAAAGAGAGTGAAACAGTGTGGAAATAAGAGTGTTCTCCATGTGAATCAGAGTCAGGGCAAACGTTAGAAATACTAAGATGCATCAACTGTCATCACCAGGAAACAGAGTCATATGGAAGACACATTGCTTGCTCTGGTGACGTAAAAGACACTAGAGAGAGCAAATTTACATTACTTGCTTTAAAGAAATACGACTTAAATATAAATGACTCTAAGGGAAGTCACATAACAACGTAAAACATATTAAAAAGTAAGTACCTTCAGCCTTTCATTTAATTTTGAGTCAAATAATTTGGTTAAACGTATTCTTTGTGTGACGCATAATTTCAATCTTTTATTTTGCATTTCTGACAATTCAAATTGTGAGAGTATGTTTGGCACAATTAATCTTAATGATATTTACTGTCTGCTGGATATTCCTAAAAGGCAGAACATCTTGAAAAATGTGTTCAAGTTATTTCATACCACTTTCAGATCCTTGTTAGCAAGCGAGAGCCGAGCTCCCATCAGCAGAGGCTTTTGAAAAACTGACAGACACAGGTCCTGATCTGCTAGCAGTATCAGAAACGTGCTTTTCATATCAACAGATTCCTGTGCAAGAGGAGGTCATTGGTGCCACCTAAAGGGTCCCCATCACAGGACCTCCCAGCTTCAGTCATGTGATGACAGCCAGCATCAGACATGTTCTTAGAGCAAAATAAAGCTGCTCCCACCTCCCCAATATTTGAAAGTCTAAAGCTCTGGGAGACTGAGCAAAAAGTGCCTCACTTACTCATGCCCTCCCCACACCCACCTCTCAGATGAGCCGTGAGCATCTTGAAAAGTGGCGCTGAATATACTTTAGGATAACAGGTAACAGGGCATCGATGAATAAATCAAGAAACCCTTCATGGTGCAAATAGATGCTGCCAGAATTAAGAGGAGAGCTGAAATGCATCTTGCAGATCTAGAGGGAAACTTGAAGCTTAGACAGGTGAAGTGATTCACTCAAGATCAACGAGACAGGGCCAGAGAGGCATTCCTGAGACCTGGACTTTATTCAGTATACTCTTCAAAAATATTTTCTTAAATTTTTAATACAATTTTTAAACGTTACTTTCCATTTACAGTTGTTACAAAATATTGGCCATATTTGCTGTGTTGTACAATACATATGCTAAGTGAAATAAGTCAGACGGGGAAAGACAAATACTGTCTGATATCACCTATGTGTGGAGTCTAAAAAATACAACAAACTAAGTGAATATAACAAAAAAGAAGCAGACTCACAGATACAGAGAACAAGCTAGTGGTTACCAGCGTGGGGTGGAGGGACAATATAGGGTTGACGGAATGGAAGGTACAAACGATTGGGTGTAAGATAGGCTCAGGGACGTATTGTACAACCCAGGGAATAGAGACAATGTTTTGTAATCACTGTAAATGGAAAGTAACCTGCAAAAATTGTATTCAGTTTACTCTTAACCTCCAGTTCCAAAGTCCAGATTTTTCTTTTTTAATTGGGCTTTCTTAAACTGAAGTGCACCTAGATTTCTGCTGCCATCAGCACCTGAAATCACAAGTTCCGCTGTGAAAAATGTTGTGATGTCTCTAGAAATTTCTCTCACTGGGAGTCCCAAACTGTTAGTTCCTCACAGCCCCAAAGCCGTCATTTTGGGGGCCAAGGGAGGTCTC
Source organism: Phocoena sinus (assembly GCF_008692025.1). Taxonomy (NCBI): domain Eukaryota; kingdom Metazoa; phylum Chordata; class Mammalia; order Artiodactyla; family Phocoenidae; genus Phocoena; species Phocoena sinus. The sequence continues at coordinate 22,646,422 of NC_045783.1, forward strand.
CCCGATGATTTGCTATGCCCGAATTTGAACTTCGAACATGACCTGGCATTCTTTCCTTCTTGTCGGATTCCACGTGTCCTGAAAACAGAACAGCAGCTCTCGGGAGGTCTGGAGAGCAGGCCTCTCTCAAGTAACCCTCCCGAGGGAGGAAGAGCCCTTCTCCCCCCTCCTGCCTGCAACCCCTGGGGTCCCACGAGGGGCTGGCCTCAGCGCAAAGCACCAATGAGCTGGTGAGCGGCACCAGGGCCTCTGCTCAGAGAGGTCTGAGCAGCGGGGAAGCTGACGGGTGTGAGACAGAGTGCGTGGAGGTTCACGGAGGAGCAGCAAGCATCTCTCTGATTATAACTGGGGCTGCGTTTGCCTTGTCGAACATTTGAGGCTGGGATCAGAGTATGAAATAAGAGGATTTACAATAGGGCGCTTGCATCTTCGAGGGGAAAGGAGTGTGCAAACTCGAGGCTGCACCGTGGCCTTGGTTTTCTGGGCAGGAGAGCCCCAGGTGGGTGATAATCATCGCTCTCCTGCCCATCCCCGTGGTCTCCTGGCCGGTCTTCCCAGCCAGACTCTGGGGGGGTAATTTGCTCTTTCACGTTGTGGTGTGAGACGCCTTTCCTTCTGTCTTCCTTTCTTTTATTCCTCATTTTCACAGTTTTACTATCTATTTAAAACTTGTACTCTTTTAGAAAATATAATACAAACGCCTGGAAAAATAGAACCAGTGCAAAAGAAATGCAGCAAAAATTGTCTTCCTTCCACCGCTGTTCCTCCACGAAAGGGCCACCCTCTTGGTACCAGTTTCTAGAGTTTACCTTTCCAGAGGTATTACGTGCATTACCAGCAAAGTCTCTTTCTATCCACGCGTACGACGCACTTCCTGCCCCTTGCTGTTGCAGGCATACAGTTTCCAAAACACCATCCTGCTTAAAATGCATTCATAGACCCCAGTTTTCTGCAGGATAAAGCCCAGCCTCTTACTGGTGCAGAACATCCTTCACATCCGTCTCCCCAAATGAGCACCGCCTTACAGCCTGGCACCCACCTCCTTCTAGCTCCCTCCGCCTCCCACCCCACTCCAGGTTTTAGCCTCAACAGATCTCCAGGCCTGTGAGTCTCACTCCTGTTAGTTCCTTGGTCTGGAGACACTTGCCTCTTCCCTCTTCTGCTTGTCAAAAATCATTCTCATCTTTAAAGACTCAGTTCCACGTGTCACTTCTGCTGTGAAACCTTCTCCAAGTTTCCCAGTCGTGTTGACTGTTTCACCTGTCTTAGGACGCTCCCTGGAAAGTTCTGCATCCCTCAATGGGTGGTACATTTATTTCCTGAACATCCTTGAAATGCCAAATGTGCTAAGGACCAGAGAGACCATAAGCCATAACACAGTCTCCACCCTCAAGGAACTTAGGGTCTAGTGGGGAAAAGTAACACACTACAACAGAAGTGTGTGATGAATACAAGGTGTGGGGCTACACCAGAAAGGAGCCCTTTCTGCAGACTGGGCCAGGACAGATGAAGAGGCAGAACCGAAGCCGATGCCTGAAGGTCTAGAAGGATGAGCCATAGGAGAAGGTATGGAGAATGAGGAAGTGTTGAAATATCCCCAGGAGCCATGGCACACAAAGAGAAAGGCACGTGCAAACGTTGAGGAGCACCAGAGCTCACGTGACGTCGAAGAGCTCAAACAATATGGCCGGAGGCGAGAGCTGTGAGGACAGAGTCAAGTGACTAACGGGAGACAAAGTCTTCTGCTCCTACACAAACAATTGGCGTAGGAGCAAGTGACTCAACAGGTCTGGCAATTGGAGATTCATAATCTCTGACTTCCAAGTTGCAGCAGCTTCTGAAAGTTTACAGAGGATTTGGGGAAGGCCAAGGATTGCCGCTTACATGATTGCCCTTGAGTACTCCAGTTGTGGGTGTTGACAAGGTGCTGCTAGGAAATTTTTGAAGGTTAGGATTTTGGTGAATTGCTCTGTAAATCCAGGTACATAGTAATAATGCTAAGAGCTGTAGGGATTAGCCTATATTGGGGCCTCACTCTGCTTCCAATGCTATTTTAAGTAATTTACATGTTAGAGCATATTTAATCTCAACTACTTAAGGGGGAGGGTATACCATTACTATCCCCATTTTATAAATGAGGAAACTGAGGTCCTGAAATGAGGTACTGAGGTTCAGAGGCTTTCCCAGTGGTGCAGAACTTGTCCTTGGTGGAGCCAGGATTGAAACCCCAGCAGTCTTGTTGGAGCCCATATTCCTAACCATGAGGCACCATTGCCTCTCCCCAGCTGCAGTGGGCGGGTGTTTGGGTGAGCACACTGCCAGGCCTAGGAACCCAAGGCTCACTGTTCCAGAGACAGAGTCCGGGAAATCAGGGACAGATGGACAGTAGGCAGAGTGTGCATGGTTTGCCCTTGGCACCCTGAGGCAGCCACTGTCTGTAAATAACAACTTGAGGAGTTTAATTAACAGCCCACTTGCAGGAACGCCAAGAACAACAGGAACTCCACGGGTGAATGACTTGGGGGTGAAAATCAGAATCGAGGGGCCGTCTTTGCCATCTTTCAAGCTGCTACGGATAGCAACAGGCAGACTGAACTGGCCAGGTTTTGGCAGGAGAGTGGGCTCCATTAATTACACAGATGGAAAAAGCCAGTGGATGGTTTGACGGAGTAACTTCTGCAACCATAAAATCAGGAGAAATGTATGGCTAGCTCTTTGCTAAATGGGGCCCTGGATATGCATGAATTTCACCAGATGGGGGAAACTCCTCGTGATACTTGATTTCATGCCAGGGATTCTGGATTCAAATGTCAAACGATAGAAAAGTTTTCTTGAAAGATGGCGTAGGGGGCTGTAAGGAGAAGTGCTGGATTCTGATATGCAGAAGATTGGAATTTGATGTCAATGCCTTGAAGAGATCCCTGAATACATAAGCTTTAAGGAGGGGATGGAGTTGGGGGTTATAGCTATTTTATAGTCACTGTATATATTCAAAGCAAATGCATTTCAATGCCAGCAACCCAGCAGTAAGCATTGTGACCTTCTTCCTCTCTCAGGGAAGGGTGAGAGTGAGGCCAGTTGGAGATGGCAGACCAAGCCATTGGCCTCTGGGGCAGCACTCCTTACCATCTCATTGGCCTTACTCGCTGGTCCCACGTGTGGGCTGCGCTTCTGCAAGCTGCATGGTCAACGCTTTGACAGGCCGCTGCGGGGAAGCAGGATGAACACAGCACTTCGGGTGTGAAGACAGGTGTTCAGATCACAACTCTGCTACTGGCTAATGATATGCTGTTGGGTGAGTCAACTGAGCCTCAGTTTATTTGTCGGTGAAATGGGATAATAATCCCCCCACAGAGACGTTGCAAGGATCGAGGTAGTGACATATGAGAGCACCTGTAAGCTGCAAGCACTATGAAACGCTAGCTTCTGTAGTTAGCAGGATTTTGAGGCATAATTTACCTGATAGCCGCCTTCTACCTCTGGTCTTTCACATTCCCCTTTTGTTTTGTGTTGTTTATTTTTGCTATTTTTTGTTGCACTAAAATATACACACATAAAATTTAGCATTGTAACTATCTTTAACTGTACAATTCAGGGATAATAAATACATTCACAATGTTGTACAACCACCACTATCCATTTCCAGAACTATTTCATCATCCCCCACTGAGACCCTGTACCCATTAAATAATAACTCCCCATTCTCCCCTCTCCTCAGCCCCTTGTAACCTCTATTCCACTTTCTGTCTCTGTGAACTTGCCTATAATACGTATTTCATATAAATGGAATCATACAATACTTATCCTTCTATGTCTGGCTTATTTCACCTAGCGTAATGTCCCCAGGGTTTATCCATGTTGTAGCATGCGTCAGAATTTCCTTCCTTTTCCAGGCTAAATAATATTCCATTGTATGGCTAGACCACAGTTTGTTTATGTATTCATCTGTCAGTTGTTTCCACCTTTCCACAATTGTGAATAATGTCGCTATGAACATTCAAGTCCAAGTATCTGTTTGAAGTCCTGCTCTCAGTTCTTTTGAGTATATATCTAGGAGTGGAATTGCGGGATCACATGGTCATTCTACGTTTAACTTTTTGAGGAACTGCCAAACTGTTTTCCACAGCAGCTGCACCAGTTTACATTTCCACCAGCCACGTATGAGGGTGACAATTTCTCCACAGCCTCACCAACACTAGTTATTTTCCTTTTTAAAAAAAATAATAGCCACCTAATGGGTGGACGTGGTAATCCCATTTGCTTTGAAGAGTATCCGTTATATCTCCATGTGGTGAGAAACTCCAGAGTAGATAAAGTTGCCTGTCTACCCCTGGAACTCTGGCATATCAGGGAGTATATCTGGCACCAGGATTTCTTTTTGCAAAAGTTTTTATCCAAAGCAAAAAGGTTTTCCAGGGAGGAACTGGGAGAAGGGCTTGGAACCATAGTCACTTGACAGTTCTGTCCATCTGTTTATTTATTTATCCATTCATTTTTTCCCTCATTCATTTATTCCACAAATATTTATTGAATGCCTGCTTTGTAGGGAGCAAGGAAAAATTGTGTCGAATTCTGTGGCATCTGGATTTTAGAATCCACAACACCAAAAATTGGAAGGGACCTTAAGAATCCTCTTGTCCAAACACCTACCCCACTCAGCAATGTTTCCTAAAACTAGAGAGATAGGAACAGAGCTCAGGTTTCCAACTCAGTGATCAGCCAGGAATGATGTAGCCAAAGCCAGGGAGCAAAACTCCTCAAACTTGCAGGAGAATGGGTTTAAAACAAGGGCAAGCATTTGTAGGGAAGCTCTCTTTTCTTACATCTCACTAGAAAGTCCAGTCACTCGATAAGCCAGTGGGATTTGAACACAATAAAACAAGTGTGAAGAAAACCTGATTAGATAAGACTTGAGTACTCACATAGTCCTTATACTGTGATAACCTCCCTCCCAAATGTCACCTACAGGCTGTGTGCAGTGGGGAACACCGCTGACTTGGAATCTGAAAGCCAGGCAGGAGTGTGAATATTTGATTTCAATCCGGGAAAATCCCAGAGGACTAAATTCAGAGGATTTATGAACACCATCATATTCAAACAACTGGATTTCATTGACAAACACAGACTTATTTTGTAGCTCAAACTGGGACATTTCAACTATATTAAAAGGCAGAGATAAAGAGATGGAAACAGTAGATAGAATGCAACTCACAGAGTTTCCACATATATGTTTATTTTACTCTGGTTAATGTTTAAGCCTCAGGAGTCCAAAAATAAATTAGAATCATAGACAGCATCATTTCCTAAAGCCATGCTCTCTTACTATACACCCTCCAAAGCCACACAGAAGTACAAGATGGACCTCATCTACTCGTAACAGGGAGAGAGCAGCATTTTCTCAGATCCAGGTGGAGCTTTGCAGAAAGAGCTTCCCAATCTTCATGACCATAACCACGGTGTCCAAGATGATAGCTGGAAAATAAGGTTAAATACCATTATACGAAACTTTCCATAACTTGGATGCCAGCAGCCCTAGCTTCCATTCCATCTGTAATCTGGTTTCTCTACCTCATTTAATATTTTACTACCATTTTTATGTACATGGAAGTATTCACAGAAGTAATGAATGTCTTAACTATATATAAGGCCTTTCCACGTAGGACTATTAGGTTCAGCATTATTCTGTTGGGTGCTGCAAGGCCCTTTGTTGTGTCCAGGTTTCTGTGCTTATACAGCAGGATGCCGGAATCTTAAAAGGAAGCAGAAGGCTGAAGACTAAAGGTCACCCTGCAACCCGGTAAGTGACGAGGATTCAGCTGGTGACTGAGTCATCCTTGACTCCCAACCTCCCTGACTGCCTTCTCATCCGCTCTTCTCGTCCGTGGCTGAGCACCTTGAGGTGCTGGTCTACGTTCCTGACCTGCTTCCTGCTGCAAGCCCACCACCATCTAAAGAGTCACCCCATCCCATCAGCCTAGTCCTGTCTCACATGAATCCCACCGCAGTGGCTCTGCAAGAAAAGCCTAAACTCCTTCAATATGTTTTAGAAAGATTTACATTATCACAAGCATTTCAAAAGAAGGAGTGAGGCATCGGTTAAATTGACCATGAAATTAACCATAATCCTGCCACAAAGTATTCAACTAATTGAGATTACAGTCCCAAAACTAACACAGCATTCAGTGCAGTTACTAAAGGAGGTTATGCAAAATACATGCTATGCAAACACCTATCTAAAAGGAATGGATAAGGAAATTTTTTTAAGTTTTTCTTCCCAGTTTTACTGAGATATAATTGATGTATAACACTGTATTAATTTTAGGTGTACAACATACTGATTTGATATATGTATGTATTAAAAATGATGATCACATGGGCTTCCCTGGTGGCGCAGTGGTTGGGGGTCCGCCTGCCGATGCGGGGGACGCGGGTTCGTGCCCCGGTCCGGGAGGGTCCCGCATGCCGCGGAGCGGCTGGGCCCGTGAGCCATGGCCGCTGGGCCTGCGCGTCCGGAGCCTGTCCTCCGCAACGGGAGAGGCCACGGCAGTGAGAGGCCCGCGTAACGCATAAAAAAAAAAAAAAAAAAAAAAAAAAAAAAAAATGATGATCACAATAGGTCTAGTTAACATCCGTCACCTCACATAGTTACACTTTTTTCTTGTGATGAGAACTTTCAAGGTCTACTCTCTCAGCAGCTGTCAAATATACAGTACAGTGTGGTTAAGTAGTCACCATGCTGTACTTTTTTTTTTTTTTATAAATTTAGTTATTTATTTTTGGCTGCGTTGGGTCTTCATTGCTGCGTGTGGGCTTTCTCTAGTTGCAGCGAGCAGGGGCTACTCTTAGTTGCGGTGTGCAGGCTTCTTTCTCATTGCGGTGGCTTCTCTTGTTGCGGAGCACAGGCTCTAGGCACGTGGGCTCTAGTAGTTGTGGCACGCGGGCTCAGTAGATGTGGTCACAGGCTCTGGAGCGCAGGTTCAGTAGTTGTGGCACACGGGCTTAGTTGCTCTGTGGCACGTGGGATCTTCCCGGACCAGGGCTCGAACCCGTGCCAAGTTCAGGACTAGTAAGATCAATCCTAGTTAACATCTAGATCTGCCGGTTTTCTGTCCCATGGGGCGGATGGGGACCAAATCACCAAACCTTCAGTGAGTGCAAAGTGCAGAGAAACGTCAATTCTGGGAGGGTCTGAGCATGCGCCCTGCGCTCCCGGAGCGGATGTTTCTGCTGGAGGGAGGAACACTTCGGTACCGCGAGAAACCCCGAGGTTTCCGGGTGTCCTTTTTAATCTGCGTAGACACTGTTTTTCTTCTGATCCCGTTACTCACGCTGCACTCTGGTAACGTACTGGCTTTTCTGGGCCTGGAAAACCGAACCTGCTGACCACCGAAGCACCAAGGCACGTCTTGGAAGTCCACGGGACACTCAGAAAGATGCCTATTTCCTGTCAGGTAAGGGAAACCTTCCAATGCAGTGATTCTAGATTCTAGCTGTTGCTTTATGTTTGCGGAGAACTTGCTAAGGGGTGGGGACGACTTCTGCTCCGTTTGTGCTTCCATGAGGAGGACTTCTTTTAAGGGACCCCCGAGCCTCCATCCACCCATTCCGTCTGGTAAGGAGGTCAATTGTCTGGCCAGGGTATTGGGAGGAGAATCTGAGCCCGCGTGGTTCAGCTTTTCCTGGTTCCTCCTTGTTCCATACCTGCCTGCGGGCAGCTCCCATCTCTCCTGTGCACCCTGCAGGCAGAGGGGCCTAGCCCTGTGGGAAGACCTGCTGAGCTCTCGTCCCTGTGGGTATTTAAGAGGCCAAGTGTTAGCACAACCCGCAGGCTGCAGGTCTACAACCACGCTCGCTAGCCAGCTTATTTGTAATAACGCTGACATGCGGCTCCCCAACTGTTGACTGCCTGTATCTTTCTCTCTGTGGATTTTGAATTCGGGCGGAGAAGATGGGTATTATGTGTGAGCCCCTAATTCCCAAACAACTTCAGTGTTCAGAGCTTTACTTGCTTTATTCTAATTGTCCCCCAGTCCAACACATGTGCGTGCCACACAGGTGTGCACGCCTGTACATTTCCCCCTCCTGTTTCAGAGTCCCCAACCCTTGCTCTCTTCCTCTCAAGGTCCCAGGGCATCTAACACATCAGGCTGGGTGTCTGGCCTGAAAGGGCTCCAGGCTTCCTTCCTCCGGGGGGGACGTATCACTGACGAGGTGCCACGGGTCACGCCCTGGGTCCAGCAGCGTGCGTGTGCCTCTTCCACTGGGTGGACAGATGGCCATCACTAAGCCCATTTTCCGTGGGCGCCCTGGACCACCTCCTCTTTGTTTGGCCTGACCCCCTTTCCCTTCAAGATTCCTGGGGCCGTTTCCCTTAACTTTGACGCCAGGAGCCCTGCTCTGCCCAGCAGGTTTGGCGGGTCAGTTATAAAACACAAGCATTTTCTGGCAGGAAACTAACCACCAAGGAAACAAGACTGTCTCCAAAATCAGGTCAGCATGAGGTCAAATAAGCACAGCCTGGAATTTTTAAGTATCTGCAGGAGCTGATCCCACAATCTTGTCTCTCTCGTGTGCGAGGGAGGGACGCTGGTGATTTTCTGACAGTTGCCAGAACACGGGGCTCTGTGAGAGATAGGACGTGAATGCCGAGCACTTCCCTCCAACCATGGTGGTGAGGGAGCATTCATTAATATGTGGTTCCTGACGCCACTCACTCAGCTGCCAGAACCCAAGGGGGCCCAGGAAGGGGCTCCAACTGAGGCCTCCTAGCTCTCCAGCTCTGAGAATTGCTGGGGACCTTCCGGATATATTTATTAAAGTTTAAATGGGGTCATGCGGGGTGGCCAGGGGTGTGGGTGATGACACCTCTGGAGTCGTTCATTGCCCAACCAGAGAGACATGCAACAGCCCTGGGGTCCTGCGGAGACAAGCAGGTCCCCACCGAATGGCCTTATGGGACAATTTTGCCACGATCTGGGCTGGATTATCAGTTTCAGAGATTTGGCCACTTCATTTATCAGGGGAACAGAGGCCTTTCTTAGGGAAGGAAGCACCTTAGCCATGTTCACAGAGCCTGCTGTGATTAAAAATAAGAAATACACATAACACAGGGAATATAGCCAATATTTTATAATAACTCTAAATGGAGTATAACCTTTAAAAATTGGGAATCACTATATTGTATAGCTGTAACATATATAATATTGTACAGCAACTATACTTCAAGTAAAAGAAGAGGTAGAAATACACCAGCCACTCAGAGTGGACCACCTGGGTTGGGACAGGTTCTCTGTGATGGGCAGAGTGGACACTCACCCATGATGTCCTCGGCTCTGTGATCAACTGTCCCTTTTTCTGATGGCCGCAGTCTCTTTAGAGATGGAGAAATGTCCCTCAGTCCCCATTGTTACTGAGTCCTGTCAGGCTGGAGGCCGTCTCTCTTAGATGCCTTTGTTCTCTTGCTTTGATCCGCTGTGTACACGTTTAGTAGTTTAACTCATAACATAACAACCTCAATTCCGAATTACCTGGGTTGCTTTGAGACACCCGGTTTATCCCAGCCCCCAGATACGGGGCTGCTCCTGAGGCCGGCCAGCAGCCCTAAATGCTTCGCTGCACACCAGCCATGAACACACCACGTTCTTTCCCTGTTCCGTGCACTTACTGATGTAATACCCCCTGTCCGACCTCTGCTTCCTCCAAGGCGCAGCTCAAGACCCACCTCCTGCAGGAAGCCTTTCTTAACCTTCCCGCCCTTGATCATCTCTCATCCTTCGAAGCTCTGTAGTACTTGGAGATAATGGAACATAATTTAGCCCTTAAATGGGTACTGGCTAGTATCAATCACTCATTTCCTCTGTGCTCTCTTGCACCAACCAGACTCCAGGCCCTTTAAGACTAGAAAATGTATTCCATGTTTCTTCAGCCTCCCCACCATTTCGTGCCCTTCCTGACCACCCATTATTGTCTGAGCCGTGCATTTTATCACTCAATTCCGTTCCATCTGAATGCGTTCTCTAGTTTAAGGTATAAGAGTTCTGTCTGCACAACTGTAGCCAAGGTGGAGTGATATTAGCTCCAGGCCAAGGTGGCACTAGGCACGGCCCTGTGTCAGGGTCTGATCCTCACGGGTCTTAGCCAGTGTTTGTGGTTGCCCTGAAGGTGGCCCCCACCAGTCTCGAGGGGCAGGCTTTCGCATCAGGTCAATCTGCGCGTGAGTCCTGGAGCCGTCACTTACCAGGCGTCCCTCCAGGCAGGACCTCACCTGAGCTTTCTAGATCTCCATTTACTCATCTATAAAATAGGAGAGGGTCTGTATAATACCTTCCACCACACAGATCTATTTTGGGTTTTAAGTGCCATCATCCCCTGAAAATATGAGGCATGGAGAATAGGAGTTAAGAGCAGGGTTCTTTGGGATCAAATCACATGACCTTGATTGACCAAGAGACTTCACTCCCTGAACTTCACCTGTATAATAGAGATGATCATGTGAACCTCCTGGGCTTCTTGGGGATCATGCCGGACGATATTAGGTACTTGTGTGTTATTATTATTATTGGTAGTAGTCATCGTAAAAAACTGTTAGCACAGTAACTGGCACATGAAAAGTGCTCAAAAATTGTATCTCCACCATGCTTGCTTCTGTTTCCCTGAGGTATCAGGCTAGGTCTGCGGGTCCCTTTTTCCACATCTGCCATCCCCACAGCTCAAAGCAGGGCTTGCAGCCTTGTCAAATCTTTACACCATGGCAGTCCTAGGAAAGCAGAGGTGCAGCATCTACTGGTACACAGCGTGCTCTCAGCCCCACCACACCACCCGTGTTATCCTGCACCTCTGACTCCTCCATCCTACAGAAGACTTGCCATAAATTCTTACTGGAGCATGGGACATAACAATTTGTAGCGAAATAAAATCTGCAAGATTCTTCCTCTAGCAGAAATTTTGACAACAGCTCTTTTCCCAAAGGACAGCACAGAGGATGCCTGCTCTAAGGGAAGATAAGCTCTCCAGGAGAGGGGGAGAAAATCCCATCTCCACCCTACAGTGCAGGGGACCATCGGCCTTTTCAGGAGCTTGGCGTGGCGCGTTGATTCCTGTGGCTGCAGACTGTTTGATGTGCAGGCTGTCAGCCCACCTCGCTTGTGTGGGATGATCCAGGTAATTCCTCAGAGGAGAGCAACCTTCCACCCTTTGGCCCTGGACTGATGCTAGAAGCCTCTCTGACCTCTCCATCCTTTACCGTGTACAGTCCAATCTTGGAATCTACAAATGAAGGCTCAGAGCCCTGGCCAAGTTGAGACGGTTAGTACAGATAACTTCTGAAGTTCTTCCTTCAAGTTTCTGTAGCTTATGGTTTATTACTTAATTTTTATCTCTACCTTTTAGGTAGTGATTTTAACGCAGCTAAACAGGTGCCATAAGTTACTCCTCCAAGGGCCCTGCTTTTCTGTAATGATGGAGAGATCCACTGTATTCCTGCTTAATCAGATTAGCTTAAATTTGTGGACTGCCTCCAGGAAAAGGAGAAAGGTGTAAAGATGAAGCATGGCTGTTCTTCATTTTTACTGTAGCTCATTCTCGCCCATTTAATTATTGGATTTCAGGAAATCAGGACCATTTAATTGTGTCAAGGGCACAGCAGGAAAACTGCAAAGAGGCTGTAATGACTCGGGGAAGAAGCAAGTCCAGATGTAACAAAGGATGATTCTGGAAGCTTCACCATAGCTAAGCATAATGTGCTACAAACCCAGAAGGAAGGGCTAATGAAAAAAAAGCAACACAGGCATACTTAAAGCCATGATTAGCTGATAGAGGAAGGGAGAGATGAAAAGCATATTAAAACCACTGATAAGTCTAAAATGCATTTACATTTGCCTGTGAAATACAGTCATGCCCAGAAACACATGCCTAGGTCCCCAGAGTCACAGAATAACATCTGTGCCTCCAAGAGACTTCCTGCCATCCAGTAATCCATCACTGACCCAGAATCAGTCTTGGTAGAGATGTGGAGGGGACTGATTCAAGAGGTCTGGCATGGGGACCCCGTTTAACGGACATCCCAGCACGTTCTCATGCAGCTGGTTGATAGACCACACTTTGAGAAACTCTGGAGGAGATGACTCAGCTGTATGTAATATACACAGAATCTCTAAACATTCGATGCTTTGTATATCTTACACGTGCATAGCCTCTGTGTACATATGCAGGGAGAGACTGTACACCATCTGTCTCTACTGTGTATATGGATTCCACATGTGCCTCATTTATAATAGAACAACTGAACTTTATACGTTTTTGGTAAAATCAAATAAATACGGTGTGTAGATTTGAGTATTTTCTTTCGTCGCTTGGCCCAGGAGGAGAATTTAATTTATAAAGGATGACCAGAATCACAAACAAAGCTCCACATCTCTGAGAAGTAAATACAGAAGCGTCTGTGTGCCTGGCTTCACGGACCCTTCCAAACAAACTTGGGCGTCTCGTCTTTGCTGTTTTGATGGCTTCTCTTTCCTTTCAGCCTCAAACCTGACGTTTGACCTCCAAAGTCGGATGGCTTATGGAGGCTCCAGCACTGGGAGTTTATTAATGCTGTGCTCTGCCCTGTCCTGCCCAAGTGGAAATGAATTTGTTTCTCCTCTGTTAATCAGTCACCTTCAGGGATGGCAAATAGGCTTCAGCTCATGGGCTGATGATGAACATTTTGTAGAGGCAGAGCAAAGGCGTGAGTAGAGAAGGATTCTGGGGTTCTATATGGGCTCCAAATGAAAGCATGTGACATGCGCCCCTATTGGGTAGGACGGGGTCACTTTTGTATCACCTATGTGCCAGTCCAGTCCTGGGTTTTATCTTTCAAAGACCTGCTCTTTGTATAGATAATTTTAGAACTGTAAGAGAACCTGGAGGTTTGATAGCTAAGGAGTAGATCTTCCATCTCCTGACTCCACATTTCATGTTCCTGCCAGTAACCCAGTTCACAAACATTATCCACACTAGTGGGGCTGGGACTGTGGGAGGCTGCAAAATGTCATCGCCCTCCCATTCTTCCAGGCCGCCTGTTCCTATTCATAGCAGAGGCCTCTTCTGTGTAATCCAGACAGGCTTTGCTAACAGTAGTGATTTGGGGTTGAAGATGAGACAATAGTAATCCCAAACCAGGTTGCTGGGGGTTCTTGGGGAGGACATGCCTTCACTACGCCAGTGTCCTTATTTCCAAGTGGCATTTTCAAGCCTTCCATAGCTTATCAATGATGCCCTGCACTTGTTGAATTCCCCCACTTCCTTTTATTTTTTTCCCCAGCTTTATTGAAATATATTTGACATATAGAATTGCATATATTTGAACTATACAATGTGATGTGATATATTTATACATTGTGGAATATCGTCACAGTCGTTACCATATCCATCACTTCATAGTTACCTTTCTTGTATGTGGTAAGATCACTTAAGATTTATTGTTTTAGCAAATTTCAAGTATACTATACAGTATTATTAACTGTAATCACTACGCTGGACATTAGATCTTCAGGAGCTGTTCATCTTATACCTGGAAGTTTGTACCTCTGAACAACATCCCCATTTCCTCCATCCCTCAGCCCCCCTGGTAACCACCACTCTACTCTTTGGTTCTATGCATTGACCTCTCTCTCTCTTTTTTTTTTTTTTTGAATTCCACATACAAGTGATACCATACAGTATTTGTCTTTCTCTGTTTTGCTTATTTCGCTTAGCGTAATGCCTTCTAGCTTCGTTCATGTGTCACAAATGGCAGGATTTCCTTTTTAAGGCTGAATAATATTCTGTTGTGTATATATCACACCACATTTTCTATATCTGTTCATCCAGAGATACATACTTAAGTTGTTTTTATACCTTGGCCATTGTAAGTAAGGCTGCAGTGAACATAAGAGCGCAGATATCTCAAGGTAGTGATTTTGTTTTCTTTGGATATATACCCAGCAGTGAGGTTGCCGAATCACACGACAGTTTTATTTTTAATTTTTTGAGGAACCTCCAAACTGTTCTCCATAATGGCTGTACCGATTTATGTTCCCTTTTCTCTACATCCTCACTACAGGTTCATTATCTCTTGTCTTTCTGATAATAGCCATCCAGACAGGTGTGAGGTGACATCTCATTGTGGTTTTGATGTGCATTTCCCTGATGACTAGTGTGTTTGAGCACCTTTTCATGTGCCTGTTGGCCATTTGTATATCTTCTTTGGAAAAATGTCTACTCAGGACCTTTGCCCATTTAAAAATCAGATTATTTATTTATTTATTTTGCTATTGAGTTGTATGTGTTCCCTATATATTTTAGATATTGACCGCTTATCAGATATATGGCTTGCAAATATTTTCGCCCATTCCTTACGTAGCCTTTTCATTTTATGGATTGTTTTCTTAGCTGTGCAGAAGCTTTTTAGTTTGATGTAGTCCCATTTGTTTATTTTTTGCTTTGTTGCCTATACTTTTGGTATCATATTCAAAAAATCATTGCCAAGACCACTGTCAGGGAGCTCTTTCTGTATGTTTCCCTCTAGGCATTTTATAAGGTCTTTTTTTCAGATCTTTAAGTCTTGAGTGCACTTCAAGTTCATTTTTGTGAATAATGTAAATGACATTCTCAAGCCTTTGGTAGCTTATCAGAGATTCCTGCTCTAGTTGGAGTCTTCCATGTCCTAACCCAATATATGGACTTGTCAAGTTTGCTGATTCTAAAGCTATATATATTCGTGAACTGACACAGGACGGTTTTTACCCCCTGTGAAGTGTATGACTCTTCATACATACTGGAAGGCAAGCATTCCAGTGGACACAGTTTTCTCTAGAGATCTTGCTGTACACTCTTATGATTCATTGGCTTTATTTATTTATTTATTTTGATGGGGCGTGGGGGAGGAGTGGAAAGAGAGATTGAATTAACTGGAAATAAATATTATGCCTCCCCAGCATGTAACTTCTTTGATTTCAGACAGGATGATTTAGGGACCAGAATCTAGGTGGTAGGAGAGGAGGATAGCACCAAAGACAGAAAGGGAGGGAAGCTAGTTATAAGTGGTTGAAGCTGAAAGAGGAAGTGAGTTATTGAGTTATACTGTTCTCATAGCATTTCTGTTGTATTGTTTTATTATAAAGAAGGATCAATAAAAAGATGATGCTCAAAGCTTTTAATTCAGTAAAACTCATCTAGGGCTAAATACAGCTGACAGTAGCCTGACATTTTAAAATGCAAACACTGAGCTCAGATTTATTACTTTTTATGTTATGAATATTTAAATCATCCTATCCCAATGGAATCATTTTACACAGAGCTAATGCACTTACATTTTTAATTAAATGAGTAGTCAACCATTAAAAATAAAATATTGATATGAATTATTAGACTAGTTGATCGGGGAAGAAAGTTATTGTGCAAGCAATCAGATTTAAGAAAAATGAATAGAAATCAAACAACCCAATTATTGTGGCCCTTGGCCTTAAGGAAGACTGTGTCCAATATATCTCATTTCTTTATGAGCAGTCACTTTTCAAAATGTCTAAAGAAAATTATCACTGCAAATCCAGCCTCAGGTAGGAAGTCTGAGAGGACAGTACTTAACTGCTTAGTTCCTGCTACAAAATATGGGGGTAGTAATTTTCTTTGTATATCAGGCCCCAAACTTGCTTCTTCCTGGATTCTACATAAAATACAACAACTGAAACTGAAGGTGTCTCCCCTGAATTTCAAGACACCTGTGCTCTTAGCAAAGTGTGAACAAATGTAATTTTTAAAGTCACTCGATTAAAGACCTTTTGAAGTCTTTTATTTTAAGTGGAAGAATCATGGTTTAAAGCAAACCCTGGCATTCCTTCTTCTAAGTATGGTTTTCTGTGTTTGATCACCTTTAAGTGAGGCATACCTTTCTTTGAGTTGAACGTTGAGGCTTAACTAACGAAGACTGCTTATTTCTCAAATTCCTTGTAGCAGCTGAGCCTACAAATGGACGAGCACAGATTTCCCTGCCATCTCACATTTTCTGTGGGCCAATGAATTCTCAGTTTCTGTTCGGTTAGGAGTAAGTTGATAAACAGAAACAGCAAAAAGACCTTTTACCCATTCAAGAGAAGTTTGGGCTCAGATTTCTTGCTGAATCCCTCTCACTTGGCTGTTTGATGAGCAAGATGTGTATTGAATCAACAAAACAGGAGACGGTAGCATGGTAGGTGCCAGGTGATCAAAGAGCAAGAAAGGAACGGAGGAGGGACGGGAAAGAGAAACTTGAGGAGTGCGTGAATTGAGGATATTGGAAAGCAAACGGTGCAAGTGATGCCCTGGGGAGGAAAGGGGAGGGGCTCGGGACGCTGTGGGGAAGAGGCAGGGATGGGGGAAGCAGAAACAGTGGACCAAGTGAGGAAGGCAAGCTCAGGAGCTTGGCACTTAGTGTCATTTAGATCAGTGCTTCTCACACACACAGATCCCCTGGGCACCTTCTTAAAATGCAGATCTGAGTCAGTCGGTCTGGGGCAGGCCTGCAATTCTGCATTTCTACCAAGTTCCCAGAAGATGCCGAGGCTGCTTGTCCAGACCGAGCTTTGAGTACCAAGATTAGAGGACCCCAGTTTCACCTCTTGGAACGTGAAGAATGTCGGTACCAATGAACGAATTATTTATTAAGTGCCTGTTATGTACCTAGCAATCTGCTAAGTGCTCTGAAGAGTCGAAAAGAAGATAAGAACCCCCTTGGGCAGGAGTTTAGAGTCTTAAAGAGGAGATAAGAGATGCAAACACAAAACCACAGGAGTGAAACAGAGGAAGCTGTGTAGGCTGGACTGGGCCGGAAGTCTTCAGGAAGAGAGGGGTCTGTCTAAGCACAGTGGGGCTAAGACCGGTGGACGAGGGGGAGTGACCTGAAACTGAAATGCACGCAGAGGGGAGAGTGTGGAAGGCAGGTGCAAAGAACTGCAGAGATCTCTGCGCCGCGGGGCCTTAGTACTCACTCCACTGCAGCCATGGCGACCATCTCCAGGCTTGAAAAGGCTAAGTGCTGGGGGCTGGGGCTGAGTTCAGCTGAAAAGGCAGGTGTGCCTCCCGAGCCCCCGGCACATTACTGGACACAGTAATGGTCATTCAGTGACTGACTCGTGGTCAGAGCCCTCAGCAGACCACAGAGCACCTACCCTGCGTGTACTAATATGCCCTGCCATAGGCATTGGGATCCAAAGATGGGAAAAAAATGGATTCCCACTGTAATAGTGGGAGAAAAACATAAATGATGGTGGTGGCATGGCAATCTGTTGAAGATACTCAGTTCTTTTTTCTTTTTTTTAACATTTATTTGTTTATTTTTATTTTTTTAGATTAGGAAAGTATGTGGTTTTTAAAAAAATTTTATTGGAGTAGAGTTGATTTACAATGTTGTGCTAGTTTCAGGCGTCCAGCTGAAGATAGTCAGTTCTTATTTGCTTTTGCTGCTGATGGGACTCCAATATTAAATTACGTTTTCCTGTCACTGTCTTCTTAGAAGAACAACCACGAGTTTATATTAGGTTTCAGGTGCTCTGAGTTTCAAAGTCTTGCAGAAGCAGATGTCAGCTGACTTTGGGAGGATCTGACCCTCTCTAGGTTCGGCTGGAGTTGACCAAGGAGGAAGACCTCCCATGCCCACGAGTTACGTGGGTCGCATATTGTAACGCGATGACACACATAGGCATCTCGATAACTCAGCTGGGGCCAGGAGCAATGAATGTGCCTGGGAAAGAGGGAAGGCTTCACCCAGGAAGGACGTTTGGCCTCGAAGGATGAGGGGGAAGCTGCCAGCAGCTCCAGCAGAGCCGTGGTGAAATCCCTACGTTAAGAGAATGATGTGCCGTGGGTTTTAGTTGACACGGGAGCCCATGGGGGGCTGTGACAGGAGGTGAGCATGGGGAGGCAGGCTGAGAGAGGTCTTCGGCACCCAGCAGGAGTGTGTAGATCTCATCCTTGTTGCGTAGTGGTGGTAGCCATGACTTTTCCATCTTGCTTGGATAAGATGTGATTGTCTACACATAACGCTGCACCTGGCTTTGGACCATGGTCAAGAAAACAGTGATATATTTGCCTAAACTACCTTTAGAATTATTTATTTTCACTCAGCTATTTCCTGAATTATGTGGGGATCAAAGCGTAAACTGGGACAGGTGAACCACAGGTCACTTGCTGTGCAATTTTTGTCAAGGAGCAACTTCCCTGAGCCTCAGCTTTCCCTGCTGCACTAGGAGGAATGCTCGTTTTGGGACAAGAACCGTAGCAGTTCTCCAGGTGATAGTTCCTGAGTGCTTCCTGTGTGCCAGTCACATGCTTTATCCACCTAATCCCCAACCGCCCCACAAGATGGGCTCTGTTCTCAGTGCTTATACAGTTAAAGAATCTAAGGCTCAAAGCATTTAAGTCATTGACCTAAGGACACAGGTGCCTGGGGTCAGACAGGTATTCCTGAAGCTAATTGACAGTTCCTGACAGAGCTCTGGATTCTGATGTTTCCTGGGAGGAGGTTTGGGTTGGTAGGTGTTGCTTCAGGAAAGTTTGAAAAACTTCAGGTATGCTCGTGATTAAATGAATAGGATGTTCTTTAAGAGAAGAAAATGGTGATGTTGTCATAAAATGTGCTTGAAGAATTAAGACCAAAACAGTATCAAGAGTCTTAAACTGTTCACACTCTTCAATTTAGTTAACTTATTTCTAGGAATGCATTTTAAAGAAATAATCTGAAATTCACAGAGATAAGTGACAGAGATGTTCATCTCAGTGTTACTAATAAAAATTTTTTTTTCACAAATGTAACTAGAAACAACCTAACTGGTCAACCTCAGGGCAATGCCCACAACATAGAATATTTTGAAATCATTAAAATATTATTTATAAAGGACTTCAATAACATGAGGAAATGTTTATTATACCTTCGTTAAGTGGAAAAAAGGATGAAATAGCATGATCTCAACAATGGAGAATATAGCAAAATGCTACCAATTTCTCTATGGGGGGAGGGGTAGGATTGTAGGATTAAGAATAATTTTACCAGCTTCCCTGGTGGCTCAGTGGTTAAGAATCCACCTGCCAATGCAGGGGACACAGGTTTGAGCCTTGGTCCGGGAAGATCCCACATGCCGCGGAGCAACTAAGCCCATGCGCCATAACTACTGAGCCTGTGTGCTACAACTACTGAAGCCTGCGCACCTAGAGCCCGTGCTCCACAACAAGAGAAGCCACCTCAATGAGAAGCCCGTGCGCCACAAGAAAGAGTAGCCCCCGCTCGCCGCAACTAGAGAAAGCCTGTGCGCAGCAACGAAGACCCAACGCAGCCAAAAATAAAATAAGTAAATAAAATTTTAAAACAAGAAAAAGATTTTTTTAAAAAAGAATAATTTTACCTTTTCTCTAAACTTATCATAGTTTTCCAAATTTTATGCAAGAAAATGAGTTCCATGTATAATTAAGAAAAAACTTCTTTAAAAAAGCATAGAAAATCTTGTCTAAATAGCAAAGATGATCTCTAATGATATACCTGTTTTATTTCCCACTTGGAGCTGTCATCCCACCTTGACATAAGGTTGTATATTATGACTCAGAATGGACAAGATAGGTTCAGTAACACTGAACTGGCTGTGAAGGTCCTTTCCAGAGTTGTGGCTAAGAAAAGGAACCCACTCGGTCTCCTGAGGTGAAAGATTTGGGGTCTGGGCTCATGAGACAGCAGAAGTAGCTTTACAATGCCGATGGATGGGATGGGAGAGAGGGCCAGGCAACAGACTTGCCTTTAGAATGAAGTGATTCTGACTGGAGAAATAAAAGACCTCAAAGAACCACAGCATTTGATCTGAGAGGAACCTCAGAGATGAACCAGTCAACCCCTCATTTTTTCCCAGCTTTATTGAAATGTAATTGACATATAACATTACATAAGTGTAAGGTGTACAAAGTGTGGATTTGGTACATTTGTGTATTGCAAAATGGTTAACAGCATAGCGTTAGCTAACACGTTGTGATATTGTGATTTATAAGAGAAATATTTCATATATTTGGTCATTCACATTCTCATATGTATTTGGTCTTTATCCACAGTTCCTGGCTCACAGCTCCCAAAACCCTTGGAATTTTCTGCCAGGACAATTGGGCTTATGTTAACGAAGGTGACTTTTGGATCTCACCCCAGAACGGAGGCCGCCTGCCAGGAGAACCGATTCCGTAATTAGAGGGTTGGAGCTTACAGTTGCACCCCCTAATTTCTGGGGCTGGAGGTTGAAGGTTGTATCGGTTGTCATTGGCCAGTGCTTTAGTCAATTATGACTATGCAAGGAAGCCTCTGTAAAAACCCCAAAGGACAGCTTTCTGGCTCTTTTTCCCAGAGCTTCCACGTTGGGGAATCAGATGCTTGCCTCTATGCTGGGCCCCATGCTTCATGAGAACAGGAGGACCTTGCCCTATGTATCTCTTCATCTGACTGTTGATTCGTACCCCTTGATATCCTTTTTAAATAAATCAGTAGTATAGTGAACTCAAGGGTTTTCCTGAGTCCTGTGAGCCATTCTAGAAAATTAATGGAACGCAAGGAGTGGGTTGTGAGAACCTCCAACTTACATCCAGTGGATCAGCAAGAAGCACAGGTTAAAACCCGGGTGTCACACAAGCATCTGAAGTGGAGGATGGTCTTGTGGGGCTGCGCCTCTTACCTGTGGAGTCTGATTCTGTCTCTCGGCAGATAATGTCAGAATTGGGTTGCATTTGCAGACACCCTGCTGGCATCTGAGAATTACTTGATGGTGTGGCGAAGCCTCCACACAAGTTGAAATTGGGTCTGGGACCCCTTTTTCATCTCCATCCCATCAATCCTCTCATTGTATAGAGGAGGCAACTGAGTCCAAGAAGACCGGGTGACTCTGTTAAGGACACAGAGTGAGTGACCCAGACTCCCAGCCCTTAGTCTGTTCGTTTTTATCATCCAGGGCTGCCTCCCAAGCTTTGAAATAAATGTCTGAGTGCTTTAAATAGGCATCTGCAATTTATTATCATAGTGGAAACTCTGAGTCTCCGCTGTCCCTCTACGTGATCCTAGCAGCAAGCCCAGTGCCAGATGAAATCACACTCGGGACTCTTGGCCATTGTAGCTCTGAACTGGTTAGATCCCGGATGTCCCCGACCAGAATGGCAACAACTCCAGAAGCTGGACTCCTGGCAGAGTGTCTGTCCAGGATCTGGGGTGGGAATCTGCATTTCTGGAATTCATGAAGCTGAAAGGGAGAAGAGTGTCCAACAAATGTGCCATTTTCAAACCGGATACAGCGCCCTGGTATAGTGGGAATATTCTTAGCCCACTTTGTGGAAATTGCTCACCTCTTTCTTGGCCTTGGACATCAACCCGAGGAGATGGCTGCCCTTAGAGCAGTGAGGAGAGGTCGGGGTCCATGGTGGTAGCAAGGGGCCCCAAGAAGCAGAACAAACCTCTAGACACAATGCATAAAATCCTATTAGGATGAAGATGTTGGATGTGGCAGTCATGGAGGAAATGGGCTGGGGTGGAATATAGCTGGGGGCAAAGGGAAACCCCCTCTGACTGGGAGAAATGGGGGCTACTCCTTACTCCTTTCAGAGAAGCTTTCTAAGCTGGTGATGTACCTGGGACTGGTGGTCTCAACGTCAGACTCTTGCGCTTTCTGCACTGAACCTTGCTCAGCCCTGTCTGGTTCCTGGATGTGTCCGCTTCATTCTAGTTCTCTTGGTACCTGGGATCCCAAAGAACCAGTAGTAATGCCTGGGAGCAGTGTCACATTGGTGGAGACAGCAACACAGGTGTGTCAATGACAAGCAAAAGGAAAAATTATCAGGGAGTGGGGAGGAGCCTCTTCCAAGGTTTGAGGTACAGAGTGACCTACTGGTGACAATAGAGGTCATCAATGTTTCCAGCGACCACAAGGAAAATTTGCCAGTTTCCCTACATTCTGTCTGAAGAAGGGAAAGGAGCAGAGACACTCAGCGTTGCCATAGCTTTACTAGAAAATAACTTATAATATCACCTAACAGGAATCTGTAAGACTTCGTTAAAGTAAAAAAAAAAAAAATTAATTCAGTACGTATTACATGGCACACATTATAAGGGCTATATGCTGGAGGATTCAGGTATAAGAAAAGATAAAGTTTCCGCCCTTGTGGGGCTTTCAATCCAAGGAGAGACAAAGAGTGAACCATTATTTGTAAGTGCAGCAGGTAGCACAATGGGGAAGCACAATGTACTCCATATACCGTATATGAACTTAGGGGAGGATCCAGATTAAATGTTATGTTATGCATAAAGTTCTTAGCATGGTCTCTAGCACATAGTAGGTGCTCAGTAAATTGTAGCTGTTATTTTTGTTATTACTGATGGCCTGAAAAACATGCTTCAGGGGGGCAGCGCCCTTTTTGGGATTTGTGACTTGGGAAGGAAAGTCTGTGATCCATTCATTCATTCATTTGTCCATTTTTTTTTTAAAGCTTTTTTTTTAAAATTTATTTTTTGGCTGTGTTGGGTCTTAGTTTCTGTGCGAGGGCTTTCTCTAGTTGCGGCAAGTGGAGAACACTCTTCATCACGGTGCGCGGGCCTCTCACTATCGCGGCCTCTCTTGTTTCGGAGCACAGGCTCCAGACGCGCAGGCTCAGTAGTTGTGGCTCATGGGCCTAGTTGCTCCGTGGCATGTGAGATCTTCCCAGACCAGGGCTCGAACCCGTGTCCCCTGCATTGGCAGGCAGATTCTCAACCACTGCGCCACCAGGGAAGCCCCCCATTTGTTCATTTTATATACTTTTTTTTTTTTGGTTATATGTTTAAGGGGCTGTACTCAGTGAGAGAGAAACAAAAACACAAAGAGTCCCTACCCTGAAGGGGCTCCGATTCTAATTCGTTTAATTATAAACAGATAATTTCAAAATGATGCAGCAGGAAACATACTATTTAACACAAAGACCAGTGATTTCAACTCTGCCTCTCAGGGTCCAAAAAGTCTTCACTGAATAAAGGATGGGAGTTTAGTCTAGAAGATTGTTCTCCGGGGTCCCTTGTTTTATTACCAGTTCTTTCCTGGGTGTGGGGAGGTAGGTAAGGTGATTTTTATTTTTGTGTTCTTCTTTCCGTATTTGATCTCTCAGTTCAATCACATGATGAATTGCCAAAAAAAAAAAATGTTGGCAAGGGTTCATTGCCAGGCTACCTAATTTTTGGCAGTCAGAAAAGATTCTGAATAAGCATGTTTCTTATAGAGGAATTCACTTCCAAATTAACCATAAAATGGTCCATCTCCACAAGGACTAGGGCTCAAAACAAATTGTGATTTGATTAAAGTCTCAAAGAATACTGTGTGTCAAAGAAGGTGAGCCATTTCTGCCTCTGGATCCCTGTGACAGTCATCAAATGTTTGCAAGAAAACAAAGCCTGGCCTCACAGAGGCCATTTCCCAAGCTGTCACCCTCAGGCAGGTCCTGCCCTCTGCATCTCACTGCCCGGGCACCTCGGCATCCTGGTGGCAGAGATTGTCTACAATGTCTCACAAAGGGGTGAAGGAAAAAAGAATGAACACTTAAAGCAGATTCCAAAGTCCTCCTCAGACAAGAAATGTGATGATCTTTTTGTCCCTTTAAGCCTGTGTGTGGCTGAGAGATGAAGACGCGTCCCACTCTGCAGCCTCTTCTCTGCCAGGAGTTGGGGCCAAGTCAAGAGTAAAGGCCAGACTCAGCATGTTGACGGATGATGGCCCAGAGAAGCACGGGGCCATCTGATGCTTCCTGCGGCGCCTGCGTCTACCCCTCAGGAGAGGAACGGCGGAGCTGAGTCTGCCAGGCCCACGCCCTTGGAGAGCTCTCTCGTCTCTGACCCTGGGGGCCACCCCACACAGCAGAAGGCAAAGTTAGTTCCTGCTGACTCTGACTGGTGCCGCAGTCCACTGGAGAAGAGCCCAGCTTGCCTCTTTCTAATTCCTGTTCAGGACGAACAAGCTAACGCAGCTCTGGCAAAACAGGAAAAGGGGAGGAAGAAAGCCGAGGACGACCGCTCTTCCCAAGCCCCCTCCCTTCCACCCCAGAACCTGTACCTTCAGAGAGGAGGCCTGTTCTCCAGCAAGACGAGATGAGATGGGCAATGGTTTTTTGTTGTTTTTGGCGTCGTCGTTTGTTTCAGATCACAAGAAAACTCAGGACGGCTGATCCAACTGTGAATTTCATAAACCAATAAATCTGATTTTTCATAATGCCCCCACTCCAAGCCAGAGAAAGAAGAATCTGCTCTAGAAAGCCTGTCTCTTCAAAGAAATGCAAAGAATGCTTAAAGAATGCTTAAAGAATGCAAGGTTTCCACCATAAGATGCTCTGAAAGTCAGAAGCAGGAAAAGTAGAGACAGAGGAAACAACCCTTGGTAAACACTTGCCTACCTGGACTGCTTCCTTCTTCAGTAAAGCCCTGGATTGTGGTTGCAACCTGAAAAGTAGTGAGCATTCCCCTCTATTTGTTCCCACCTTTGGCTTCCCCGGTCCCGGAGGGGTAAAGGCTCAGAGATAAAAGTGCAGGCAAGTTCCCTCTGGAAATTCCACACAGAGCAGGAAAAGCTGGTAGATTCCGGAAGGATTTTCATCAAGATGCTAACTGGGGTTACTTCCAAGTTGTAGGATTTTATGGAGTTTTCCTTTGCTTTTTATATATATTTTTTCTGGATTGTTGGAAATTTTTCTTTATAATAAAGCTGAGCTATGTTATAATCAGGAGTGAAATAAAATATACATGTGACTGTGGCTTTCTCCTCTTTCCAGAGACCTCAGTAAAATAAAAACATGGGAATAAACTCAAGATAATTGAAGGAGACAGTGGGGAAGAGACCCCAACACATTTTCAGAAGAAGTAAAGAGAATGAAAGCCCGTTGATGGATAATCAGATCCCAGAAGCCATATTCCAGAATGGTGGTGGGGAGAGCGGGGTGAAGATGCAGAGATAATTCCAGTTGTCTGCAGATGCGCTGGCCGTGGGTGGCACCCCACGCTCTCCTCACCCATCCCTGAGTTTGGAGCCTTTGCAGCCAAATTCCAGTAAAAATCAGAGCTCCGTTTTCTACAGTTGTTGACATCTTTCTGAGAATTAGGGCTTCCAGACCCTTGGGTAACCACCCCCCAGCTTTTGACACTTGAGAGCCTCCCAGCCAGACTCCTCTTTCATCTCAACCAGAGTGAAGCCTGCCTGTCAATAAGCCCCATAAAATGGTGGCTGGTGGACATTACCACAGGCGGGTAATGAATGGAGTCCATTTAACCCGAGGGCACAGCACATGCTTCCTGACATTGGGCCCATAGTATAATCCTAGCTCAGCGCCTCCTCAGTGTTTATGGAAAGAACTGATTTGATGTATTAACGATTTCAGGTTATATTAAAATAAAGTTTATTGGTTTCCCACCTTGACAATCAGACTAATAGAACACAGAAGACTTAAATATGGTTATAGGAAAAAATGTAATATGATCAACCTTGACAGTGTAAAAACAAATTCCAGCTGTCAGAAAATGAGAAGGGTATGAGAAGAAGGCTGGAGCGCTCATATCTTAATCTAATTTCGTTGGGAATCGAGGTACTTTCTATGTGAATCAGTGTAGCCATTATGGAAAATAGTATGGAGCTTCCTCAAAAAATCAAAAATTGAACTACCATACATACGATCCAGCAATCCCACTTTTGGGTATATATCCCAAGAAAATGTAAACAGGATCTCATAGAGATATCTGCTCTCCCATGTTCATTGCAGCATTATTTACAATAGACAAGGAAACAAGCTAAGTATCCATCAGTGGATGAATGGATAAAGAAGATTTGGTGTATATATATACCAGAAACAACTCTTGCGAGTGACAAGAACATTTCAGTACAATATTTTCAGGTGGTTGGGTAGTTTGATATGCTATGATTTCCAATTTTCACTGCTGAACTTTCAAATCTCATTAAAACAGCTCTTTGTTGCTATTTGCTAAGTTAAATCAGCAGTGATTTCAGCAAATAAGCAGACATAACAGGTTTCCTCTTGGCAGGTAGAATCAGGGACCTCCAAAATACACGATTGAGAAAGTGATTTCGGAGCTAAAGCATTGGGGGTGCCTTTATAAGGATTGTCTTCTATCAATCCTAACTGCTCTTTACAAGTGAATGACTTTGTAACAAAAAGAAGGCCCTTTCTTCTCCCCCATGGTTGCAGTGTTTACGCTGGCAGGAGTCTGGGACAGGTGGATTGCTCAGGAGTTTGGAAATGTCTGTTAGTGTCTGATGCAACCTGGTATCCTGAAGAACATTAATTAAAAAAAAAAAAGTTCTGGACTAGAACATATCTCTCTTAGTTTTAGAGCGACCTTCAGTCCCTTAGCTGGCCCTTACCTAGGGCTTTAAAAGTTTTTCTTAGCATCTGGCCGGAAGAATCGTGAGGAAATGCTGCAGTGGCTCCACATTCATTGCGTGTCCCCTAGGGGCAAGGGACCGTGTTGGCGCTGCTGAGTCAGACAGAGTCCCTCCCTCAAGTGGCTCTCAGTCTAATGACAGAAGTAGGACAGGGCTCTGAAAACTATAATTCAAGGTCCAAAGAAAGAAGGGCCGTGAGAAACACAGGCAGGGACAAGTCCTGCAAAAGGAGCTAAAGATCAATGTGCTCTTTCTGATGAGACGTGCGGATTTGCAACGCGCATGTGTCCAAGGACCCCTGTGACAGTGATGGAGGGAGGACGGGCAGCGCTGGGGTGAGCTGGGAAGACGGTGACTTGTATGAGGGCGCAGGGGGAGACTTACCTTAGGTTTGAGTCACTGTGGAAACAGGAACTGTAAGGACAAATCAGAGGCAGATGTAAGGAGAGCCAGACCTTCCCCCTGCCGACCCCCTCAGTGCTGTGGCCCTCCTTCCTGACCTTGACCCCCTGCCTTTGGTCTTCGTGTGCATACCGAGAGTTCTCAGGCTCTACTTCGTCAGCGGGGTCCCACTCCTGCCGGTCTTCATCCTTGTCCCCTCCCTGTCCCCCTCCCGAGAAGCCAGGTCTCTGCCTAGTAAGGACTCAATTACTAAATGACCCAAATGACTAAGTTGGTAATGACTGCACAGATTTGCCTCTTAGCAGCCTGTCTCTAAGAGTGCACCCCGTCACTCCACAGCAGGCCGGCAGAAAGATGTTTGAGGACTTGTAAGGGCAGAAGAGCCCTGAAAAGTCACCCAGTCCAGCCTCCGACCATTTGTATCCAGACTTCTGAAATCATCCCCCACAGACAGCCAGGCAGCCCCCAGCCCCTCCCGCCTGTGGGTGACTCAGAGACTCATCCCATGTGTGTCTTTATTTCGGGTCTCTACCTTGGTAGCATTCAAGGGGATTAAGGTCTGAATTAAGGGCACAAAGCCCCTCTTCAGCCCTGGGGCAGCAGAGCAGGGGAGGGAGAGGAGGAGGGTCCCAGTATCGGGGAGATCTGGCCCAGGAACAGCGAAGAGAACAAGCCACTACTCAGGCGGGCCAGCTGTTTACACCGAGGACGCGGGCCTCACAGCAGCTGCACGGGTCTGTGGCTGCTGACGGGCTGGGGGGACAATGTGGGCATTCATCCCTCCAGCTGCTCCGCTCAGCATGCACTCGGGACGCAGAGGGGAGCGAATGAATGAGAGGGGAAAGCAGAAGGGGAAGGCAGGCGTCCGACGGCAGGGCCTCTGTCAGCTCTGAGCTGAGCCATCGGCTGCAGGGGAGTGCGCACTTCTGCTGCCTAACCTGCCAAAATCTATAACGAGGCTAGTTAAACATTCCCAGCATTTCCAAAGAGTCTTCGTGATATGCCCCCAGTGAGCTGCCTGCTGAGAAAGGGTGGACAGACCCGGTACCCTCAAACCAATTTGGATGCAATTCAACCCTCCCCCCCCCCGCAACCGTGAAGATGAGCTGGGTCAGTGATTCTCTCTGTGATCTCCCCATAAGAGTCCTGGATGGAAAATGAGAAGAATTGGCCTCACCACTGTGACCGTGACCTTGGAGTAGTTACGTAACTGTTCCAGGCTGCCATTAAAATGGACATGATAACAGCTGCCCTACCTACTTCACAGGGTCGCCATAAGGATGAAATGAAAGAACAGCCATAAATCACGTTATACACGACAGACCAATAAGGCCTCGAGACTAGGGGTGGGCAAGCTTTTCTGCAAAGGACCAGGTTGTAAGTTATTTCTGGCTTTGTGTATCACATAAGGTTGCATATTCTTCTTTGTGTGTGTGTGTGTGTGTGTGTGTGTGCGCGCGTGCGCGTGTGTTTAACAACCCTTAAAAAGTGTAAAAATTATTCTCAGCTCCTGGCCTGCACAAAAAAAGCCCTAGTTTGCCAACCTCTGCTCGAGAAAAACCGCAGGCGAGGGCTGGAAGTAGGGTCAGCCCTCCAGTGGTTGTGATAAATCTAAATATAAATAAGTGTTAATAAATAAATAGTATATGGATAGTCTGTGAATATAAATAAATATACATACCCATGGTATTTTCTAACTTGGGTCCCTATTAGTGAAACAGCTTGAACCCCAGCCCATGGGCCGTCTCGTTCAAGAGTTCCTAGGCTGTCTTGCCATTTACTGAGCTATTTACTGTCTAGACTACAGCGTCCATGCTGACTTTCTTTTTTTAAATTAATTTATTTAATTTATTTATTTTTGGCTGCGTTGGGTCTTTGTTGCTGCGTGCGGCCTTTCTCTAGTTGCGGCGAGCGGGGGCTACTCTTCGTTGCAGTATGTGGGCTTCTCATTGCAGTGGCTTCTCTTGTTGCAGAGTATGGGCTCTAGGTACGCGGGCTTCAGTAGTTGTGGCACGCGGGCTCAGTAGTTGTGGCTCGTGGGCTCTAGAGCACAGGCTCAGTAGTTGTGGTGCATGGGCTTAGTTGCTCCCCAGCATGTGGGATCTTCCTGGACCAGGGCTCGAACCCATGTCCCCTGCACTGGCAGGCGGATTCTTAACCACTGTGCCACCAGGGAAGCCCCATGCTGACTTTCTTAGTCGTCTTAAATTGGAGGCCAGCCTTCAGCCTCAACTTGGCTTCAGAGCTTCACTGGGTCCCCATATTGATGAGACTTGAGGAAGACCACCCTGCCTTCTTAGCCAGTGCCGCCCGGGCATAGCTCCTGTAGGAAGAGTGGGTTAAGACCCTTATTTGGGGACCACTACTGCCCATGTAAGAAGCAACTCGTGTTACCTGTGACAGCACACAAACAGTACTTTGTTGCAGTGGTTTTTTTAAGCTGTGTCATCATTTCTCCCATAATGCCCTAATGAGGTAAGCTGGCTTTGTCACTGTCACTACAAAGAGGGGAATATTGAAACGCAATACTCAAGACATTAGCATCAACCTTCATGATTGTGTGGGGCAGTGGTTTCTGGTTCTTTCTGTCTCTGATGAAGAGTCATGTCCCTGCTTCCCCTGGTATGTCTCTTTTTTCTTTCCTTGTCCCTCACTCCTTGTTTGAAGATATTAGAAGAGCCTCAGAATGAAGCCTGGATGAAAATAGCAGAGAGCAAAGGGTGTTTCATTCTCTTCCCTTCCAAAGGATTTCCAAAGAGAAGTAGCAGATCAGTACCATGATCTAGACTAGAATAATAAAAGCAGCCAGATTCAGATATAAGCATACAGGAGGCAGTGCTGACCTAATAAATCTTGCTTTTGTTGGTACCCTGTGGAAATATGATGAAATAAACACAACACTTTAGAACCAGGTTCTTAGATAGCAACTACCTCGTACCTTCTTTTGACAGGAAGGACTATGTCAGCCAGAAAGGGTGGGAGCTTTCCAGGAAGATGGCTGGTGTTCAGAGCTGAGACCAGCACAGTATTCTCTTGACTCTGGGCCAGCCCATTGTCCACTACATCCTGCTGTTTCCCAGGGTGTCAGCTGCCCCAATGGCCACATCCCTGCAGGGCTACACTTCATGTTTGTCATCGCATTGTTGTGATCCTGAGAAGCCTTTTCCCAGTTTAGATAAAGAGCTCTGTCATTTCTAACTGGATGCAGTGTTTTCCCTCTGAATGATTATTTCATTCTGTTAGTGCATAGGGCTAAAAGCTCAGCACTCCTGCTGCAGCACTGCATAGAGTAAAGCTCTATTCTACAGAGGAAAGTCCTAGTCTTCGAACACAGACCACCTCAAACATGGACCAAGGATCTTATAACTGCCTGGCCCTGGTCACAAGAGGGAAATTGTGGAGGGTTCAGGGTAAGTCTAACATCCTCCTGGGAAAAACAACCCGAAGGACCCATTGTAGAGAAGGTGGCCATGTGTGTCATTTTCACCAATGAAGGAAAATACTTTAGACATAAAAACCTAGCCGAGGACAGTGCCTGGCAACCATTCGGCACACAATGCAGGTTGATTAAATGAATGAAAACTCTATTCTAAGGAGATTTTTATGGTAAAGCTTCTTAGGAGAGGAATTGGACATACTAATGACCCTAACAGATGAAAGGCTTATCTGGGAACACTGTATAAACATCAGTTTCTTAGTAAGAGTGTAATAAAGAGAGAAGGTAGATGGTAGTGTCTGCCACCCAGAAAACTGGGGAGGCAAAGAAATAAAAAATTCTTACTCTCCAATTTCAGTTTCGTTTACGCTACATGCATCTGTTATTGTGTTATATTCCAAGACTTTCGTTTTTACTAAAGTTTGGGTTGATCAACTCCTGAGAGTGTACGAGAGACATGTCTGAATCTCGTAACGAAGCCTTCCTAATAACCATTAATCGCGGACAAGGAGTGTGAGTCCTTGTTAGCTTCCATCCTAACACTGGACATTCTTGAACTTGCCTTTAGACTTTGGGGAGGGGTGCATCCTGCTGTCTGGCGGCTGTGGCCCTTGCTGTAGGACCTCCCAAGTAGCCCAGTCCACCAGCTTCATAGGCACCCTGAGAAGGGACAGACATCTTTGGTGGCACATTCAGGGGAGGGAAGGTGTGACAGACCTGCCCTGAGGAACTGCTGATTTTATTTCTACTTCATATTCTGCCATTCCTCTGGGGAAGACGGGTAAAAACACATTTAGAGGAGAATGTAGTTTGTCAAAACATCCCATGACTCCCACTAACTTCAGGATAAAATCCAAACTTAATTGGTGTGGCAGACAAGGTCCTCCATGATTTGACCTCAGCCTTCCTTTCTAATCCTCATCCTCTGTCACTCCCCATGTAATCCAAACCTCTGTGAACTACTTGTCCCTTCTCAAATGTACCATATTCTTTTATTACCTTTGTGCCTTTTGCCTATGCTCTGCTCTGTGCCTAGAAGGCCCTTTTTCTTTTTTGTGATTTGGTGAACTCCTACTCATCCTTCAAGACCCAGCTCACATAGTCCTCAAGAAGCCTTTCCTGACTCTCACAGGCAAAGTTATTTCTTTTCTCTATTCTCCCTTAAGGTTTTGTGCAAACATCTCTGACGATACATAAGTCTCTCCAAGAGTTATTTATTTATGGGTTTATCTCCTCCACTCACCTGTAAGCTCCTGATCTATTGGGGCTCTAACTACTTATTACCCCCTGAGCCTAGCCCCATGCCTGGCCATATTAGTCACTAAGAAATGTTGAGTGAATGAATGAATGACCTGGAACTAGGTCTTAGAAGGCTTTGGTGACGCAACAAAATGATTCAATCTCAGCCATTGTCAGTGGTGTCCAAAATGATCCATTGGAGTACAGGGAGAAAATATTAGAACTGCTGTTTATATTTATGTTTGTCAAAGATTAACAATGAAAGTAAGCTTTCCTAATATTTTATATGAATCCATAGTAGCACATTGATACATATGTTGAGAATCAGGGTATGCATTTAAAACACTGTAGGCCACTGTTACATATAATGGGAAGAGTGAAAAATTCTGAACAGGGAAAAACCATGAAAACAAGTGTGTAGGAGAATTGATCTTGTAGACTGGAGCGAGGGAGGACGTGAATCGGTGTGGAAAACACTACAGTGGTCCACTCACAAGAGATCATAGGAATGGAGTGGGGGGAGGAAGATCTACTAAAAAATTACTTTCGTTATCATTGTCTTCATTATTATGAGCAGGACAAAGTTTCCTATTGGACAACGATAAGCAGAATGTGTCAGAGACCCTAAAATGCAGTCAGAACCTGGGGGAGCCGACAGAACTCCAAGGTAAAGGTAGAATACTTTGCCCAGGCTTGGATTCTTCTAAGTGACACTTTAAAATTTTTTTCTCCACTTCTTGGAAGGGGCAGCAAATAGGGATCACCCATCCGGCCTGCTCAGTCCCCAGGTGTGGCTTCTTAGTAAAGACTATTTATAGCCTCAGGTTTCAGCAACATTGTGAAATTGCTGTGTGGGAGGGGAGGATGGTGGGTCTGGCCCCTGGCTGGGTGAGCGGCCATCTCCTGGCTGCTTCCTGTTGGCTTAGGAAAGAACAGAAGAAGGTGGATTTGTTTGTCAGTTGAGCAAGCAGCTGTTGCCCGGCCTATGCCTGACTCTGTCCATTTAAATATTAACCATCTCTTAAAACATTTGTGTTTTGTGCCCAAGGCCAAGGGGGTCCCCAAGAGAAAGGAGAGGAGGAAAGGATAAGAGAAAGGAGAGGAGGAAAGGATAAGAGAAAGGAGAGGAGGAAAGGATAAGAGAAAGGAGAGGAGGAAAGGATAAGAGAAAGGAGAGGAGGAAAGGATAAGAGAAAGGAGAGGAGGAAAGGATAAGAGAAAGGAGAGGAGGAAAGGATAAGAGAAAGGAGAGGAGGAAAGGATAAGAGAAAGGAGAGGAGGAAAGGATAAGAGAAAGGAGAGGAGGAAAGGATAAGAGAAAGGAGAGGAGGAAAGGATAAGAGAAAGGAGAGGAGGAAAGGATAAGAGAAAGGAGAGGAGGAAAGGATAAGAGAAAGGAGAGGAGGAAAGGATAAGAGAAAGGAGAGGAGGAAAGGATAAGAGAAAGGAGAGGAGGAAAGGATAAGAGAAAGGAGAGGAGGAAAGGATAAGAGAAAGGAGAGGAGGAAAGGATAAGAGAAAGGAGAGGAGGAAAGGATAAGAGAAAGGAGAGGAGGAAAGGATAAGAGAAAGGAGAGGAGGGTTTGCTACATCAACAATTTATTCGTTCCACAAACAGTAGTGGAGCGTCCACGGTGACCCAGGCACCACCCAGGGTTGGAGAGCTGAGTAGAACCTGATGTCAATCCTAGAGACTCACAGTCTAGCAGAGGAGACAGATGAGTTAATACAAGACAACCGGGAAAGGCTAAGCCCTGGACTGCTCTGTACCTTCTCAGCATCTCCATTTACCAAAGAAGGTTCCATGGGAGAGATGGAGGAAAAGATCGTTGATCTGAAAGTTTCCAGGGTCTGGGTCCCCAGGGCAGTGATTTTCAAACTTCAGTGAGCAAAAAGTGAGCTGGAAGCACTGTTGAAGATGCAGCTCCCAGCTCGGCAGGACTGTGTCAGTGGGTCTGGAGCGGGGCCCAGGGCTCTGCATTGGTCCGGCTCTCCAAGTGGATTCAGATTGAGTGGCCCGTGACCACAGCGGCATGCTGCCCTTCCAAGCAAAAGTCTGGGCCTGGAGCTGCAGGCCCTGGGGCGAGTCCACCAGAGGCTTATGGAAGAAACTGAGAGAAAGGAAAGGGAGCAGTAGAGACGGTTAAGAGCAGAAAATGGAAAAAGAAAAAATCTAGTTTTCGAGAGAGAAAAGGGATGTCTCTCTAAGGAGAAGTGAGCGAATGTTACCAGGGGCCCTGGCACTGCTCAGTTGACTAGTGTCCATGTGTTAGCCATGATTTTAAGAAAGCACAAAGCAATGCCTTGGGCATCAGTAGCACCTGGGGGACCCTGCTTTTCCTTTGTCACATCCCTCGTCTTTCTTCCGGATCTGTCCACGGCCACACTTGGCTCACCTGCAGGCACTGAGGCTGAATAAAGCCGTGGGCTGTGGAAAGGGGGACCATTCTGGAGGAGGCGCGCTGACCTGACGCGGTCTTCAGTGACTTGCCTGGTTCGTGGCAGCTCTGTGTCGCCGCACCCTCACCCTCCACAGCCCCCAGGCTAGTCTACCCTGGAGCGGTGTCCAGCTCGCTGCCTGGGGAGGCCACAGTGGGCCAAGCTGCAAGGAGACAGCGCTGACGGCCACCAGCAGTTTGCCACCAGTGGGCTACAGGTCTTAGAACTCGTGCTGGTTGCAACAAGAGTGTTCTCTTTCTGAAACTGGTTTTAGGCCCGAAGCCGAGTCCCTGGGGTATGGTTGGTGTGACCCCAGCACCATTTGGTTCTTCCTCGGCTGCAGGTATGATGCTTCTGCTTATCGTGGCACAGTCCCTAAAGCAAACTTTCTCCACTTCTTTCCAAGTGGACGTCTCTTCCTTCATTCTTTAAGCTCCTGCTCTAGTATTACCTTCCTTGTGACTCTTCCTTAACTATCCCCTTTCCCAGTGGGAGGCCCTATCATTATGGACTCCTTGTTCCCGTGTGCCCTACCCGTCCGACTACAAGCTCCGGGGATCTTTCCCCTGGGAGTCACTAGAGCCTAATGGTAAGGAACTCTGGCTGACCTGAGTCACTAACTCAGCACTGCCACCTGCCAGTTCTGGGACCTCAGGCAAGTTACTTCCCTGTCCTAAGTTTCAGTTTCCTTACCTGTAAAATGGGCCAACAATCATACTTACGATTAAGGTTAAATGAGCTAGTTCTTAGCCCAGCGCCTGCAACGTGGTAGCCCTCCATAAATGTTTGCTCTTCTCATTATTCATATGTACATCCTTACTTTTACCCTAATCCCCATGGACTCAGTACAGATCAGATGCTCAGTGATGTTTATTGAATTTACAGATAAGACATGTAAATTTCTCACTGGATCTGTTCATTAATACATTTTAAGAAGGAGTGGGTAACTCAGTATTTTCCTTTATTTCATCGATATTTTCTGGTGTTTCCTCTATTCGAGGATTTCTTTAGAGTGGAATTAATCCAAATAAGTTCAGGCAGCCTCTTCTTAATCACTCTTCTTTTATGTCCATTGATTCAGCGTGTTTTCCTCACTTCAGTCCCCGTCCTCATATTTGCTGTCCTGCTTCTGGAGGAATAAATCAGGACATGGTGGTCATTTAAAAGCACTTTAAACTGCATCTAAGTTCTCTAGGGGGAAAGAGCTACAGAATTCTACTAAGTCTGTTAGAAAGTTTGAATTCCGCTTCTCCCACTGTCCCTTTCCATCTTGTGAAATGAAATGGGAAGAACTAAGTAAACTCCAAAGTCCCTTTTAGTTGCAATGGTCTGTGACTTTTAGAAAGGTAAAGCGACTTCTATAAACAAACATAATTTAACGACAGTTCTGACTCCCTCATATGGGTAATCTCGGAAAGAAATTAGATGCAACCTCTACTACTCGCCCTGTTTGCTGGGCACCTTTCCTACTTACCTGGAGTCACTAGACGCTGTTGGCACTGCTGAGCTAAATGTCCAGATGTTTGGTTTAAGTCCCTCTGAGTTCAGGGATTCTGAGGAAAGATAACAAGGGTGGACTGAGCTTAGAATGAACTAATTAAGCTCTTCTTAGTGATCTTAATCAAGTAATCGAAGGTTAACTATGAAAAGGAAACATCATAAAAGTAAGGGAAAAACTGGTAAATAATTTATGGGTTTCCCTCCCCCTCCAGGAGAAGCTGAGCACAGCGTAATCTATGCCAGGGAGGCTGAAGATGGGGAGTTTGCCCAGCCTGACCCCCAGCAAGGAGGTCTCTGAGTCCAGGAGCCCCTCACAGTGCAGGAGGATCCCCCTTCACCCTAGCAGGGGGCCAGGGGACAGTCCTTTGCCCTGTCTCCTCCTCCCTTTCTTTTCCAGTGTGGCCCACCTTGAATGCAGTCCTGGGCCACTGTTTCTCCTCCTCGTATAATCCATTCTCTTTTTGAAAAGCATCTTTTAAAAATCTCATATATACCTCTTTCCCCAGGGATTGCGATAAGCGCCCACTGGGCCCAGGCCTGTCCCTTCCCTCACTTAGTGAGGCCAGTGCCAGCTCTGGCGCCTCCCTCTTGCCACTCTCCATTGACTGCTGGTGATTGGTGATTGGTATGCTTTTTTTGTCTCAACACAAACCCAGAGATTCTTCTGTCAAAGACAGTGCCTAACTGAGTCATCCATTCAGTGAAAGTCTCTTCAGCATCGTCTGTGTGCCATTAGGCACTGTGCGAGGCCCAGGGCATGCCATGATGGATGAAACGTAGGCCCTGTTTTCCAGAAGCTCCAGAGGGAACACAGACAATTCCAGAAGGATCGGTGTTATCTAGAACTATCTAGAACTAAGTACAGAGGGCTGCGGGACCCAGGGGAAGGAGTGACTGGCTCTGCCTTGGGGCTGGCAAGGTTTTGCAGGCAGAGAAAGGAAAGGACAGCCAGGAACAGGACACAGAGTGTGTGTGTTGAGATGCAGGGTTTGGATGAAGCAAGGCCTATTCAGGAAGTGGCTAGTGGTTGCGGGGGAGCAGGAACACCGTGCATGGGGTGGGAAAGTGATTGGAGGTGAAGTTGGAAAGCTGGGTTGCTGTCAAGTGTGAAGAGAAGCTAAGGTACTTGGACTTGATCCTGTTGGCAACAGTATCATCATCAGATAACTCAGCAAGGAACTGAAAAATAATATGAG
The DNA here is from genome assembly GCF_008692025.1 of Phocoena sinus. NCBI lineage: Eukaryota > Metazoa > Chordata > Mammalia > Artiodactyla > Phocoenidae > Phocoena > Phocoena sinus. The sequence goes on from NC_045783.1 coordinate 22,683,045, forward strand.
TCTTAGGTTTTCCAATATAAAGTTACCTGTTCAGCCAGCATCCTTGTCAAGTAATTAGAGGTTAAACTTGAGAAGGGATCAGTGGGGGAGGAATCTCTGAGGCAGCCGTGAGTGTAGTCTTGACCGGTGGAAGCTTCTGTAGAAAGTGGGGATATAATTACTCTCAATCTTCAGCTTTCTGATTTAACTCCTCCATAAACCAAACTTGTTTTGCTGCACTCCTAGAAGGGAATCGGCTCAGCTTCCCACATGCCGTCGCTGTATTACAGTGAGAGATGGTAAGTAATCAGATTTCTGTCAAAGTGCTTTGTAACTCAGGATGTTCTACAAATACGATGATAATTAGTACCGCGGTTTCCCCGGGGGATGCTCAGAAGTTCCAACCAGGATACATCCCTACTCAGATAACCTCCTTGGAGAAAGCGGTGCCCTTCAAATTTAACAGGCAACTTTAAAGCGGAGACACGGGGCAGTGGGAGGGCACGGGCACAGGTGGGCCAGATCAGATTTGGTGGCCGTGAATATCATTGTTCTCGCTATTCAGAATAATAAGCGTAAGGCGGCGAAGATAAAGCATGTTTTGTAGATCTCTAGCTTTTCGGCTTGTTTTGGGGGTTAACTAAACTGGGATTTTTAATAGCAGAACTTCTCAGAGCCTTGAATGTGCTCACGAGCATGTGAATTCAAAGGAGGTTTTAGGCACAGGGTGTCTCAAGTTCGTTTGACCACCAGACCCCCTCCTATTTCCTGGTCCACACGGCCTGGAGGCCCTCCAAGACCCTCAAGAAATATTAAGAGTCCACTCTCTGGCCACACTATATTTTAAGAGGAAGATGCCCATTTCCAGAGGAAGCTGGAGGTGACCTGTGGGGCGGGATTCGTGGCAGAAGCCGCAGCAGACGCCCAGCCACCTAAGGCCGTGAGTGTTCCTCTCTGCTGTAGCCTTGGGGGCTGACCTGAGGGGCTTCTCCTGTTCTTGGCCGAGAACTGCCCTGCTTTCCATCGGCCTCACCCCACATTACCTTCTCCTTGTTACCAGCGCTGGCTGGTAGCCTCATCCCTAACTTCTGACTATTCCTGTTCCTTGATATTTTTAGCCCTGGCCCAGAGCTTGTTACAAGAACTCAGCAAGCAGGGCCCAAGGCTACATCATGAATATTCTCTCATTGCTGTAACATTGGCTTATGAAATGTGACTATCTTTCCTCACATTTTTAAGTTACTATTTGGTTCTTTTTTAGGAGGGCAGGGGGTCTTTTAGGACTCCTTTTGTTCTATATTCCACCTCACATAGTTAGTAATTAACTTTTTTGGTTTTACACGTGTTCTCTAGGGTTTGATCTGTTTTCTGATCTTTGTGTGTTGTCTTGTTTTCATCTCCGATGCTTTGGTTTTCTTTACTTGGGGGCAAGAAGAGACCACAATTCGGTTTGGCTTTCATGTTTAGTATTAATAACGTGATTTTTTAAAGCATGATGTTGTCAGAATTGCATGCACAAAGTGACCTTCTCTGGGGGTCATGGTGAGGACAGCTGCATTGAGCAGGAGAAGTCGTCGTCCCCGTTTTATTAGGAACAACTATACTCTCCGAATTTGGCCCTTCGGGGTTGTCCTCCGTGGGTCTCTGCCCCTCTAAAGATGCTCCTGGGTCCTCTTTTTTTTAATTATTATTTTTGGCGATACGCGGGCCTCTCACTGTTGTGGCCTCTCCCGTTGCGGAGCACAGGCTCCGGACGCGCAGGCTCAGCGGCCATGGCTCACGGGCCCAGCCACTCCGCGGCATGTGGGATCTTCCCGGACCGGGGCACGAACCCGTGTCCCCTGCATCGGCAGGCGGACTCTCAACCACTGCGCCACCAGGGAAGCCCTAGGTTCTCTTTTCGAAGCAAAGCTGATTTCTGAAACCTCATGATCCATTTCAAAAATTAAACCAGCCCCTCCATTTGAATGAGAAACTGTCCACCAGCTTCAAGCTTTACCTTAATCAGTGTTAGTTTTATTCAAGTTGAAAATGTCCTCCTGGGGAGTTTCCTGGTTGCCTAGTGGTTAGGATTCCACGCTTTCACTGTGGAGGCCAGGGTTCGATACCTGGTCGGGGAACCATCCCACATGCCTCATGGTGTGGCCAAAATACAAAATAATAATAATAATAAAAATTTTTTAATTGAAAAATAAAAATAAATAAAACCAAAAAAATGTCCTCCCGGTGCCCTCTCCTTCCACTAAAATTCTTGATTCCTTTTAGAGCCTCATTTTACTCAAAATAATACAATTTCTTCCATTCTCTTATGCTCTAGGCCTATATTTCCATCTGTTTATGGAAGAAACCTGTCTCTGGAGGACCTATGAGCTTGTCGAATTCAGCCTGTCCCGAGATAAAGAGCACTGCCCTCCTCACCCTGCCCCAGCCTTGCTGTTCTCACGCATCTGACAGCCTCCGTGCAGACGAGCAAGCTTAGATTTCCCAGGCCTCATGGCATCTTCCTTCTTCCCCATTCCGTCCATCTAATCTGATCTAATTCATATTTTTTTCAGTTCTGAATCAGTCATTCCCCTTGCGTGCATCTCCTTCTCTTCCTCCTTTCTGTCGTTGCCAGCTCTTTTCCGAACAGCTCAGTAACCTTGTTGGTGATCTTTTATGAGAACTGCCCCTCCTCTGAGTCCATGCTCTACTCTGCAGCAAGAAAGGCTTAATCAGCAATGAATACTCCCCGCCCTGCCCCACCTAGACCCCTCTGCGAGGACCGGCATCAGGTCCTCAGCAGTAGATTGAGGGGCAGCCGAGGCAGCTCACGCCCTCAGGAGAACGGTCGTCGTCACTGTGTGACTGAACCAAGCTACTCTAACTGCTCCTTCACCTGCTCAGCCCAAACTACAGGGGCCTTCAACAAAGGACACGTGTTCCTGTGGATCTGGGAATCCCTCCAGGCTCGCTCTCTGGGCTGCTTTCCCCACTTTATATTCTATGCTTCATACCAGGATCTTCCTGCTAGCCTATCCTCCAACTAGTCGTGGCCCAGTAGGACTCTCCGATGAGTTTTGGAGGCTGATTTTTGCCTCACCCCAAATATCATGGTCTACTAGCCACAGGCAAGCCCTGGGCTTCCCAGTGTCTGGGATGCTGCAAACCAGCTGAGGTCCAGCACCGTGGCCTTCCAGGGGGTCCAGATGGGACTCCCAGTGACAAGGCCTGACACCGTTAGGTTTGAGAGATGAAGTTCACTGGCAACCTTTTGGAATCCATAACAAAGATTTCTAGTTTGTTCATTCATTGACTAATTTAACAAATGTTTGTATAGAGAGCCTACCAAGTGCCAGATACATTACATAGTGTTGAGGATCCAGCACTGAGGGTGCCAGACTAGGTCCCTGGTTATGGAGTCTCTATTCTGGTGCTGGAGGGACAGAGAAATAGATGTGTCAGCTCATACACGGCATCAATAATTGTCAGTCGTTCCCAAAGTCTGAAGACAGGCTGTACAATATGTAAGTGACTGAGTGGGGAGGACTGTTCTAGACAAGATCCCCAAGGAATTGACCTCTAAGAATTGACATTTAAGCAAAGATCTGAATGCTAAGAAGGAGCCGCCACGCCAGTTTGGGTGGGCAGAGTGTCCTAGAGACAGGGACCAGCAGAAGTGCAAAGTGGGAGTGAACTTGGATGAGTCTGCAGAACAGAAAGGAGAACAGTGTGGCCGGGCTTGAGGAGCAGAGAGGGGAGGGAGGGGAGTTGGAGTCAAACGGGAAGACACAGACCAGGGAGTGTGAGGCCTTGGTACGCCTACCTGGATGTTTGCATTATTCTGTGAGAGCAAAGGGGAGTTATGCTCTGCACACCCAGAAAAGGGGTGATACTAGAGACCACGGTGCCGGAGCATCTACGAAGGTTCCTGCCGATGCCACAGGGAGTGGAGACCCCCAAGGGAGTGCCACACTTCTTAGACGTCCACAGCCGGGGATGGTATCTTGGGACACCTGGCCCCTGGGGCTGGTGATGAGTTCAAAGACAAAGAAGACCAAATGGACTGAGGAGGGAGCAAGCAGAGACCTACTGTTCTTTCAGTAAAGTTCGTGGAGGAAAGGGGGGTGGGGAGGTAGAGAGAGGGTCCTGAGATTCAGGCAGGCTGCAGATGCGAGCTCTAAGGCTAACGCCCCGCGACAGATGCAGGGTTATGGGTTGCAACAGGGGAGCCATGTTGGAGAAGCAAAACTACTCACATTTAAGCCTGGCTGGCCCTGCACATACCCTACTATTCATTCTCAGCTCTGCTCTCCTGCACAGTGGGCACCCTGAACCAACACACACAAGTCTGCAAAAATACATGCGAAAATGGCACTCTGATATTTATGCAGGAGTATCCAATGTGCTAATAGTATAAATTCCAACTCCAGGCAAAATGATCTCCTTGACTTTTTAATGCCCTAATCAACAGATCTCCCTTGAGAAGAGCCTCCTTCTTTCATGATTGTCCTTTTTCTTGGATAGTTGTTTTACCTTTACTAATATGCAATGGTAAAAAAAAAACAGAAAAAGAAAAAACAAAAAGAAAAAAGCAACCCTACTAAATAGAGGGCACTTTGAAAGTGCAAGGACCGCTCCGTTCTCTGATGAGCCCTGCAGCCCTGGCCAACAGTGGGGCTTTGGGATAAAGTTAGGCCTGTATGAAGGATGAATGGGCCCAGTCTGTCTCCTGCAGAGCTCTGCTGTGCGGATGGGGCCAGAGTCGTCACTTGGCTCATAAGCTTTAATAGAGCGTCTTTCATTCAAAGATCCCAGGACACTTCACAGCTGCTAAAATGATCCTAAGCAAATATTTGTAGCCACACAGTACAGGTGGGTCTTTGGAGGCACTGAGAAGAAAAAAGGACTGACCGAAGACCCCAAGAGTCAACTGCAGAGGCAGGACCAGAATCCAGGACCTGAGCCAATTCAGAGCTCCATCTGCAGGACCAGGCCTGGAAAGGACCGTTGGGACTTTGTGACTGAGATGAGACGTCAAACAAATTTGAGATCCACAGTAACAGCCAGATGTGAGCCCGCTTCGTCCTAATCCTGTGCTCTTCAGGCACATGTGCGTGGTGACTTGGTGACCTGCCGTTCTAAGTGGTTGGGAGCTTTAATAATTAAAGCCCTCTAATTAGATAGACAGCATCTGTCAGAGTGAGCACGTGCAGTAGAGTGTGTTCTGTGTTCCTGTCAAATTCACATTATAGCTTCAATTATACTCATTTCCTGTGTGCTGGGGCCGAAAAGGCCAATGTACAGAAGCACCCACGTGGCCATATTGCCAAGATAAGGCCAGACACGATACAATCCACCTGCGTAGGTTGCAGGCTGGGGTCTGAGTCAGGGGGGCAGAGTGAAGATGGAGTGCTATGGTCTGAATGTTTGAGTCCACCCCACATTCATCTGTTGCAATTCTAACCCCTAAAGCTGATAGTATTAGCAGGTGGGGTTTCGTAGGAGGTGATTAGGTCCTGAGGGTGGAGCCCTCATGAATGGGATTAGTGCCCTTATAAGAGACCCCAGGGAGCTCCCTTGCTCCTTCTGCCATGTGAAGACACAACAGGAAGTCTGTGACCTGGAAGAGGGCCCTCACCCGACATGCTGGCACCATGACCTTGGACTTCCAGCCTCCAGAACTGTGAGCAAGAAATTTCTGCCATTTATAAGCCACCCAGTCTGTGGTATTTTGTTATAGCCACCCGAACGGACTAAGACAAAGAGTGCACTTTAATAGGGTCCTTCGGGATGGATGCTGCCCCATTCTTGCCACTGCTGACGTGAAGACATAGTTGAGCTAGGGTAGTCAGGTCTCCTTCTCTGAATTGGCTGAGCTGGAGTCGATTAGCTTAATGACAGACAAGGCAGGAAGGATTCAGGAGGAAGGATGGGAAAGAGAGAAAAGAACAAGGTCCCCAAGACTCGTGGGGTGCCACCAACAGTACTTCTCACTCCATTTGCTCCACAGAGGTTGGTTTGTCTCGGGGCTTCTCCCAAGGGTCAGATCTCGTTCAAGACTTCCCTGGATAACAGGAACTTGGTGGAGCTCCAGAACCCATAGGCAACCTCCAGCATGGCCATGTGAAGTCAGGGGCCATTTTGGTACCGAATGGTGGTTACAAATTCAAACTCAAGACACCTCCATTACTAGCTGTGGGATCTTAGGCAAGTCACATCATCTTTTTGTGCCTCATTTTTCTGGGCGCAAATAGTATGTGCTTGCCAGGATTCTGAAGGAAGAGGTTGGTAGAGTGAAGCACTTAGAACAGAGCTTGGTCTGCAGTAAGAACCCAACAAATGTCTGCCACTCTTGTTATTGTGATGTAGCAAAAGCAGGGTACCCCAGAACTTATTAGATCTCTGGTTTCTCTTCAATGCAGATCCAATTCACTCTTGGGTCCAATTTAACTTACAGGTTACACATAAGACTTGATTTCCAAATTAAAGGGTTTTAGCCAAAAGACCACATTTATTGGCAGGTGTTGAATGTAGATTAGCTGAAGCTCATACAGAAACACAACACACAAAATCTCATATATATGTATATACCTGTATCGTATACATATTGCGTAGCTATAAATAACATCTATGTAGATGTACACACACGTAATCTCTGGGACTGTGGCTCTAATCTGCTCACACTCCCTATGGATATTTTTCTTGGGCTGTGCTTCCTTGGGCTCTTTCTTGGGTTGTCTGGGCTGAGATGAGGCGTCCCTTCATCACTGATGTTTTGCTGAGCATCAGCCAGGGCTGGCCCTGGGTACAACTGAGAGGCCAGATTTGCTTACACAGAGCTGCTCCGCTCTGGCGCCCACCTTCCCAGGCCCACCCAGGATCGATGACCCCAGAACCCCCAGGACACTGGCGTTGGTGGCAGCCTCCCAGCATCAAGTAATCAGCAGGCTCGCAGTGAATCGGGGAGCAAGGGCCAGCCCAGCGGGGAGATCCGTGGCTTGAGGCCATGGTGGGGGGTGGCCAGGGGAGAGAGCCAGAGCAGAAGGGGGTGGACCTCAGTGCTAGGATATGTCTCACCAGGTCTTGGGCAATGGAAAAGCATTTTGTATACAAAGAGGACCACCCAAATGTTAAGGGGCGTTATTATATAACTGTTACAATTTTTCATTCTAAAGCCACTTGTTCAGTATCTATGCAGCAGGCAACACAGCAGAGAAAGCCCAAGAGCTCTGGGTGTGCACTGCCTCTGTGGCTGACACGTGTGTGGCCTCAGGCAAGTACCACTGTTCCCTCTTCAGACCTGACTTGCCCCTCTATGAGGTCCCAGGAGAACAGGGTCTTTGAGAAACAGACAGTGACGATGTAAAATGCCTGGCCTATAGCAGACAGAGTGGGAAGGACTATTCTAGACAAGATCCCCAAGGAATTAACCTCTGTGAATTGACATTTAAGCAAAGATCTTAAATGTCAATTCGGTCCCCTCTCTCTGGTGAAGAGAGAAGGTACTTTTCTCCACATAGCAATGGAACTTCCTAAAACTGGAAAACAAAACTGGCCCCAGGAAGGGCTTCAGTAGCGAATTATTTTCACAGCATCTTTTCTCTCCTTAAAGACCGTGCAGAGTGGGACTATCTGTTGTGGCGTGGTTCAGACTTAAGCAGGAGTTGCTCACAAAAAGTGGGGTTTGGGGATGTTTTCCATACATGGGGCGCTTTTGTTGACGGTCCTGTCTCCGTGGACTGTGCTTGGCAGGGGGCTCCAGGTGTGTCTTGAAAGGTCAGAAGGAGCTTGCCAGCGAAGCCCAGGGCCCCAGGAGCCTCAGCGCCAGGCTTTGTGTGTCAGCGGGAACGCTTCCTGCGGGTATCAGTGACCACAGAAGACAACCCCACCGGCCAGGGAATGCGGAGGGGTGTCCAGGTACCGTGGGAGCACCGCGCTCAAGCCCACTGGACACAGCCAGCGTGCCCATGGCTTCTCACGTGTCCCCTTGCCTGGGCTGCTCCTAAGCCTCCAGCGGGGCTGGTCTAGGAGCTGAGAAGCTCTGTTTGCGAAATCACCTGCACCCTAGAGGCCCGGGCAGGCGTTTGTCGAACGTGGGGATGGGAGTTTGAGGAGATGGCATGGATTTGTTATTCCACGATCCATCTGATTGGCTTCCCTCTACGCCCTGACCTCATTCCTGCCTGCTTCAGTTGCACTAATGACGCCACCTCATGGACAGACCTACTCACTGCAGGTGACGTGGTGTTTTTGTTTTTGTTTTTTTTTTTTCCCTGTCAGTACTGTTCTCTGGGAAAATAAACTCTTCACCTGACATCCACTGCAACCTTCTAGGCCTGTGGGGATGCGAGAGAAGCTGAGGGCTCCACGAGCTTCACCGCCAGAATTTCTGTGTTGGCTGGACACTTCCGGTGGCCATCAGTGACCACAGAAGACAACCCAAGAAAGAGCCCAAGGAACAGCCCAAGAAAAATATCCATAGGAAGTGTGAGCAGATTAGACCCACAGTCCCAGAGATTATGTGTGTATATCTACATAGATGTTATTTATATCTACGAAATACGTATGAGATATGAGATGCAGGTATATACATTTATATGAGACTTTTTGTGTTGTGTTTATGTGTGTATGAGCTTCAACTAATCTACATTCAACACATCTATTTTCATTTACTTAAAATGTTTAAATAAAGATTTAAATAAAGATTTCTTTTAGTATATAAGGTAAATATTATATATTAATTCTGGACCATTGCTAGGTAAACCTGGAGATGCTCTTTTATGCCTTTTACTATCTTCCCAGATTTCTTCTCTGGCTCCAATGTATTTTTTTTTTAAGATTTTTTTTTAATGTGGACCATTTTTGAAGTCTTTATTGAATTTGTTACAATATTGCCTCTGTTTTATGTTTTGGTTTTTTGGCCGCGAGGCACGTGAGATCTTAGCTCCCTGACCAGGGATGGAACCCGCACTCCCTGCTTTGGAAGGAGAAGTCTTAACCACTGGACCACCAGGGAAGTCCCATGGTGTACATTTTAAATTGATAAAAATTTCTCAGCTTCTGGGCCTCAGAACACATATCAGTATAGAAGGTTAGTGGTGGGCATCAGTAAGAGATCTAGGACACCTTGCCCAAGCTGGGTGCCTATAGGTGTTTAATAAACGGCGTGAGTGGAGGTGTGGCTGGTGGGTGGTGAGGCTGTGACTGTTCCTGTGGCGCTGTGGACTCAGAGAGGTCGATGTGCCCAAGGTCAAGGACATTCGGGAAGACTCCACATTCCTGTCGGCAGGAGCAGCCTGGTTAGTATCTCTGCTCTTCTGTGCCGCAGTTAGTTGAATGAGTTAACTAATCAGAGCCTGGGAGCTTGATTTCCGAGCATCTCTACTGCTGATGATTCTTTGGCATCGTGAAAACACACAGAAGATGGAGAGGAGGGCTTCCCTGGTGGCGCAGTGGTTGGGAGTCCACCTGCCGATGCAGGGGACACGGGTTCGTGCCCCGGTCCGGGAGGATCCCACATGCCGCGGAGCGGCTGGGCCCGTGAGCCATGGCCACTGAGCCTGCGCGTCCGGAGCCTGTGCTCCGCAACGGGAGAGGCCGCAACAGTGAGAGGCCAGCGTACCGCAAAAAAAAAAAAAAAAACAGAAGATGGAGAGGAAAGCCACCTCTGATGTCTGGTTATTTCTCAAAGAACTGAGTGAAACTGGAGGTGGTGAGCCTCTCAGCGTTTCTGGATGTCTCCAGAATTCTCCCCCTTGCACGGGTCCCTTGTACTTGGGATAGTTTGCAGACACCTTAGTAGCATTTTTATTCTGAGAGTGAAGACAGTGATAAGGACTCTCATTTCCTCTTCTCTCCTCTCCCAGTCTGCACCAGTGAGCTCTGGGAAGAGCTTCGAGAGTAGGATAGAGCAGAAGAAATTTTGTTCGGTTTGCAGTCCTCTCGATCTGGTTAGATGGTGAGAAGTTACCAGGCCAAACGCCTTGTACAACATCCCAGCCAGCCCAGGGTAGCACGATTCGGTGTCCTGTGTCTAGAACGCGCAGGACCAAAGGTGTAGGTAAACTTGCCTAACTAAGGCCGTGAGTTGACCGTGACTTGGTGTCCTCATCTGTCAAGTGAAGAGGTTGACCTCAGTGATCCTGACGTTCCTTTTCAGGGTCAGCATTCTCTAACCCTCAACTTAAAAACTGTAAAAAGTTTGAATTAACTTTGACAATCCTTGTAGGGTTGTTAAAACAATGACACAGAGAATGCAAAACAGCAGAAAATCAAGCAAATATTTATGTTTCACTCAGAAATTCGGATGGACCACGTGTTATATCAAAATACTGATTGTTTGGCAGAGAACTAAGTGAGTCTGGGGAGATGAATAATTAATGTTAATAGTAGTTTGCATTCTATGACCCCTAATGGTGGTCAGCTGAGAGAGGACGGAGTATGTGCCCCAGAGATACGCAACCATTCACTGGTTTGACAATTATCTATTGAGGGTCTGCACCCAGCCCTCACCCTGGGAGAGCAGATGCATTCTGCTCATGGGGACATCTTAAAATGCAGATTTTGATTCAGTAGGTCTGGAGTGGAGCCCAAGAGTCTGCATTTCTAAAAGGCTCCCAGGTATGTGTGTGCAGTAAAACAGGTGTTCTATAAGGTTTTCTGCTGGTTGTTGAATGAGGGGTCCAGATTCTACATGCAGTAGAGTTCAAAGGATGGGGACAGTCCAAATGTTAGAAAGGAAGACATAGCTTTCTTAGAAGAGGAGGGTCCAACAGTCTGAGACTAGAATGCTGCTGTGGTTAAAATGCTTGTGGATAACTGAGAATTAACTGTTTAGGGAAAGGGAGGGAGAGTAAAGTATTTCTACAGGCGGCAGGACCCGAGCGTTATGAGGTCTGCGGTGCTATTAAAATGCAGTGGTGCTTCTGAAACACAGAGACCCTCATCTCGAGGCTCTGGCCTTTCTGTCCTTCGAATTGAGGTTTGCCTTTGACTTAATGGAACAATTTTCCGCTGGAGCCACAACAGCCATTTCATTCCAAGATGGATTGCAATGTGAACCCATCTTTTTCCATTTCATGTCCCAAACCGCAGCACAATTAGTTTCTAAATAAATGTCGACGGCTGCTGGAGGAGGCTCTGACTGGAAGGCTGGAATAACTGTGGGCAACCACAGAGTGTGCTGGCATTGGCTATTCCCCTATAAGGGCTGGGAGGTTCCGAGGCACCCATCACGCTTAAACACCCTGGGTTTCCTGAGAGGCATCCACCCTGATGAGACCCTATTGAACACTTCTGAGGCAAAGTAGTTTTGGAGACAGTAAGATGGAGTTTGGAAAGTCAACATATGTTTTAAGGTAAACACAGATCACGTCAGCCAAAAACAGTTGTGCCTGCTTCCGGGAGCTCATGATCCTTTGTCTTGACAGACTCCAATCGCATGTAGAGATGAATCCCCACCAAGCTGCACGCTTTGATGTGAGTGAGGACAGATGTTATGGGTTGAATCGTGTCCCTACCCTTCCAGATTCATACACCGAAGTCCTAACCCCCAGTATCTCAGAATATGACCTTGTTTAGAAACAGGGTCATTGCAGAAGTAATAAGATGGGATCCTAGTGGAGGAGGGTGGACCCCTAATCTAATATGACTGGTATCCTTAAAAAGGGGGAAATTTGGAGACAGACGTGCACACGGGGTGAATGCCATGTGAAGATGAAGGTGGAGACTGGGATGATGCTTCTACAGGCCAAGGAACGCCAAGGATGCCAGGCAAACACCAGAAGCTGGGGTGGAGGCAAGAGCAGATGCTCCCTCGCAGCCCTCAGCAGGACACAAACCTGCCCTTACCTTGACCTCAGGCCTCTAGTCTCTAGAACTGTGAGACAATGTGTTTCTGTTGCTGAAGCTGCTCGGTTTGTGGCACTCTGTCACAGCAGCCTTAGGATCCTAATACAGCAGATTGATAATGGCATCCATAAAATTAAATAGTCATGTGTATGGTTTTGGAAAAAAATTGTTTAATCTCTGTAAAATGAGGAAGTTGGAGCAAGTGGCTAGTGAAATCCCTCGCGTTCTGCGAAGGTGAAGCACCTCAGATGCTAAACAGAGACGGGACCCTGCCTGGGAGAGCGGGGCCCTGGGAGCAGAGGGCAATCCCCACAGAAAGCTAGGACGACCCCGGCGCGGCTGGCAGTGGCCCCGGGCCCCTCCTCACTCAGGCAGGGTGGTCTGGAAGCAGCAGTTAGGAGTCAGGCTGAGACCGCTGGCCTGAGTTTCTGTCCCCCTGAGTGAACAGTTAGCAAAGGACAGGAAGGGCCAATTCACAAACCAAGGTGGGCAACCTCATGACTGTTCGGGAATACTTGTTGAAGGAGACCCTTGGTAAGTTGGCAGGTAGGAACAGAGTCATCATAACTTGGGTATGAAAGGAAATGTGACTTCGCGTTGTGGTCACCGGCAGGTGGCGTGTAGGCATTTGGGTGACGTGTCCTGTGAACAGCACAGAGCAGGGGCCGTTCCGTGCTCCTCGTTACTGATTTCCCTAGTCGGTGCCCTGCACATTGTAAACCATCAATTTGTTGCATGAAAGAAGGACAATGAAGTAGGAATTTGTTCCAGGAATATGGGAAACAATTAGCCAGCTTAGTAATTAGGACCATGTTACCCTTGTAGACTTGGCTTTAATTAGCTGTTTATTTGAATTAAGTAATTAATCGTTACATTGATTGTATTATTTAGTGCCTGTTGGTGAAGGATAAGGTGTATGACCACAAAGGTTAGCTTAGCAATTTGAGAATGAGTGGGAGAAGCAGAGTTAAACTTTCCCATGTTATCAGTCACCAAATATCAACCAGCTCTCTGAAATGTGCAAAGCGCTGTACTGGGTGCTTGTAATCAAGGTGCAGGGTCACGTATAAAGTGGCCAATGATGATTCTTCAAAATAGAACAGTAAGCAGAATCCCATGTTCACTGCACAGCCTCTCCTTCTCTTGTCTGTTTTTGTACGCGGGCTTTTCCTCTTCCAGAAATGCCCCAGCTTACAAAATCATCCTTCAAGGCTTATCTTTCCAATGACTTTATCCACTGTTTCCTCCAGGTCTGCTGAATGGGAATATTCCCTCCTTTGCATAGCCGTCACTCACCACCAGTGTCCTCCAGAGCTCATACTCTACCTTGTATTCTAGTTGACAGCTATTTGTCTCATCCCTGTTACTAACTTATATGTTCCCTGATGTGGTGAGTTGAATAGTGTCCCCTCCCAAATTCATGTCCATCTGGAACCTCAGAATGTGACCTGATGTGCAAATAAGGTCTTTGCAGATGTAATTAGTTAAGGATCTTGAGATGAGATCATCCTCGATTTAAGGGAAGGCCCTACATCCAATGACTGGTGTCTTTATAAGAGAAAGGAGAGGGAGGTTTGGACACAGATGCAGAGCAAGTACAGCCATGGGAAGACGGAGGCAGAGATCAGCCACAAGCCAAGGAAAGCCAGGAGCCACCAGAAGCTGAAGTGCTCAGAGGCAAGGAAGGCTCCTCCCCTTGGGCTTTTGGAGGATAAATGGCCCTGCTGACACCTTAATTCCAGATTGCTGGCCTCCAGCACTGTGAGAGAATAAATTTCTATTGTTTAAGACTGCTGTTCGAAGGACCTTTCTGCCTCAGGAAGGTAGGGGCACTCATGTGGGCCTGAGTCACAGGAGAGAAAGGGAAGACAAAGCACAGGGCAGCTGCTGAAACCAGCTCCAAGATTTCTTCCACATCTGGTGCCCCCAGGGACACGCAAGGGCTGCTTAAGCAGGGTCATTTAGAAGTTCCAGAGTAGCTGACTGCATTAGCTGAGCAAGCCCCCAGGCACATATAACCTTTCTTCCTGCCCTGAGAACGCTTTACACACCCTCTGAGATTTCTGCCCTGCAAGCAGGATGTCACTCCACCTACTTCACTTTGCTGAGCCTTTTTCCTAGGTGTCCTGGTCAACCAAGAGGATGAGGTTTTGCACTCCGGGGGCTAAATTCTCACTGGAGGGGTACGTGAGAATCCATGTTGGTGAGAACATAGGGAGGCCGGATGCACCCTTCCAGAGCCTCCTGCTTCTGTGTGGTTCCTTCTGATTTAAATGTCCTGTCCTTGTCAGGCTCTTTCCCTCTCGTAACTGTTAGTGTGACGGGCATCACATAAATATTCTATTATTAGTCACACACCATGGGCAAATCACTATTTCAGTCGGTGTCGATTATAAATTATTACGTCAACTGCTCTACAATTCTATAGTAATGTTCATCCTCAGGTCCCTCAAAAATAGGAAAAACAAAAGCCCATCAAGATTTCAGCCCAGAACCTGCCAGCACAGGGCTCTTCCTTTGACATCTTGCTTCAGTGTCATTTCCGGGTGTCGCAAGTTATTTAATGCTTACATGGTGATATCTGATCTTTCTTTCTGTTGTCCCCCAGTGGCCACCAGAGCGCTCTCATTCAAACACAAGCTCATGTGAAACCAAAGAGAAGGCAGTTACACTGCAGGGCACCGCACAGCTGTGCTTTTTAGTATTTGCCCAGATGGCTTCCTAGGGTAACAGCAATCACCAAAGCTCTCTGTTTTGAGTAAGCAAACTCCATTTTAATCACAGATGGCACTGAGCATTGTGGCCCTGTAAGCTATTCTAGAGTGGCATTGAAGCATCCCTTCTCAGCCTGGGCATCCCAGTATGGGAGTGTGCACTCACCCACTTGGATTACCGGTGTTTCGATGGCAAGGCCTAGGCAGTTGTTCCCAGGGTGGGCTGGGAATGCAGCCATGATGCCATTTATAAAGTGGACCTCAGCTCTCAAGGCAGACAGTAACGTGTACTGCTTCCTGCAAAACTGGATTCCATAGCTGGATCTGGGTCTATTGCCTACTGCCACTCTGTCCTCAGCCTGGAGGGTAGCAGTTTGTTCCATCATGGGCATTGCCAGGTATTTGGTGGTCCTTATTAAAAAAGCCTGTGCTTTGGGGTTTGAGAGGAGAGCGGGAATAGTCTATCCCTTAAAAAAAAAAAAAAAAAAAAAAACCTTCTTAGACACCTGGCTCTGTAGCAATGTATCCATATCGATGGGTGGAGTGTGCCTGGTTCCATCTCCACCCATACATCTCCTCTTGACTTCTTACAGCTGAGCAATTCACGAGAAAGGAAGAGACTGACGAGCCAGCTCTCCTATACCAAGTTCCTGTGACATCTTGAGTGTCTCCTGCCCGAAAGCGAAGACTTGTTAAGGGCGAAAAGGACAGCCATGGGTGAAGGAAGCGGACCCCAGGTGAGTAGGGCAATGATTCTAAAGCCCAGCCCTGTCCGCGCTATCTGGGGGGTGGGGGTGGGGATCGGCCCTCGGTTGCAGTGGCGGAGGCAAGTCCAAGGGGACTGCCGTATGTGTGGTGCACGCTCAAGGGAGCACGTGGCTTGGTGAGTCAACCAGTGCCTCCAGCTCCTCCAGGGGCCGCATCATAAGTGCCTCACTGGGTGGTAAGATGCATGCCAACTGATGGAATCACCACCCAGAGTTGTTAAAAGACCGAGATGTCAAGCTGTTAGTGGCCACATTCCCACTGTCCAATCCAATTCACATTAGCCTTTATTTTCATACACGGAAACTCAAGAGTGTCCACAGGCGTAGTTCTCACCGTATGACTCAGACACGCAGTGGTCTCTGGGTTCTCCAGATGGCCGCAGACTGATTTCTCGGAGGGCAGTGAGACTGGCTCATCATTCTGCATCTTCAAAAGCTTTCGTCCTCTACGATTATCCTCGTGGACATGTACATCTGACTTGACATAGGTCATCTTAAAAACAAAAACAAACGAACGTTCCGTTGACCTATATTCCGGCCCAACCACGGCCCATCTCTCTGCTTCTCCTTAGAGTAAAACTCCTCAAACGTTATGGGTTATCACTGTCTCTAATTTTCTCACCCTCCATTCTCTCCCAACCAGCTTCTTCATTCCCAACTCTCTCAGAGGGGAACCGCTGATCTCCACTTACTTAATCCAGAGGCCAGTTCTCTGCTCCTTCTTACAAAACTTCCCACCAGCTATTGTCACGGTTGACCCCCTCCCTCCTTCTTAAAACTTTTTCTTCTCCAGGGTTCCAGGATACCATGTTTTCTAGGTTTTCATCCTACCTACCGTACTGTTGCTTTTTTCCATTCTCTTCTGCCTGACATCTTAATGTTAGATTCCCCTGGTGCTGAACCTTCAGAGTTTTCTCTTCTCTTCCCTTTGTTCCTCTCCTCTCCACTCTTTCTCCAAGTAATCTCTTTTAATCTCATACCATCTATATATTCATGACTTTCAACTCTATCTTTCCAGAGTCCTCATCTTTCCCCTAAGGAAGCTGCCTCTATGACATCTCTGCTTGGATGTCTAATAGACACCTCAAATCAAATGTCTTCGCATCCCTCTTTGGAGGGATCTCCCCCAAGATTCTGTTGTGAGGCAAAGGACTCCTTCATCTACCCAGTTCTCAGATCCAAAAGCTAAGAATCGTTTATCTTTGACTCCTTTTTTTCAGTTATATCCCACGTTGAGTGCCATAGTCCTATTTGCTCTAGCTTCAGAATATATCCCACAATCTAATTACATCTCACCACATCCAAATCATTATCTCCTCCTAGACGGCAGCAAGAACTCCTCTCTCTGGGTGTCCACACTTCCCCTACTGTACTGCATTCTCTACCTAATGGGCAAAATAACTTCTTAAGAGTGTAAATCTGCATGTTGCTCTGTTGCTTAAATCTCGCTAATGGTGTCTAACCCTATTACAGAATAAAATTTAAGCCACGTGCCATATATGTAATCTGACCCCTGTCTACATGATCTGACCCCATCTTCCTTGCCTCCATTCTTGGCTTGCTCTCTAGGTTCATCACACTGGCCTTCATTCTAGACCTCAGGCAGCCCTGACTTGTGCCTGTCTCAGGGTCTTTGCACTTGCTGTTCCTTCTGCCTGGAATGCTTTCCCCCCAGACCGTGGCATAATTAACTGCATGGTTCAAGTCTCAGCTTTATTGTCGCCTCCTAAGAGAGGATGTCCCCCACCTCGGTTTAAAGCAGCTCCCAAACCTCATCATTCTCTATCTCATTACACTCTTTTCCTGCATGTTGATGAACACTCTCTTCTTGAAATTGTCTTTTTATTTGTTTACACTTATTTTTGTCTCCCCACGCAAGAGTATGTAACAGCCCTCTTGTCTGTCTCGTTCACTGCTATTTCCCTAACTTACACTAAAGCCTAGCTCATATCCTCTGCTCAATAAATACTTGTGTGAGGAAATGCTCCCATTATGATAAATTCTCTACTGTGTTTCTGTTGCTGGTATGAAGCAACAAGGCTTCTAAATCTGGCAGCACAGAAGAATTACCTAGACATGCTTTTCATAATTCATACTTTTGGGCCCCATCCCAGGATCTACTGACGTGCCGTTGAAAGTGTCCTGATCTTTCCATTCACTCTGATGAAACATCTTGAACTGGCAAAGAAAAGGAGCAGGGGGTTAAGATTCAGGCTAATGGAATTTGGGTTAAGCGGTCCCGTGAGTCCTTTAGATTGCAGTTGGTTCTGGGGGTGGAGAGAGATGAGAAGTTGGACTCCGTGGCGTGGGCCCGTCTGGCTGTTGAGAGCCACGGTCCGGTTTGGGAGCTGAGTGATTCTGTGAATTCCCAGGGCGCCGGTTCGCTCAAGGAAAAGTCTTTACCTCACTGTGTCCTTCAGCACCATGATCTAGAACTCTGCTATTCAGTACAGTAGCCATGATTTAAATTTGAATGAATTAAAATTAAGGTATTTGAATCAAATTTACTAAAAATAGGATAAAATGAAAAATTCCATTCTTCAGTCTCACTGGCCACATTTTAAGAACTCACTCACCATATGGGCGAGAGGCTACAGTATCTGACAGTGCATTCCTGTCAGCGTAGAAAGTTCCGCTGGACGGTGCTGGTCTGGAAAATGGGCTCCTGGGACATTTAGGGCATCCACCTGCTGTTGTGATTGCTTTAAATGCCAGCCCTGTCAGTCCTACATGGAACTAAGCTCTACCCTGGTTAAGCAACGGGTCTCGTGAGGCCTGGGAATTTCAGTTGAGCAGGTGAGAAGCTGATGAAAACAACTTGTAAAAACATGTGCCAGGGCTTCCCTGGTGGCGCAGTGGTTGAGAGTCCGCCTGCCGATGTTGGGGACACGGGTTCGTGCCCCGGTCCGGGAGGATCCCGCATGCCACGGAGCGGCTGGGCCCGTGAGCCATGGCGGCTGAGCCTGCGTGTCCGGAGCCTGTGCTCCGCAACGGGAGAGGCCACGACACTGAGAGGCCCGCGCACCGCAAAAAAAAAAAAAAATGTGCCAGCAGACTTGCCCACTCGCAGAGGAGATGCACATTTTCACAGAAATACACTTTTGTTGCTTCTGAGGGCGTGGCGACAGCACATCTCTGGGACAGGCAGGGCACTTTCCTTAGCTTGTTCTCCTTGAACTCTGAGTCCAAGGTCACTCACGGGAATATCACTGGGATTTGTTAGATAACTGTTTCTTAGGCTTACATGTTTTATCCCCAGTGTGAGGATCAGTCACTCTAAGGCAGGCGAAATGAGTTGCGCTCTTATCTCCTCCCTGGCATTTCGCAAATGGCAAACACTCGCACTTGGTGTAACCTGCACCACAGTGAGCTCGGCACGTGCCTCTTTCTGTTTGCTCATGAGGTTCTCAAGGGCAAGGATTATACCTTGTTCCCTTCACTGCAGCAGCTGGTACTATGCGTGATGCATAATTGTTTCTATACAAATTGGATGGATAGGTGGATGGATGGACAGGTGAATAGGTGGATGGATGGATGGATGGATAGATGGAGGGACTCAAAGCCACACTGATGGAAGATTCCACATTTCCATGATATTACCATTTCTAGCAACACATCATTTCTCATCTCAGGCCTTCAGAGGAATTCAGCATTATTCTCTCTTCTGAAGATGAGGAGACATAATCTTACAAGTCAACAGTGAGTAGATGAGTGAGGAAAAGCTTTTCCAATGTCATCAGAGCACCCTCATGGGACTTTATGGAAAAAGCCATTTCCTCTCTCTCTCTCTCTCTCTCTCTCTCTCTCTCTGGTAGAAAGCCCAGCTAGAGAAAGAACAAATTTAGCTCAAAAAGAAACGTGGTAATAGGGAACTTTCATAAGAAATTGCATATGTGCCTTGTGAAACATTCAGGTTCCCAGAGCATTTTGGGTTACTCTTTTAAGAACCCAATACTGAGTGCTTATTATAGACTTTTGAATCCTCTGTCCCCACATCGTGTCATTGTGTCTCAGAGGAAAAGGAGGATGAGCTTGCGTGTTGCACAGCAGAGAGCTGCAGGAGATCACAAAACTAGGCACAGGCCAGCTTGAGCCACCTGGCAAAGGAGGCAAGTTTGTCAGGGGCACATTCCTTGTCTCCTTTTTGTTGTTCATGACCGTGAGGCTGTGACACTAGTGGGAAACCCAATAATGCTTATGTAAGACAACATGAGCAGACTGGTCCCCACTTCTAACATACTTTTTCATGTTAAATGATCAGTTCTATAAGTATCGCTTGCTTTTCTTTTTGTCATTCTTTTCTGACTATAAAAATAATCCACATTCATTATAGGAATATAGAAAGGTATAAAGAAGACTAAAAATGCTTGCAACCCTGCTATCCTGAGTTTCTGTTGCATATATTTGAGTGTATTTCCTCCTTATCCTTTACCTGTGCATATATGATATAAATATGTTATATCTTTTTTAAAGTAATTAGAATCATGTTCACACTTCGTTACTTGATCTTTATATTTGACAATGCATTATTATTATTTTTTTTTATTTATTTTTTTTTTTGTGGTACGTGGGCCTCTCACTGCTGTGGCCTCTCCCGTTGCGGAGCACAGGCTCCGGACGCGCAGGCTCAGCGACCATGGCTCACGGGCCCAGCCACTCCATGGCATGTGGGATCTTCCCGGACCGGGGCATGAACCTGCGTCCCCTGCATCGTCAGGCGGACCCCCAACCACTGCGCCACCAGGGAAGCCCTCTGAAGCTTTTGGAAAGCTGCGTCCTTGTCTGTTTTTTCAGCTGAATCATGCTTATGGATCTGCTGTCTTTGTGAAGTTTGTGATCTGTGCGATGAGCTCATATTTTTCGAAAGTTTTATCTATGGCAATTCTTTGAGGCAAATCTGAGAGGACTTGCTTTTCCATGAGTCTAGGACTACTTCCAACCCAGCAGCACTCTATACGAATTCTGTACTTCAGTTTTTTGGGACTACCCAGATAGTGTGGATTGAAGTTGGAAAATTATACAATAGCCTTGTGTTTATGAATAACCAAGGCAGAGAGTTTGTTCCTTTACCCAAGTACTAAGGTTGGAGAAAAGCAGTTTGCCTTGATGTCTGGGTGGTAGTGGGGAGGGACAGCATATATCCAATTCATGTCCACACCGAAAATATAACATATTGGGTCTCTTCACTGTGTGAAGATCTTCTACCAGATCCTGTGCTTTCTGAGGTCCCAAGCCTTTTTCTTTTTCTTTTTTTTTTGGCTGTGCCACCGAGCGGCTTGTAGGATCTTAGTTTCCAGACCAGGGATCAAATCCGTGCCCCCTGAAGTGGAGGCTCTGAGTTCTAACCACTGGACCACCAGGGGATTCCTGGAGGCTTTTTCCTCATGTGGCCCGACCACTGGAGTTTGACAGACACCCTCAGGATGAAAGTCAGCTTTAGGGTTCCAAAGATAGTTCTAGAAGAAGAGGTCATTCTTAGCCCAGAGCCTCTGTCGGTTCTCCAGAAGGGTTAGGCTGGCCTGTGGTGCGAAACATTCAATGCTGCCATCACCTCTATTCTGCTACTTTCCTGACCAGCTCAGTGAATCTTGCCTCTTATGAGAGCTGGGTCCAGAGGAAAGCATCTTCTAGAAGCCAGCTCTAGATCGCCCAGCCTTTTGTGTCAAGTCCTTATCCATGCACGACTGTCCTGTGCTTCAGCTCTGCCCCCCACACAATCACAGAGTGCCTCAGAGACCATGGATTCCCACCACCATCTCTCTGGTCACTTCTTCTCCATTTCCCACCCACTCCTTTGAAAAAATAAGTAGAAGAGTCATCTGTCTTGGAAGATAACTTGGTGACACTCTCCTCTTTCAGAAGGGGCTAGGAAGAGAGGCTAAATTCAAAGATACGACATCCCCCAAAACTGTATGGAGACAGGGCATCTGCCACGTCCCCTCAAGGAGAGCCTGCCAACTCTTACTGCAGGAGGATTTTTTTTTTTCTAATTTTAAAAGCCTGAGCCAGTGTATGGAGTGGGTTTCTGGCTTGAAGCCATTTTGAAGCATCGTAACATAAGGCAGGTGGCTGAAAAGTGCCTACACACTCACCTGGCACTGCCTTTGGTTTCTCCAAGAGCGGAGCTGGACTTGGTCTCCAAGCTCTCTCTGGAAGCTCAGGGCATCCAGCACAGGATGAGGGAGACCAGGAACACAGAGCAAAAGTCTGCCTGAGAGACACTGTACTCCATCTGACAATTTTCTGGTTGTATGTAAAACCTCCAGTGTGATTTATGATTAGCTTCTTTTTTATTAAAAACATATTTTATTCCTTAAAAAGAAAGCATTTTATTAAATAGGCAGTGGGGTAATATCTATAAACTTCTTCCACATCTTAATGCATTTGTTTTTCATCCTTACTGTTGGTCAGACTTCCATAACCACCTTTCACTCAGGGATCAAGAAAGGGCATTGCTATTACACTAGAGGAAATAATTCATGAATTTTTAAGTGTGTATGACTTATTAATTTGTTCCCTAAATACTAAAATACCATTTTTTTAATGATTAGGTTTTGAATCTCCTTCTTTGGGGTTGGTCTTGTCCAGGGGAGCCATAGGAACTGTGTGACCCGAGGACTGAGGGTCCCTCTTACTGGGTATCACTGTGGACCAATTTGTGCAGGTTGAAGAAAAAAAAAGTTCTGACAATGGGCTTATTGACACGCCTTCTGACCTTCCTCATTAGCTGTTGTTGCCAGGCTCTCCCCTACCCCAGCAGACAGCCTCGGGCAGTAACAAGAGAAGCTAGGCACATTTTCAAATTCAAAGTTAGGTCTGCAAAGAGCTGGGAGTTTGGGCTTTCTCCTTGGACAAGGGCAGGACTCAGCCCTCTCACGTTGTTACCAGCCCCGCCTCGTGTTTTCAGCAGGATAAATCAGGCCAATAAACTCTGCTGCTTGATGGAAGGTAAAAGGCATAAAGGTGAATGTTATTTAGGAGATGAAAGATCAGTTAGTGCTTGGGAAATGCTTAAGTCAAGAGAATTCTTTTTCTATTCCTGAAGGTTGGTCACTTGGAAATTAAGCTTAAGTTGACTATGAGTCCCATAGTTCTAAAAAACGTTACTAGTATTGGTCAACAAATTAACTGCTGACATATTTGACAAAAGATGGTGGAATAAAATGCTATCTGTCCCTTTCTCTTCCTGGAACATACAGAAAATAATATCTATAATCCCCAAACCATTCTGAAGAATACTTGGCACTAATTGAACTAGAGTAGCAGGAGCAAGGGTGCCGGCAACAGCCCAGAGCCTGACACGCGACAAACGTTGACTGAATGGGTAATGAAGCATCCCCTCTTTAGATCCAAAGCAGGATGCTAACATCTCTGAAAGTAAGTGAAAGAATTCTGTAAAACCCAACCTGGGGTGCTATACTTGGAACAATTAAGTTTAAATTCCTGGAGAGGACACAGGAGAAAGAAGGGCCATTTCTGTAGTGGGATTCTAAAGTTTGTCGTTTCAGAATGGCGGGGGATGTGTGGATGGCATAGGATGGAACCCTAGAACCAGCCCTCTGTGTGTTCTAAGACCCCCGCTCCCCCAGCCTTTCTCACTGCAAAAGAGAGGCAAGCCCCAAACTTAAAGTAGGTAGATATTCAGAGCAGAGAGCCCAGCCCATTTAAGCGGAAAACCTAGATAATAATAATTATGAATAAATTTAAAAGCTGTGCTTCATAACCTAAGAATATGATTAAAGCAATGCTCAGAGGAAAATTGTTAGGTTTAAGCACTTAACATTAATAAATAAAAAATAATCCAAATAATGCATTGATTATTCAACTCAAGAAGTCTGAAAAAGAACCCAAGCTAATTACAGAAAGCAAAAGGAAGACATTATGTTGAGAGTTGAAATGAATAAATTTAAAAAAATAGATTTTTGGCAGAAAAAAAAATGAATCCAAAGTCTAATGGTTTTAAATGAAAGAGATAAACCATTAATATCCCACCCCCCCCAAAACTGAGGGACAAAATACAAGTCCATAAAATTAGAAAGGAGAATGGGGAAATAACACAAAGATGGATGAATTTTTTTTTTTTTTTTTGCGGTACGCAGGCCTCTCACTGCTGTGGCCTCTCCCGTTGCGGAGCACAGGCTCCGGACGCGCAGGCTCAGCGGCCATGGCTCACGGGCGCAGCCGCTCCGCAGCATGTGGGATCTTCCTGGACCGGGGCATGAACCCGTGTCCCCTGCATCGACAGGTGGACTCTCAACCACTGCGCCACCAGGGAAGCCCTGAAATTTTGAAAAAACTTTATGCTCAGTTCTAAGCAAACACATGGGAAGACCTAAGGAATTACCATATATGATGTTGGGAAGTTGTCTAGATGGCAGACCCAGATAATTTCACAAATGAATTATTTTAAATCTTTAAGAAATAGGTCACTCTAACACTTTAAGAACCTTTCTAGAGTAAGGAAAATAAATGCTTCCAACGTCGTCTTATACAGCCAGCATAACGCTGATGCCAAAATTTGACACTGATGGTATATCATGCACACACAGAACTCACAAACAGAAGGCCAGTTTTGCTAATAAATCTCATGCAAAAATCTTAAATTAAATATTGATACATTAGTTAGCATTTTCTTTTTTGCAACTGACACACTTTCTAATAGCTCCTTGACCAGAGAGGAAAATATAGCTCTATTAGAAAAGAAAAGAATTTAAATATTTCAATGCTGCAGAAGGGCACTGTGGGAAAACTGACTTTTGATCATGACCTTTGACTCTAGGGTCGGTGTTAGAACCAACAGAGGAAAGAACATTAAATCAGAATCGAGAGGTGGCCTGCGGGTCGAGGTTGCTCACGAACAGAGACTTTCACCCTGCTTTCTCCAGTCAGAAGTTTCTTTTGATTTTGCTATGCTTGAGCGTGGTTGCATGGGCGCTTAGGGTTGCTGATGTCAGCAAGGCCACGTTCAGTTCCAGCGTGAAGATAATGAAGCCCAACAGCAAGAAGCTGGACGAGTATGAGTTGGGCATCTTCCAGGCCCTCCTGCAGCTGGAGATGAACCCGGACCTCAAGGCCCAGCTGCGGAAGCTAAACATCACGGCTGCCAAGGAAATTGCAGTTGGTGGTGGTCGGAGAGCTATCATAATCTTTGTTCCCGTTCCGCAACTGAAACCTTTCCAGGAACTCCAGGTCCAGCTAGTGCGTGAGTTGGAGAAGAAGTTCAGCAGGAAGCACGTTGTCTTTATTGCTCAGAGGAGAATTCTGCCTAAGCCAACTCGAAAAAGCCATACAAAAAATAAGCAAAAGCATCCCAGGAGCCGCATTCTGACTGCCGTGCACGACGCCATCCTGGAGGACTTGGCTTTCCCTAGTGAGATTGTGGGCAAGAGAGTGGATGGCAGCCGACTCATAAAGGTTCATTTGGATAAAGCACAGCAGAACAATGTGGAACACGAGGTTGAAACATTTTCTGGTGTCTATAAGAAACTCACAGGCAAGGAGGATAATTTTGAATTCCTAGAGTTTCAGTTGTAAACAAAACTGACTAAATAAAATATTATTCACTATTTTAAAAAAAAGAAGTTTCTTTTGAAAAAAGTGAATGTTCTGGGCTTCCCTGGCAGTGCAGTGGTTAAGAATCTGCCTGCCAATGCAGGGGACACGGGTTCGAGCCCTGGTCCGGGAAGATCCCACATGCCGCGGAGCAAGTAAGCCCGTATGCCACAGCTACTGAGCCTGTGAGCCACAGCTACTGAGCCTGCCCGCCTAGAGCCCATGCTCTGCAACAAGAGAAGCCACCGCAATGAGAAGCTGGCACACCGCAACGAAGAGTAACCTCCACTCACCGCAACTAGAGAAAGCCCACACGCAGCAACGAAGACCCAACCCAGCCAAAAATAAATAAATAAAATAAATTAATTTTTTAAAAAATGAATGTTCTGTTTAGGTAAGTTCTTTGGAAAGGAGGATGTGAGCCTGTGACTACCGTTCCTCTTCCTGTTCAGTGAGACGGGCAGCCTGGTGGGTGAAAGAAACAGGGTGAGGAGAGGGAGGGAGATGGGCCATTCTTCAGAAGAATAAAAATGGAGTTTGTAGAGGGGAAGTAAAGGCGACAGCAAAGAGACGGGCTGTGACATCCTTGGAGTGGCGTCGACGAGCAACATCAGCCATAGAGAAAGGCCGTCATGGCTGGTCGTTGCTGACAAGACCCTCAGTAGTAAGAGATTAGGGCTGAAGTCCTTTAGCCGGCTCCGTGGAAGCTTAGCCGACTGCGCTGTGTTTAATCCTCTCAGGCAAACAAGCCCTTCTCACCAGGCCTTGGACGGCGGCTGGTGCCAAATCTGGCCTGAAGTGCTGGCCAGCTTTGGAAATTAGACCATTCTTCTGCGAGCCCTGGGGGGAAGTACATGAGTCAGTTTCTGAAGTGTGGAAAGCCAGTCTGCTAATGGCACAAGGCTTCAGGATAATGCAGCCAAGCACAGAGTGGTAATAACAATCTCCAAGGTAAGTATTCACTGTGGAGCCAGGAAAGAACAAGCCTGCAACCCAACCTTGGCTCTGACACTCCCAGGCTGGCCAGGCCCCTGAGGGGACATGGAGAGAAGTGGTTCTAGCACAGGACCTGTGGGATCAGAGATTGAAACTGGCCTTTTGAAAACTAAAACTAGAGATACCATATGATCCAGCAATCCCATTCCTGGGCATAAATCGGGAGAAAACCACAATTTGAAAAGATACATGCACCCCAGTGTTCATTGCAGCACTATTTACAAGAGCCAGGACATGGAAGAAACCTAAATGTCCATCAACAGAGGAATGGATAAAGAAGATGTGATACATATATACAATGGAATATTACTCAGCCATAAAAGAGGACGAAATAATGCCCTTTGCAGCACCATGGATGGACCTAGAGATTGTCATATTGAGTGAAGTAAGTCAGACAGAGAAACACAAATATCATATGATATCACATGGGGAAATGAATTTATCTACAAATGAATTTGTCTACAAAACAGAAATAGAGTTTCAGATAGAGAAGATAAACTTATGGTTACGGGGGGGGAGGTAAGAGAGGGGGAATAAACTGGAAGATTGGGATTGACATATACACACTACTGTATATAAAATAGATAACTAATAGGGACCTACTGTATAGCACAGGGAACTCTCAATACTCTGTATTGGCCTATATGGGAAAAGGATCTAAAACAGAGTGGATATATCTATATGTATAACAGTTTCACTTTGCTGTACACCTGAAACTAACACAACATTGTATATCAACTATACCCCAATAAAAATTTTAAAAAAGGAAAGAAACTGGCCTTTTGAGAGAACAGCACCAGAAGCTAGAAACCCCCAGAAACACTTGAAACATTTTCCCAGAGGGATGCCCATCTCAGCCCCCCGAGCCACAGCAAGCTGCTGTTGATTGAAAAATTCCAAGAATGGGGGAAGTGAGTCTGGCTCTGAGACAAGACTTTCAGTTGATAGAGTCCTATATATGATGATCTTCCTCTAAGTAATTTCTTTCCTAACTGGCTAGGAAAAGAAGGGGCAAAGTTTAGATTTTAATTGGGTTAAGGTCTCAAAGTCTGGGTCAGTCTATTTTGTGTAGGTATGTGTTTATCATCCAGAGTATTTAAGGGTCTTTGTTTTGGATTTGCCACCAGGAAAAGTATAAAGCAGTGCTCCCCCAAGTAAATACAAGGCCTCAAATGGAGTTCTCAGTTTTTGATTAACCATATTAAGGAGTTAGAGGCTGTGAACTTTGGGTGATAATGATATGTCATTGTAGGTTCATCAGCTGTAATAAATGTTTTGTCCAGCTGCGGGGTGTTGACAGTGGGGAAGTTTCGGGTGTGAGACAGAGAGGGTAGACGGGAACTCTCTCTACTTTCTGCTCAGCTTTGCTGTGATGCTAAATCTGCTCTAAAAAATAAAGTCTATTTTTTTTAAATAAAAGGAAATAGAAGAAATTAATTTTTTTGTGTGTGGTACGCGGGCCTCACACTGTTATGGCCTCTCCCGTTGCGGAGCACAGGCTCCGGACGCGCAGGCCCAGCGGCCATGGCTCACGGGCCCAGCCGCTCCGTGGCATGTGGGATCTTCCCGGACCGGGGCACGAACCCGCGTCCCCTGCATCGGCAGGCGGACTCTCAACCACTGCGCCACCAGGGAAGCCCGAAATTAATTGTAATAATATATTTTATGTAACCAAGTTATTATCACTTCAACAGATAATTAAAAGCATAATAATGAGCTCATTTACCTTCTCTTTTCATGTTAAGACTTGGAATTCAGCTCGTCTCAATTCAGAGTAGCCACTTTGAAGTGCTCAGTAGTCACATGGGGGCTGGTGGCTGCTGTATTAGACAATGAACATAAAGGGTTATATCACATGGTCCCTGGGAGCTTAAAAACATGCACCCTTATCCTGTATTCAGTGCAGTGCCGCAGGGGAGGATGGAGAGATTTACCTGTTCAGACCCCACTGGAAAGAGATGGGAACTTCGCTAGAGTTTGGTGCCAGCTACTAGTACTAGGTGGGTTTTACAAAGCTCTCGCCTCCTTTCGGGTTCTGGTTAACTAACAACTTGGCTACCCAGCCAGACAGTTCAGAACTAATCCCTGACGGCTGACAAAACAGATCCCACAGGACCAACTGGGCCAACCCAAATTCACATAGCTCCTCTTAGAGCACTTGCAAGGTCTCCATTCAGCCCAGGTTTAGAGGGATGACACGAGGTGGGGGCAGAATGAAACTGACCCTCAGGATGATCCCTGTAGATGCCCTTAGCTTAAGGATTCAGGTGACTGCTTAGCCAGGACCAAGGCCAGTAGCAGGACTGGTTCAGACACACCACTCTTGCCACTCCTGGAGGGAAGTTTGGCCTAAGCGTCCACAGTTTAGGGGTACAGTTCTTAAAGTGCCTCCGCCCTTCACGTGCAGCTAGAGCCTCACCCCGCCACCCCCTTCCCGAGGCAGCTGCAGCCGGCACACCTCAGCCCGCACTGGCTCGGATGCCTGCTGTGTATATTCATCTAGCCCTGGCCTCCCACTCATCCTCCAGACCTCTGATCCCCAGGCTCTAATCCCTGGCTTAAAATCCACATCTAGATCCCTTCAGAAATTCCTGTCTGGTTCTCTGACCTTTAACTTCTTGCTCAACTCTGCCTTCCTGATCCCGCAGTCTCTTAAGTGTGGGCAGAAGTTCTTCTCTGCCACAGGGACCCTGGGGAGCCCTCACCAGCCAGGCTGGCCCAGGCTTTCCCTGCCTCCCCTCCCCACTCATTGGCATTAGAGAGCCATTTGGGTGCAGTGAAGTCCAAGGCTAACCCCTGCTGCCAAGGTCCCGGGAAGCCCCTGATAGAAGGGCCAAGGGTGGGTCTCACAGCCCGGCCCTCGTCAAGGCCTCTCCGCTCCCACCATCTGCCCCACCTCTGTGTCGGAGCTACTGTGCTCATTTCAGAATGCTCAGTTTCTGCATCGGCAAAGTCTCAGAATTCAGCGCCTAGAACGTGTTGATCTTAACTTCCATTCTTTCTTGCTTTCTGTATTGACACTACACAAACCCATGCAACACAAGAATTCTTCTCTCTGTGGGAGCTGAATACTACATCAGATCGCTATGTGATGACTTCTTTTGCGACTTTGGGTCTCTTTGGAGGTGAGGGCTTGAGAGAGACTCAGTACATGCACAGGCATGAATGGGATTGTTCAGATAAACCTGTACTTTCCATAATTTCTATGAAGATTTCCAGAGCATACACTTCAGGGGAGGGTAAGGAGTTCTGCTATCACCTGCATTCCCTAAAAATCCCTTGGTTTTGGTCTCCGTTTTTGCTCAGCCCCAAGTAAAGAAATATTTAAAAATAGAAACCCTGAGACATTTCCGTTGTTCTGAACCAGATGATCACCGACGCTGAAATGTTCCAGCTTTCCACTAGGGGGAGACTCTAACGCAGTCCAGGTGCCCGGAGGAGCTGTCATGGAAGGTACTGAACTGGTGGCGCAGTGGTTAAGAATCCGCCTGCCAATTCAGAGGACACAGGTTCGAGCCGTGCTCCGGGAAGATCCCACATGCCTCGGAGCAACTAAGCCCTTGTGCCACAACTACTGAAGTCCGCGTGCCTAGAGCCCGTGCTCTGCAACAAGAGAAGCCACTGCAGTGAGAAGCCCACTCTAGAAGAGTAGCCCCCGCTCACCGCAACTAGAGAAAGCCTGTGTGCAGCAACAAAGACCCCGCGCAGGCAAAAATAATAAATAAATTTATAAGAAAAGAAATGGGATTATTGGGTGTGTGTCTTCTAACTGGAAACACAACTCTTTTCTGTATATTGGCTTTGATATGACTTTGTGGTTAGATTTAATTTGGGTGCTGTCAGAGTGGATGTCCAGCCCCTATTTTTTTGTAATTTAAAAAGGTTAAACACTTTCTCTGCAGCCCAGGGCTTTTCCCCACCTCACTCTCTACTACCAAATAATACATATAATTGTCCCTTCTCTCTGGCTGAGCTGGGTACACACATAGTCAAATGAGTGGGTGGGCCCGTTCCTCTTAGTGTCGGACAACTCAGTGTCACCCTCACAAGAGCCCAGTGTCCGCCAGGCCTCTCTGGAAACTGTGACCTTCTCATTCAGTCTGACCAGCCATGTACTGCGAAGGCTACTCAATGCCAAGTCTACTCGGTACATTTATCACTTTGCCGGTATTAAAAATGCTTAAGAAGAAATGGGGTCATCCTTGCATTTTGAATTTTTTCTTTTCTTTTTACTTACTGTTTGAAAACCAGTGAGTAAAATGTATTTGCTTCTAGGGCAGTGACGTGGAGATGCTCTATTCTGATGGTAGGAGGTGCTGGGGTGGTGGGAAGAGCATCACTCTGGAGCCAGAAGATGTGTTTGAATCCCTGCAAAGCCTTACTTAGTGGTCCAAGGTTCTCGGTCTAACATAACCTCTCAGGCTTCAATTTCCATCAATTAAATAAGGATAATAATGCTCACGTCCTAGGACGTTTAGGAGGATGGAGAAAGATATGCAGGTGAAAAGGCACAGCACAGCAACCAGCACATAATAGGTGCTCAGCTCATTACTTCTCCCCTTTGGTCATGAAGTCTCTTTGCTAACTCATCAGTTTTTTTAAAGACTCTCACTCTCTGATGTCATTTTTCCTCATATTATTGAATGGCCTGTTGTCCTTTTTTTTTTTTTTTTTTTTTTTTTGCGGTACGTGGGCCTCTCACTGTTGTGGCCTCTCCCGTTGCGGAGCACAGGCTCCGGACGCGCAGGCTCAGCGGCCATGGCTCACGGGCCCAGCCGTTCCGCGGCATGTGGGATCTTCCCGGACCGGGGCACGAACCCGTGTCCCCTGCATCGGCAGGCGGACTCTAGGCCTGTTGTCTTGATCCATGTGAGAGGAGGATGTTCTTGGGCAAATCAGAAAGAGAAAGCCGTTTGTTAGGAACAGAGAACAGGATGTTTTTGTAATCGAAATGGATTAAAACTTCTTCCCAAACCAGGTGGCCAACGGCCCGCTGCCTCTGCCAGAGCCCCAGGTGCATTTCTGCCCATCTCTTGCTCGCCTAAGTGTGCTCCAGAGCCTAGGGCCACCCCACCAGGAGGCCCTTCATCCTCTCCTGATTTAGGATCTTCAGCTTCACCTCAAAATGACAGACGTCACAGTGCTTTGGTAGATGGTATTAAATTGAGGCTCTACTTCCACAGAACTGAATTTTAATCTTAAACATTTCTTTGGAAACTCCCGAGATTTGATAACGGACTCAGTGAGCATCTACATCCGACATTTCTCCACCCTCGGGGGCCTGGTTTACTGGTACCTGGTTGCAAAATCCCAACAACAACATAGCTTTAAGTTCAAGATTTATTTCCCTCTGCCTTCTTGGCTTCCCTGTTGGTACAGGACATGCATTCCAAAGGAAACACAATGCCAAGCGTGGTTAGGCTGCCTATGGCTTGATTGCCTCGGTTCAGCTACGTTTTCGATAAGTAGGTTTTTGCGGGCTGGCCTGGGGACTTTGCCATTATGTATCATTTTCTGGCTATGGGAGGTGAGGCCCAAATTCTAAATGACTGGCTTACCAACATACTTTCAGAATTTACATCGGGAAAAGCCAGTTCTTTTGTGAATGGCTGGAACTGGAAGCATGATTCAGATTAAAGAAGGGAATTTCTAAATGACAAGAGGGCCCATAGGAAATCTGTTTGCAAGAGGGGCTGACGTGCCTTAGGAAGGCAAGCAGGGCACACTTAGGTCCTTAGAGCAAGAGTCAAGGTCAGAGAGCCTGGTGACTCTGAGTAGAGAACACTGTCCTTCAGGCCAGCCCATGGACCAATGCCCATGCCTCAGAGCAAAGAGAGGCAAAAAACAGAGAGCCTATAATCGTTTCAAAATCAAAAGTTGTTTTTAAAAAAGGATTTAGAATATCCAAGGAAGGGTTTTCACCATGAGACCCTGTGTTCCTGCGGCATTGGGTAGGATTAGTGTTCTATAGCACACACGCTGGGAGATGCACATCAAAGAAACTGGATTCTGGACCAACATTGTCCTGACATCCCAGTCCCAGACCTGACCTGCCCAGCTTTGCCTCCATCTGTGGCCAAACTTGCCCTGAAGTCGTATCTCACGGAGTTGGTTGTATTTGAGAAGGTCTTCTAGAAAAGTTATGTCTTGGTTTATTTCTAATTTTTGCTTTTCTTAGCCTGTCCTGTCAAACTTCTGTCAGTCTGTGACAAGTGCCATGCCTCATCCACAGCACCTAATGGGATGTGACACAGGTGGCAGGTCAGGATAGTGATAACCAAGAGTCTGGAGGAAACGGATTCATTGTTGTAATAATAACTGAATACTCTCAAAAGGTATCATGACATGAACAGAATAGATGTGGAAGAAAGAAGTAATTGTTTCTGGTGCAGCTGACCTGCAGTGTGTGCACACTTGGGTTGATATCTGTATCTCTACTGACGCACAGCCTAGATCAATGGTTCTTAAATTTCAGTGGCCATAGGAATCACCAGTTACATTAGCATCTAGGAGAAGGGCCTCATCAGGTGATACTGAGGCAGGAGATTCTAGGAGCACACTTTCTACTATATCACTTTTTAAAAAATCATGTTAGTTGAGAGTCTTGTTACTTGCAATTCATATTACATGAAATATTTAAAACAGATAACCTCTACCCACTCACACTAGCTCATACATTTATCATATGATTTTTTAATTCCCTTGCACATCATTCAGAAACAAACCAGTGTAGGGGTATGTGTGTGTGTGTGTATGTATTGAAAAATAAAGGGTAATAATCATTTCCAACTTGTTGGAACCTCAACATAATTTGTGATATTCCTAGGGCTCTGGGAAACCGATTTCTGTTTTGTTTATTTTGCATAGTCATAGTCAAGGAATCACGAGAGAGAATGTGAATATTACCTTTATGAGCCCTGTAAAAGCCTCTATGAGTGCTTTGAAAAGCTTTTTTTTTTAATTGACCAAAAAGAAATCCTAACAAATAAATCTGATAGACCTGGGAACTTGTTTGCTATTGGATATTCTGGCGGATCTTTAGAAGCCCCAGCTGGAGCCATAACCCAAGGACAAAACAGTTTTAGGAAAATAGAATAAGACTCAGTGATTCAAGGGTATGTAACAGATATAGTCTCAGTAATACACAATCCCGGACCTTGCTGTGAGTTTCTTTGACGGGACAATGGTAATCCACATCCCCCTGGTGTCTCCCAAAACTGTTGTAAGCAACATGGCAGACTCTAATAAAAAGTATCGGGCTTCCCTGGTGGCGCAGTGCTTGAGAGTCCACCTGCCGATGCAGGGGATGCGGGTTCGTGCCCCGGTGCGGGAAGATCCCACATGCCACGGAGCAGCTGGGCCCGTGAGCCATGGCCGCTGAGCCTGCGCGTCCGGAGCCTGTGCTCCGCAACGGGAGAGGCCACAACAGTGAGAGGCCCGCGTACCGCAAAAAAAAAAAAAGTATCAAAGGATTTTATAGCCCTTCCAACCACCCTTCCCCAACAAGGAGGTTTCTAAGTTTCTCTGAGTCCTGTGATTTTGTTGTACTGATGTAGTTTAGTGATCTCCAAAGTGGGGTGTCCAGAATTGACCCACTGGGTATAGAAGAAAATGTTGGAGCTTTTCATATCAGTTTTATCTAAAAATAAAGAAGTTTAACATTACTAACACTAATACATATGTTGGAGTTTGGTATCCTCACAGGCAATATGTCCCAAATGCAATCATGGGACCCCTGTAGTATTCCCAGGATCTTAAGAAAAGAGTAGAGACTCTGATCAAGGAGGTTGGTGACAGCCCCTCATTCAGCAATCAGCTGTCGGTCATTGGAAGATATTGCAGTGGACATGTTCCTGGCTGTTATGGATCATGTTATTTAGATTTCACTAAACTAATCCTCACAGAGTGAACATGAGGCTTAAAACAATTTCTACGAGGAATTGCCTATGCCTTTACTACAGAAAACCCAGAAAATGTCCAAATAACCTAAATAATCAGTTGATGATAATAATAATTCAAACACAAGAGAATGCCAAGAAAATGAAAAAGCTGATATTTTTTCTACTCCCCAAGTGGACCCTTCATCTGCCCACATCATGGGATATTTTAAATATAGGAGATAACCTATTGGATTTGGAAAGAAGTTGGCCAATCTGTGAGAAAGTGCTTTTTGAAGAGTTGCATGCTATGAAAAGAGCAATTTGAAAGTGGATATTTGGAAACATTTCTATGTTTATGTGATTTTTTTTTACATGAAAAAAAATCTCTGTGTCACTTATAAAAACTCTCATATCAGTACACTGAAAGAAAGTATCAAAAATCTGTTAAAAATTCTTCCAAAATGATTTTTGGTGAGTTTTGACCCCATTTATTAACTGTACAAAAGTGAAAATCATTAGTTAGGAACAGTAACTGAGTGATGTCAGGGAAGATGAAATGTACTAGCAGAATTTAAACAAAAACTTTGCATAATCAATAGGATGAAATGAAAATGTGCATCTAAAGGGACACTTCTTCCATCCGGTTCTGTGCATCTTTGCAAGGGAATTTTTCAGCTGTAATAAGCAATAAACCCAAGTATCAAAGAGAAGGAAGGAAGGGAGGAAGGAAGGATGAAAGGAAGGAAGGGGAGTAAACCCATAACCTGAATTAGAGCCACTGTATCACAAGTATTAAACCAATGCATTCTAATATAACAAAGTGCATTCAATCATGCTACTCTCACTAAAGATTATTAATAGGTTTCATAGTGAGAGCAAAGTTTTAACTTAATAACAAATTACTTTTAAAAAATATATATATATATATAGAGAGAGAGAGGTACAAATATGAACTCTGTCTGGGAGCGGCTGAACTTTAAAATTTTCTTCTATGTACATTTTATAATGAATAAAATATATACATTGATAGTACCTGAATATTTTAAATCTCTCTCTCTCTCTCTCTCTCTCTCTCTCTGTGTCTGTTTCTCCCTCTCGTTTTTTTTACGGCTTGCATAAACAGTCAAAAAAGTTTGAAGACCACTGATTTAAATAGGAGTGAAAATGACATCTGGAAACATCCAAGAGAGGTGGAATTAATTTGGTTGATAATGTCGGCCTGAGAGCAGTGGCTAGGAGAGGGATCCACGGGGGTGAGTTGCTGGGAATGGGGAGGAGAGGCAGACTGGACTTGTTCTTTGTCAGTTTGTGTGTCAGAGAGATGAAGAAGAGAAGGAAAGCACTGCTGTGGGGAGAACTTTCAACTGTGTTGCTCTATGACATTCAGTGTATTGTACTTTCCACTTTGATGCCTTTTCAAGAGCCTTAAACAAAGGTCTGAATGACTTGTCCATGCTTTTAGGATAACTGACTTGTGATTCTGTTCGTGACACTGAGCCGAGATCGTCATGTTGAGACCTAGCTGTCTATGGGCAATAGAGGCATCACCCGTGTCTTTACCATAGAGAACTCTGGTCCAAAAATCCCATATAGTCAAAGAGTATGGCTCACCAGACTGATCACAAGAACAAATCTTTTAGTTCCAACATTGCCAACTTAGTGAATATGTGTAAATATAGAAATACAAATTTATCAAAATAAAATGTTTAATTTGCTCCACATAAAAATAATTTGGGAAAGAAATGATACTTCCAAGGTGCATGGGGTCAGACTGTGAGGGTAAAATGCAAGAATCCAAACTTAGAATGCACCTACCATTTGAGACTTAGCAATGGGCCAGCAAAAGGAAATCTATGGCTCCCTTAAAAGCAAACGTGATACGTAAACAGAAAAGCATGGGGTGCCTGTTGACCTGTCACCTCACTAGAGTCCCCAGACCCCTTCCGACAACTGGGACCATGCCAGTGATAAGACCACATCCAGCTCCCTACGGAAATCACACGGACCTTTCCACTGTAAACCCAAAGACATACAGACTTCTAGAAAGAGCAGAAGTGTGTAAGGAGCTCTTCAAGATAGGCAGAAAGGTGAGCGCATACGGAGGCCAAGGTGAGGCATGTAATAAGGAATCCAGGAAGTGATTTTTTTTTTTTTTTTTTTTTTTTTGCGGTACGCAGGCCTCTCATTGTTGTGGCCTCTCCCGTTGCGGAGCACAGGCTCCGGACGCGCAGGCTCAGCAGCCATGGCTCACGGGCCCGGCTGCTCCGCGGCATGTGGGATCTTCCCGGAACGGGGCACGAACCCGCGTCCCCTGCATCAGCAGGCGGTCTCCCAACCACTGCGCCACCAGGGAAGCCCCAGGATGTGATATTTTAAGGCGATAGAACTGAGATGCCAAGATTCTTAAGCCTTTGGAGAAGTTTCCCAAGGCTGAGTATAGGAATCCTAAGGAAATAGAGAAAGATGCTACGAATCATATACAAATCTACACGTGTACATGAGGAGTGGATGTGAGCAATAGCGTAGAAATCATGACATTGAGAAACATTTCTAATCATAAATGCTTTGAAAATAAAATCGCCCCTTTAGGTATTACAGCTTCTACGACTATGCAAAACAATGCAGGGTGCTGGATGCTTTCAATATGACCATTTTATTAGTCAGGTCAAGCTGCCAGAACAAAGCTCCACAAACTGGGTGGCTTCAACAACAGCAATTTATGTTCTCGAAGTTCTGGTGGCTAGAAGTTCGATACTGAGGTGTCCATAGGGTTGGTTCCTTCTGAGGGCTGTGAGGTGCTAAAAAACAAAATCTACTAGTAAATTTTAAAGATCTTATCGGCTTTATTCAACAACTCGTGAATTGGGCAGCACCCAATCTAGCAGATAGAAAGGAGCTCCAAGGAGCTGTGCAACATGAAACAAGCGGAAGGGAAAAGGAACAAGGAAGTTGTACTAGGCAAAAAAGGAGGCTGGTTATTGCAAGGCTACTTTCCTTTAGGGGACAGTAGGAGTCTCCCAGGCAGGTCACCTAACTAGTGCTGATCAAGCGATTCCTCGTTGACTGGTTTAAGATTCCATTTCTGGAACAGCTAAAACTGTTAACTAAGTTAAGTCTTGGTTTGGTGATGTAGGGATTAGCATAAGTGACTCCATATTGGGTGTGTTGTCTTGTTTTCAACACAGGGAAAGAGCTGTTCCATGTTTCTTTCCTAGCTTCTGATGGTTTGTTGGCAATCTTTGCTGTTCCTTGTAACTGGCTGACTTCTCCCTGTGTCTTCACATCATTTTCCCTCTCTGTGTCTGTCTCTGTGTCCAAATTTCCTCTCTTTATAAGCACACTAGTCACATTGGATTAGGAGCCCATTCTATTCCAGTATGACCTCATCTTAACTAATTACATTTGTAATGACCTTATTTCCAAATAAAGTCACATTTTGAGGTACTGGAGGTTAGGACTTCAACATATGAATTTGGGAGGGACACAGTTCAATCCATACCAACCATGATTATGTAAAAACACTGTGGTTTGGGTCAAGGGCTGGAACTTGCCAAGCTTGCAGTTCTACATGACTGTCACGCATCACATCTGCCCTCAATTGCCCCATATGCAGCCTCCATCCTGTACCCAGTGTGTGGCACCCCAGAGATAGAAACTACCCCAACCAGAAATATTTTGAGGCGAGGATCAGTTCTATAATTTACATTCCTGTCCCTGTCGCTAGCCATGCCTTCCCACGGCTGTTTGCTCCTTTCCATATGTCATACCCTTTGCTCTTCTAAAGCTGCAGATAAAAGATTTCAGACCAGGCAACATTTCAGGGTGTCTGTACCATCTGTGAAATCTCTTCCCAAATGAACAGTGAAAGGAAACACTTTAAAGGTCTTATTTCAAAAAATGTTTCATTCTGAACATACTGAAAGTGGGATTAAAAAAAAAAATCCTTGCCCTTTACTTGCTTTCATTTTCAATATGAATAAAGAATTTGTCCTTATCTCAGGGGAGGATGCTTTCCTTCAGAATGCAGCGGCTAGAAATACAACACTTAGATAGTCACAAACCCTTAGTGTAGCTGATAAACAGAAAGTATTCACGACCTGTGAGGATAAAAACCTTCCACAGCCATCAGGTGTTGCTTTTGGTATTCCTGTGGCCATTATTCATGGTGTGAATAATGAGGAAGGCCTTGGAAACAGCCAGCAGGCTCCAGGAGCGAGGCGAGGAGGTGAGGTGGGTAACCCAGCTGCCATAGGTAATTTCCAGCTAGAAATTACAAGTAGAAAATCTGAATTGAACTGAAGTTTCTCAACCGAAAAACATCTTCCTGGAATATTAAAATAACCCAATCTGAGCCCAATACAGAAAACTATAAGTCTCTGGATTGGTGGAAGACACTTTATTTATTTATTTGCTGTGGACCATTTTTAAGGTCTTCACTGAATTTGTTACAGTATTGCTTCTGTTTTATGTTTTGGTATTTTGGCCACGAGGCATGTGGGATCTCAGCTCCCCGACCAGGGATCAAACCCGCACCCCCTGCATTGGAAGTCAAGTCTTAACCACTGGACTGCCAGGGAAGTCCCAGAAGATAGCTTAAAAATGTGTTTATGTCTGCGATTTTAAGGGGCTCTCTGAGAAGAAAGGATGAGTAATGGTTACAGGGTACGACCTTTCTCAAAGATAGAAGCCACACCTGTGTGTGATCATGTGACAGGGGACCTTTTGAGCCTCTTCCAACCTTGTGATTCTATTAGTCTTTGAACTCTGGGTGGTGAAGACATTCATAAGCCCAAATAGGGCAGAGTGAAGTGAGTTTGGGCCACAAATCCAAAAACCTTTACCTATTCCAGCTCTGAACTAAAGTATTCAGTCTTGGAAGTGAGAGAAAAAGGGGGAGCCGGCAACAGCATTCCAAAAACTGTATTGAGTACCTACACTCAATGATAATCATTATCATTTCCATAGGAAATGAAGGACAGTCTGCCCCAGAGACAAACTCTTAGGTCCATCGTTTGGTGGATAAAAGGCATTCAAGCCATTCCAGTACTTAAGTGTTTAAGTCTTAGGAGTTAGGGAAGCTCCGTTTGCTCTCGAATGCTCCAGAATTAGATTGAGCTTAAGCATGTGCATGGTTCCTACAGCAGAGGCAGCTTTGGCCACTGCTCCCGGGTGAGTCAACGCTACAGCAGGGCCAGAAGGTCACTGAGCCAGCTGGGATCAAGAGGTAACAAGATGGCAGCTGGTTGTTCATTACCCCCCTCCCTGTGATAATCGATGGATAAGCCCAACCCACTTCCTTAAAATAAACTGTGGTAAAATATACATACCATAAAATTTACCCCCCAGATTCTAACTATTTTAAGTGCATAATTCAGTGGCATTAAGTACATCCAACAATACTGTGCACCCATCACCGCTACCCGTATCCAAAACTTTGTCGTCATCCCAAATAGACACTCTCCACTTCCTCTTTAATCCGAAAGAAATAAATGTGCAAATTGTCTTCTCTCTCCTCTTCGACTCCAAGCACTGCTTCAGTCTTGCAGTGCCTTCTATGGAGAAACAGCAACGCTGAGAATAGGCCGTGACCACCATAACGGCACAACTGTCCTCGCTAAGATTCCATGACCTGCACGGGACCGGAGACCGGACTGCACCACGCTGATGGAGAGAACACACTCAGACCCTCCACCAGTATTTTTCCAGCAAAACTGCGTCCCCCACGTGGTCTGCTCGTTATGTGCCGAGATAAGCACTCAGTTAATTTTAAAAATGCCATAAACTCGATAATCAGAGAATGAAGTGGACCAGTCTGCTTTCACTCTTAGGGGTTAATGACAAAGGACACACGATAAACAAATAGTGTTAAGACTGAAAAATGACTCCTTTCTCTTGGTCATCTGTCTGGACTGGGCTCTTAAAGCTCCAATAGTTTTGTTTATTTAGGAGGTAGCAGTAAATCTCTGGAATTAGAACGGCCAGAGGGCCAGGGCATAGAGCTGCCCAGCCTTGTTTTCCTCTACTCCTCAAGCTGTTCCACCCCAATCACTGGGAACGGCTAACACCAGTTCTGCCCCTGGGGTGAGGAAAGGTTATGGGCAACAGAGCTTCTTTGAGTCATTCAGGTCTCCTTCTAGAATACAGGATCAGCTTTGATGAGATACCAGTTCTATCTGTGCCACCACCTCCTGGGATCTTCTCCCCTTCAGGTACTCAAGGCCACCTGATGACACGTGTATATTTTGTCTTTGGTGACTTCTCTGCTGTGATAATATTCTAAGTCTGTTTCTTTCATCTCTAGGAGATAAATTGAGTGGCTGGGGCTTGTGAGTTACAGCGCTCATTACGAATGGCAAAACTCTAAAAGAACCATGAGCTAAAACCCCAAAACTTACCTGTTGGCCAATTTCTAGGTGCTCCCTTTCCCAGAGGAAGAGCATCAGAAGACCAGAACTTGGGGCTGACGATGGTAAGAACCAGCAGAGGCAGTAAGCTGGGAGCTTGAGACCATGGAACCAGACACCGGACTCAATACTCTGAATAATAGAATTCCATAAGTGGAAACAACTGTAAGGATTTTTTTAGTCCAGTGAGCCTCAAACAATTCATACTGGTTAAAATATAGATCCCAAGGCTCTTTCCTAACCTATTCATTCAGAGTTTCTTGGAGATGGCATCCAGAAATCTATCTTTTAACAGTGTGCCAGGTTATTCTGGTGTTTTGTCAATTTTAGGAAACAGTGGTCGCATTGATCAAACCTCCCTCAGACGATGCATCTGGAAGACCCATGAGACAATCCCCTCTTTGTTCTGGACTTGCACTCCTGTGAATGCAGCCTGAGATGGCATTGAATCATAGTGGAGAATCATAACTGAGCTTGGGGTCAGCGAATATTCTCAAGTCCTCTACCCCTGAATCACCATCATATTTATTCTTGAATCTCGAAAGGCACAAGGCAAGGATGAGATGTGACAAATTGGAAGCATAATTTAAGCCTAGTTAGTTTACTCTGCCCTTCTTTCCTATGTCCATCTTTCATTGTTAAAATCGATGGTTTTCATCCCATCATGGGTATCAAATTATAACACAAATAGGAACTAGACCTCATTCTATAGCATGGTTCACATTTCAATTCAATTCCACAGATATTTAATGAGCAAATAACTCAGCAAAGTATTAAAGTGCTAGGCAGTTCATATATAAATCTATAACTCAGATACAAGATAGAATTGATATCTGCCCCAAGAGAGATGCAAAATGTTATGCATGTTCAAAAAAGGCAAAGATCACATCTCGTTGAGAATGGGCTGAAGACACAGAGGGCCCTTTTGGGGAGACGTCCTATTTGAGCTGGAGCTTAAAGTACCATCTGCATAGATGTGCTAAGGAAGGCCTGTCATACATAGAATATCTTGTGAGTCAAGCAATGAATGTAGAAAACATGTATGTTGAGGGTGGGAGTGATCATAGAATAGTCAACTTTAAGGCTAAAAGGAAGTGGGTTCGGCTAGTGCATGGAGGGCCTTTGCACTAAAGAATTTGGATTTCATTTTCCAAAAGTGGGGAGTCAAGGAGTGGCCATAGGGGGCAGAGTGAAGCCAGGTCAGATTGGAGTCAAGGGTTCCTGTCAAGAGGTAAGAGGTACTAAAATGTTTACAAGTCCAAAAATTTGGAAACAACCTGTATTAGTCTCCTATGGCTACTGTAACAAATTACCACAAATTTCATGGCTTAAAAAAACATACATTTATTCTCTTTGAGTTCTGGAGGTCAGACCTCCAAAAATCTGTTTCTCTAGGCCAAGATCAAGGCAGCTCTAGAGAAGAACTTGTTTGCTTGCCTTCTCCAGCTTCCAGAGCTGCCTTCCTTGCATTTCTTGGCTCTCAGCTTCTTCTGAAACAAGCATGTGACATTTTTGTAATTAAAATAAAGACAGGAGGAGTGAATGAGGGCCAGAAATAGTGCAGTGAAGATGAAAAGGGAAGAACTGATGCAGAGATGAAGCCTCTAAGATTCACCAACCCATCAGATCTCAGAGGCAGTGGAGGAAAGACCGCTCTCAGTCAGTAAGCCTGGGTGACAGAATGGCTAGACTGCCAGCAGACATCTGTGCAGGAGGAGATAGTTTGGGGAAGAGGAGGCATCTTTCAGATGTGTTGGTCCTTTGGGTCTCATTGTAAATCTACAAAATCAGACTTTTTACTGGAGGGATCTGGCTACTAGTATTTTAAAAAGTGTTCCGTGTGGATCATAGCATCCTAGACCTAGAGCAGTGGCTCTAAAAGTGTGGTGCTGGAACCAGCATCACCTACATCATCTGCGAACTTGTTAGAAATGCAAAGTCTCAGGCTTCCTCCCAGACCTACAGGATCAGAAACTCTAGGGTTGGGGTCCCGGGATCTGAGATTGAACAAGCCCTCCAGAGGATTCTGATGCATGCTCAGGTGGAAAAACCACTGACCTAGAGAGCTTCTAAGGATCCAGATGACACTGATAATTTCAGTCTAAATCTTGCATGGGCAATTTTATTCCGTCTCTCCTGTGGACCCAATAAAAAATACAATGCTATGGTCAATCCTGAGACCTTACTCTCCACTGAGACTGACTGGGTAACTCATGCACACTGTCCCCAAGCCAAAAGTCAGGATGGTAACCCTTTCCACTATTAGCTGCAAAAACCCCAGCTTTCCAGAAGAAAAATGTCCACTCTCTTCATGGGACCTCCTCATCGTAGAAGCTGCTTGGGCACTCTGTTATTCACTAGACAGGTAAAAGTACTTTCAGGCTTACCTGATCTGAGTCTTATAGACTCTGAAGCTCATAGACTCATGTTATTGGAAGAGAATGGAACAGAGCATCTAGTCTAATCCCATTTTACCAGTTAAGAAATGGAGGGGCCCAGAGCTCGTTGGTAACTTTGTATGGTAACAGAGATCATAACACAGTTGGTGACCAACCTGGACTCAGACTTTCAGACTCATTTCAGTGACCCACATTGCTTCAGCTTGGAAGGAACAGGTGCCTCATCTTCTAACCCTAAGACGCTGCAAGCCCAGTGTAGCTGCCCGGGCCATCCATCCATGTTCAAGGAATTCACGGTCTCCAGGAATGGGTGGATTTGGATTCCTATTGGCACAGAGGAGGCAAATAAAGGGAACAAGGAGAAATGTTTTTTCTAGGCGTGCTACATTAATAACAGCTCTTGCTACAGAGGTTCCCCCATGTACCAGGTAGATCTTTACCTCAAAACAACTTTGTAAAATGGGCACAACTATCCCAATTTTACCCATGAGGAAATGAGGCACAGAGAGGCTAAGTACATGATCAAGTCCAAACAGTGGACAATGAGTGGAGGTAGGATTAAAACCTCAACTCTGAATCCTGGGCTTTCCCCATGTAGCCATACTGCTTTCTGGTGAGTTGCTTTTGAACTGGGGGTGTGATTTCTTTCAGTCTCTAAATCAGTGAATCCTAACCCTGACTGCAGGTTAAAATCGTGGGGAACTTTGAAAAGTACTAATAGCTGGGCTTCCCTGGCGGCGCAGTGGCTGAGAGTCCGCCTGCCGATGCAGGGGACGTGGGTTCGTGCCCCGGTCTGGGAAGATCCCACATGCCGCGGAGCGGCTGGGCCCGTGAGCCATGGCCGCTGAGCCTGCGCATCCGGAGCTTGTGCTCCGCAACGGGAGAGGCCGCAACAGTGGGAGTCCCGCGTACCGCAAAAAAAAAAAGTACTAATAGCCGCTGCCCTTCCTCCCACTCCCATTAAAACAGAACCTCTGGGTTCTGATACCAAAATACCAGGATTATTGATATTCTTTTTTAAAGCTCCGCAGATAATGCTAATTGCTGATGGGATGCAAACCACTTTTCTAAATGTTTAATTTGCTTCAAAATAATTAAGCTAACCAGGAATAGACACCCGTTCTTTAGGCAAGTGGTGGATAGTTAATTAATTAAATTACTCAAACCGATGATTGAATTATATTTAGAAGTTAGATAAAGAAAGGAAATGGGGGAAAGGAGAGTTGAGTTTTTATTAAATAGTTTATTTGTGGGCAGGGCAGGCATGCAGGACTGTTGCTGGATGTCAGAAATAACAGCTCATCTTGGGGACCCCCATTGGTACCCCCCTGCCCCCAAGATTCCCTGGAACACAGTGTTATCCTGGTGTTTGAAAATGTATATGTGTTTAAAAGTAATTAAAGCAAGTTGGAAGTTAATTATTCTGAACATTACTTTACCAAGAGAAAGTCCTTTTTAAATTTAACAAGTTTTCTATTTAAAGCATTTTGGGTCATGTTCCTAGGTTAAACGTAGAAGACAGTAATCTCATGGTAATTCCTTGGGTCTTATCCAACAGAATTTTTAATTAATAGCATATTCACTAAGGTTAAAAATAGATCTTGAACAGAGGTCTTTCTTTAAGGAAATCTATACCTCCCACTCTTTAATTAAAGCTTTCTGGTAGGAGCCGTGCTCCCAGAAATTCTAGTCCTTTTGATTTTTTAAAAGCTATATCCCCTGAGACTCAGAGTAACCAACCTTCTATTTTTGAGTGTGAATCTTAGGCAATGACAAATCCCAGAAAGCCTCCACCTGTAGCCATCAAAGCCTCCCTCACCTCCTTCTTCACATGGACAAGACATCAACCTGGATGGCAAAACCCAACCACTAACTGCATCCCCAGAAAACTGCCATCTGCTTTTAAATTCTTTTAAAACTGAACCCAAAATTGGTTTATAGACTACATATTTACTTTTATTTTCCTGCCCGAAAATTTTCATACCTTATTTACTTATACATTTATCTAATCTTGAAACTTCAGGAATAGAATTTCTTACGATTGGAGTAAATTTTTTATCAATAAAGACCTCTACAAGTTTCTGGAGCATTCCTCCACCTCTCCAGGTCAGATGAAAACGTCCAAAATTCTGCAATTTAGAGAGAAAGGTGCTGGGAAAAAATCTTTGCAATAGACTTAAGT
Source organism: Phocoena sinus (assembly GCF_008692025.1). Classification (NCBI taxonomy): domain Eukaryota; kingdom Metazoa; phylum Chordata; class Mammalia; order Artiodactyla; family Phocoenidae; genus Phocoena; species Phocoena sinus. The sequence goes on from NC_045783.1 coordinate 22,727,750, forward strand.
TAGTAGGATTTCTTAGCCTGGAGGAAACTGGCTTCAGGGTAACCCGTTAATTGTCTAAATGTATACAAAGATGGCTCTACCATCCTTGCATGGTAGAAGGGGTAACCAGCTATTTCGCACATTCACTGAGAAAAGAACAAAGGAAGCCTAGTCAAGCTGCCAGAGGAGGGATTTAGAGGGATCGTAAGAGGAAGACTTTTGCACTGAAAGAGCAACGACTCTTTTTTTAAAGCCTTAAAGAAAAAGCAACATACTCCCTTGTACTGACTGGGGTTTAGCTATTCTTGAAGGGAGGAGAATTCATTGAGAACTTTTCACTGAACTGTAACAGAAATCCAACAACTAGCTCCTTTTTAAAAGACGAAATCATCGGTTCACGTAAATACAAGTCCAAGGGGTGGGCTCCAGGCATTGCCGGGTTCAGGGGTTTGAACAATAAGATGGACGCTCTGTCTCTTTTCGTCTCCCACTCTGCTTGGCTTTATGCGCTGAAAGAATTTCTTCTTGTGACAGCCAGATTGCTGCAGGCAGCTTCGAGCTTATTCTGCCCTTAAAGCTCCTTTTCCCATATCTATGTCAGTAAAGGATTCTGATCAGCCTTGACTCTGTCCCTAGGCCATTCACTGGTTCCAGAATAATTGAATCCGTCAGACTGGGTTGCGTGCCCATCCTCGTGGCAGAGGCAGTGAGACCCCTCAGGTGGCAGAACCCACAGATCACATGGAGTGCAGGAAAGAGAGTTCTAGAAGACAAAGAGGCAAGACGGGCACAGAAATAACATGGTTACTGCAGAGATGATTCGGGAAGAATTCTTGTTTTCCTGCAATCACAGGATGACAACTGTGAACTGAGATTTTAACAGACTACCCTGATGTCCCAAACCCCAAAGCTAAACACTAATTTTTTTTTGGCTAAACTTTAAGCTTGGAGTATCTTTCATTGTTTTTGTATTTTGGTTTTGGCTTTTTTGAGGGGGAAGGGGTGAGTGGAGGCAAAATAATAAGCTCCTGATGAACCAGTTAGAATAGGCAGCCCTGTAACTTCCCTTCATCTTTGGATCACTATTAACCAATCTGAATGTGATTTGGTTTGAGTTCATCGGCCATGACCTTCCACTGTCACCATGTCACAGGGGCCAGATAACTGCCCACCAATGGAACTCTGGCCCTCTTTCTCAGAGTCTAGACTGCAAACTTTCCCTGGCTCCAGAGTACAGGGAGTCCGAAGCGATTGATAGTGACCTTGCTCCCAGGGCACAGGGACAGTTGCTGACAGTACGTTTGCCAACGTTTGGGCTGTTTGGTCTTTATTAAAACCCTGTGTATCATTCAGGGTCCTGGGAGGATACAGAATTCACCTCAGGTGGCTTGAATGAAGAGATTTTATGAAGAACTCTCTACAGATGGATGAGCAGGATTAAGGAAACAAACCAGAGAACAAAGATATCCAGAGGGCTTCCCTGGTGGCGCAGTGGTTGGGAGTCTGCCTGCCGATGCAAGGGACGCGGGTTCGTGCCCCGGTCCGGGAAGATCCCACATGCTGCGGAGCGGCTGGGCCCGTGAGCCATGGCCGCTGAGCCTGCGCGTCCGGAGCCTATGCTCCACAACGGGAGAGGCCACAACAGTGAGAGGCCCGCGTACCGCAAAAAAAAAAAAAAAAAAGATATCCAGAGAGTAGCAGTGTTGGAAGCCATTATCACCCCTAAGGCAGAGAGACAAGGAGGAAATAGAGGTACCAGGGCTGGGTGAGAGCTAAAGGTAGAGACAGGACCACTTGGCAGGAACACAAGTCATGGAGGGGGTTAGCCATTTGCTGCCTCTCTGACACCCTGGCACTATCCCCCTGGACCAAATCCACTTGCAGCCAGTCAGCAAAGGGCCAGGGATTCAGTCCACAGGGATCGGTGTCCCAGGGCATAGAGTGGGGCAGAGAAGGGAGAGAATGGATTGGAAAAACTAGGTCTGGCTTCCCAACAAGGGAAGTGACACCTAAGAAAACTCAAGGAAGAGGAGGATGCGTTGGTCAAGTCTATCTCCTAAAAATCTAGAGAAAGTATAGCTCTAATCCCATGATGCAACGAGTCTCTCAATGGCCCTAAGGAATTTTGTTCTCAAAGCTTTGAGATTTGTTTCTTCCAAATTTTATCCCAGGTAGGCATGCAGTGACATCCATAATAGACTACTGCAACCATTATACCTGGGCTTCACTGAGAATTAGTACTCAGGAACAAATTCAAATTAATTATCTGGCTACACAATGGCAGGATTAACCTTTAAAGTGGATGCAATGACCGTGATTTACATAATCTATTTAATCATTTTTCAATAGAGTTAATATTCAGAATGCACGTGGGGAGAAATAAATTACATCTTATAGCTTTTTGTGAACACCAGGTTCAGCTCACAAAGAATAAAATTAACATTATCTAAGGTATAGAACATATCAGGTGCCCAGAGCAATAAATTAGATTACAGGGATCATTAACAGCCCTTCCAGAATCTTCTTGTAATATGAATTCATCCAGAAAGTAAATAAACAGTGACACACAAAAGGAGCAGATTTTATTCATCACTTCCCTCTCGGATCCAAACAGAGATAGTCTGATCTGATAGGACCTTATGAGATATTTGACAGGTGTGTGTAATAAACATCAACAACACTTACTTAAGGATCTATTGGAAATACATCTAGAATAGAAGGAACAGGCTGAAAATGAAGCAAAGAAAATTTAATTTGAATCTGGGTTCATTTCTTATCTGATCATTTTCTTCACTTAAGTTCCATTCTGGGTGGAACATGTGTGTTTTATTCTTTCTAAAGAAACAAAGGCCTAAGAACTGAGCACTGGAATGGTCTGTTCTCTGGTCCTAAGGAACCTGGTGCTTGAGAGCTATTCTTTGAGGAATCCAGAGAGTTCTTGGGGAAGGTGTTTAGGGAGAGATGCCTTATTTAAAGTGAACTTCCTGGGCTTCCCTGGTGGTGCAGTGGTTGAGAGTCTGCCTGCCGATGCAGGGGACACGGGTTCGTGCCCTGGTCCGTGAAGATCCCACATGCCGCGGAGCGGCTGGGCCCGTGAGCCATGGCCGCTGAGCCTGCGCGTCCGGAGCCTGTGCTCCGCAACGGGAGAGGCCACAACAGTGAGAGGCCCGCGTACCACAAAAAAAAAAAAAGTGAACTTCCTACAGAGAAAGACAAATACTGAATGATATCACTTATATGTGGAATCTAAAAAATACAACAAACCAGTGAATATAACAAAAAAGAAGTAGACTCACAGACACAGAAAACAAACCAGTGGTTACCAGTGGCAGGGTGGGGGAGCAAGATGGGGAAGGGGAGTGGGAGGTACAAACTATTGGGTATAAGATAGGCTATAAGGATGTATTACACAATATGGGGAATAGAGCCAATCTTTCGTAATAACTGTAAATGGAAAGTAATCTTTATAAATTGTATTAAAAATTGTTTTAATCTTAAAAACAAAGTGAACTTCCTGAATCTAAAACTTCTAAAAATTTAAATTGCCCCAAGAGAATGAGACTGGAAGAAGAGTCATGGAAAAACAGAAACCGTGTCAATTTAAAAGGGACTTTACATTAAAAATTAATTTTCAATTAAAGTACTCACTGTGAATTTTGAGAGCACAGGAATAAAAGGAGAGTTCCAAATGGATCCAGGAGCTCTCCCTCTTGGTAGAATATGAGAGGTAGAATCAAGTATACACTAGAGGAAGCAGGGGCCTAGGGGCCAAAGAAGCAGGCTCCAGCCCAGCCTGTCACTAACTAGAGGGTTCTGAGCAAACTCACATTACTCCTCTGGCGTCCAGGATCCTCATCTGAAATATAAGACCCATATCACATACTAGTAAGTGTGGGTATAGACTCAGTCCAGCCTGGGTTTGAGTTTAAGCCCTACTAGCTGCGTAGCTCTGAGCAAGACATTTACATCTTCAGCCTCAGTTTCCTCATCTGCAAAATAGAGAGATTAGTAGAACCTACCTCATAGGATTATTGGGATGACTAAGTAAAATAAACGTATAAAGCACTTAGCACACAGAGCCTGGCACATAGTAAGGGTGTGATAAAAACTGGTTCTTATTACTTATAATATAGCTCTAAAATCTCTCCAGCTATATTATTCTATAATTCTGGTTTTATAGCACAAAGAGAGAAAACCCATAGTTGAACAACGTTACAAATGATGAGTCCGTAAGCTATGTCAATGCATGAAAACATACATATGCCATCATCTTAAGTAGAAGAAGGGAGTTGTGAATAGTTCTCCCCAGTGTAGATTTGCTGGTAAAAAACAAGGGGAATATTGAGAAGCAGTGGAAGGAAATCATCATTGAAACAGTTGAAATGTCATATTATCCTTTTTTTTTTGCGGTACGCGGACCTCTCACTGTTGTGGCCTCTCCCGTTGTGGAGCACAGGCTCCGGACGCGCAGGCTCAGTGGCCACGGCTCACGGGCCCAGCCGCTCCGCGGCATATGGGATCTTCCCAGACCGGGGCACGAACCCGTGTCCCCTGCATCGACAGTCGGACTCTCAACCACTGTGCCACCAGGGAAGCCCCATATTATCCTTTTTTTCTAAAGTTGTTCAGGAGTTCAGTACAGAGTTAATGAGGAGCTGAAACTCTATGAAAAGTGGTTTTGCTTGTCTTCTTTTTCTATGAAATTATCCTAGATATGTAGAGATTACCATTTAGGGTTACAGTCAGTGATCGAGGGCTCTTGGATAACCATCCTGCCAAGGTGATGGATCTAGTTGTTTTGTGGCTCATCTGTAGCTTCTCACAAAAAGCTTTTCAAAAAGAAAGATGGTCCAATCTCTCTTAGTGAAGCTGGCTGAACATCTCTCCTCAGAAAATGTTCCTATTAGCTTTTCTCCAACTCAGCCTCCAGTCTAATCCATAAATTATGCAGACACACTCTTCATCAAACTTGGACTTTTTACCTCTTGAACTGTAGTGGGAAGAGAGGATTTAATTAACTTTGCAGCCTGAGAAATCACAAGCGAACTCCTGAATGTCTCTGGGTTACTTGGATAGTTATAAAAATAACAACAACAGCTGAATTATTGAGTGTTATCTAGATGCCAGATGCCATGCGAAGCACTTCACACATCATTTGATTCTTACAACAGCTCTATGAAGTAAGTAGTAATATCATCCCCAGTTTACAGATGAAGACATGGAGGCTTAGAAAATTTAAGTAACTCGTTCATGGTTACAGCGTTAGTAAACAACAGAGATAGGATTCGAATTGCCTTTGACGTGGTTCCAAAGCTCATGGTCTGAACAGTTACTCCATAAGGGCTGTCTGCTAAGTGATTGCTTATCCTTCACAGTCTTTCCCAAATTACTGTGGTGTCTCTTCTTTAAGAATAAGACATCTTGGGCTTCCCTGGTGGCGCAGTGGTTGGGAGTCCGCCTGCCGATGCAGGGGACACGGGTTCGTGCCCCGGTCCGGGAAGATCTCACATGCCACGGAGCGGCTGGGCCCGTGAGCCGTGGCCGCTGAGCCTGTGCGTCCGGAGCCTGTGCTCCGCAACGGGAGAGGCCACAACAGTGAGAGGCCCGCGTACTGCAAAAGAAAAAAAAAAAAAAGAATAAGACATCTTACTGTATGTGGCTTTAAGAGAGTTTTCCCCAGAGTGGGTGCCCAATTAGCCAATAGTTGGTCTGTTTTATGCCCAGCATTGTGCTAAGCTAAAAAAAGCCTTTGAACTTCCAGCCTAATCATTTTCTAAAGAAAATGTATTGGAGGAGAATTAATAGACAGATGAGATTGTAAAAAATTAAAAGTCCAGCCTTAAGAGACTCCTTCAAAAGTAAGCTAGTGGGCAAAAAAAATTCTAAACCAGAATCTGTGTGTGTGTGTATTTTTGTGTGTCTTTGTGTGTGTCTGCATAAGGGGAGTTGAAGAGAAATGTTGTCCATTTATTCCACAAAATGCCAACAGAAAAGATGAACAAGATCACGGCAAGAGAAAACTACAGCTATTTTTTCCCCCAAAGAAGAGCATTCAAAGCGATTCATCGGCTTGACATTAGCAATCCTCCCAAACATTTATACATGAATTCTTGAAGACAAGAAATGGACAAATCAGTCAGGAGCCCAGCATTTGAAACTATCACACTATCCAGTTCTGTAATAAGACATCGACTGTGGATACGGGGTCACTCGCCTCCCCTCCACTTGGCTTCCTCATCTTTCACCTCCAAGTATGAAAATACAGCTGGGAATCGGCCACATCAAGGCAACTGTACTACACATGGGTTCCTTCCATCAATAAGCAGGAAACAAAATGGAAAAAGCTCACTTTTAAATCAACATAGTCATTTGTAAAGAGAGAGCTCCATCTCTTCCTGTATATGGCTACAGCACCCCTCAGAGAAGGGTGAGGGCTGATTTCTCTTTCTCTTTTCAAGGGTTAATTCTCCTGTTGTCATTCACAGAATAGAACATAATATCAAATTGGAGGAAAGATCCTTTTGTTTCTCTATGTCAGTAACAGATGTTTCTTTCAGATCAGGGAGCTGCAGGGAGGAAGAAATTTCATCTCGTGCAAACTTAAAATGAGCTGCCCAATGCTGCAGAGTTATGTCTCTGCCAGGTTCTTTGGGAAGATTCCTGACCTTAAGATCAGCTCTGTTGGAGCCAAAAGAAGTGTTCCTTTTCTTTATAGGAAGCAACTTATTCACATCGATTTGGAACATACCAGTTCTTGGGCTAAAAGTCCTGTCTCCCACAGCACCGTGTGAGGCCATGGAGTTTGGCTCTATGATCCTGAACTCTGAAGATGTGCAGACCTGAATTCAAGCCCTCAATTTCGTCTCAGCATCAAGATCTACTGTGATTCGGGGAGAGAGAATAGAGGTGCCAAGTCCAGAACTATTGTTTACAGGATAAATTATAGATCTTTGGGAACTATTGTCAAGGTTTGAGGGAAGAGAAGAGGATTCTCACATCAATCTTTTAAAGCCTTTATTATATATTTGAGAGAGAGAAATTCACCAAGTTTTTCTGAAATTTGGTTTCTTCTTTTGTAAAATGGAAATAACCTCTTCTGCTTACTGTGTAAGAACAATCTACTACCAGAGTTCCTTGTACGCAAGGACAGTGTCCTCTAAAACTTTGCTCTCCAGTTTTTGAGCAGTGCCTGGCATAGAGAAAATGCAGAAAAATGTCATCGTTGAGTGAATGAGTAAATGAAAGAATGAGCACATCAATGGATTGACAGTAATAAAATATGAAAATGTATGAAGTCCTCTACACTAGTTGTAAGCACTCTTCTCTAAATGAAATAAACTACTGGCTCTTCCTCTGGCATAGTTCAAAGTCTCTAAAGCATCTCAACCTTTGATTTGGAGCTCTTTGAATTATCGGTCTTTTAAATTCTGTTTTATCTTTGGCAAGCCAATGTGAATACAAACATGGCTTTTCCTCTAAAGACTGTGTGATTCATCAGATAGCCTTCACCTGAGCTCTCTCTAATCTCCTGACTGGTCTCCAGGTAGCCAGAGGTGTTCTCATTTGTGACAGCTCAGTGGGAGGTTTTAGGAAGTCACTTCCTCCCCTAAGCTGCATTTCTAGAAAGCAATTCCCCTCCAAATATGATTGGGAAATGGTGCTTTTAGTGGAAAATATTAATGAAATTTGAGGTCCTAGTCTCAGGTGTGGTTTCCCCACAAGGCAGGCAGCAGGATCCACCGGGTTCCTCACATTCAAGACATGCCAGCTGGGTTCATGCTCTTTGCCACATCCCTGGAGGAGGTGTTAGCCATCAACCTGTTCTGACAATGGTCCAGGCCCGCGCGAGGCTCTGTGGGTAAACCCAGGTATGTTGCATCCACCTTTTCCGGAGAGACAGACCTGAAAGCATAAAAGCTATCCAGTAATCCAAGCCAGCCCATCTTAAGGGCCACCTGAGTGAGCTAGAGTCACCAAAACCAAGAGAGCCTTAGGGCCAGAGTCTACAGGAAGATTTCGTGGAGAAGGTGGGCCTTGAAGCAGGAAGACTCCGCATCTGCACTGACTGGGCACGGAGCCAGCAGGACTCTGCATGGGTCCTGGGGAAAGTCAGCAGGCCGCCGGGACTCTGGGTTTTCCTTTCTTGACATTTTCTCCCTCATACGGTCCTTGGAAGGACCAAATTAAATAGTGGATGTGAAAGTTACTTGAAAATTCTAAACTACTACTATCATTGTTATTTAGGAAAAATATGGCCCGAAAAGCAGGTCAGGCACAGATCAGGAAGGGCATTAAAAGTTTGGCTAAGGAGCCGTGTTGGTTAAAATTGAACTTCATAAGCAAGAAAGAGCAACAACAAACCCTGGGCAGGCCCTTGGGCTCCTCTCTCCCTGCAGCAGCCTCCTTCTCTCCCCTCACAGGGTGCCACCCACTGCAGCACAAACCTCTGTCACAAACTTAGTGGGAAATGAAAGCTTATCTCTAAGAGTGTTGATGAAGTGTTAACTCACCCATTTCAGCTCTACCCTCTCCCCTACACAAAGCTAAAAATGAGAAATCAATTAACGTGGGCTATTTTAGAATTTCGGCAAACTTTGAACGTTAGAGGCAGCGCTGCCTAGCAACAAGAGAGGATGTAGGGATCACCTGAGCTCTGATTCGGACTGTCCCACAGGCTAGCTGCTTAACTTTCCTTGTCTGAACCTCATTTTCCTCCTCTGTGAAGTGGGTGGTGTGTGTGTGGGGGGGGTCTTCCACGTTCCCTAAGGACTTGTCAAATCCTCTTTGAGATGTTTCTGTACCTGAGGACAGGGGAGGGGAGAAGCTCCAGGGATGGTGCTAGGGGCTCTAGGAAAAGCAGGTAAACCATGTGGAGGATACACCGTCAACCACATATCCTGTCTAGAGCCACGCTGACATGGTCTATTCTTCCAACAGACACTGCAGATGTGCCCAGTAGGTCTGTGGATGAGTGACACAGAGCTTCTGACATCACGAAGCTCACAATCTAGCGGCAAAAAAATCAGACAAATAAACGCACCATTACTCGGCAGCATGGTAAGTGTCAGGATGCAGCAGTGCTGGGAACTATGGGAGACAGAGGAGGGACCACTGCACCAGACTGATTTTCCAATATTCTTGTCCTGTGCTCCCTGCCATGCTTTCTCGGTCTGTTTCCTGAATAGCTTCACCAATCAAGAAGACTTGGATACATTTAATCTATTTTTTAAGAATTACAACGATATTAAGTATATCAAATATGCCCGCCGATCAGGCTTGGATCCTCCCCCATCCTCCATGGTGAATCATAAATTACCTAAGGACCTTTTCCTGTGCCATCATCCCATGATTGCCTATCGTGGGCTATGCCGGCTGTTTCTGTATGGCATTTTTTGAACTCACTTCGAGAAGCATGCCCTTCCTTTTCCTTGCTCTGTACCTGCCACTTGGCTGTGTTACGCCTTTCACTGGGTGTTCGAATTTTGTTGGGCAAATTCCCTATATCCTAGGGCAGATACCAGGATACAGACTCAGCACTGACAGAGAAACAAATTATTAACCACCTGCTTGTATTTAATCAGGAGAGTTCATGCCCAAAGCCAATGAGAGTCAATGGGGTCGTGATTAGTGGTGTTTAGCAAACATGTACAAGTTTCCACTAGAAAAATTCATGCTTTATTTCTTTTTTCCTAAAATGGCCTTTCTAAACCCTAGAGGGTTTGATATCCAAGAATCTTGTGACCACACACATAATCTCCATCCTTACCCTTCCCCCGTTTCAGAGATCCATCTCCCGCCCTGCCACCCGCTTTGCCTCTGCCCCTCTGGACTGAAGATCCCAGTGTCTCCCTTCTGCCCAGTCCTCCAACCCCTTGATCACTTCACTGGCCCACCTCTGAGCCTTCTCCTGTTCCATTAGAGTTTTCTTGAAGTGCAGAGATGAGAATACGCATAGCATCCCTCAAGTAAAAGCAAGTGTTTGTTATTTGTTTCCAAAACTCTTCCTGGAGCCCCCAGTCTCATGCTGGCCGTTGTGGCCACATCAACCCGTGTCAGCAGATAAGCCAAAAGATAACCTCTTGGCTCCCTTTCCTCCTCTCTTCTCAGGGACAGACTCTCTCCAAGGCTGTCTGACACCCGCCCCCCCCCCACCGCCAGACAATAGCAATTTCTCCTTGCTGTATGGCTGCTCTCTGCCCCAGGTAAGAATCGGTAAGAAGCAAAACCCATTTTGCAGCCAGAATTCTAATCCTGGGCTAAGCGTGTTCTCATCCCGCACGCATGCAGGGCACGGATTCTGACAAACAGATGACGCAGCCACAGTTGTGGAAACAGAGCTGTTCAGAATCTGCCAGCTTCCTCCTGGAGCGGTGGGAGAAAGCTCTCCATCAATGCCAGTCCCTCTGATTACACCCCTAAAGCACAGCCGCGGTGTGCACTCTCCTTCCAAACATTGTGAGCCTCAATCCATGTGAAATGAGCTGGACCATGTTCATCAAAATAGCTTCAACAGCGATGTGAGCCATTCCGTTTCTTATGTTTGGATACAGGACTCTTCTCTGTTTTGACTAAAAATTCTAACCTAGGGTTTACTTTTGTTCTCCTAGAGACACACACACACACGTGTGTGTGTGTGTGTGTATGTGTGTGTACCCGCCTTCTCTTCCCCTCTCTGGTACTGTTTCCATATTTCTATTTTCTTCTTTTTTTATATATTTAAGTATCTCCTTTATTTCCTCCCTCCATCCTTCTCCTCCTCCTTCTTTCTTTCCTTCTCTCCTCTCTCTCTCCCTTCCTTCCTTTCTCCCTCCTTCTCTCTTTATCTCCCCTCTCCTCATTCCCTTCCTCCTCCTCTTTCTTTTCTCCCATCTTCTCCCCCCACAATTCTGCTAATTCTCCTAATGCCTTAAACTGCACAAGCCAAAGAGTTCAGCCCGCTCTCCTGAAATTGCAAACTGTTGCGTGGTTTTGTGACGGTAGTGTCATCTGCTCAGTCCCTCTCACTATATCCTGGTGTCTAAAGATTTTCTTTAATATGTACTCAATAAGCACCAATATAAAAAATAAAGTAGAAAAAAGCCATAAAAATCAGACTGTACTGAGCTTAACTTTTCTGCATTCACTAAAACTTGTTGATATCATGGATTCTATTAGGCTAATCCCAGCTACAGCGTGACATGATCTTTATTATGCCAGTGCAGAGCCCTGAAGTGCTTTCTAAAGTATAAAAGATAAAATGAACAGGATTGGGGGCGGGGGTTGAAGGGGTATTATATTACACCTTGATTTTTAGAAAACTGGTAATTTGTCTATGGTATAATTTATATACTAATTTATAACCAACCAGAACATGTGATGGACCTAAACTCTTTCTTCCCTAATGGTGTCACATGGCAGAGAAGCACCATGGAAATAGCTATACACATTCTTTGTGTAACATATTGGAAGATAATACAGAAATGTGTGTAAATGTCTCAGAGTATAATGGAGTATGATCCAGAAGTGTGTATAAATGTCAACAGACCTCGAATATCATTCATTCCTATCCTTGGGGTTCCAATGTTAATAGCAGCTGCTTCTGACAAATCCTGATTGTGAATCTGTCCCCGCTGACCCACACCTTTTGATACCTTTGCTCTGGGAAGGTCACCCACTCCTGTTGGCTTTATCTCCCTGGCCTCTCAGCCTTAGAGCTGTCAGGTCTTAGCCTGTAAGCTGCATGTGTTTGTCATTTCAGCTTCCCTGAGAGTAGGTGATGCCTAAACAACTCTGTCCTGCAGGCATTTGGAATGAAAACATATTTTGTACTTGTCCCAGCAGTCATGAATTATAGAATCATAACTCTGAAAGGAACCTCAGAGTTGTCTACTCCAATCTCTCATTTGACTAATGAGTAGGGTGACTGGTTTGTCTGGACAGTTTCAATCTATGCCTCTTGTCCCGACATAGTTATTAATAGCTCCCTCTTTTACTCTCAGATGTATCCTGATGTGGACGATAAATTGTACAGTCTCCCTACTAACGAGAGAAGTAATGTAGCTGAGGCCAGAATCCACACCCAGGTATCCAGAGTTTTTATTTTTTTTAATAATTATTACTGTGCTGCCTCTTTCACCTTAGAGATATTCCTTTAGAGCAATGCTTCTTAGTCAAAATCACCTGGAGAGCTCTTCCAAAACACAAATGCTTTAGCTCTAATAAACTCTCAGGGTAGGGGTTGGACATACATCTTATGGCAGAATTTCCACGGCAATCCTGATGTACATCTCTGATTCAGAGCCACTGCTTAGAGAAAAGAGGTGGCTAAGAGAGATTGCTACACCCCCCCCAACCATGTGGCAAGATGTACTATTTCAGCACTAACAAATCTGACCAACAATTCACCAGACTCTAAGGCTTCATCATTGATCGCTCCATTTTGGTTTTGTATATGCCGTGTGACTTTGAAATTAGGCTAAACAAGAAGCTAAAAAGCCCGAAGGTGACTTCTCTCTTGGGTCCAACTCTAGGAGACATACAGAAAGACTTCTCTGATCCATAGAGGTTTCCTTCAGTTTGACTTTCTGCTTCGTATTAACCACGCCATGAAATCAGAGGTCAAAGAGCTAGACAAGGGTAGATTTTCTTCACGCCATAACAGATGAACTTTATAGCCTAAGGTGGCTATAAGCTAAAAAGCAATGCCAACCACCAGCAATGTGGAGCTGATGACCAAAGAAATTTAGTAAAAGACAGGAGTACTTCTCACATTTGGCCAGGAAGAAAAGAAACCAGCAGAAATGACTCCATGCCAGCAAGGAGAAGTGAATCACAGCTGGAAACCTAAGTGAAGGAAGAGCAGTGATTAATCAGTGTTTGAAAGCCATCTGCTTTCTTTGGCTCTGGAATTCAGGCCAGCAGCACTGGCTACAGATGCTTGAAAGTGGGTTGGGTGCCAGAGAAGGGACAGTGTTTTCCTGTTCAGTGAAGGTGTAAAGGTTCATCTTCTGCAAGACTGGAGTGTGAAAGGGCATGTTCATTTGGGGCAACACGGGTAGGTCCCACCCACCAGCCCATCTGGTTGACTTTTTTTTTTTTGGTTGACTTTCTTTTATTTCAAGTTTCTGTGTTATGATTTTTGTTTCACAGGTTGGAATCCTCTACCTGGACTTACTGTTATCTTTTTTCCCTTCCAAATCCCCAATTTAAAAAATAGGAAAGAAATTGAAAAAAGGTATTAACCTATGGGCAAAGAGAATGGAAATGGAAAAGGGGAAAACAAAAGCTAAAAGATTTCTATAAATTGGGGGGAAATAGGAAGCAGATGGGGTGCTTTGGACCAAATTGTGTTCCCTTAAAATTCATACGCTGAAGCGTAACTCCCAATATAATGGCCATTTGGAGGTAATTAAGGTAAAATGAGGTCATAGGGGAGGGGCCCTGAGCTGATAGGATTAGTTTCCTTATAAGAAGAGGGATCTCTCTCTTTCTCTCAGTGCATGCACACAAAGAAGAAGTCATGTGAGCATACAGGGAGATGGCAGCTACATACAAGCCAGGAAGATCCTCACCAGAACTTGACCCTACTCGTACCTCCATCAGACCTCCAGGCTCCAGAACTGTGAGAAATAAATTTCTACTACTTAAGCCACTCAGTCTACGGTATTTTGTTATGGCAGCCCAAGCAGAGTAATCCATGAGAGATTGATTTAGCCTAGAAGATGAAAGTAGATCATAAAAAGCTGCTAATGGAGTTGGTAATGGTGCAGGGTAGAAAACGGGTTAGTTATTTCAAAGGTCCACATTGAGCTGTTGAACCAACAGGAGCCACCCTACCTTGAAGAGCCAGGTAACCATCCCTCTGCTCATTCTCCTATGAGAAAAGGGAGGATTTTGATTTGTTTTCTGGAGCAACTGAACTGGAGATTGGGGACACAAGGCACAGATAAGGGCCAGGGAAGCTTGGTGCTACAAGCAGGGTGATTAAGGGCGTACATGGTGAACTGTGAAGCCCTTAGTCCTCTGCCTTGGTTTGCTCCTCAAATGCAGCAGTTTGGTATATCTCCCTCCCACTCCAGGGAGGAGAGGGGACGATTCTTCTTTGGAGAAATAAGTAGCCCCAGAGGAGTGATATCTACACAATAAATAGTAAGGGTCTAGCAATGGGAAACAATATTATCTGCATGCTCCATGACCCCCTACAAAGGACCTTACAACTGGACAAACTCTACCCACATGCACCAAGCTCATGAGAGGACAGCCAAGGATTAAGTGAGGGTAGAATAAAGATACCTTCAAATACACAGAACTCAAAAAATTTATTTCCCGTGCAGTGCGTCTCAAACTCCTGGAGCCTGTGCTTTGGCAAAATGAAGGCAAAACTCAACAAAGAGAAAGACTTGGAATTCAGAAAACAAGAATTACAACACAAAATAATGGTGAAGGGAATACCTAGGATGACAAAGAGTGGATCCAGCCTAGAATAGAACTAGATCAGATGGAGCAGAAAGATGGAGGGATATGAAAGGAACATGTCCATAAGGGAAAAAATGTAAATAATCTGATATATTTCAGTGTTTAGAAAAATAATTCCTAGGTGTTGGAAAGATGTTGAAGCATTAGGGGGAAAGGAGGGCTTAATACATATAAAACTGAAAAAGTAAACAAAATTAGGCAATTATTAATTACAGGAAAAAGTGGTAATAGCTGGCTTTCAAGAGGTGCCCAGTGATCCCCAGTTACTGGTTTTCATGCCCCTTGTATAATCTCCCATGTTTAATAAGAATGACCATGTAACAACCAGGATTTTGTGGAAATGATGATATAAAAGAGATTGGAACTTCCAGCTTGGTCTCTTAAATCAGTTGCTCTGGAGGAAGCCAGCTTCCATGACGTGATGATACTTAAGCAGCCTTAGAACCAAGAGCCAGCCAAGAGCCAACATAACCTGCCAATCATGTGAGTTATCATGGAAGTGGGTCCTCCAGCTCCAGTCGAGCCTTCAGGTGATGCCAGTCCTCAGTCAGCACCTCCACTGCAAGCTCATGAGATATCCTGAGCCAAAACCACCTGCTTAAACTCCTGGATTCATGACCCAAAGGAACCAAGCAAGATAATAAATGTTTATTGTTGCTTTAAGTCACTAAGCTTTGGGATAAATCTGGAGTATGAAGGTCTTGGTACCTGGAAGTGGGTGCAGCTATAACAAAAACCTAAATCGAGGGTGTGGATCTAGACTTGGTAGTGGGAAGAAGCTGGAAGGACCTTGAGGAGACAATTAGTGAAAGCCTAGAGGATGTTAAAGATATTGTTAGTAGAAGCCTGATAGTTTTTGAGGAGGATGCTGGGGAAGGCCCAATAGAAAGTGAGAGAAATATTATTGGAAATTGGAGGAAAGGCGATACTTGTTATATGGGAGCATAATGTTTAACGATGCTGTTTTGTGCAGCAACAAGGAAATTTTTATTTACAGAAAGAAAGACTCACACTATATCTCAAAGACTGTGAGTGACATTGGTGAAGGTATGGGCTGCAGTAAACTATAGGCATGATAAAAGGAGAGGAAAATTCACCTGGAAGCTGAGGTGTAACCAGTTTCCAAAGCCTGGGGAGTGAGCCTGGGGGTCCTAGGGCAGAGGGTGCAGCTCCTGGGCTGCTGGTTGAGGGGAGCACACATATAAAAGGAGCTACCCCATGGTCACAGTCTCTTGCAGTTCCATGGTCTTGCCTGTTCATTATAGTCCTAACCACCATCGTGACAACACACCAGTCAAAAAAGGAACAAAACATGAAAAGATGCCCAGCATTGCAAAATATTAGAGAAATGCAAATTAAAACTACAATGAGGTACAACCTCACACCGGTCAGAATTAGCCATCATTAAAAATCTACAAATAACAAATGCTGGAGAGGGTGTGGAGAAAAGGGAACCCTCCTACACTCTTGGTGAAAATGTAAATTGTCCAGCCACTATGGAGAACAGTGTGAAGGTTCCTCAAAAAACTAAAAATAGAGTTGCCATATGATCCAGCAATCTCACTCCTGGACATGTATCTCACTCCTGGACAAAATTATAATTCAAAAAGATATGTGCACCCCTATGTTCATAGCAGCACTATTTACAATAGCCAAGTCATGGAAACAACCTAAATGCCCATAGACAGATGAATGGATAAAGAAGATGTGGTACATATATACAATGGAATATTACTCAGCCACAAAAAAGAATGAAATAATGCCATTTACAACAACATGGATGGACCTAGAGATGATCATACTAAGTGAAATAAGTCAGAAAGAGAAAGACAAATACATATGACATCCCTTATATGTGGAATCTAAAATATGACACAAATGAGCTTATCTATGAAATAGAAAAGACTCAGAGACATAGAGAACAGATTTGTAGTTGTCAAGGGGGAAAGAGAGTGGGGGAGGGATGGATTGGAAGTTTGGGATTAGCAGATGCAAACTATTGTATATGGAATGGATAAACACAAGGTTCTACTGTATAGCACAGGGAACTATATTCAGTATCCTGTAATAAACCATAATGGAAAAGAATATGAAAAAGAATATATATATGTATAATTGAATCACTTTGCTATACAACAGAAATTAACACAACATTGTAAATCAACTATATTTCAACAAAATAAATTTTAAAAAATAAAAAAATAAAAGGAGCAAAGGAAACGTGTTGGAAGACACTGCTTTTGGAGAACACGCTTAGTAAGATCACAGAGTTGTGAAACCTGGGTTCAAGCCCCCTCTGTCACTCATGAGCCCCGAGGCCCTGGTAGAGTCATTCAGTATCACTGTTCTTCTCTTTCATCATCTGTAAAATAGGGACATTTCACATAGTGCCTTTTAAGCTATTAAGTGCTGTGCAACTAGGGGTCGCCCCCCACCAGCAACTTTGGCAACTGTACTTACACCTCCTCCCAGCATGTTGACGGGAGAAAGATAGTGCAGCTTTCCTGACTATGAAGAAAAACAGTCCATTACTACCATGACCTAGAAAACCTTCTTAATAGTCAGAATTACCAGGAAAAATTATGGAGAACTGGGACACAGCCCCTTTCCACAGTCAAGTGAGGCAAACATAACAGAGGGCTGAGTGAACTGACAAAGGAAGGCATTAGAGCCCAGACTGTCTTCATGTAACAATTTAAGTGCCTCCCCTCCCCTTCCCTCACCTTCATCCCTTTTACAAATAGCATTGGGTGACACAGGCTTTAGCTTTACTTGCCTTAGATTCTTTCTGCTACACTTGTGGAGTGGAAGGCGTGGTTGCCTCCCCCGGCCCCTCCTTTTTTTGTGCAACATAAAATGATTAGAGGTTAAGCTTCTCATCTTTGGAAGCCCTTCACATTAAAGGACGAGGTGTCCTGAGATGCCCACATTGACTGGTGCACTTGTGAGCAGCCTGCCAGCACAGACATCTTTGTAGGCAGGTAGGGTAGGAAGATGCCGGCAGACATGGGACTCTGAAATGTCTGGTGTTTCCTGCGAGGTAGGGTGGCTCTAAGACTTTCTTTTTGTTTGTTTGTTTGTTTTGCGGTACGCGGGCCTCTCACTGTTGTGGCCTCTCCCGTTGCGGAGCACAGGCTCCGGACGCGCAGGCTCAGCGGGCATGGCTCACAGACCCAGCTGCTCCATGGCATGTAGGATCTTTCCGGACCGGGGCACGAACCCATGACCCCTGCATCGGCAGGCAGACTCTCAACCACTGCGCCACCAGGGAAGCCCAAGACTTTCTTGAATTTGTTTAGTGTTGAGATGCTTTCTCTATTCCTATAGCTAATGTTGGCATAGCTACCTCATAGCAGATGTCTAATGTTGCCTGCAATCATACTTTGGG
Organism: Phocoena sinus; assembly: GCF_008692025.1. NCBI lineage: Eukaryota > Metazoa > Chordata > Mammalia > Artiodactyla > Phocoenidae > Phocoena > Phocoena sinus. Next base: position 22,745,571 of record NC_045783.1, read on the forward strand.
GCAAAACTTGGTGGGAATCATTAAAGGTGCTTTAGCCGTCTCATTGCCAAAACAAGGAGAGGACCATGCCAAGAGAACCCACAAATTAGCCTATTTGCATATGGGCACAAGATGCTAGCCTTCTAGTGCTTCTCAAATTTACCCTTGAAATCTTCCTACAGAGCATTTCTAAGCATGAAAGAACTGCAATATGGTCCTTAGAGCTAGAAGGCCACCAGCAATTCTGCACCTGCTACTGTACACGGCCTGCATTTTTTACAGAACGGATGCCTTGTGATTTGTAGGGGGGAAAATCCCTCTCACTATGCCACAGAACACAGAGCCACATGTTAGAACTGTCAGCTGCTTTCAGGAAAGGTGGAAATCTGCATATTCTCACCCCATCTGTGCAATGATCCTGATTGTTTTAGAAGTTCTCTAGAAGACAAATCTAAGATCACAGCTCTGAACGGTATACTCATCTATACTACTCAATGAGGCAAGGAAGAAAATTAACTAAAACAAATACAATTTCTCAGGGATTGAAAACAACAACTACTACAGACTTAAGAGGTCATTGAATCACATCCAGTGAGCATTCTTTTTTGCAGCTTTCCTGTTGTTTCACAAAAGTATGACTTACAAATTCATCTATACATTACAGAAATACATTCGGTAATTACAAATTACAGAAATATTTATACAGCAGAGAGTCGTCTTGGGTCTAAAAAGAGAGGGAATGATGGTGTTGTGGATAAAAACTATGTTTTCATTAGTAATTCATCCATTTAAATATTTTAAGAGCCTGCTAGGTTCTGGGATGCAGAGATGGTTAAAGCCACATAAAATGGTACGGTCTCTGCTCTCTGGCTTACAGGAGAGAAAGGAGAAGAGGGAGATAGAAAGGCACAGAATAACAGAGAGACAGAAAGTGGAGGCAAACAGAAAATCAGAGACAGAGTAGATAGACATCTTTTGGCGCCAAGCATAGACAGGGGAGAGAGATATAAGCCACTGACTGCTTGCTGTGGGACACTGGTCAACTCATTCAACCTTTTTAGACTTACGTTTTCTCATTTGTTAAAAGCTATGTTTTTTAATGGACCAGAAGAATTATATGATTACATTAATTCTTTCAAGACACATGAAGAATTGATATGCACATAAGGGGAGTTTGTTTACTCAACAAATAAGAACAGCTGTTGAGGCTGTATGCCATATATATCGCGTACAGTTGTAAGGAAAAAGTCCCTACCATCTCTGATCTTACAGGGCTCACAATATCATGACAGTCCTCAAACATGGGCCAGGATCACCTGTGGGACTTTTTGTAAGAAAACTTCAAATGCATAGTAGCATATAGTAATGCAATGTTCAGGTTCAAAGGGGACCCTGGAGTCTGACCTATATCCTAAGTCCAGCTCCACCACTTAACAGACTTAAGACTTTGGGGCACTTACTTCTCAAAACCTTAGTCTCCTTATCTGTAAGCCTAGAGTTAATAATACTGATTTAGTAGGGCTGTTTGAGAATGAAATGAGATAACTCATGAGGAGGGCTTTCCACAGCTACTGGAACAAAGTAACCACTCAATAAATGAGAGCTCTTGCAATCAGCTTTTAAATTCCTCCCAATCCTGAAATTTCTTGATCTAGTCTATTTTAGTCTCCAAGGTCTAGGTAGGAACACCTTACAAAGAGAAGAGACAATAGCACAGAGCCACCTGAGCTTTTGAGGAGGGCGTATTTGGCACGTGTCTGGTGTGGACTTGAATATTATTGTTCACTCCATTCAAACGCTGTACAGGAACTATGAGATACATAAATGCTTAAAACTCACATTTCTACATGTTGGTAGCTTATTTTCTTCTTAGTTGATTAGAGCAAGGGTATGCATCAACAAGTAATGAGATTTGTTGTAATTGCTTTTATTCTATCCCTATCTGAGAAAATGTATACTTGGATCCCATTTCCTATTCTATGAACTCTAACAAGCCAACATTTCATTGACTTATCCTTCAAAAAGAACAGTTTTCTTTTCTGTTTTTTTTTCCAGTTTTCTTTTCTGATATAGTATTTTACATGAAAAATAAATTTGGATAACTCACTGTAACTAATAACATATTTTGGCTGAAATAAGAACTTCTAACCTAGAAAACACGTGGGCAGGGTATATCAAAGAGAAACAGTTTTTGGTGTGACTTTACCTAAAACAATAAATCCTAAACTGCTATTACAAATGTATACTATTTTCCTTTAAGTTGTGAAATTAAAACAAATTTTCCCATGGATTTACTCAAAAAGATTTTCTTAAGCATAATCTGCTCAGACTAAAGGGATTTGTTTTTAAAGATTAACTTTTAAGGCGCTCTTGAGATTTGCATAAATCCTCTTTAATCGTAAATTCCTGTTCAGCTATTCTGCTTCCCTCTTTAATATTTGGAGCCATTCCCTTCTTTAATACCTTTTGTCTTTTTAGTCATTTTTTTTAAATTAATTAATTAATTTTTTATTTTTGGCTGTGTTGGGTCTTCGTTTCTGTGCGAGGGCTTTCTCTAGTTGCGGCAAGCGGGGGCCACTCTTCATCGCGGTGCGCGGGTCTCTCACTATCATGGCCTCTCTTGTTGAGGAGCACAGGCTCCAGACGCGCAGGCTCAGTAGTTGTGGCTCACGGGCCTAGTTGCTCCGCGGCATGTGGGATCTTCCCAGACCAGGGCTTGAACCCGTGTCCCCTGTATTGGCAGGCAGATTCTCAACCACTGTGCTACCAGGGAAGCCCTTTTCAGTCATTTTTACAGAGGATTAAGTAATAAAACCACAAAGAACTTATTCCATTGAAATTTCCCTGAAATATTTGCCATTCTCATAACAGATTGTTTTATTATGAGTGTATTATATCCACTTGCATGAAACAGCAAGACAGATTTTCCTTCAAAAAGAAAATAGGTTGCATGCATCTTTAACTTTTGCAATTCAGTTAGAATAAGCAATAGCATGCTTTCAAAATACTAGACGGATAGCCCAGTGTGCTGCTTATTTCATATTGATTATTTAATTGTGCCTAATATATGGACTTATACTGATGTGTCTATCCATTCAATATGCATTGATACCTACCTGTGCCAAGCTCGGTGCTCGTCCTAAAGAGCTCAGACAAGGTTAGGAGGACACTGTCTCTGCCCCAGAGAGCTCACAGTTGGCCAAGGAGATAGAAGAGGCTTCAGAAGAGGGGATGCCACTTGAGCTGAGCCTTAAAGGAAAGGTAGAAGGTTGCCAGGTAGAGGAGTGATGAAATGCTATTCCAAGCAGTGGAACAGTCTTTTCAAAGATCCTAAGGTGCAGAATTGCATGAGAGTTTCAGGAAATGATGGAGTCAGTACATATAACAAGAGGGCAGTTGTCTGTCTTTGAACAAAGGTGTGATTTTACTTGCAAATTGGTAAAAGCATTGATTGCAGACGCACGTTTCCTAAGCCTATATTGTGGCCACTTGATCCCCGATCTCCTGGACCTTCAGCACCGGGTGGCTTGCTCCGATCACCGTCCACTAGACTCCCTGGGGCCACCTTCTTCCCAAAGTCTCCCATACACATACATATTGTGCCCACTCTAGGCAGTGAGAACAGGGTAACTCAATGATGAACGGCATGTACTCTGAAGTCAGTTCTGTCACTTCCTGTGTGACCTCTAGCAATTGACAACCTCTTTTGCCTCAATTTCCTCACTTGTAAAACAAAGATGAAAAGGCACCAACCTCATAAAGTCACTGCAAGGATTAAATGTGGTAAGGTATATCATGATTTACATAAGTGCTTGGCACATTGCAAATTTTAGTTCTTGTTTATTAATAATACTTCCCCCAAATTCCTCACTGTCTGTAAAAAATAAGATTCTATAATAACTGTTCCCTTTTCGGCTTCATCTACACTTAAGGAAGGTCAAAATCTTGTGGTATCTGCTGCTTTCAGCCTAATGAGGAACTTCCATGTCCTGGGAGGTAAAGTTCCCCGTTCCTCTACCCACCCCCATTATTATCTGTATTATTATCTGACATTTGCTGAAATTGACACAATAACTTTTTTCATCTAATCATGCGACATAAAGAAGACTCAAATAACAATTCATCTTGAGTCTCTCTTCTTTGATCTCTTCCCACAGGTTCTGTGCAAGCTTCCCTGGGTCTGTGGCTCCCCCAGCAGGTAAACATTGCTCCATACATAGGGCCACATCCCCTTCTCATATACTGGTTTCCTTTGAAAAAGGCATATTTATCCCATCCCCATACTAAAATTCCGAGTTCCATCACATAGGTCGAGGCAATCAGCTCCTGAGATTATATTTTTATGTTCTAGCCACTTAATTCCAAGGCTCTGCGTGGTGGCACAAAGATGTCAAAAGCTCTGAGTACTGTTTCTGCCTCTCCCCAGCCCCCCACTTCAGTGTTTCTCCCTGTGAATTTCCTGACCAAGCCCCTTATTCCTCTGTAGCTGGGAACTTTATCTCCTCCTGCTTTATCTCAATTCAAACTCTTCTTTAACTGGCAATTCTCCAGGCAAATAGGCTCTCCCCATTCTTCATGAGGTACAACGCATGTCTACCCAAAGGATCACTAACATAGATCGTACTGTGCTTTATAAATCACACTTTGATTTTGCACAACCTTTGTAGAGCTGACCTTCTTCTCACCTCTAAAATCCCAATAGGAAAATATTACCTGTATTTCCAAGTCCTTTCCTGTTTTATCACTATAACAATAATAATGGTAACAGGTAACATATATTGGCCCCCGCTTTATGTCAACAACTAAAATAAGCATTTAATGAACATCAGTTCACGTGATATTAATGAGTCCTGTGAGATAGGCAAAATTATTGGTGTCATTTTACAAATATAGGAAACAATGCTTGCAGGTTAAGTAATTTACCTGAGATCACACAGGTGGAAAGTGTTAGAACAAGGATTCAAGCCCCAAACTTTCTTAACACAAGACCTATGCTATTAACCATTAGATTCTACTGTCTTTCCTAAAGATACCTCAGGATATAAAGTTTTCTTATATATTCTGCATCTTATGTGTAGTAGATTAAGTGATTATCCCCATTTCCACCTCTTCCAATATCTACACTCTTGCCATGGCCTCACAATGGTTCAGCATGTTCCTGCTGCCCCTTGATTTGGGGTTTAGCCCAGGAAATGTGGGCAGAAGTGAGAAGCTTGGGCCTTGTATTAGTTTCCCGGGGATGCTGTAACGAATTACTACAAACGTGGTGGCTCAGAATTTAAAGAATAGAAATGTATTCCCTCACAGTCCTGGAGGTCCGAAGTCCAAAATCAAGGTGTGGGCAGGGCTGGTTCCTTCTTGGCAGCTCAAAGACAGAATGTGTTCCATGCTTCTGTCTGAGCTTCCGGAGGTTGCTGGCAATCCTTGGAGTTCCTTGGTTGTGTCAACGTAACTCCAATCTCTGCCTCCATTGTCACATGCCCTTCTCCTTGTGTGTCTGTGTCCAAATTTCTCTCATCTTATAAGGATGCCAGTCATTGGATTAGAGCCACCCCCCAGTTTGACCTCATCTTAACTTGATTACATCTGCAAAGACGTTACTTCCAAAGAAGGGCATATTCACAGGTAGCAGGGGGTAGATTAGGACTTCAATATATCTTTTGGGGGCACAGATCAACCCACAGTAGCCTTAAAAAGCACTTGGTTTTTCTGCTTGGTACCTAGTACTACTGCCATCACCCTGGGCCTAAGTGAAGATCTACAGAGTAAGAGCTGCCCCAGCCAGACGGATCCACAGTTCAAAGCAGAGCTGCTGGGCTGAGTCCAGACTATGTGAGCCACCCCGCATCTGACCCCCAAACCATGAGAAAATATGATTGTCACTGTCATCCACAGTGTTTTCAGGTGGTTTGTTATACAGCATTTCTGTGGCAACATCTAATCAGTGCAATAGGTCTCCTACCCACTAAAAATAACTGATTAAAAGATACCATGTGAGGGAAAAACCCATTTGCAATAGCAACAAAAGCCATAAAACACCTCAGTATACCACTCTTCAGCAGATATTGGTCATGTGAACTTAAATTTTGTATTATTCATGGAAGACTATTTTCTAATTAAACAATTATTGGGGACCCCACTGGAGATTCATTCAAGAAACAATGTGAACCTATCTGTGGATAGTAAGGAGGGATGAGGGGGAGAAAAAAAAGGAGCTAAAGACGTTAAAAGAAAATATCCCTGCCCTCGAGTTGCTCACGATTACATGAGTGTACGAACTTCTGTAGGTGAATGGGGTAAACAATATGCCATTATAACTATGTCCAGCTGTTTATTTCTTGCCCCTCAAAGGCATTTCTGAAAAAGAACAGCAGCTGCAGAGGAGCCTAACCATTTCGCCAGGAAGAAAAGCACGCAGAGGTGCCCGTAATAGCCAGACGTATTTCTAGGCTTTGCTTTTCTATGGGCCACAGGAGTTCAAGCTGCCCATTATGCTTTCCAGCTAAAGTCACTCTCAGACTTTCTCATCTCATTCAGCCCTTTCCTCCTGTCACATGTTTCTCAGTCCTGACCATACCCAAGCATCTCCAAGGAAGAGTCTTTTCATGCTGCTAATTAGAGTTGATGTATTCATGGAGCTCTATTTTCCCATCAGATCATCCCGTCTGAGGCCAACATTCCTTTTGAAGTCTGGAGACTCTGAAGCTTGGAGGAGCTGAAGAGCTCTCAGAGAACAGAGCCTCCAGGAATAAAACTTTAGAAAGATCTTAAGATCATTAGCACTCTTTTTCTTCCCTGCTCAAAGAGTATCTCTTTGGAAAATCTTCGGTGGTGAAAGTCATTAAGGATCACATATAAAACCCTAATTAATCAAAGTGTGAATCCAATTTTTGACGAGCTGTTTTCATCTCCATTAGATTTGGGGTTTGTAGAAATCTGGACTACTTTAGCACATAACAAAAGGTGGTTGCCCTACAATGTTGAAGTCTAAGTCACTCGAGCTATCTTCTCATTGCATCAAATTCCTGGTGACCTCGCATGAGTCATTGTTCAACACCGAGGATTTCTAATTCAGCCAACAAAGAGCAACGGAATGTTCACCTTTTGCTACCAATTCCTCAGTTTGAAAATGACATTTACCCGCAGTATTCAGTATTCAATGTGTTCTCTTAAATGAGCTAGAAAAGTTACCTTATACCAGGCACAGTCTTCCTGTTTCTCTGGCAGACAGCTGTCTAGGAAATGCACTCTGTACTGTTGTTTATTACTTGAGAATCTGCTGCTATAGAAGCACAGGCACATTTACAACACCATAGAGGGATGGATGGAAATGAAGCAGGGTATAGAAATGAACTCTATGGTTTTAGGTTATTTATTAAGGCTCTCTAAGCATCAGTGTCTTCATCTGTATAACGAAGATAATAATATTTCCTGCCCATCTTACAGGATGATTATGAGAATCAGTTCTTCGATGTATAAGCAGTACCTACGATATCCAACACTGTGATAGCTATTTCTGAAAACATAAAGGTATTACTTCTTGACTCCATGGTTTTTTAATGGAAAAATAAAGGAATTTATGTAAATGGTTAACAGTCCTACAAATACAAGGTAGTAGCAGAGGTCATGGTAGTCAACTCAGAAAGTCAATATTGGAAGAGAAGTTAGAGTCTAGCCCTCTCATTTTAAACAAACTGAGTTCCAGAGGGATAAAGGACTTATGCAAGGATGTACAACTAGTAGAATCAAATATTTGTTGTTAAAATATCCCAATTTTTAAGCAGATTCCTGGAAATTCAGTATGAGCTAGTCTAGTCTGCTAAAATTTAAACAGTTCTATGGGGAGAGCTGAGGACATTTAGAGAAACCATTTAGCTTCGTTGGACACTGCAGCTAAAAGGACAGGCTCAGGAGTCAGACTGATGGGTATTGGATTCTGGCTCTGCCACTTATTAACTAGTGACCTTGGGCAAGTTACTTAGCTTTTCTGTCTAATTTCTTCGTCTGTAACATGAAGATAATAATAGTACCAAACTCCACAGGATCGTTGTGGAGAGTCAGTGAATGAATTATATAATGGGCTTAGAACAGAGTCTGGCAAATGACAAGCCTCAGTAACTGTTATCTATTAATGTATTTAAGTCAGGTAGAGGCTCACATGGGTCATTCTGTTGGGAAGAGAGGTGCCTATGGAAGGGATGATTGGGGAAGACAGTCACATTAGACCAAAGGGCAGCGCCCAAAGCAGTGAATGCCCTGAACGCCACTTTCCCCGCAAACCAACCCAGAGCTGTTACCTTTAGGCTATTTCCTTCCTTTCATTAAAGTGTCAGTTAAGATCCTGAGCATTTCGACTATTATGCACGAGGGCTGAGGCAGAGCATGAGCCCATAATTCTAGAACTGTAGCACGGCTCTTTCATCAACTCGGCTCCCAGCAGCAGCTCACTCTGGGTTCAATTCGGGCAGCAGAGAAGAGGCAGTCCGTGTTCTGGGATAAAAGCATTGATCACCCATCATTAACAATTCATTAGCCTCCTCTGCCCGGCTGGAACTGGCCTAGATGTTGACAGGCAAAGCCTGGAGGGGTTGTTTGGTCTACACACTGATCACACGTGATTATATAAGGCTTCCTAACCGCAGCAGAGCGCGACAGGCACTGCAGACCCTAGGTTAGGGTCACTCTGGGACAACTGTCCATTTTCCAGCCTCACTAGGTGACGGGGCTGTAAGCTAGTCAGTGAAATCGGCACAGCTGGAGAATGAACGTGTCGGCCCAGAGGTGTGGCCAGCTCGGGACAAAGCAGTGTCCACGGCTAGAGGGAGTTGGGAGCGCCCAGGTCGGTGCTGGAGCAGTGAGCTGCCACGAGAATTCAGTCGTCTGATCCCCTCTAGGTAAATCCCTTTGATAGACAGCGAAGCATCCGGCTTCCTCTAACCTTCCAATCAGACAGCCACCTCCCTCTTCCTCGGATGGCAGGCTGCCTGTCTACTGATGATAATTTGACTTCCCACGTAGACTTCATGGCAGGGAGAGAATGTCCTTGAAACAGAGTATGTGTCTGATCTCCTGGCTGATTCCACTTGTCATGGTAAATTAATAAAATGGTGTTTTGATTTACACACCTGTCTCTTGTGAACTTGGTTAGTATGACTGAGGGCCCAGTAAACTGATCTTACCTCAGTGTGCTGACAAAACCAATTTTCTCAGTTTTTGTACCTGAAAAACAAAGGGCCAGACCCTGGACCGTGTGGTTAAATCACCAAGGTAAATTCCTCTTTGAAGTACCTGGCAGCGGGACAGCCAGCCTTCCCTCTATTGCGTATTAAACACATTTATCTCCTGGACTTTAATCTTTCAAGGTGAACGCTCCATGTTCAAGGCCCACTCAAATGATTGATTCCATGGTGATAAACACAGGAAATGGGAAGTTTGCCCCTATCCTGAGCTACCCATCAACGTTTTGATAAATCTACAAAAGCACCTAATCACAACATAATTCTAACGAGCATGCGATTTTTAGTGTTTTACACATGTCCTCTATTCAAAACTATTAAGTTATTATTCATTTATAAGCCAAACTTTCCTAAGACTTCTCAGACAGTACAGATTCGGTTATGTTATCTTTAAACCCGTGGTGCTGGCTGGGTGGCCCTCAGCCCCCTCCCCCAAGTCCCCAGTCTGCTCTGGGAGTTGTCTGAGGGCATCTCACCTGTGCTCACAGCCCTCTCCTCCAGCCTCTTTTTGAATGTTGGCTGCCCACAGGTCGCTTTCAAGAGAGCCTGACCCTTGCCACCACCCCTGTTTTTGGTGTTGCAGTCATTCGAAGATTTCATCTTCCAAGCATACTGTTTCTGGGAGTCTGCAAAGATATTTTTTGAAGTCAAGCCCACCTACAGAAAGTATGCATTTTCCATCTTCCTCTTCAAGTCAGACAAGGCGGTCTTGCATCCCATCATCAGCCCCTGGTCTTGACACATCTGTACCTCTGTTCAAGGGAAGTTTGATCTTACAGCACATCTAAATGGCAGGAAAATTCATGTATCTGAAGTATTCAGACCCCTGTTAACAGATCAACAACAGCTATATCAAAATGTCTCATATTTCCAGTGGCCAAAACTGTTGGTACTCATGACCCGTCAGATAGGAAGATACTGGAGGATACAAGCTCTTTCCTACAGGCAGCCCACCAGCTACTTGACAAGGAGCTGCAGAGACTTTAGGAGTAGAATGGCACCTCTCAAGCCCAGATCCTATACCTGTTCTATATCTTAGTCCATTAACAGCAGGGAAGGAACTTGAAAGCTTATTAGAAAAGAAGGCAATCGTCCAATAACAGTGGCAGACTTTGTAGATCATCGTCCAATTGCGTTTTGGAAACTGGTGTGGTTTTTTAAGGCATCTTGACTTGCCCAGTAATTACCTGGGTTGATTCTGTTTTCTGAGCATTGTAACAGATATTCAAAGATACTCCACCCCTGTAGTCTGAAGATGGTAAATATGTTTTAACACAAATATTATGGGACATTATGAAAACACATCAGGACGCAAAGCCTCCTTTGTACATCCCCACACCCCAAAGTATCCAATGGTCTCATTTTTGCAAAGAAGTGATAACTCATTTAACCAGGAGCTATTGAAAAGTACGGTGAAAAACATTAAAATGAAGCTCTATGGACCAATGAATCAGATTTTAGAGACACTAAGTGTCCACATTTTGAAAGACAGCAGCGTTTACACTGAGAAATACTATTTCTCTCACTTGTCATATAAAGATGGCATATGATCGTCTCACACAAAACTGTGACAGATCACAAGTACAGTGGTGATGGATGGGATGTGGAAAAACCTTTGGATGTGTGTGCATGTGTCCTTTTGATGTGTATTGGATAGTCAGTGTGTAAAATAGCACTTCTATAAAAAACACAAGGAAAAACTAAAGCCATGATAATAACAAACTGTCACGTATCCAAGAAAACAGCAACAAAAGACCTGGAGCAAAAACCATTGGTATGAAAAGCCACGTCAGTCTATGACAGAGCAAAGAGATGTCCCCCAAATTTAATAATGTATTTGAGCAACGTAAACTTAAAAATGATATTTTATATATTTACATAAATGTATATGTATGTGTGTATATATGTACATATATATGCATATGCATATATATATAAATATGTATATATATAAATGTAGATATTTATAATCTTTCCAGGGATGGGATCCTGGGTGTAGTTTTGTACTAGCTGGTCCCTGTGTTTTCAGGAAAAAAGCAGTAGAGCGTAAAGGGTAAGGTGCTCTGGGCACACACCTTACACACTTCAGTTCTCAGCTCTTCGATTCACTTAAGAGGAATGCTTCCATATGAGATGCTCAGAAGAGGCAAATCCACTGAGACTGTATATTAGTGGTTGCCAGGGTGACAAGGGAATGGGGGTGACTGCTCATGGGTATGGGATTTCTTGAGATGATGAAAATGTTCTAAAATTGCATAGTCATTATGGCTGCATATCCTTATGAATATCTACCCAAACCACTAAATTGTATACTTTAAAAGGGTGAGTCTAGTATGTGGATTATATCTTAAGAAAGCTATTATTAAAGAAATAGGTTAGGAAATAAAAAAGAGGAACACTTCATCTTCCTGAGCCTCAGCTTTCCCAGCTGTGAAATGGGATGATGATGATAGCTGACTATGACGATGCATGTAAAGTGCTGAGCACAGAGTCTGCTCCAGTCACTTCAGCAATATCATCCTGTCCTTGCCTTCCTCTGCCAGTGGCTGGTACTCAGGCCTCTCCCCTGATGGAGGAGGGGAGTTGCCTCCATATAATTCATACTATTATATAACTTCACTTGTATCTGTAACTTACCTTTCTGCCCTGTTGTAGCACTGATCCACCCTAGAGGTGCCCTTTCTATAGAGGAGAGAGAGAGAAAAGAAAATAGCAACATTTCCTGGGCTCTGGTGACAATTTTTCCACCTCCTAGGCTATGGAGCTATAGAGGGAGCTCCCAGGAAGGTTATTTAAACTCCAGGGCACATTGGTGTTGCTAGGTGCCTGTACCTGGTAGCACAGCCTTGCTCCAAGATCAGTTCCCCCGTCAGACAGTATGATGAGAGTCCAACCCACATACCTGATGCTGTTCTCTCTTATGGTACCTTTATTTAACCATCTAATTCCACCCAGCAACCTGAATGGACCCACCAGCACCCCAATCCACTAAATGTGCATATATATGCTTAGATCCCCATTTGGACAGATATCAAGTTGTTGCCTAGAGGGCTTCTTGCCACATATGGCATGTGGCTGGTACTGCCCAGCTTTGTGCTCTGGAATAATTGAACCTGAATTTTAATCTAGCTGGGACCCCTGACTCTGCTCTCTTCTGCAGAAAATAAACCTTCTCTTTGTGAGAGATCCATAGAATGTTTACCAAATATTAATCATATGAAGATAATCGCAATAAATTCAAAGAATAGAAATTCAATAGGCCACATTCTCTAGACATAATGCAATAATATTAAAAGCAATTTTTTAAAATTATAACCAAAAAAAACAAAAAACAAAACCCTAACCATTTGGAATTCTTTTAAGTCTTCTGATAACCGTTAGACCAAAGAGGAAATGAATAATACAAGGATATATCATTCAGAAAATAATGGAAATAATGAATACATATCAAATCATGAAATGAGGCCAAGCAGAATTGAGAAATAAATTTATAAACTTCAATTGTTTAAATAAAAATGAAAAACACATGGTAAGCTGTAAAGTTAAGATTTTTGAGGAAAGAAAAAAAAGAGGTCCCAAGGAAGGAAATAATCAAGTTAAGAGCAAAAAGAATACCATCTTCTGTATAATGAGTGCCTACGATGTGTCGGGTTCTTTTATATACATTTTCTAATCCTTCCAAAATCACAAATTGGGTACAGTCATCCCTTGGTATCCTCAGGGGATTGGTTCCAGGACATGGGTACCAAAATCCTCCAGTGCTCAAGTCCCTTATATAAAATGGCGCAGTATTTGCATATAACCTATACACACTCTCCCATATAATTTAAACCACTTATATTTTACTTATAATACCTAACACAATATAAATGCTATGTAAATAGTTACTGGCACACAGCAAATTCAAGTTTTGCTTTTTGGAATTTCTGGAATTCTTTTTAATATTTTTGATCTGAGGTTGGTTGAATCCACAGATGTGGAACCCACAGATGCAGAGGGCAGATTTTACTATTATTTCATTTTGCAAATGAGACTACTGAGTATCAGAGAAGATGAGGAACTTGTTCAAGGCTTCACAGCTCTTAAGTTATGAAAGGAATTTGAGCTCAAGTCTGTCTGACTCCAAACATTGCCCTATTTCTACTATATTCCATCCACTGATATTTGCTCTTTCTAATATATCTCATTCATACAAACATACATTAAAAAATTGACCACATGCTGGGTCATTGAGAAGGACTATATTGGGTTGGCCAAAAAAGTGCATTTAGGTTTGTCCATAAGATGGTATGGAAAAACCTGAATGAACTTTTTAGCCAAATATAATGGATAAGCCTCATAAAGACTTAATGAACAAAAAAGATAACAATAAATATTATATCAGATGCAGAGATTTAAAAATAAAAGTTATATTCTATACAAATACATAATACTAGGCTTTCTATCAGATAGGCAAAAATTCAAAGTTTAACAATATACCCTTTTGGCAAAGACTGAGGAAGAAGGTGCTTACTCTTCCTCTCTGTCTCTCTCTCTCTCTCACTCCTACATTGCTGGAAAAAATGCAAAATGGTAAACCAATGGAGGGAAATTTAGCAATACATACCAAAACTCCACATGCATTTACCTTTCAACCAGTCCAGAAATCTCACTTCTATAAACTTATCCTGAAGAGACACCAACAACAACACAAAAATACCCAAGCATAATGTTATTCATTGTAATTTCAAATTATTGGCAATTACCTAAATGCCCAGGCATAGAAAGTTGGTTAAATACTATGGAACATGCACAAAGAGGAGTACAATGTGGCTGGAGAAAAGAATAGGAAAGATCTTTATAAACTTACATGGAGTGATTTCCAGGATATACTGTTAAGTGAAAAAAACAAAATGCAAAAGATTTTGTATAATACAGTACCTTTTGTGTAAGAAACAAGGGAAAATCAGAAAACATACATAAATCTGCTATTTTGGGGAAAAAAACACAAAAAGGATGAATCATAAAACAGTGAAATTTGTAACCTACAAGGGATAATGGAATGGAGTAGAAAGGCTAAGGGAAGGACAAACATCATTGAGTATCAGTATAAACTTTTATTTCAAAAATAAAAATACATATATTTCCTAGGACTATCTGCTAAAAGGACCTAGTGGCCAGATACTGACCACTAAATACCAAGGCTGCTTTGAATGGGGTTCCCATTGGCTAAATCTGGGATAATCTGAGCATCAGAATAAATAAGAAATATATTGGGTTACATTCTGCTATTTAACATGGAAATCATGAGTTCATACTGATGGTAGATAACTAGAGAGATAGTGGATATTAGGTAAGTAGGTAGAGTGATAGATAGATAGATACATACACATGTACATATGAAGGGAGAGTTCATCCATGTAGCCCATTTATTTTTAAAAAATAGTGATTTGCAACTGCATCACCCCTTGCCAACTGATAAATGTGTAGGGAATAATGGAGTTGAAAACCACTATTTTGCAATGATCACAATAAAGATTATTTCAGGCAAGAATCATCAATAGTTGCTAAATTTGAGGGGAGAAATGGGAGCAGGATATTTACTTGGTATAATGTGTCTCCCCACAGAATGTTTATTAGTTGCAAAGGGAAAATAGTAATTATACAGTGAAGAAACTGGGTAGCATCTTGATTGGGTGATCAAAATTAACATCAGTAATGAGGGGCAGATGGGCCTCCTATGCCTCCAGATACGATACCCTGAGAAGGACACAGTATCAGCTTTGTGGTATTCTGGCCTCCAGTGGATAACTGATGCATTTCATCATGAAGAAACACCAGACAAACCCACACTGAGGAACATTCTGTAAAATAACTGGCATGTTTTCTTCAAAAATGCCAATGCTCTGAAAGATAAAGAAAGGCTAAGAAACAATCCCGATTAAAGGAGAATAAAGAAACATGACAATTTAACATGATACCTGATTCTGGATTGTATCCTAACTTGGAGGAATAAAGTACGGTCTAAAGTTCATTATTGGAACAATTGACAAAATTGGAATATGCATTTGATAAAGTATTAGTCAATGTTAAATTTCCAAATTTTATAACTGCACTGTGGTTACATAAAAGAATAACTTTTTTCTCAGGAAACACACATTGAAGCTTTAAGCACAGTGACACAGTCAACCTGCTCTAAACAATGATGTTTGTGTGGTATATGTGGGTACTTGTGTGGAGAGAGAGAACAAATGAGGCAAAAAGTTTAAAAATTGGTGAATTTGGGTAAAGGGTATATGAGAATTCTCAGAATTATTCTTGAACTCTGGTAGATTTGAAATTATTTCAAAATAATAAGTTAAATTATATATATATAATTTATTTAAATTATATTTAAATATATAAAATTTTATTTTAAACAAAATTATACATATATATTCCTGAATGGATTAAGGGGTTTCCTGCCTTTTTTCTCATTCTCATTCACTTTGGACAATTCTCTTAAATGAAAGATAACATTTTATATTCTTATTCACATCTTCATCTTTGACCAGATAAATCTCTTCCCCTGCTGATACCTTTATATGTTGTTTCATTACACAGTTTTATTTTGAGGTAGGTAAGAAATGAGAATTTTTCTTCCCAGTTGATAAGTGAAAAAAAAAGAGAAAACTAGAAGTGCTAGGAAGAGAACATCCTTGCCAGGGATTAGGCAGGGGAGAGGGCAGCCTGATGTGGATTTTGCACTAGGACACTCGGTGGCTCCCTGGAGACCTCTGGAATTAAGTGGTGGCTTGTAGTAGAGTGTGAGCCCAAGGCTAGAGGAGGCCCTGGGTCCTTATGAGCAGCCCTGATGTAGTCAGCATTTACCACTTCCTGGACTGTACCCAGGAGCACCAGGGGTCCCGTTAGAGGGAGAGCCCAGAGCTCAGTCTTTCAGCTCTTATTCTCACCCAGAGACCATCCACTCTCTTCTCCCTAACAAGGCCATACAATGATAATCATAATGATTTTTTCCCATTCTTCCTAGACTCATTTCCATTTGGTTAAAAATGCACTTCCCCAATGATTCATTTATCATCCTGCTCCTGTATTTTATCATGCCTTCCCCAGCGCCCTTCCCAATGATGTGAAATTGTTATCCAACAAGACCCAAACTTCTCATACTCCCATATGATTGCATGGCACTCGCTCCATTTCCTTAAGTTATAGCAACAATTAAACTGTGCTTTAATTAAGTAAGCCCTACCCTCCTCTTATAACATCCCCATTCAGGCAATTTCCTTCAGGTAATTTCCTTCATTTTGATATTATTACTCACGCCTACTGGGGTTAGAAGAATATATGTGCCGGCACAGGATGAGATTTTATGTTGTCTTTGAATGTTGATTAATTACCCTGGCAACATGTGTAATTTCTACAGCTCTATAAAATCTAGCTCCTTATTTTCTCTCTCCAAAACCTCTTCTTCTGGGGAAGTAGAAAAGCAAGCCCTTCTGCCATTTTCCACCTGAACCGTAATCTGTGTACAAATCCCCAGACCCAGGAAAGAATTGATATTTATAGCTCTTGCTCTTACGCCCATCAGAAAACATGACAGACTGGAGGGCACCAGTTTTGAGTGCATACATGAAGCGCCATATTGTGGAATTCCTCAGATTCCTATTAAGTTACAGAAAATGTGAGGCAATCGGTATAATTCTGCTCTGTGTCAGCCTTGCAAACAGGAAGTGCTAGTATATTTTTCAGACCTGAGTGTCCTAAACCAACACAGTCAGGGGGCTCTCTCAGTCTGAGCTTCCTACCTCAGAAGGTTAGTAAGTATGCCTGAGCCCAGGCCCCAGTTAAGCCCCTGTCTCACAACTGGGAGTCCAGCTGGGCGTTTCTGCCCAGTCTACCGGAGACCCAACCCAGTAACTCTAGGGCACGAGAGGACCAACCTTCCTGGTTTACCGAGGACTGAGCGGTTTCCTAGGACCTGGCACTGATGCGGGGAGCGGGAATACCTCTGGGGACATCTTCAACGCCACAGGAATGCAGGTGCCCGTGGCTCACAGCAGAGATTCCGGGTTTACAGCAGCAGTTCTAATCTGGACCTCACAGCTGATCTGCACACTCTGGCACTGGACCCTTTGCCCCCTTCAAGCCTGACGCGTGCAGGGGGCAGGACTGAGAGTGAATGATCTCAGCTAGGGCTGGCAGAGGCAGGGCTAACCTCTTTATTCAGCAGGCCAGTGAATTCGCCTGGGGAGAAGAAATTGCAAGGCCAGTGTGCTAAGGTGCACAGTTGGACGTGAGCTGCCCAACTGCCTGAAGTGACCCAGGACCATGACTTGCAGCCTTTGGAGAGAACATGGTTGTTTGAGTCAAAAAGTGGTGGCAGCACATGTGAATTGTCTGAAACCTGAGAAAGAAATATTGGCACGCCTAGCATGGTTTTCAGTCAAACAGAACCGGCCCCAAAGCTAGCCAGTTAGGTCAGATATGTGGTCTGAACAGTGCTACCTGGAAAAAACACAAGACTGTGAACCGTTCTTTCTGTCTTCCCGGGAAGATCTGAGGCTCTCAGGAAAATGGACGCTCTGCCTCTTGCTTTAAACAAAGAACTCTCATTCCCTCGCTCTTCCCCAACATTTGGCGTTTGCGTTGCATGAAGAGCGATCAGGACCACTGTGGTTTTAGCAATGGATCCTGCTCCCCTGGCTGTGTGTGTGTGTGTGTGTGTGTGTGTGTGAGAGAGAGAGAGAGAGATACAGAGATACACACACACACACACACACACACACACACACACACAAGTACCTTAGCTTGGGCAAAGGCCTCCTTTGCTATGGATATTGATGCAAGTACAGCTCAAAGCCTATTTTCTTCCCCAGAAGTCATCACAGTACACATTTCAGCTTCTTTTTAATGTGCCTGTGTTCTAGAAGCTGAATGTCTCCAGTTGAGGAGAGCAGAGCCTGTTATTTTGCCCCAATCTACTGTCGAGCTATTGCCTGGAGAATTGATGCAAATCATATTGACTTTTGTTTCTTTTCTCCTACCCTTGCTTGTGGAGAGTTTTAGAGAATATGGCCACCCCGACAGACTGCTGTTCCTGATCAAAACTCCCCGGATTCTCTGGGCAGAGGGCTCACCCGCCAGCCAGCCGTTTGTAGAGGGTGAGAAAATGAAGCAAAATTAGCATCATATCCACACTCTTTCTTCTCCTAACAGGCCAGCAGCTGGCTCTTCCCACTGGGCAATTTTTCCCTTTTTCTTTGTGATTTGCCAAAGAAAAAAAAGGAAGGGAAGAACAATTAGGAACATCATTTAAGGTGTGTGTACCTGGTGGAGCCCTTTCAAGTGACATTCAGAAGCACTGGATCCCCACAATTCCTGTGCCCCAGGCCAGTCTGGCCCAGATTTCTTGTTTCAATGACATCCATTCTTTAGTTTCCTCATTGTGTTCTGGCCTCTTCTCAAATGACGGTACCCAGGGGATAAAACATTGCCCTTGTTTTTTCTTTTTGTCTTTATTTTAAGGGCAATTCCCCTAGTCCTTTTGTTTTCAACCATGGAAGGAATTCCTGTTCTCATCAATGGCTCTGCTGGACTAAGGCTAACCACAGGTAGATATGTGGACAGATCTTAAAGCTGGTGGCCTGAAATCTTTTACCCGTTATAGGTGAGCCCCCATCTAAAAATACTCATTCTGCGGAAACCTGAACTTTCAAACAGATTATGAAAGCACTTAAGAGATTCTTTACAAAAAGAATCCTCCCAAGATTGATTCCTGTAGGTAATTGCTTACAGATCATTCACTATAATTAAAGATTGGTAGAAGATTCACTGGAGAGGAAAAATTAATTTGAAAAGAAATTTAAAGTCAACCTGTCAGAACCATCAAAAATTAAAATCTCTCAGAAATGTAAATAAACCCTTGGGTTATAATAAAAACCTATGCTGAAACAGAATTTTGTATACAATAATTTAAGCCATATTTTTGTTTTCTAAAAGCTAGATTCTAATGGAATTTGATTAATCAAATGATTAAATCAAAGGCTCATCTGTAAGTACAAGGAACAAACTTGTGTGACCGTCTTATTACTTTCAAATGAAGACGTAAATGCAAATTAGCTCATTATCAGGCAGAAGGAGAAAAGAATGTTTCTTTCTATTTGGAAAAAGGCAGCCACAAAAAGAACCATGCAAGAGTTCCACATTTTTTTTCTCTTAAACTCCTTGGTAATTCTAATAAAGGAAAAATAGTATCTTATTGTTCTAATATGTATTTCTCCATCCATAAGAGAAAAATGTATTTTCACATGTTTATAGTCCTTCAGATTTTCTCCTTTTTGAATAGTCTTAAATTATTATTATGGTTCTTTTTAAACTTGTTTATAGGAGTAATTTCTGTATTGTAGGTCTATGCTATCCATTACTCTACCTACTAATCACATGTGACTGTTGAACACCTGTGGTTAGTCTGAATTGAGATATTCTATAAGTGTAAAACAGACGCTGGGTTTCAAAAACCTAGTACAAAAAACCCGAGTCTGAATGAATTAAAAAAACACCCAAACATAGAATAAGATCCAATTATATACTGTCTATAAGAGATGCACTTTAGATTTAAGGACACACGTAGGCTGAAAGTGAAAGGATGGAAAAAGTTATTGCATACAAATGTTAACCAAAAGAGAGCAGGGGTAGTCATACTTAGACAAAATAGACTTTACATCAGAAACTGTCACAAGAGACAAAGAAGGACATTATATAATGATAAAAGGGTCAATTCACCAGGAAGATAACAATTATAAATATATATTCACCCTATATCAGAGCAATCAAATATAGGAAGCAAATATTGATGGAATTGAAGGGAGAAATAGACAAAAACACAATAATAGTAGGGGATTTCAACACCCCACTTTCCATAATGTACAGAACATTCATACAGAAGATCAATAAGGAAACAGAGAACAACACTATATACCTGATGAACCTAACAGACATATAGAGAAAAAGCAATCCTAAAATTCATATGGAATCACAAAAGACCTCAGATAGCCAAAACAATCTCGAAAAAGAAGGACAAAGCTGGAGGCCTCATGCTTCCTGACTTCAAAATATATTACAAAGCTACAGTAATCAAAACAATATGGTATTAACATAAAATAGTTGTATAGACCAATGCAACAGAATAGAGAGCCCAGAGATAAACACATATATGATCAAATGATCTTCAATAAGGATACTGAGACTATATCATAGGAAAAGGATAGTCTCTTCAGCAAATGGTGTTCAGAAAATTGAACATACACATGCAGAAGAATGAAATTGAACCCTTGTCTTATACCGTACACAAAAATCAACTCAAAATGGATTAAAGACAAACATAAGACCTGAAACTATAAAACTCTTAAAAGAAAACATAGGGGGCTTCCCTGGTGGCGCAGTGGTTGAGAGTCCGCCTGCCGATGCAGGGGACACACAGGTTCGTGCCCCGGTCCGGGAGGATCCCACATGCCGTGGAGCGGCTGGGCCCGTGAGCCATGGCCGCTGAGCCTGCGCGTTCGGAGCCTGTGCTCCGCAATGGGAGAGGCCACAGCAGTGAGAGGCCTGCGTACCACACACACACACAAAAAAATCACCACATTACCTCAGCCATCATACAGAAATAAAAATACTACTGTTAAAAAAAAAAAAAAAAAAAAAAAGAAAACATAGGGATAAATTTTCATAATATTGTTCTTGGGAATGATTTCTTTGCTATGACATCAAAAGCACAAGCAACAAAACCAGAGAGAGAGAGACTACATCAAACTGAAAACTTCTGCACAGCAAAGGAAAAAATCGACAGAGTGAAAATGCAAGGCAACCCAGAGAATGGGAAAAAATACTTGCAAACCATATATCTGATAACAGGTTAACAGCCAAACTATAAAAGGAACTCCTTCAGCTCAATAGTAAAAAAACAAAAAAACCCAAACAACCTGATTTTAAAATGGGCAAAAGACCTGATTAGACAGTTTTTCAAAGAAGATATACAAATGACCAACAGGTATGTGAAAAGATGTTTAATATCACTTATCATCAAGGAAATGTAAATCAAAACCACAATGAGATATCAGTTAGGATGTCCATTATCCAAAACAAACGAACAAACAAACAAAAAACCCAACCATAAAATAACAAGTGTTTGGAAATTGGAACTCTTGTGCACTATTGCTGGGAATGTAAATTGCTACAGCCACCAGGGAAAACAATATGGAGGTTCCTCAAAATATTAAGTATAGAAATTCCAGTCGATCCAGCAATCCCACCTCTGGGTATTTATCCAAAAGAATTGAAAACGAGATCTCAAAGAGATAGGTATTTCTACTCCAGTGCTCATTGCGGAGTTATTTACAATAGTTGAGATGTGGGAACAACCTAAATGTCCATTGATAGAAGCAAACTGTGGTGTATGCATTCAATTAAATGTTATTCAGCCTTTTAAAAAAGGGAGGTCCTGCCATACTACAGCATGGATGAATCGTGAGGACATTATGCTAAGTGAAATAATCCAGTCACAGGAGGACAAATACTGCATGATTCTATTTATATGAGGTATCTAAAGTAGTCAAACTCACAGAAGCAGAAAGTGGAATGGAAGTTGCCAGGGGCTGGGAGAGAGGGAAATGGGGAGTTACTGCTCAATGAGCATAGAGTTTCCATCATGCAAGATAAAATTTTTGATTGATGTAGTCAAATTTTTAAAGTTCCCTTTAGGGCTTATGCTTTTAATATTATTCCTTGTATTAATCTTTTTAACAATATTCTATTTTATTCCAGTTGTCTTAAATTTATTATTTTTCTCTTGTTTTAATTTTATTCCATCTGGAATTGTGTGTGTGTTGTGAGATTTGTATAAACTTTTATTTTATTTTTTTTTAGTTTTGAAAACCAGTTGTCCCTATATCATTTATTAAACAATGGATCTGTTCCTCCACTAATTTGTTAAGCCACCTCTATCCTAAATCAGGTTTCCATGGTGTGCAGGGATGTGTTTCTGAGCTCTTTATTCTCTATCATTGATCTATTTGATCTATCTTTTACCCCCATGCCACATTGTTTCAATTGCTATGGCTTTATAATACATCTTATCCCTGGTCAGAAGCTCCTTGCCAACCCTCCTTGTTCTTTATTTTCACTTGCTGTTAGAACTTTTCAATTTCAGGATTGGCTCCCCTGCAGCCCTAGAAAGAATAAGTGCTGAACAGTCAGGCAGCTGACTCTCCTCTGGACCCTCCCCTGAGAGACGGTACATTGCCAAGCCCTAGACCTAAAGTTACGTGATCTGGTTCCTATCTTGGGAGAGAATCTGTTTCCTCTCCTGGCCTCTGGCAACTGGTCCAATGCAAGCTGTAACTGGAGGCTATGTCACATCCTCCATCCTCTAGTATAAAGCATGACCTTCACACAGCATTCTAGGAGTAGCTTCCCTGAGTACGTGGTATATATTTGCAGCTCCCACTGGACCACAAAGTGTTGGCCTCCCTTTACTGCAACTTACTCCCCCATCCATCTCTGAATGCTTGGGGCTCCCTCGGTTGCTGTTCACCATGATTCCCCTATTTTCAAAAACAGCTATACAGTTTTAATATCCTTTTGTTATTTTTATCCATAATTTCTCTGTATATTATTGCAGAAGGGAAGGTTTTCTGTGCACATTGGAGCCATCATTAAAAATTATAAAAGTATATTTATTAATATGGGGAGGTATTTTGATATATGTAAGGGGAAAAGAAATTAACAAACAGAACAAATGGATACTCTCATTTAAAATACTGACAAACATGGGACTTCCCTGGAGGTCCAGTGGTTAAGACTCTGTGCTTCCAATGCAGGGGGCATGGGTTCGATCTCTGGTAGGGGAACTAAGATCCCACATGCCGCGGGAGGCACAGCACCACCCGAAATAAAATAAAATAAAATACTGACAAACAAAATACGCTCCCATGTACATATATAAGTAGAAACTACATTAAGATTTTTGGGGCTGATTGGAAAAGACATAGGTTTAGGTTACATCTGATGACATATAAGAATAAATTCAAGAGGAATAATGAAAGGGAAACTTTTTGCGGTACACCGGCCTCTCACTGTTGTGGCCTCTCCCGTTGCGGAGCACAGGCTCTGGACGCGCAGGCTCAGCGGCCATGGCTCACGGGCCCAGCCGCTCCGCAGCATGTGGGATCTTCTCAGACCGGGGCACGAACCCGTGTCCCCTGCATCGGCAGGCGGACTCCCGACCACTGCGCCGCCAGGGAAGCCCGAAGGGGAAAATTTTAATGCTGCTCATTTAGTCCTTATGGAACTGCAAGGTCCTCATCACTGTTCATAACAGAGCAGTGACTCTATGCTCCAATCTGGCAAACTTGGAAGAGATGTGACCACTCATGTGACAATTGTGTGGCAACTTGCCTTGTCATTCCCCTCAGAGAGCTCTGCTTTGTTCTTTCTGTTATTCACAGGAGCCGGTTCCCTTCTGTCTTGTCTTTACTTCTGCCACTGCCTACTGCTGCAACCACACCTCTCTTTGCTCCCTTCTCTCACTCATAGTTTCTGCTTACCCACTGTTCCTACGGCCTCCTGGCTTCTGGTCACTTCTTTCCCTCCTTGTTTTTCTTCACCACTGAGCTTCTCTACCATCCACATCCATCTCTGTTTTGTTTTGTTTTTTCTAGCTCCAAAAGAAGGATCTGATTCGTTTTGTTCTTCATGATCCAGTATAGGGCATCCTTTTGGCTCAAAGTTCTGACAAGAAATCACCTTAGACTATCACAATATTGTAAATCAACTGTACTCCAATAAAAATTTTTTTAAAAAGAAATAAGTGAATTATAAATAAATAAAGGAATAAATGAATGAAAAGACCAAAAAAAAAGAAATCATCTTAGAAACCTCTGGCTTCCTGGTATCCGATCTGCATATTGCTGCCTTTGGGACAGTCACAGATGCCTGGCTCCATGAGCAATGATCAGGGCTGCAGAACCAGATGACACAAAGCATGAACACCCTTATGTAGAGGCTGCCTGTAACCACATGACTTGAGAAGATAAGGTGAACCTGCCTGGCAGCCACCTGGACCTCCAGTACATCCATTAAACCTTTAGGAGTTGTTACTATGAATGGGTGGGATTTTAACTTTCCTTTAATAAGAATAAAAATATTTCCTCATGTAAAATTTTAACATTTGGCAGAGTTAAATATATGTTCTTGCTTATATTTCTTTAAACCTTGCCTTAAAGTATACATTCTACTTAAATGGTGTCCTCTAGCATAATAACTTGACTAATAGCGTTGAAATGAGAATAGTAACGGATTGTTTTTGCTTAATATGATACAGTGCAGAAACATACCAATGTTTGTCTCCACCAGCCATGTGTATGGAAACCCAAGATATTTAAACTCCAAAGGATCAACATCCATCATGTGGTAGATTATCCACTTGGGAGAGGCTACCTAAGTGGAAATCAACCAAGGATTTGTCTTCAAGTCAAAATGATAAAATGACAATAATGATCACATCTGTTTTGTAAAACGTGGAATGATATGATTATGATGATGTGATGGCATCTCTCATTTGCATAGGAAATATAGTATAAAATGGAATTTTATACATTTCATCTTATTTGATTTCTATAGTAATTCTGTGTAGACAAGACATGAGTTATTATCCCCATTTCATAGTTGAGAAAACGGAACTGGGAGAGACTGAATAAAATTGTGGAGTACAAATAGGATTCAGAAATGTTGACTAAGGTCCATTGCTTTTCCCAGTATACTTTAAAATCCAGTAATAAAAATGTAAATTATTTCCATTGGGAAGCACCATTATAACCGTCTTCAGTCACTTGAATAATATGACATACATACACTTCAACTCACAACTATATTCCCGTATGTTCAATTGGATTCAATTAAATCCAGCAAAGATTTGTTTTCTTCTCTTCTCCCAGGTACATCATTTTCTTATAGAAGTGATACCTTGGAGATGTCCAGTCCCGACATTTTTACGTTCTTATTATCTGACACTTTGTTTATCTTCCTGAAGCACCTCTGGGGCAATGGCAGCACCTACTTTATCCAAACATGTTTGATGTACCTAAATCTCCACCAGCTGGGGAAGGAAGGAATGTTTCACATAAAATAGCCTTAAAGTATTAGTGTTAAATTCACTACACTATACTGCTGCCCAAATTTCCAAGACTCCCAGAGTTATATGTTCAATTGAGCATAAAACATATGTCAGGTTTGTATTGGACTGTAAATAACAGAAAATTTTACTACAATGACTTAGGCAAGTAGAGGTTGATTTTTTTCTTCGCATTCCAAGACACCCTGAGTAGGGCAGGCAGGCCTAGACAGGCACTGAAAGATACCATCAAGGAACCAGGCTATTTACATCATTCTGCTCTGCCTACTGGTCACAAGATGGCTGCTGCATCTCCAGGCATCATGTCCACACTCAAGTGGAAATACAAAGCATCACCAACTGCCTCCTTTTGTTTGTTTTTTTTTTTTTTTTTTTTTTTTTTTTTTTTTTTTTTGCAGTACGCGGGCCCCTCACTGCTGTGGCCTCTCCTGTTGTGGAGCACAGGCTCCGGACGTGCAGGCTCAGCAGCCATGGCTCACGGGCCCAGCCGCTCCACGGCATGTGGGATCTTCCCAGACCGGGGCACGAACCCGTGTCCCCTGCATCGGCAGGCGGACTCTCAACCACTGCGCCACCAGGGAAGCCCCCTTTTGTTTGTTTTTGATTTTTTTTTCCCAGATAAAAAGAACCTTTCCTAGAAATCCCTACAAAAGAGTTCCCCTTAGGTCTCAAGATTTCATAAGCTAGAGCTAGTTAAACATGGCAGCTCTTCTTTGCAAGAAAGGTAAAAATTGCCGAAATTGGGGCACAGTTTTGTCATGACTGATCATGATCAGGCACAATCCATCACCTGAGGCTGGACTCATGGCTTCTCCGAACAAAATCTATGTTTGTTTATGGTAATAGTGTGGCCCCTCATGAATCAAACATTATGTGGTGATGATAATGAATACCCAAATCCACAGAAAATGAGGAATTGAGGCCAGGTAGCCCTACTCCAAAATGTGGGATGAGAAGGTTGGTTTACCTTTTCTTGAACTGAGTGGAAAGGGGAAAGATTTTAAATCTTTGATTTGGTCAGTAAAAACATTTTTATGTATGCCCATAGTTTTAAAATAGATTTTACTGTCTGCAAAAAGGTTTTGGAGCCCTATAATCTCACAAGGCACAGAAGGCTACATTTGGGCCTGTCCCAGAGGGGATGCATTCTGAACAGCAATAGAACTGGTCTAGGATGGCAGCGCCAGGCAGCATCACGCTACCAAGAGGCTTATGACGATTCACATTACCAAAATGTCTGCGAGTCACTTTCATTACCCTTATTGACAATTAACTTTTATGGCAAAATGAAATAATTAAGCAACAGTAATTCTGGAGCACATAGCACTCCCTTTACTCTTATTAAAGGAATTCAGTGGTGCAAAGGCAAGTTTACTGAGTCTAGGGCTCTTTAATATGGTTTTTTTTTTTTTTTTTTTCGGTATGTGGGCCTCTCACTGTTGTGGCCTCTCCCGTTGCGCAGCACAGGCTCCGGACGCGCAGGCTCAGCGGCCATGGCTCGCGGGCCCAGCCACTCCGCGGCATGTGGGATCTTCCCAGACCGGGGCACGAACCCGTGTGCCCTGCATCGGCAGGCGGACTCTCAACCACTGCGCCACCAGGGAAGCCCTAGGGCTCTTTAATATGAACTAAGATGGTACGGAGCTAAGATTACGGTGAGAATTATGGTGAGTCACTGAATTCATTAGCAAAATTAACTTTCCGTTTGGCATTCAAGCTATTGCTTTACAAGTTATTTAAGATAATTAATAGAAAATGTGCTACAATAATGAATGGTATTTCAGTAACTTCTTTGCCAGTATGCATTGCAAAGAGCACTTGTATTTAACATTCCCATTTTTTTTTGTTTGTTTGTTTCTGCTCCTTGGAAGGAAGTTTGCCAGGAGCTTGCCTATATTTAACATCCTCGCTTGTTGACTTTGTCAAAGTTAACAGAACTCTAATTTGCCTCTCAGTCACTGTCTTACAGAACACTAAACCTGGGATTTAGGATTTAGGATTTCAGTGGTTTCCAACTGAGAAATGGTTACCATCTTGGTGAGAATATGCATTCTTGTGGTGGGGGACTGACACTCATATTGCAGGGAACTTATCATCCCTGGTCTCTGGGCACTAAATGCCAGTAGCATCCCTCAATAATCTGATGACCCCAAACACTCGCACCCATTCCCAGATATCCCTTAAGAACACAGTTAAGCCACAAACTGATATCCAGAGAATGTCTTGAATTTACAGATATCCACAGTAAGATGCTCAGTAACCCAGATTATATATTGATTGGTGGCAGAGGCAGTACTGGAACCCAGGACTAGAACTCTGAGTCGGGGGAACTTTACACAACAACAGGCTTTTTCTGTCACCTAATAGAAAGTTAATAATGTCCTCTCTTGTGCATAATAGCTATTTAATCAATATTTGTTGAATAACTGAGAATCTAATTCCATCAACAAAGGCGATGTTATTCATTAGGAGGTGGCCATCTATGAAAAATGGCACCCTTAATAAATAAATAAGGAAAGGTATTTTGCATTTGGGCTCCAACCAAACATTAACTGAAGAGGTTTTGCATTGCCTACAGGGTCAGACAAAGGGCTAGAATAATGTTGTTGAATATAGGTGTTTGGGGCCAAGGCAAAGTCAGTAATTCCATAAATGAGGCATCTGGGTGTCCAGAGAAGCATTTTGTACAATTCCATGCTTTTGGACTCTGAGCAAAGGACTCAGAAATATTTTCAGCAATACTTTCTCTACTTCCTTTTGCCAAATAAACTTTTATTTGGTAGTATTTCACTCCCTTGGCCAGGCCTTCTACCTTTATCATTAAAATGAGCACTAAATACTTTCCTTCACTAAATACTTACAGTATTCTTTTGCCTCCTTGCTAGCCACTAAAGTACACATTCTATTTATCACTTAGTCATTCCACACAAGTGGGCACAAGAGTCCCCACAATGTGACAGGCATGATGCTCAGTGTTGGAATACAACTGAAATATACAGCTCACAGAAATGTTACAACAGATGTGTGGCTCTGGAAAACCAGGTTCAAATTCCAACTCAGCCTCTTGAAAGCTCTTTAACTTGGTCATATTCCAACTCTGAGCCTCAGTTTTCTCATTTCTAAAAGTGAGGGAAACACCTATGTTCTAGAGTTATTATAGAAATTAAATATAAATTATGTGAAAATTCCAAGCACAGTGCCGGGCACATAAATTTCCTTTTGCTTCCAAAAGTTTTGTGTTCTGTGATAACTTTGCCACTGCCCTCAGCTAAGACTTTGAATGAGCTGCAAAACCACACGGTTTCCTCATCTGTCAAGTGAAGATGCTACCTGCCATAGCAACAGGAAACAAGGGGATTCATTCACAGGGGTATTATGAGATTTGAGTGATTTGACAGAAAAAAAGAGGTTCACATGGATCTTAATCCAAATTTTTATACTTAATTGAAACTTTAAGTGCACCTACTAATATGTTTAACTTATTTCAGATTCATAGCATTGAGTATAGAATTGGAATAACACAATCTCAATTCTGATAATGGCATATGCTTTGCATTAATTTTTTTAAAATAAATTTACTTATTTATTTTATTTTTGGCTGCATTGGGTCTTCATTGCTGTGCACGGGCTTCCTCTAGTTGCGGCGAGCAGGGGCTACTCTTCTTTGCGGTGCGCAGGTTTCTCATTGCAGTAGCTTCTCTTGTTGCGGAGCATGGGCTCTAGGCATGCGGGCTTCAGTAGTTGTGGCGCGCGGGCTTCAGTAGTTGTGGTACGCGGGCTCAGTAGTTGTGGCTTGCGGGCTCTAGAGCACAGGCTCAGTAGTTGTGGCACACAGGTTTAGTTGCTCCGCGGCATGTGGGATCTTCCTGGGCCAGGGCTCGAACCCACGTCTCCTGCATTGACAGGCAGATTCTTAACCACTGCGCCACCAGGGAAGTCCCCTGCATTAATTTTAAAGAACTAATTCTTACATGCTTTTGGCCAAAATAATCATATTCTCATTAATTCTATTTATATCACTACCACATTTAATCACACATAGAAAGATTTCTCTCTTGTTATTTTAAAATAAGCCCCCAAATATACATATATATATTATATCTCAATCCAGTTTTAAGACTGTATGATGTCACCGTGATCAATATCATTGTCCTGTGGTGAATGCAAATATTACTGGGAACTTTGTAAAATTAGATTGGCACAATAAAAATCCAAATATTTTAGAGGCTGACCTGGATTCAAATTCCAACCTCTCCACTGACTAGCAATGGAAACTTTAGAGAGGTTGTTCAAAATCTGTTTCCTCATTTCTAAAAGATTAGTGTGAAGATTAAATTAAATACTGTCTAGGAAACTCATAACAGGATTAAGTACTCACTAAAGATTTGATCCCATATCCAATAGCAGGTGTGACTCTTAGGCTAAGAAGGACCATTTCTTCCCACTTGGTCTGGCTAACTCCTACTCATCTTCCAAGACTTTGACCCTGGCATATCTTCTCTGGGCAGCTCCTGGCCACTACCAACCCACTCTGATTCCCAGCTGGGCCAGGCATCTCTTCTTGTGTTCCCCTGACACTTTGTGTGTATCTACCTCAAATCACCAAACACTCCAAATGAGTTGCCATATTTTACCTGTTCGCCTCTGCTGCTAGACGTAGAAGAGCTTAGAAAAGTCCAGGGACCGTTCTCACCCTTATACTCTAATTCCTCACACGCCATAGGTGTTATAAACATACACTTGATTTCAGAAAGTTGAATGAAATAAAGACACACACCAAGTTCTATAAAACCATGCCCCCAAAGTGTTAAAACACTTTTTCTTCCCCATCTTTTCACCAGCCATGAGAGCTGCAGTCTTATCACTGAAGCCCAGAACTTTGAAGTCATTTGATAATGGTGTTAGTGGTGCCAAAAAAGCAAATCAAAAGACTCTCTAAGGGGTTGTTCTTCTCCTGAATTTGAAAGCCAGTGTCCGAACACTGAGATCCTGTGGCAAGAAATGACAGTCCCTTTAGGACAAGTGAGAGAAATTTCCAGTTACTTCCTTCTTTCTGTAGTACTCTATGAGGCCATTTCTTCCCCAAAATGAATATGGGAGATAAAAGCAATGGTATGGCATATTTAAGATCATTATTCATTTGAGATCCTCATGGAAGTGACATGCGCTGTGGATAATTCTGTCTAAAACTGCCATCCTGTTGGTTACTTATCTCTCTAGCCCCTGCTTGGTTTCCTCTCTGGTCAAGGCAACAAGATAGGCATCTGAGGACAGATGGTGTGTTGTCTTCATGGAATAGGCAGTGAGGGAGAAGGGAAGAGAAAGTATCCGTTACTAACTTATTCTGCCAGCCTTTATGTATTTTGCATACATTATTTCATTTAATCCTCTCAAAAGCCCTGTGAGGTAGTTAAGCAGTTCATTATCTTGGTTTTACAGATGTAAGCCCACAGACTCAGAGACAGTCAGTAACTTGCCCAAGGTCACACAGACTGGAAGAAGCTCTCAGTGCCATATGGAGCTCCCACACAAGGAAATTTCTCAAGAAGTCACTAAGTTGTACACAGTTCTTTCATTCGTTCACGGGCTTAGAAGCCACACAGAGGGGTTGAGTCCCAGGCACAGAATACGCTGAGTGAATGTACAATTTGTGAGCACATCTGTTACTTAATCTTTTCCAGGCTCAATTTTCTTATCTGAAAATCCTGCCCCGAGATTGTTTGGTAGATGAAATAAAATAAAGCATGACGTGCTCAAGACAGTGCAACAGTGCTGGTACAGGACATTTAAATGTGTTTCTACTGATGAAGCAGTCCCGGTCCAGTGGGAGAGCCAGTGTCATAATCAACCCGCTGAGAAACAGCGAGCACTCTTTTAGTAATGATATAAACTAAGTTCTACAGGAATACTAATGAGGAAGTGAAGGATTCTGCCTGAGGGACTAGAGGGGGCTCCCAGAGGGGATGACATTTCAGCTGAGCCTTACAGGATCTGTTCAATTTCCCTGATTTGGCAGAGAGAAGTTGTACAGGGCTGTATCACAGGTGTGGGGAATGCTATAAACAAGGCTTGGGATGCTAGATAGGGGTCAATCATGGGGCGCATGGAGGGGGATGGCAGGAGATTCAGCTCAAGTCATAGGTTAGAGTCAGTGGGAAGAATCTGACATGTTGGGCTCCAGGGTTTGGGTTCATGCTGTAGGCAGTGGAGAACTGTGAGAACTTCCCAAGCAGGGGAGCCACGTGTTCTCATTTGCATACTGGAAAAAGAACTGGGGAGGCCATCTGGACCACAGATTAGAAGGGAGAGAGCCGGAGGCAAGAAGACCATAGTGACTCTCCAGAACATACAGGTTGATCAAGAGCATGGGAGGGGAATGGAGGGTAGGGCTCCCATCTGACGGGATGGATTACAAGTGTCAGTGATGCAAGCCTGTCCCTCATTTCTCTAGGGCAAAGCTGTTTAGTGTTCCACCTTCTCTTTCAGAATCAGAAAGTCTTATAGGTTTAAGGCAGTTCTTAAGAATTTGAGAAGTGAGGGGACGCTATAAAAAACAAACAAAAATAAGGGTAGCTTTGTGGGGTTTGCAGCAATGTGATGTGCTTGAGCTGGAGGGCCTTCTGACCTACTCTACGGATACCCCCAATAAGCCTTTAAAGTATAAACAGTTACTGGAGTTGCCATTCTGTAAACAGACTGTGAATATCATATTCCCATTTTCCCAGGCTCTGCATTCTAACATTCTTCTGGAGAATGTACGTTCGTCAAAATCAGGTCATTAGGAAAAAGAATACCGACAGAAGGGTTCTCTTCAAGAGTCATTTTACCAACTTGGCCCCCAAAACACAAATGGTAAGATTAGCAAGAATGTCCCAATACTGGGTGCAGCCAAACTCTGCAAGATGCTTAATGTCCAAGGATACATCTGGATTTTAAAGGTAGAAAACATTTGTTTTCAGATTTTTATATAAACCGAGAGATAGAATGCTAAGTGTACAAAATTTATTTTAAAGGTTGTGAACTGAAAATTTTAGTCCAGGACTGGGTTAAGAGCTGACAGGGAAAGATGTGAGTACATAATAAATAAAACATTCAAAGGGCAATTTCGGGTATTTCAAAGCATAGAAAAAAACAAACTATAAGGGGCTTCCCTGGTGGCGCAGTGGCTGAGAGTCCGCCTGCCGATGCAGGGGACATGGGTTCGTGCCCCGGTCCGGGAAGATCCCACCTGCCGTGGCAGCGGCTGGGCCCGTGAGCCATGGCCGCTGAGCCTGCGCGTCCGGAGCCTGTGCTCCACAATGGGAGAGGCCACAGCAGTGAGAGGCCCACGTATCGCAAAAAAAAAAAAAAAACAAACAAAAAACTATAATATTTGATGAATGGTGTCAGACATTAAGCTGTAGAAAAAACAAAAATCCAGATTCCTACATACTCATTAATCCAAAATAGACTCCAGATGGGAAATAAAAATATTAAAACAAAACATTTAAAAATGTGCTATGATTTTGGAATAAGGAAGGCATTCCTAAGTAGAAAATATACCTAAAAACCATAAAGGAAAAAGATTGATAATTTTGACAATATAAAAAGTAAAAACCTCTGCAAACATATATTAATAAAGTCAATATTAATATAATATATTTATGTTAATGTACATTAATGAAGTCAATATATTTATGTATTAGTAACATTATAGATATTATTATGATAAAGTAAGAAACAAACAGCAATCTGAGAAAAAAGGCATTTGCAACACATATTACCACCCCTCACTTGGCCTCCATACCTCTATCTGCAAGTGTTAAAAACCTCCCTAAAACCCTATATGCTCATGGCAAGGCTCCTTCTTCTCCCACCTTCAGCTCCCCAGCCCCCTCACCTCTACCCTCGTAGCCTCACCCCCATTTACCTCTTTGAGATCATCAGCACTAGTCTCCATCATGACCTTTATCCTGGTTCGTATCAATCACCTCAAGAAGCCCAGATTTCCCTCATTATTTGGACCCTTATCCCCATTCGGCGTACATCCCTCTTCTGACTGCACACCTCTAATTCCTAAAACTGTTCCACTGTGCTGTCACTCAAAAGCAGGTCTCCTATATGCTGAACTTCCTCTCTAAACATTCCCATCAGCTTCCTTTTTTTTTTCCAGTCCCGTGGCATGTGGGATCTTAGTTCCCCGACCAGGGACGTAACCTGCACCCCCTGTGTTGGAAGCGTGGAGTCTTAACTGCTGGAGCACAGGGAAGGCCCTGCTGTCAACTTCTTACTCTACTGCCCTGCTGCCCCTGAGCATAGAGCTTCCTCACAGCCCCAAAGCAGTCTGTAAAGTGTGTGTGTGTGTCCATTAAACATCTCTGGAAGGACATATAAGAAGCAGTTAACAGTTATTGTTTCTGGGGAGCAGTTCCAGGAGGTTGAAGAAAGGGAGATTTTGTTATTGTTATATTCTTTTCTCTAGTGTTTACTTTTCATGACATGTATGACATTTTCTTTTTTTTTCAAAGGAGAGAGAAGCACCTTAAAAGACAATGGTCAAGTTCTTTTCTCTTTTATAATTTCAATATTGTGTGTGTGAATCTATCCACATGTGCACACGCACGCCCACATCACCTTTCGTGCAGTGCATGGAGTTAAAGTCATTTGATATCAGTTAACAGATCCAGTTTTTTTGTTTAAAACTGTTTTCAGAGGGCGAAGACAACCTGTCAGGATAGTTGATTAAGTATTCCCTATCCCCCACGTACATATACATAAATTCAATAATAGAAAAATATTCAGACCATTTGTTTGGCATTTTGAAGACAAAGCAACTAACTAATCAATAAACAGCTTCTCATTTGTGTGTGTGTGTGTGTGTGTGTGTGTGTGTGTGTGTGTGTCTATGTGTTATTCTTTAGACAAATACTATATTTCGGGATTTAGATAGGTAAGTCTATTTTATCTGCCTTGTACCTACAATTGTCCAACACTGGATTAGGTCCTACAAGTAAACAAACTAAGTCTCTGCCTCAAGATGCTCATACTCTTTGAAAAGGTGGAAAGAACAATATAAACACAAAGGAAACAATATAAACACAATATAAACAGTCAGGAAAGATTTAATGGAAGAGTGAAGACTTGAGAGGCTACAGCAGAAATCAAACCACATAACCAACAATGAATGGCTTTCTTCTAACAGTTGGCCTTTGAAATCACAGTTTTAATAATCCATGTACTCCAGTAAATTATGACAAATCAGAATGCTACATTAAAGTGGACCCTGGGACAAAACTCCTTACCAAACCAATTTGAATTCAAATGGGCAGCAGTATACACAAAGAGAAGAAAATAGCGGATACCATTTCCAACATTGCTTTATAAAGATAATCAGCTTTTATTTATTCGGATATAAGAAGATACTGCGTAGTGGAAAATGGTAACTATTTGGGGATTTTGCTAAGGATGCAAGACTTTCAGGAGATTCCCTCCCTTCCGTTCACCCTTCCTGAATTATTATGCCCATTACCAACTCCATGTCTAAATCAGAAAATTACTCAAATGCAAATTGAACAGAGCAATTTATCTGTGACTGAAAATATCTCCGAGTTAACAGAGCTCCACTGATGAGATCTAAACAAGCCCAGGGAATCACGGTACCTAATTTACAACAGTATT
Source organism: Phocoena sinus (assembly GCF_008692025.1). NCBI lineage: Eukaryota > Metazoa > Chordata > Mammalia > Artiodactyla > Phocoenidae > Phocoena > Phocoena sinus. The sequence goes on from NC_045783.1 coordinate 22,780,608, forward strand.
ATTTAGCAACATAAATTTAACCACAAGCAATGTATATCGTGAAAGTCATAATAAACACCAGAGAAAAATGGAGGAAAAATAAGAAGTTACACAAAATGTGTTCCATTAAAAGAGAAAGGGATCACAGGACTGTCACATTAGTACTTGACACACCGTCAAATTTCAAACTGGTTAAAGTAATGAAACCAGCAAATTAAAAATTGTGATTCCATTCCTTTTCCCACTGCAGATTTACAAACAAGTAAATCAACTTTTTTGTGCGATTTAAGGTCTCTTGAAAGATTTCCACAGAAAACTATTTCTCCATCAACCTGTCATGGTGGTGAAAGTATCATTGTTAAAAATGTAAGGACTTAAACGTCTTTTGGTTTCCAAGATTTCCCTATTAAATCTCAGAGAAAACTGACTCTTCATCAGCTAATGTATCATCGGAAATGATGTATCCTAAAACTGTTGAAATTTGTAGACAAAAGAGAGCTTAGTAATGCAATTATTCCTTGTTCTCCGAATTTAGAGATGAGTAAATTGAAACTCAAAGATATTATCCAAGGTCATGAAGCCAACTGTTGGCTGAAATGGAACTAAAACTTAATGTTTTAAATTTCTAATCTAGTACCTTTTCCTTACTCTGTGCCTGTTTCTTTCCAAGGCTCTACAACAGTGAGACATGAGAGAGATACCCAGGGCAAGAAACAGGAATTGTAGGTGTGTCCCAGAAAGAAAAAGGGAAAGCACCATAAAGTAACATCACTAACTTCACAATTTTGCCTAGATAGGCTCTATTAAAAACAACTGAGGGCTGCCCTGGTGGTGCAGTGGTTAAGAATCCGCCTGCCAATGCAGGAGACACTGGTTCGAGACCTGGTCCGGGAAGATCCCACATGCTGCGGAGCAACTAAGCCCATGCGCCACAACTACTGAACCTGCGCTCTAGAGCCTGTGAGCTACAACTACTGAGCCCGCATGCCACAACTACTGGAGCCCACGTGCCTAGAGCCCATGCTGTGCAACAGGAGAAGCCACCACAAGAAGTCCCGCCCACTGTGATGAACAGTAGCCCCTGCTCGCCACAACTAGAGAAAGCCCTCACGCAGCAACGAAGACCCAATGCAGCCAAAAATTAAAAAAAACAAATTTATTTTAAAAAAAATGTATAAAAGTTGCCTGCTAAAAAACTAAATATGTAAATTTTAAAAAGTAAAAACAATTGAGTCTGGGAATTCCCTGGTGGTCCAGCTGCTAGGACTCTGCACTTCCACTGCAGAGGGCATGGCTTCCTTTGGTCCCTTGTTGGGGAACTAAAATTCCACAAGCCGTGTGGTATGGCCAATAAGTAAATTAATAAATAAAATTAAATGGACATACTACCTTTAAAAAGACCCACAAAAACCTGACTTTGGGGTTTGTTTTTTTTTCCCCATCAAATTCAAAGCCGACCAAAGTTGAAGCTTGGTGTTGGAAAAGTTGACACTGTGTACAATGTTTCATCATATTATTGGTTGTAGGTGATCTTAGTTGACAGTACCTACAAGGTAAAATCCCGAAATTAACACGATTTATTGTTCTCCTGGCCAGAGTTGCTACTGCCCAACTTGATCACTCACCACTTGCAAGACTAGGTTATTATACAGAGTCTATATGTACTTACTCCCCTGTGGTAGTGCGATGCTGGGTTACCTAGTAGGTACACTATATAAATGGTTGGGAAACTAGCAAAGCAGAGGCAGGAAGGAAAATGGAAAGAATTTGATAGTTGATATTTTAAAAAAATCAAAGTAGACTTCATTTAAGAAAGTCAGAACATTGTCAGATGGCTTTATACCTATTTTATAGCTTGGTGTTTCATTTTAAATTCATATGGCTGAAAGGTTCCATAATCGTTTTTAGAGCTCAATGCCACGAAAGCATTTAAACTAGAACTTCTGGTCAGGATGACTCAGTGTCTTCATGCTTTGCTGCATTCCCTATGCCTCACTCTCAACCCCTCATCAAAATCAACAATGACAGACAAATAAATGGGTATAGTCAATGTAAGAAAACAAGATAAATATCTCTGTGGACCAGAAGCAGAACAGGACCTCAGAACGGTGAAAGAGACAGAAGCCCCAGCCCCACTAGGATCTGGGTCAGGAAGCCAGCAATGGCACCTGAGGAGTCACAACTTCAGAATGACAAGGATAAACAGTGCTTCTCCCTAGATGGACCTGGAGCCACATGGATGGAGAGCCCAGGGACTAGGATGGGGTCCTCTGTTCTTGACAAGATGCTGAACACAAATGCTGCCACCATCTGCGTGGAGCCATGACTTTATGGAAACTCAGGGCTCTGGGAGAAGGGAGAACAAACCAGTCCTCAACTGGAGACTTAAGTTTTCCTCTTGGCTCCGTGGAAGGATCTTCAGTACCCCCGAGGTCACCGTGTGCCACTCTTCCCCAAATTTCATTATGATAGATCTGGTTTGTTATAGAATAGTGAACACTTTCTTAGTCCAATCAACAAAAGTCCACCAGGGACAAACCTATAGTCCAACAAAACCAGGTTTATTTACTCATTGCTACGAGCAAGACAGCACCCCAGAGAAACTGTGAGTGTCTCACCAAAGGGGGAAATAGGGTTAGCATAGGATTTGGACAAGAATGGAGTTTAGGCGAAGTTTAAATGAAGAGGGTGTTTATTTAAACCATCCTAACCATTTTGGTTTTTGTTTTTTTTGTTTTTTGTTTTTTTGTGTGGTACGTGGGCCTCTCACTGCTGTGGCCTCTCCCGTTGCAGAGCACAGGCTCCGGACGCGCAGGCTCAGCGGCCATGGCTCAAGGGCCCAGCCGCTCCGCGGCATGTGGGATCTTCCCGGACCGGAGCACGAACCCGTGTCCCCTGCATCGGCAGGCGGACTCTCAACCACTGCGCCACCAGGGAAGCCCCATCCTAACCATTTTGAAGTGTATAGTTTAGTGGCATTAAGTACACTCACATTGTTGTGCTACCATCACCACCCTCCATCTACAGGACACATCATTTTGCACAACTGAAACTCTGTAGCCATTAACCATTAATTCCTCATTTGTGTTCCCCCCTCCGCACCCCTGGCAGTTACTCGTACTTTCTGTCTCTATGAATTTGCCTACTTAGGTACCTCAAGTAAGTGGAACCATACAATATCTCTCCTTGTGTGACTGCCTTGTTTCACTTAGCGTCATGTCCTCAAGGTTTATCCGCACTGTAGCATGTGTCAGAATTTCCTTCCTTTTTGAGGCTGAATAATATTCCATTGTATGTATAGACCACCTTTTGTTTTTCCATTCATCAATCGATGGATATTGGGTTGTTTCCATATTTTGGCTATCAGGAATAATTCTGCAATGAACATTGACGTACAAGTATCTGTTTGAGTCCCTGTTTCCAAAGCTTTGGGGCATATATCCAGAAGTGGGAATTGCTGGGCCATCTGGTAATTCTGTGTTTAGGCTTTTGAAGAACCACCAAATTGTCTTCCACAGCAGCTGCCCCATTTTACATTCCCACCAGCAATGCATGAGGGTTACAATTTCTCCACATCCTTACCCACACTTGTTATTTCCATGGTTTTGATTATAGGCATCCTAGTAGGTATGAAGTGGTGTCTCGTTATGGAATGAAGTGCTGTTTTGATAGACTCAACACTAAGCAGGCCTGTGAATAAAATGGTCAACACCAGGCTAGGACTGTGAGGTGGACTCAGGGTCTCATTTCCTTGGAAACTGCAAAGTTAAGTTAAAGTGCAATGTTGTGTTCAGAAACCCCATATCTGAGCCTCGGTGCCTGGGTTGATCATTGAGGCTGCTTGTCTGCTGCAGAATGACTTAGATCTTCCAGGCAAAGGCCCATATCTGAGCCCCGGTGCCTGGGTTGATCACTGAGGCTGCTTGTCTGTTGCAGAATGACTTATAGATCTTCCAGGCAAAGGTGGAATGCTCATTCTTCCTGATATAATTTCAAACTGCAAAATCTCAGACAGTCTGCGATTTTAGAAAGCAAGTTTTCACAGTGAATAAGTAAAAGAAACACCCCTCTAAAAATGGGGGTGGTTGTGAATTTTTACAATGGCAGAGTGTCCTTGGGAGAAATATTGGTTACTCTTCACTTTGCAGCTGGCTTTATCTGTTACCTGTTAGCCCAGAGTGACGAGTAGCAGGGCAGATATTTTATTTACTTTCTTAGTCTGAGCTTTTGCTTTCTCAACATCAAGGATATGATAGAGAGCAAGGAAAAAATAAGTCATAAATCAAAAGCTTCCTACTCAAAATGAACCTACAAACCAAAATTCCAAATCTCATAAATATGATGTGAAGAGAGACAGCCACCTAGCCACGGCCACATCGGCGACACCGATGACAGATGTGATGTGAGGGTCTGCCTACCTTACCATTAACTAGCAGCGTGGCTTAGTGAATTACCAGCTTTTCTCCAGTGATTTATTTCATCATGTACAAAATGGAATTAACAACATGACCCACTCAACGATCTTGTTATTAGATGATTCAAGGAGGTAATATGTGAGAAAGGCTTAACATTTCAACATGACTTTCAAAGACCTGGTATCACTATTAGTGCCATTTCTTCTCCTCTGAACAAAATGTTTGGTGGTATTGCTCCTCCGGCAAACAAGATCATCTGTTCTTCTTTCCAGGTTAACTGAGACACACGGAACATTTTCTTCATAACCCTAAGCTGTAATATCAGGGCAGAGTCTGGGCGGGACCTACCTCTAGCATCCTCTTCCCTAAAACCTCTTCTGCTCTTCTGCAGGGTTATTTCACCCACTTAGACTGTATTTTTATGGATTGAGATATGGTTGGTAATCTCTTGCTATTTCAGCCATTGTCCTTTAAGTAGCAGAAATGGATAGTGAGCTTGTGAGCCTCAAGTGCCAACTGTGAATTTACATCCATCACTACATAATTAGCAATTAGCTGAGCACAATAAAGGGAGATCCTGCTACCAATACCTCTCCACACCATCCAGACTGGGGCGTCATGCTTACCTCTGCCTTGCAAAGTGCAAATTGGGAACCATCCAGGTATTTAGCAAGAATAAAATACAACATTTAAATGAACTGCTTAGAGATGATGATGGGGCAGCTTTTATGCAATATAGTCAGGGCTTCTTTGGGGACCTCATTTTCATTGAAATCCAGCTTCCTGAGCCCCGGCTGACTCCCTAAAGACGTATTAAAGATATTTTCTAAATGAAGGTGGGGCATTATTTTGGGTAATGACTTCAGACCCTAGGCTATAGTTAGCGGCTGATGAGGAGACCTTCAAGCTGAAAGCTAATATCTAAGAGGGGAACTGATCGGCCCTTTTCACTTTGCTTCTTCAAGGCTGAAAGCCAAGTAGAGCAGCTCCTTGCTGGCAGGAAAGGTAAAATAGACCAGTATGACCAAGGCATCCTTCAGCTTTGTGATTAGAGTAATAATCACTCTGCCCCCTAATTTTCCTGCCACTGCAGGAACTATAAATGGCATTCTGTGAGGCCACAAATTGCTATGGAGCACTTTGTACATGAGGGAAATTCTACTATTGTGTAAATGGATCGGTTCTCACCTGAAAATTACTGGCCTCTCTCTGACAAAGTGATGTAGGAGGCCTTGTTATTGCTTGCTGGGTTGTGTAAAATCCAACTAATTTTACAGGAAAAAAAGCTTTCTCTACCTTATGATCCCTTACAATGGGGGCTGCCAATTTTTTGGTCAAACTAGTGAGTGAAGCAGTGGTTCTTTTCTTCCTTTTTCTCTTAGGAATGGTCATCTCCTGAACTGTCATTGTCCAGGAAAAGAGAGTCAGTTCCCCTCCGAGGAATCAGCTGAGAGAACATTTTTGTACTCTTTTCCACCATGATTCTAGACCCAAACCCTCTAAAACGTACCCCCCACCCCCAAAGCATACCTACCTTCCCTGTCTCTACCTCATCCACACATCCACACCCACCCCACACAAAGATTCACTGTTAGGAAAATCCTCACACTCTCTCTAGGCAGGTTTTCTTGGGCTATCCACAAGAGGTAAACACATCCTTCTTTGCTCCTACACTACCTTGCTCACGCTTCTGAAGTATCTCAGCACACTTCGCCTAACAATTTGTCTCCCCACTAAACTGTAACCTGCTAGACACCAGAAACCATACTGATTACATCTGACTTTGCATTCCCAGCACAGGCCACCATGCCTGGCACAGAGTTGGTTCTTAATGAATGTTTATAGTTGAATATACCTTCTAAGTCATAATTTACCTGTTCTTTTATAACAGGCAATTTAAACATAGTTTTAAGATACCGATTTAAGAAAAGATGGATAGACTTGCTTCCTAGGTCTATGCTGTAGACCTCTGGGCTGGGCAAAGCGGGTGCAAAGAGAACTAAGACACTGCCTACATCCCTAGAGGCTCACAGCTCAATGGGAAACAGACTTGAAGCCACATCATCACAATACTGGAATGGAGAAGTAAATCAGTGCTAAAGAAGCACAGTGGGAGTGGCCAACTCCATCGGGGCCAACTCGAGAAGATTTCACAGTGAAGATGACTTTTAAAGGGGTCTTGAAATATGGGTAAAATTTTCCATGTATTGGAGGATGGAAGGCATCCTAGGGCAAGAAACAACTTCTGAAAATAAAACTTTCAGGTCTAAAAGGGCCGTGAAGAATGCACTTTTAGGGCTGTGTTGCTGTCCCTCTTACTTGTGTGTACACCCACCCAATCCCCTCCCCTCCCCTTCGCATCCCCTCTCTCCAAGCACACTCTGTGGGCTTTCAAAAAGAATCTCTTCCAGTGAGGGGCGTTGAAATGGGTGAAGGGGGTCAAAAGGTTCAAGCTTCCAGTTATAAAATAAACAAGTCCTGGGGAGATAATGTACAGCATGGTGACTGTTGTTAACAATAGGTGTATTGCATATTTGAAAGTTGCTAAGGGAACAGATCTTAAAGTTCTCATCACAAGAAAAAAAATTTAGTATCTATGCATGGTAATGGATGTTCACTAGACTTACTGTGGTGATCATTTCTCAATGTATATAAATATCAATTCATTATGTTGTACTCCTGAAACTAATATGATATTATATGTCAATTACACCTCAAAAAAAAAAAAAAAAGGAATGTCTTCACAAGTATTTCAGAGTCTTGTTTGTCTTTCCTGCCCTGTATTTGGGAACTGTGGGTCCCAGTAGGCAGGGGTAGGAACTGTGTAGGGGGTCAGTTCACTTACATCACAATTCTCAGAAGGGAAGGAAAAACCTCTCCCCTCAACTATGAATGAGATCCCTGAGTGCCTTGTTCCTGGTTGCTTGTTTGTAGAATCAGAGATGCTTCTTACCAGAGAAGCCTTTAGAAGTCACCACCTCTGCCCCATAGGAACATGCTAACCCAGCCCCTCCACACTCCTCCCCTCCCTTGTGTGTATCTGACTTTCTGAGCTTCAAAGGCCCTGGGGAAAATTCCAGAGTATCACTAGAGAACATGCTAGAGAAAATCTCACATGAGAATAAGAATGTAGCCTAAGTTCCTACCAGTGGAAACCAAGGTATTATCTTTTGTCCTATTTTTCTTCCTCGATGCCATTTTATCATCTACTCCGATATCTGAAATGACCTCTCACAAGGCCCTGAGGACAGGACCAGGTACAGGACAGTGTGTGGTAGCATCACGTATTTTAAAATTCTGGTTAGGTTATGCTTTTACATCCAGGCCAACGTTAAATATGTTCCTGAACTGCACCTTTTAACTGCAGCCATCCTGGTTTAAGTGGCCTGGAGGGAATATAATAAGCCAATTTGCACCGTAGACTAAGATACAACTGTTAGCTACTCATCAACTTTAACAGACTTTGACCTATGAGAGTCCGGATTCAACTCCTATATTTTGTGTCTCTCTTACCCCGTTGGGTCTCCCTCTGACAGTTTTTCAATGCTCTCATCCACCCCATTCACTGTTCAAGGCCTCTGCAGGGGCACCTCACCTGGAATTGACCTTGTTCCCTATACCAGTGATTTTCCAACCTGGATGTACAGCAGAATCACCTGGGGAGTTTGTTTTTACTTCAGTTCTAGAACAGATTGCTGGTATTTGTTTTAAGGCCCCCAGACAATGCTATCATACAGCCAGAGTTGAGAATCATTGCTGTAGACAGTGTTTTGTTTCGTTTTTAAGCTTTTGAAAGCTGTAGAACTCTGTTCAAATGAACACTATACCAAAACCCAAAGTGTAAAGGAAATTGGAGCAGAGTTTCTTTGGTTGATGAAGTGTAAGTGTGGAAAGGAACACACATCCATAGGGGACTCCGTAGGACTGTCTAAAAGCCTTCATGGATCTCTATCCACTCCATCAAAATGTACCTTCCCTGAAAGCCACTGCATTCAACCCATGGGCCTGCAAACTTTTTCTGTAAAGGGCCGGTGAGTAAGTATTTTTAGGCTTTGCAAAGTCATATGGTCTCTGTTGCAACTACTGCACACTGCTTTTGGCCGTGAAAGAGCCACAGACAATAGGTAAAATAATGAGCATGGCTGAGTTCCAATAAAATTTTGTTTACAAAAGCAGGCTGAGGGCTGGATTTGACATGCCAACCATAGTTTTCTGACTCATGTCTTAAAGCATTGCCCCCTTCTAAATGATTGATTGCTAATCTTATAGACTAAGCGTACTAATGTTTTTCTTCCATCCAAGTTAACGTCTATGCTCGTTAAGTTACGTGTGTTTTAATTGGAGCCCTCTGATAACAGCCCCCAAAACCAAGAACTGGACTTCCTAGATGGCTTTGGTAGAACCGAGCCAAGCGAGGAATTATTTGGTGGAAGGTGGCAGGCCTATGCCATGGGCTAAAGTGGGATGATAGTAACTCAATCAATAGTCTCTTCTGAACTGGAGTTTAAAGAGTATGGAACAGAGGTCCCTTCAACCTCCTGGAAGTACCTGGCAGGAGGGCCCTGATCAGGGGCAGTGATAGCTGTAGTGATCTTTGCTTCCTTTATCAGATAATAGTGATAGTGTATTGGGGTAAAAAATGCCCTTCCAAAGTCTGCCACATTTGCTTGTAAGAGTCTTTGTGTTCGGGCTTCTCCTACTTGAAGGATCACATCCAGTTCAGCTCAGAAACAAAAGCTGAAGGCAATGCTCCAGGAAGGCTGTAAGTGCTCCTACTGTAGAGGCCACATAAAATGACGTGGGGCCATTCAGAGTGTGGGGATTTGATTCTGCCTGTCAACAGTTCTGCAGGTGTATTTACCTTTGTGCTGCCCGGGCCTGGACTGTGTTTCCCTTGGGCCACGTTTAAGGATCAACTTGTCCCGCTCCGCCAACAGAACAGTGTTCTTTTCCCTGGTCACGCTGCTCCTGAGGTGCTGGAGCTCCCTTATTAAAGAGCATTTTTTTTTTTTTTTGCAGTACGTGGGCCTCTCACTGCTATGGCCTCTCCCGTTGCGGAGCACAGGCTCCGGACGCACAGGCTCAGCGGCCATGGCTCACGGGCCTAGCCGCTCCGCAGCATATGGGATCTTCCCGGCCGGGGCACGAACCCGCATCCCCTGCATCGGCAGGTGGACTCTCAACCACTGCGCCACCAGGGAAGCCCTATTTTAAGAGCATTTTTAAAGACCACATTCTTTTTTATTGCTTTCTGTTTCAAATCTACTTGACACTCACTTTTCTTTCTCACTCAAAATGCCTGATTTTTTTTTATCTATAGCCCCTTGTAAATGAGAAAAGAAAATAAATGTTGAAACTAGTTAAAGATATGAATGCTGAAGTATTTGTGGAGAAGTATGCTGATATTTGCAATTTACTTTGAAATGCAACAAAAAACTGAGATAGGTTGATAGATGGATAGAAGGGTAGATGGGTACCTGATAAAATAAGTAGAGTAAAATGTTAATGGTAGAATGTAGGTATACGATGTTCATTGTAAAATTCTTGCAATGTTGCTATAAATTTGAAATTTTCATAAAATGTTGAAAAAAATAAATGTTGGAATATTTAGAAAAAAATAATTTCTTCACATAAATTATGCCAATGCTTGAGTCAAGACTCAAAGACTTGGACCAACATATGAGAATCAGTCTGTTTGGAGTACTAATTATGAGTAACCCTATTACCAAGAAGCCTAATTAGATTCAAATCTTTTATTCCATCATCATGGTTATGAAATTCCGTTAAACAGCAAGTACTAAATGAAGCGTTCTAGGATCAGCATAATTTATTCTTATTTTTCTCTTTCATCCCTTTGGCTCTCAGGTGGCCAGAATTGGATTTTCTGTAATCCTTGGTCACACTCTCATTATTGGCCCATGGTTGACCCATTTCTGTTTATTCATTATTTAGTCATTTGTATTAAACACCTGTAAATCCACCACCCAAAATAAAAGCCAGAGTCTTGAAAACCCATATCTGACTACATCGTCTCCCCAGCCCATTCCACACCACCCTGAATTCCATGGCCATCATTCCCTGCTTTCATATGTGTACGTGTTCTTTGTATATCCATACAGTCCTTTAAAAATATTTTTTAAATTGCTTTTAACTTTGTAAAAAGGGTATATTCATTTTGGCCAGTCTTCGTTTTTCCCACTTAATATTATTTGCAGAGATTTATCCATACTGTTGCAAAATTGCTGTGGTTCATTTGTTTGATTACTATATAATATTCCATTATGTGAATCTACCATTTATTTGTTCCCTTCAGTTATAGACATTCGGTCCCAGGTTTCAATGTTACGAACATTCTTATATGTATCCCCTGCTATATATGTGCAGGAATGTATCTTGGCTATTTGTCTATGAGTAGAATTGCTAGGTATTAGGGCATTAAAAAGGTTCGACTTTAGGAGGTAATATCAAACTGTTTTCCAAAGTGATTGCACCAATTTGCACTCCTCTCCCCTACATTAATATGGTCTCTGTTCTTAGACAACATTCAATACAGTGGAATATAGGAAAATATAATGAAATGATTTAATATTACACATACATAAATGGAGTGAATAATGAAATAAAATCTTTAAGATATGCCTTTTAGTGATGAGGAAGAAGTGATAAATGGATTTGTCTCCCCCTCAGTTGCTACTCATTGGAGTTACATCTAGATAGATGTTTGCATTTCTCTCCTTCCACTCCTGTTTTCTTAGTTTTGAAATTGTTTGTTCTATGTGAGTCTCTTGGGTTCCTCTTCACCTTAGAGGCTGTGGAAATGTTTTAACCTTTTATTCTTTGGCAAAACTGGAAGCCCCTTCCTACAATTTTTTTCTTCAGCATCAAAAAGCATTAACCTCCCACTCCCACCTCTTCCAATAGTTGTTGGTCCTTCTTTCTCTGTCAGTTTTTCTCTGTCCAATGAGAGGCTTTGTGCTTGGAGGTCAGAGGTGCCCAATTCATTTACTTTGTTATTCAGTATCCTGAGAGCTTACCTGGGCCTCTGGCTTTGTTAAAAACACTCCCTGCTGGTCACAAATTGGTGTGATTCATTTTATAGCTAATCCAGGTACAGTCGGGCTGTTAGTGTCCTGCTGGTGTCCAATCTGTCTAATATCTGGACAACCAACCCTGAAAATGGATGGTGTTGGGGCAGCAGTTGTGATAGGCCCGTGACCATACCCCCACCCCCCACCCCTACTAAGAGCTTTCAACATTTATTCTGCATATCAATTCACCCGGACAGCAGAGGAATCCACCACCTCTGGGGCAGGTGTGAGGGTCACCTCAGGTTCCTGGGAGCCGGTGTTCAGTATGCTGCTCTACCTGCCTACACCAAGGCGGGTCTCCTACACCAAGGCGGCCTCATCAGATAGCGAGTTTCATTATGTGCTGTCCACTGGGGACTCTCCTAAAAGCAATAAATTCATTTCACTGTGCTAGTCTCTGGACTATTAAAGCACTTTAGTCCTGTTTCTCCTTTAAGCTCCCAGGAGCCAAATATTCACTCTGACAAATGCTATTCATTACAAAGTTAAGATGACTTTGACCGTTTCTCTCCCATATAATACAATGAAGACGCTTTGTCCTGGATTCATCTACAGCCTGACAGTATTAGGAATAAAAACATGCCAAGGCAGGCAGTCTGTTCTCCAAAATGGACTGAAATTACCTCTAGCTAGCTATGCCTTGCTTAGATAAAGAGTAGCTGAAAAAAAATAGTTTTCTGCTCATTTTTAATATCCTGGAAGATATATTGCTTAAGGGTGGATGATCAGAAAAAAAAATAAAGTAGAAAAATGAAACATCATTGGAATATAAAAAACATCAAATCCCTTTCACTCCTCTTTTTTTTTTTTTTGCGGTACGCGGGCCTCTCACTGCTGTGGCCTCTCCCGTCACGGAGCACAGGTTCCAGACGCACAGGCTCAGCGGCCATGGCTCACAGGCCCAGCCGCTCTGCGGCATGTGGGATCTTCGCGGACCGGGGCACGAACCTGTGTCCCCTGCATCGGCAGGCGGACTCTCAACAACTGCGCCACCAGGGAAGCCCCCTTTCACTCCTCTTTAATGCACAGATATTTTCTCCTGCCTTTTCTCCCCAGGCTGAGAGTTAGCAAATAAATGGGGGAATTTGGTGGAGTTATAGAATATCTCCAGAGCTGGACACAAGGAAGATCTTGGAAAGATCTTGGTGATTGATTGATTTGAGCAGAAATTATAGCTATATTTGATTTATCATCAAAGTCCAGCTGTGGGTCCAAATCACGCTTCTAACACATACCAGCATCGGGTAAATTTTTAAACCTCTGGTATGGGGGCCTCTTTCCCCATCTATAAAATGCGAGAAATAGTACTTCCATTATAGGTTTATTGTGAGAACTACATGAAATAACATATGCAAATCTCCTAACCCAGCACTTAACATATACAGTAAGAAAAATTTAATATTTATTTCCTTTTCTTTTTCCTCCCTCTTCTGTGGAGAGCTAAAGAGAGAGGCAGGAGAGAAGAAGAAGAAGAACACAGAGGTAGATTGTTGTTGAGTCTCAGAGAGAAAGCTCTGTCCCACAAATTTAACTTCAGAGAATGTGATCTCTCTTCTGTCTACACCGACGGCATTAAACCAAATAACCACAGAAAATGTGATCACTGTGTTTGATGCAGGAATGAGGTTGCAGATATTTCAGATAAAAGCTGCTAGAGGAACTTCTTTGTAGTCAGAAGTTGGAGGAGAGCTTTGCAGCCCACGAGACCAGGCTTGCTCTGGTTTTAAGTGTAACAGATCATCCTGCCCTCTTTATGCATCCTGGGCTTTATAGCTGTGTTTTGGGTACCAACTTCCCGTCTAGTTTCATCTTAATCCTCCCCTTCATTTCCTTTCTCTTTCACCCACGAATCTTCTTGATTTCCTTGCTTATTTTCTGCATTGTTGTATGCTAGGTACTGTTGCAAACCACCTTGTACCCTATCTGATGACTTTGTTGATTAATTAAAACTTGGCTCTCCTGCTTTTATCCCCACAGCTCTGCACCAGGCTTTTCCTTTGCACGCCTGATGGGAACAGTGGAGGCTTGTCTGCTCTAACAGCTAATGTCCGGTCTCAGGAACAAAGGGAGTCTCTGTTGCTTCCACAGCTGTGGCCAGCCCCATCCCAGAATAAGGAGAGATTTGGGCTGAACTTTCCAGAACACTGGAAAAAGCCCCCCATCCGCCAAGAAAATAACAGCCAAGTCATTCATCCTCTCACTTGTCTGTCCAATTAGAGACATTGCTTTATAAATAATTATTTTTCTAAAAATGTTTCCATCCACTCTCTTTTAGTAGAGTAACTTTAAAATACCTGATATTATCAACTCTGAGGAGTTCCTTGGAGAGTGTGCAGGATCCATCACGATAGGAAAAACTATTTTTTAGTGCCTCTTTTTAAAAAGAAAAAAATGCCTTCTTAAACCCTGGAATTACTTTTGAAGGACACCATTAGAATACCATAATGGGGGAGGGAAGGAGAATAAGGATAAATAAGAGTTTTTCCAATTAAAGTTGTATATTTGTACCTCAATATGTTCAAATAGTTCATCAATTATTTTTTAATTATTTATTTATTTTTGGCTGCGTTGGGTCTTCGTTGCTGCGTGCGGGCTTTCTCTAGTTGTGGTGAGCGGGAGCTACTCTTTATTGCGGTGCGCGGGCTTCTCCTTGCAGTGGCTTCTCTTGTTGCAGAGCACAGGCTCTAGGCATGCACAGGCTTCATTAGTTGCAGCACATGAGCTCAGTAGCTGCGGCACGCAGGCCCTAGAGCATGCAGGCTTCAGTAGTTGTGGCTCTCAGGCTCAGTAGTTGTGGTTCGCGGGCTCTAGAGTGCAGGCTCAGTAGTTGTGGTGTACAGGCTTAGTTGCTCCGTGGCACGTGGCATCTTCCCGGACCAGGGATTGAACCCATGTCCCCTGCATTGGCAGGCAGATTCTTAACCACTGCGCCACCAGGGAAGTCCCAGTCCTTCAATTATTAACTGACTGGGAAAGCTGCACCAAAACATACAACACCGGAAGGCATTCACCCAAACAGGTTCTATTTATTGAACGTTGTTTGCTATCTCTTGGCAGCTCTGTCTTTTGGGATGTTGTCTGGAAGTCTCCCTAAGGTATACACTGTCGAGGGGAGATATCTTTGTTTGGATTTTTCAAATAAAAGACTGGCAGACACCCAAAGGCAAGTATGCTAACTTCAGATCCTTAGAGAGATCAAAGCAAGGTATTCAGCAGCAAATCCACCTATGCTGAGTCCCTTCAACTTGTTGAATCAGTTCAGGACTCTGATTTAGTGGTGAGGATTAGACCTGTAATGCTGTGGTGCGTTATGATGAAATTCAGAGCTTAACATACTGTGAGTGTGAATCGAAGGACAGATATGAGTAGAGAAGAAAATTCATGGTATTTAAGATGTGAGCTGGTGTTGTCCATTCTTGGCAGCATACTGAACATTTCTTTTTATCCTAAAATCCTTTAGTTTGTTATTCTAAAAGGTAGAAGGAGTTGAGAAAGAATGAGAAATATAGGGGATTTTATTCTGTATGTCTGAGAGGTTTCTTTTAGCACATGCAAATATAAAGACCTGGCTTTCAAAATCACGCACAATTGTGTAGCCTTTTAGGTGTGAAGTTATGAATTTATTAGGTCTTTTCATTGATTTCTTTCTGAGATGAGCATTTTGTTGAAGCCTCACTTTCAAAGGAATAAAGAATGAAACAATAGGATGAAGAAAAGAGGTTGGGAAAAAGAGATCTGCTGAGATCTCAAGAGTGACTGGACATGGCCTTGACTTTGCAATGCAGTCTCAGAGATGACCACAAATCTTGGTGTGTTAAAGATCACAGGGCAAAGCAACCGTTCCAGTTAATTACCTGGGCACGTGCCCAGGGCACAACAATCTAATGCATGACCGAGTCTAGAGGGGGGCTACTTTGGTGGCCGTTTCCACCAAAGTAACCTAGAACCCCAGATGTCGACTCCTATCTCAGGCTAGAGGCATGTGGAGGAGGCTGGGGTACCCTATGTGCAGGTGCAGAAGGCAAAGATGGGCAGATTCTTGGTCGTTATATCCACCAGCATCTTTTGCATTCCCTCACCACCAACTTCCCTCACAACTTGGGTGAAGGTCCACGTAGGACTCTTGGGGCACTGAATGCCACATTGCACAGGGAAGAGCGCTAGCCGAGCAATTGGATGACTTTTTCTATATCAACCCTCACTTCTTGGAGACACCAATAAAAGTCCAAGGAGGTGAAAGTACTCGTCTACGTCCACCTGAAGCAAGGCAGTGGCCAGGAATTTACCAAAACCTATGAACTACAGATTCCAGGCCCAGGGTTAAGCATTCAGAAAGGTTGGCTTCTCTCAGTAGAGCAGTACCTTAGAGTGAGCAACCCCATAATGTAGGATCATATAATTTTTATTCTAGCATATAGAGGCATGAATGGAAAATATTTCTAAGTTTTTTTAAAAAAGAAAAAAAAACACATGGAAGCATCTAAAGCTATTTTTGTAAGTTTCACAAATCCAGAGTATAATGATTGTTTTGTTACAATATTTCATCACTTGCTTTTCCAAGAAACATCATCCCACTTAACCTCAGGGTACTCGAAAAAGAGGCACAGAGTCCCGGCTCTGTCTAGAACAGTTGAGGAACTGGGGTTCTGTCCTCCTTTGGTGACAATTGAAGAGGATATATTCTTGCTATGTCATCTGAAGATTTATATCCAAAAAATAAGGGGGGAGGGATAGTTAGGGAGCTTGGGATGACAAGTACACCCCGCTATATTTAAAATGGATAACCAACGAGGACCTACTGTATAACACAGAGAACTCTGCTCAATATTATGTAACAACCTAAATGGGAAAAGAATAGATCCATGTATACGTATAACTGAATCACTTTGCTGCACACCTGAAACTAACACAACATTGTTAATCGACTGAACTCTAATATAAAATAAAAACTTACAAAATTTTTAAAAATTAAAGAAAAAAACATTGCAATGTACTTGATTAATAGCAACCATGTTCTATAATGATGTTCAGATGCACTGGCTCTATGCCATCCCCAACACAGAATGACAAAATGGAGATAATGTGATATAGCCATATCCCTCTCCTACCTTATTCCTCATTATATAAAAGCAGTGCCATTTTTCTCTGAACAACAGACCTAAGAAAGACATACTTTTCTTTTACACTTCCCCAAGGAGCAAATTTCACGAGAAAGAGTTACATCCACCAGGAGCGATCTGTGCACCAAAAGTATTCAGAAACGCTCAGCCTGCAGAACCATCATTAGCATTCGATCACACACTTTGTTCCTAACAAGCACTCCTTGGCCCTACAAAAGGTAATAATTGTAGTTCTTCTTTATCTACTTTAAATTAATTTATCCTTTGGGGTCATAGGACTGCCAGGTTAGCAGTCCCAGAATCTAACATCATAATTGTACTAAACTATAGCCTTACAAGCTTTCCTTAACAAGCACTTTAAAAAAAAATAGTGATTCTCTCCAAATCCTGGAGTTTAGAAAATAGGCAATGAGGGACACAGCCGACCTAGACCTAGAGGTTGATTCCTAAATTATACAAGACAGGACACAGAGCATTCAATTCTTTGTATCTATTGTATACTTGTTATATATATTTATCTGTAGAATAAACAGATATTTACAAAGTACGATTAGGGTACTTTATTCTGAGTGATCTGAATTAAAGAAAATACCTAAAACCATACTCTTCCCTTGAATTTGCTAATCTTGGTTGATTTTAACCCATTGTGTCTTTTTTCCTGCGTCTAGTTCAGAAGTGTATTTAATGATGATAATAACAGGGTGCAACCTTAAGTAAACAAAAATGAACCTTATGGAGATTTGAGACATCCAGTTGATGCCATGATGGCTCCAAGCCTGGGCTTCCCACTACGTGAAGCAACTCTCAAGCAAGAAATCATTGCACTCTCCCCTCTCTGCTAAAACCACGTTCCAGTGGGAGCAGGAGAATGGGTCCAGCTGGTAGGAGTCCAGGCAGGAAGATGAGGATCCATGGGTGCTGGTATCCACATACTTGACTGAGCTCCTAAAACATTGGCCCAACAGGTCAAATCCAAGAAATCGCAGAGTAAAGCACTTCTCTTGGGGCTTTGGGAAAACCAAACACAGAAAAACGATTCATGGTTACAATCAAAGCCCGTTATAGAGTCCAGGAGCAATTACAGGAATTAGAGGACGTGTGGAGCGGAAAGAATGGCCATTTATTGGGTCAGACTGTACTCACAGGAGAAAGACGATTGCTGAGCAAAGTTGAGAGGACACTGAATGAGCCCAAAGTCAGAACAGAGAGATCCAAGCTGGTCAGAGTCAGCAGCCTGCTGGTCTGGTGAGTACCCAGGGAGCAGTCACTTTCTGAAGTGACAGCTTCAAACCCTGGCCTTAGTTGAACTTATTTTTAAATGCCTTCCACCCTAGTAGGCTGAGAAGCTGCAAGGGTCCTCCCAGTACTTGGTGACTCTAAAGAAAGCTGTGTGGCACTTCCTTGGTGGTGCAGTGGTTAAGAATCCACCTGCCAATGCAGGGGACATGGGTTCGAGCCCTGGTCCAGGAAGATCCCACATGCCGTGGAGCAACTAAGCCCGTGCGCCACAACTACTGAGCCTGCGCTCTAGAGCTTGCGAGCCACAACTTCTCTACTGAAGCCTGCGTGCCTAGAGCCCATGCTCTGCAACAAGAGAAGTCTACGGACTGCAACGAACAGTAGCCCCCTCTCGCCGCGACTAGAGAAAGCCTGCGCACAGCAACGAAGACCCAATGCAGCCAAAAAAAAAAAAAAGTTGTGTTGGGATGAATGTTACTTTAAACATTTGTGTCCCCAGGGTTAAGCACTGTGTGGAGATCAGAGGAGGGACTCAATAAATATTTGTGGAAGGCGGGGAGGTAAGGAAGGGGTGAACAGGCCAGATTCAAGTACCATTAACAAACCATTCAAAACAAGTCCAAGGCTGAGTCGGGAAAGGACAGAAAGCCATAGTCGAGCACCTATTGCTGTGGGATAGAAATCATCAGAAAAGGGGCTGTGACTGGGGAGGTGGGTGGTGGAACCCTCCAGTCACAGAGAAGGGCTGAGGTGCAAGATGGAAACCCCAGTGTAGAGAGAACGAGGGATACATCCTGCCTCCAAGGAACTGGAAAATTAATTACAACCTTAACCACCGAGACACAGGAAGGAGGAGAGATCAGGGTACCAGGGCAGGGAGGTATTGAGGATAGCAGGACTAATAACCTCAAGCCCTGACTAGGATATTCCCCTAACCGGGGTCATTGTTAGTCCTGGGATAAAGATGAACCTGCACGAGGGGCTCCGTACTCCTCACAGAAAATGTTCAAGGTCCAGCAGACATGGAAATCTAACAGATTATTGCACGTCTTTCTGGTGGTTGGTTATGAGTTATTCATTCTGCCCCCTGGGTAGCTGGGGAGATAGGGTAAGTCCTCCTCGGTTTGGTAAAAGATCTGCCTCTTGCATTCATTTTTTTAAAGAGAGGAAGGACAAAGGACATTGATGAATTGCTGCCTGGAGAAATAAGGTGGTGGGAAAGTTCATCCATAAGTACAGTTCTTTTAGGAAAGTGTGATGGAAGGGAACAGGGTGACCTTTAAGGGTGAGGCATGGTGTTCCAGTTCAACCATATCCTATCAATCCAGTCCCTGGCTGTATGTTTCAGCTCCCATGTGGGGTCATTTGCCCCCTCCTAGCATCCTCTGCTATTTCCATCTTAGTACACTCTGTACATTCTTTACAATTGCCAGGCTATTTTATTTCTGTCTCTAAAACTATAAACTCCGAGGGAATAGGTACCATGTGTATTTTTTTTTCATCTTTGTATCCCCAGAATCCAGTTCTGTGCCTGCAATGCTCAATCAATAACGGTTGGATGGATGGATGGATGAATGAGTGAATGAATAAATATCAAGCATTTATATCCAATTTCAACCATAGGGAAGAGAAAATTTTAGAGACAAGAGATGCAGGGTTAGTGTTGCTTCTAAGTTTCTGCAGTGTAGCAACATATAATCTCTCTCAACACAGAATTTGGGGCCGGAAGTCCAAAACTTACAAGAAAAGAATGGATGACAAGAAGTGTGCGATAACTTAACAGTAATTTCTAGGTCGCTTGCAAATGATTAGCGTTAATAATTACAAGCTTTTATTGGGCCCTTTCTATTTTCAGAGTGCTTTACAGTCATTAATTTATTATTTCTCACAACATCGCTGTGAGGTAGATCATCGGTATTATCGCATTACAGAAGCACTAAGGATGCCGAGTTGGATTTAACTGACCCAGGAACGTAGCTGTTCTTAGTAGTTCATTTGCCCCTCTGCTTTCTGTTCTTAACAATCTATTGATGCTGCCTGGAGGGTGATACTGCTGAAATGCAATTTAGAAAGAAACACTGCAGACAACCACAGAGGATCCCAGGAGCAGAGTAGGTCCTGCATCTCTGAAAGGTAAGAGGTGCCAGAGAGAAGCTTCAACGTCGTCTAGAAGGGCACACGCGAGCTTCCGAACCTTCCGAGCATTCTCTAAAAACGTCCTTTTCGCCTAAGGTGACTGCCATCTTGAAAATACAGATTTAATTTAGCATGCATAGGTTTGAAAGCAATTCATACGATTTGGCCTCACAATGTTAAGCTAGGTTTCCTATCAGTGATAGAGCCAAGTCCTGGGACCAATTTGTTTTGTCCCTATGGGAGCTACATGTGATTAGATGTTCACTCCAAGGACTAAAACAAATGGGGTCAAATGCTGGAAATAGTATTGCCCAAGAAGGCTGATGAACCTGTAAAGCAGCACTTCAATCACTGGAACGATATTCAAGGAGAGTGCTTTACCTGCCTGTCCATGGGATATTTTTCCTTTCCCTCTCCATTGCCTGGCTTTCCATTTGTCCACCTGTGGAGGCTTCTCAACCAGCACTGAAATTGTTCTTGTTGTGGGCTGAATTCTGTCACTTAAAAAAGCTATGTTGGAGTCCTAACCCCCAGTCCCTCAGATTATGACATTTGGAAACAGGGTCTTTGTAATGGTAATCAAGTTAAAATGAGGTGATTAGGGTGGACCCTAATCCAATATGACTGGTGTCCTTACAAAAAAAGGAAATTTGAATACAGAGACAGACATGCAAAGAGGGAAGAAGGCCGTGTGAGGACAGAAGTTTGGAGTGATGCATCTACAAGCCAAGACCCACCAAAGATTGCCAGCAAACCAAACCACCAGAGGCTAGGAAGAGACAGGGAGGGAACATATCCCTATAGGTTTCAGAGGGTGCACAGTCCTGCCAAGGTCTTGATTTAGGACGTCCAGCCTCCAGAACTGTGAGACAGTAAATGGCTATTTTTCCAAGTCACCTAGTTTGTGGTACTTTGTCAAGGCAGGCCTAGGAAACTAATGCAGTTCTATTGCTAGATTAATCTCGAAAGGAGATGAAACATGACATACTGTCCAAGGCCACTGCCCAGTAGTATTTAATTCTTCTTTATATAAGTCACTTCCTACTATATAGTAAGTTGGGTGCATGAGAGATGAACTCTACTATCCAGACCATTGGGCAACATTTCGAGTTGTTCCATTAACAGTTATAATTGTGGCCACAGCTCTACATTATAGAAGCTGCCCTCTAAAAAAATAAGGTTTTCATACTTCATTTCTTCGGGGATCCTCATTTGAAAACTCATGCTTTTGGTTCTACAAAAGACAATGAGGAGAAAGGCAAATGGTATAATGCAACCTATCATCATTATAGAGAAAGTATCTTAAATGCATATCTTCCTAGTATCCATCACAAGCAATTTTTTAAAACACATTCAAATAACGTAGAAGAAAAGAAATAACAGAAAGGGGAGATGAGTGAAATAGAAAATATAAAACAAAGAAAATCAACAACATCAAAAGTTGGTTCTTTGAAAAGACATTTAAATGTGATAGACATTGAGCACAACTGATAAGAAAAAGAGAGACAAGACACAAATTGTGAATATTGCAAATAGAAAAGGGACATTACTATGGATTAAATAGATGCTAAAAACTGCTAAGATATTGTGAATAACATGTCAACAAATTGACAATTTAGACAAAATGTACAAAGAGAAACACAATTTAATAAGAGAAAGATAAATTAAAAATTTTAAATGTATATCTATTAAATAAATTAAATACTCAGTTTAAAACTCTCTTACAAGGAAAACACCAGGCTAGGCTAGATGGCCTTGTTAGTTAAGTTCATCCAAATGTATTTAAGCATGGAGTAACAACAGTCTTAACAAAATCTTTCATAGCACGTAAGGGCAGAAGCCCTTTCCAACTCATTTTATGAGGCCAGCATAACTTAACAATGACATTACAAGAAAGAAAAACTACAGGATGGTATCTCTCATGAGCATCGATTCTAAAATCCTAAACAATATGCTGGCCAGGACCTCTTACAGAAAACTGTAAGGCTCTTGTACAAAAATTAAAGTGGCCCCAAATAAATGAATAAACCATATGCACCAATTTAAAAATTTGATATTATAAAAACAGAAATTCTCACACAAATAGATATATAGATTCAATGAAATACCAATCAAATCCCAGAAGTTTTATTTCTGTGAAAACTGACAAATTGACTCTAAAATTTAGAGGAATAAAGGAATAGCCAAGACAACCTTGAAGAACAAAGCTGGAGGACTTACACTACTAAACACCAAGACACTATAAAGCTGTAGTAATTAAGACAAGTATTGGCCCAAGCATAGATAAATAGACTGATGGAAGCAAATACAGAATCCAGAAATCGACAATCAGCAAATACAGCAACAGGATTTATGACAAAGGTGACACTGCAGTACAACAGAGGAAAAGATGGATTTTTCAATAAATGGGGTCAATTGGATTCCATATGGAAAACCATACTGTTATTCCTGCCTCACATCGTATTAAAAAAATCAAGTCTAGATGATTTCAGATTTAAATATAAAAGGCAAAACAATAATGCTTCTAGCTGGGAGAATATCTTCACAAATGGAGCAAGCAGATTTTTCAACAGGTCACAAAAAACACTGACCATAAAGAAAAGAAAAATGAACATACTGGACTTCAGTAAAATTAAGAATTTGTGCCCATCAAAAAATAACATTGAAAGTGAAAAGGCAAGACACAAAATGAGATAAACATACACGCGTGTGTGTATAAAATTTCCTGTATCTAGGATGTAAAACTCGGTATATATAAATAACTCCTAAAATCAATAGGAAAAAAGTGAGCATAGGAAAAAAGTGAGCAAAGGATTTGAATATACACTTCATAAAAAACAAAAATCAAAATGGCCAATAAACATATAAAAAGTTTCTCAACATCAACAGTCACCAGGGAACACAAATTAAAACCACAATGAGATAGCACTACCCATTCACCAAAATGGTTAACATGAAAAAGGACTGCATAACCAAGTGTTGGTGAGGTTGTGGGCAAACACTCATTTATTGCTGCTGGGAATATAAATTAGCACAACCACCACAGTAAACTGTTTGCTGTATCTACTAAAGTTAAGGATACACGTACTCCATGGCCCAGTAATCCTACTCCTAGGTTCACATCCAGCTGTAATACACACAAGCAGCCACCAAAACACATACACAAGAATATCGAGATTAGCGCTATTCCTAATAGTCCCAAAATGAAAACAACCTCATGTCCATCAAAACAAAATGGATAAATCGGAACACAGTACAACAATGAGAATAAACCAGCTATTGTTACATATGCTAACACAGATAAACCTCATAAATCTATGCTGAACAAAAGAAGCTAGATACAAAAGAGAACATAATTTACGTAGAGTTGAAGACTGGAAAAACGAATCACAAGTGATAGAAGGTAGTGAGCAGGGAGTGAGTGGGAGAGGGTCTGAAGAGACTAATAGGGGTGTTGGTGATGGTCTGTCTCTTCATTTGAATGATGGTATATGTTTGTTTAGAAAATTAATCAAGCTATACACTTAAGGTTTGTGCGCTTATTTGTTTGCATATTTCAATACAAAGTTTCCTTGAAAAAAATGCATCTTACTGATAGTGGATCTTACAAAACCACAGAGCTTTAAAATCTGGTAAATTCTTAGATTTAAGGGTCAAAGGGGAATGACTGACTCACCCTTGATAGGGAGGTGGCTAGAAATGAGGCTGGGAGAATAAATTCAGGCCACACTGTGACGTTCTCTCAATGCAATGCCAAGGACTTGAGAGTTTATTCAGTGGAATGCAGAGAGTGAGTTGGGACTCAGTGACGCAATATGACTAGATTCACGTTTATAGAAACAAATCTTATACCAAGATATGAAATAAAATGAAAATGGGGAGGGGAGAGAAGATCCAGGGAAACTAGGTAAGACACTGTCAAAATAATGAGGAAAAAAATGAAAGCCTGAGATGGCAAAGAAGTAAAACGTATGTTTTCCCCCTGCCCATCCATGTCTGCCCTTTATCTGGACCTACCGAGTAAACAAGTACAGATTCTGAAAACACTGGTTATGCCTGGAAAGTTGCCGTCTCTCCATCCCAGGAGCATCTTCACGTTGATGGCTTGCAGGAGAGGGGCGATTCCCCGGAGTAGCTGCTGTCAGACCGTTTTTATTCTGACGAGTTCTTGGGTGCTAGTTCTTGTCATGCTTCACAGCTCAAGGCACTTTCAAGCATGGCATTTCCTGGGAAGTTAAAAAAGAAAGTTATGTTATCTGCTGAAAAATCACAGGACAGAAACTGCAAGCAGCACACATCTGAGGACTACAAAAGTGGATCAGTGTTTTTTGACACTAACTTCTTTACTGGGGTAACGCAGTCTGAGGTTTAAGATAGATTGGAAAGGTTTTCTGGTCTCTTTGATGGATCTTTGTGCATATATACCTTGTTCATAAACTGGGGGAAAGGGTATTTCTGGGGTCCACAGGGCTGGAGGAACACTCTTGTTACATTTAAAACCATAAACAAGCTACAGCATTCCCTATGCTTTTTTCCCTGTTACTGTATAGATAGATACATACATAGAGATAGAGATATAGAGAGAGAGAGATTTTAAGGAATTTGCTCACACGATTATGGAAAGGCTGGCAAGTCAAAAATCTGCAGGGTGGGCCAGTAGGCTAGACACCCAGGAAGATAGCCATCACAATCGGAACACCTGCTTTCCTTCTGGGAGTCTGGACATATGGTACATGCCAGGCAGAGGCTGTGTTTGTGACCAGCTCCCAAAAAAAGCCTTGGGCATGGAGTCTCTAATGAGCTCCCCTGGTAGACAGCATTTCGCAAGTGTCTTTTTTTGTTTGTTTGTTTTTTTATACTGCAGGTTCTTATTAGTCATCAATTTTATACACATCAGTGTATACATGTCAATCCCAATTGCCCAATTCAGCACACAATCATCCCCACCCCACCGTGGTTTTCCCCCCTTGGTGTCCATACGTTTGTTCTCTACATCTGTGTCTCAACTTCTGCCCTGCAAACAGGTTCATCTGTACCATTTTTCTAGGTTCCACATACATGCGTTAATACACAATATTTGTTTTTCTCTTTCTGACTTACTTCATTCTGTATGACAGTCTCGAGATCCATTCACGTCTCAACAAATGACTCAATTTTGTTCCTTTTTACGGCTGAGTAATATTCCATTGTATATACGTACCACATCTTCTTTATCCATTCATCTGTCGATGAGCATTTAGGTTGCTTCCATGACCTGGCTATTGTAAATAGTGCTGCAATGAACATTGGGGTGCAGGTGTCTTTTTTTTTTTTTCTGTATGTGGGCCTCTCACTGTTGTGGCCTCTCCTGTTGCAGAGCACAGGCTCCGGACGTGCAGGCTCAGCGGCCATGGCTCACGGGCCCAGCCGCTCCACGGCATGTGGGATCCTCCCGGACCGGGGCACG
Source organism: Phocoena sinus (assembly GCF_008692025.1). Taxonomy (NCBI): domain Eukaryota; kingdom Metazoa; phylum Chordata; class Mammalia; order Artiodactyla; family Phocoenidae; genus Phocoena; species Phocoena sinus. Next base: position 22,806,031 of record NC_045783.1, read on the forward strand.
AACCCACGTCCCCTGCGTCGGCAGGTGGACTCTCAACCACTGCGCCACCAGGGAAGCCCCAGGTGTCTTTTTGAATTATGGTTTTCTCTGGGTATTTGCCCAGTAGTGGGATTGCTGGGTCACATGGTAGTTCTATTTTTAGTTTTTTAAGGAACCTCCATACTGTTCTCCATAGTGGCTGTATCAATTTACATTCCCACCAACAGTGCAAGAGTGTTCCCTTTTCTCCTTGCAAGTGTCTTCACAACTTGCTGTTGGGGGAATTAAGCACATCCTGTGCAACTCCACTGGGAGAGGACCCTTGGAAGATTGCTTTCCCCCAGACTTTATCCCATATTCCTTTTTCCTCTGCTGATTTGGCTTTGCATCCTTTTGCTGTAATAAGTCATAGTTGTGAGTATGACTAGATATTGAGTTCTGTGAGTCTTCCTAGTGAATCATTAAACCTGGGGGTGGTCTTGGGGATCCCCCAACCCAGGGTATTACAAGAGCCCATCTTATTCCCTTTCTCCCTAACACAAGGCGTAACACAAGTAAATCACATAGTGTATCAAAAGGACATTATAATGAATAACATAAAAACAGCTCAAGAGGAACTAGTGATTATATAGTACTTGGGGAATAAGAAGTGCTACAAAAATGCTAAGTAACGATAATAAGACAAATTATACTTTTCCACTAATTGCAAAGGACATTTCCACTGATTTTCACAGAAAACAAACTTAATTATGTATGTCCAGCAAGAACTATTATAAATCTTTTAAATAGATCTAGAATATTTTTAGTGAGAAGGATAAGTACAGAGATCCATTAACCAAAGGGAGAAATGTTTAGGGACAATTGAATGAAATTTCAAGCCTAATAGGTTTTGAGATCAATTTATTAGAATTATAAGGAAATATTTCATGTATAATGATCTCTGGGTTTTTCTTAATAGTCATACTAATTAACTTCTCAAATTCAATAAAAGTGTAGGAAATTTACTTATGTTCAGTACTTGACAAAATAAATCATGGTAATTACACATATTCACGTGGCCAATGATAATTCCTCTAACTCAGTCTAATAAGCAATGGTTCTTTAAGATAATTAGTCTTAAAAAAAAGAAAAAGAAAAAACCGCATGTATAAAATGACTCCTACTTATTAGGAGTTTTGAGCCTTCATGATGATGCATAAACAAGAGTTTCCTAAATCTTCAGGTCAGTAGTAACATCCTTTCAGGTGCAGCTTTAGTAAGATGCGTATTCGCATGACATTATAACACACCCAGGTACGATCTCTAGGGGGTTGAAGGTGTTGGGTGACATAGTAATGGGACTTTTTAATTTCAGGGCTGCCCTGACATCCACCGTGGCTACATGGGGAACAAGGTAATATATCAGAATCCCAGGAAAGCCATAGATGATGAATTATCAAAAGGCTGATACCTAAGAAGTGATTAAAACCATATACCAAGCAAATTTTATCTGTCTTCTGTATCACAGATGAGGCTGGCATTCCATCTCTTGACATATATAATCTAAAACAATTATCAAAGTGTGATTCTCAGGTCATCATCACCTGGGAATTTGTTAAAAATGCAAATTATTCAACAACAACAAAAACAAACGACCCAATTCAAAAATAGGCAAAGGACTTGAATAGGCATTTCTGATAGACAGAGAGACAGGTAGATAGATAGATAGGTAGATAGATATACAGTACGTATATGCAAATGTCAATAAGCACATGAAAAGATACTCAATATCACTAGCTGTAGTGTAAGTGCTTGACTTTCAATTCCTGAGGCATTCATTTCAAAAGACAACTATTCTGAATAAACATATTGCCAGGTGTATAACACAGCAACTAGCAAAACAACCAGATAAGGGACTAGGCTGTCCTCACACAAGAAGGTCCCCTTTTGGAAAGCCCAAGGTAATCAAGAGAACTGATTGAGTTATCCCCTTGGGGGACCCCACTGCTCCCTTCTTGTGCTACGATTCCTGCTCTTATCCTTTCAATTAGCCAATAAAGAGTGAGCCCAAGAAACTCTAGACACCTCACTCTCAGATCCTAATAAAGGCAGAGCCCCAGGTCTGAGCTCTCTCTCTCTCTCTTTATCCATGACCTCACTGTGGCCCTTGGGTGTGCTGTATATCCTCCAGGACTTGTGAGTTAAAAGTATGTTCCTCAGCGTTCTCTGACGGTTTTTGCTGAAGTATGTCTGTAAGAGCTGGCCCAGTCGTAAGTAGGGGCCCCAGTGGGGAAATGTCTATGGAGGTTGCTGGGAGTAATGTGTGCCCAGTGGGTGTTGCAGGCATTCCTAACCAAGGGCACTACCATCAGTAGGCTTGGGACTCATGGAAGGTTAGTCATTAGGGAAATGCAAATCAAAACCACAGTGAAATACCACTTCCCACCCATTAGAATGGACATGGAAATTATTTTTTAAAAAACACAATGGAAAACAGCAAGATTTGGTGAGGATGTGGATGAGTTGGAACTCTTGCATGTTGCTGGTGGGAATATAAAATGGGGCAGCCACTCTGGAAAGTGATATGGAAGTTCCTCAAAAAGTTAAACAGAATTACCAAATGATCCAGCAATTCCACTTCTAGTTATATAGCCAAAGAAATTGAAAGCAGGAACTCAAACAGATACTTGTACCTCAATGTTCATAGCAGCATTATCCACAGTAGCCAAAAGGTGGGAATGACCCAAATGTCCATCAACAGATGGATGAATAAATAAAATGTGTTCTATACCTACAGTGGAATACTACTTAGCCTTAAAAAGGAATTAAATTCTGGGCTTCCCTGGTGGCGCAGTGGTTGAGAGTCCGCCTGCCGATGCAGGGGACACGGGTTCGTGCCCTGGTCCGGGAAGATCCCACATGCCGTGGAGCGGCTGGGCCCGTGAGCCATGGCTGCTGAGCCTGCGTGTCCGGAGCTTGTGCTCCTCAACGGGAGAGGCCACAACAGTGAGAGGCCCGCGTACCACAAAAAAAAAAAAAAAAGGAATTAAATTCTGATACAAGCTACAACATGCATGAACCTTGAACATATTATGCTAAACGAAATAAGCCAGCCATGAAAGGACAAAGACTGTATAATTCCACTTATATAAGGTGCAAAGCCACAGCTGGAGACATCCAAGACAAACAGACCAGGCATTCTTAGCATCAAAGGACAGTAAAGTCTGATCTTAACAACATTTCTGAGTTCTCACCCTCCCAGCAGGAAGCAGCAGGCAGGAAGAACTGACTCATTAACAGTCATAAGCACCCCTGGGAGTTCTAGAGAATATTTGGAGAGGAGACACCTAGGGAAAGTCTGGACTTCTTAATCATCTGGCAAGTGAAAGGATATAAATATGGGTATAAATATGTGACCATATTTTATTGTTGTAGATGGATAAAGCCAAGTCTGTGTTACAAAAGGGAAATAATAGTGAGATGTGGTTGTCTGAAAGGTATTTTTTCCAACTATCCTCTTACACACTTGTTTCCTGTGGTACTTGATTGTAATAAATCATAGTGGGAAAGAGTCTGTGTACCTGATTCAGTAATATCCTAATATCCCTGGCAATGGAGAAGCCAGGCATTCAAGGAAAGTAAAATAGGAAATAAAATAAGAACACAGACTTTCAAGCCAGACAACTGAGGGTAGTGGATTCTAAGGGGGTTCCACGGGTGCTGCATAGGCTCCACTTCTTAACAACACTTTGAGAAGCAATGTAGCAGGTACTTGATAATGGATGCTATTGATATCATTCTTGTTATATGATGGCAGTAGACGCTGTGAAAGAAGTTCGTTTAATAAACTCTTACCTTCTGATTACCTACATCTGCTTTGATTTCACATGACCAATAAGCACCCTGTGTATTCTCAACAGCAACCAAGAGCCACTGGGTTCCCTATCTTAATCCATGTCTCTGTCACTTTGGAGCACCTCCCCCTCCCCTAATGATGGCCACCCTTGGTAGCTGACCTTTTTGGGTCTCCTCCACTTCTCCAAGTCTGAATAGTGATGATTATGAGTTTCCAATATTAATCAAGGCTTAAGATATTGTCAGCCAAATCAATAAAAGCTTTGTATGATTAAAGTTGAGCACCTCTTATTTTGCTTGAGAAAAGCTGTAAGGATTCTCTCGCTCTTTAGAAAGGGTTGGCTGACATCTAAAGATTTTCAGTAAGTTAAAATTGCCAGAGAGATTTGTTTCTCAGAGGGCCGAAAGAAAAACGATAAAAAGAACTTGAGAGTACTGTATTGGAGAGAATTGTAAAGATAATTACCCACATTAGTCACATTTTATCCATTTTCTTTCTCTGCTTTTTTTCTAAAAAACTAGAAATGGAATCCAAGAAAAACTTTTGTGATAATAGAATAGATTCCTTTATGAGTATGTGCGCTTGAGATATAAATCCAAATGGCAGTGCTGTAACCACCAGCCTATGTTCAAATGTTCTGTCCAAGTTAGGTGCTGAGATGACACTTGATCAAGATACAGATCACTGGTGTTCGTAAGAACTTCTCCTCAGGTGCCCTTGGGTTGGCATGGAGCTCTCCCAAGGGAGATTGTGATATGATTCTGGGCACCCTGCTCACAGAGTGAAACCAACTATGCTGCATTCTATCTCCCTCTAGAAGCACAAGGGACCCTGGAAGCCCAGGGGCAGCTCCTTCAATGATTTTAATGCCATTAATACCACTCACCATTTATAACAAGATCTTGGTGATCAATGATGGTATTGCATGAATACACAGTGCACCTAACTGGCTGATTGGTATTTGTTGGATATCTGTGAGATTTTCAGTGTCGTACAAAATAACAGAACTACTATTATTGAAGGTGTGATTCCATGAAGCTTTCAACATGGTAGAGTTGTACATATGTGCAACCCAATGCGGGTGAGGACCCATATGCAGGGGTGATATTCAAAACATTTAACAATCTATATGACCCAGCCACCAACTTGTCAGATAGAGATCAGTCAACAACAATCATTGCAGCCCTACTACTGCTTTTTTTGAAAATTATTTTATATTGGAGTATAGTTGATTAACAATGTTGTGTTAGTTTCAGGTGTATAGGAAAGTGATTCAGTCAGCCCTTGGTTCCTGGATTCATGAATCCTGACTATCAGAGAAACAGCACCATATATTGGATGATGAATTAGAGCATAAACATCCTCCCAGAGAACACTGCCCAACACTGCAAGTATTGCCACCTAACTTGTGCTTATATCTGACTCTCTTCAAAAGGCCATTCCACAGTTCTACCAAGCCACATGTTTTAGGTCAATGGGAAACCTGGTAAGACCAGTGAATTCCATGAGCGTGGGTCTATTACCACACTTCATTTAGTGTGAAATGAGCTCCCTGATCAGAAGCAATGCTTATACTATGACAGTGGATAAGGCAGCCTGTAAGTCCACAGACAGTAGTTTTGGCAGAAGCATTGCATGCAGGAAAGGCAAATTCATATCTAGTGTATCTATTCCAGTAGGAACAAAACATTGCCCATTTCCTGATAGAAGTGATCCAGTGTAATCAACTTGCCACCAGGTAGCTGGCTGATCACGTCAGGTTGGTGCCATATTGGGGACTTGGTTTTGGTGTCTGCTGTTGACAAACTGGGCCCTCAGCAGTGACTATAGCCTGGTCAGCATTGGAGAGTGGAAGTCTATGCTGCTGAGCCCAGGCATAACCTCCATCGCTACCATCATGGCCACTTTGTTCATGGTCCATTGGATGATGACAAGAGGGGCTGGGGGAAAGGCTGACTGGTATCCACGGAACGTGTCATCCCATCCTCGTGATTATTAAAATCCCACCAGTTGGTGAGTATTGACATGGGACACAAATATCTTCACGTTTTTTACCCACTTAGAGAGGTCTATCTGTATCTACCTCTTCTCAAGACTTCTTTGTCACTAATTTTCCAATCATACTCCTGCCAACCACTGGCCACAGTCCATGAATTGGTATGTAATTGCACATCTGGCCATTTCTTTTTCCAAGCAAAATGGCCAAGCAGGTGCACTCCTCAAAGTTTTCGTTAACAGAAGGATTTCCCTTTACCACTAAGAAAGGGGTTGCAGTGCTCTTGCATATTGTGGTGCCTGAATATTGTGCAGAACCGTCTGTAAATCAGGCAGACGTTTTCTCTTCATTAGGGAACTCCCCACAAGGCCATAGATGCGGGCTGGGAGAAAATAATGTAAGAGTGGCAGCCATGGGCACTTGGGCCAATTCCTCGTGTAACTTACTTGTGCCTTCAGGGCCTGCTCAAGCCCGATCTCCTATATACTAGCTCCATTCGATTACAGAGTGTGCTGTGCAACTTTATGGCTCTGTGGGTCAGACAACATTCAGTTCACGATGGGCAGTTCAGGTCACATGGTAAATTGGTGAGCCATGCATAAGCAGCCAGTCTCTCTAAGACCCAGTAGCAAGCCAGTCTCTCAAAAGGAGAATAATTATCCACAAAGAATGGCAGGACTTTGCTCCAAAATCCTGAGGGTTTGTGCTGGGATTCACATATAGAGGCTGCCAAAGGTTCCAAACAGTGTCCTTATCTGCCACTGTCACTTCAAGCACCATTAGACCTGCTGGCTTGTGTGGCAGAGCAGTTTGCACATCATCGTGGACTTGTTGTAGCGCCTCCTCTTGTTTTGGACCAAACCAGCAGCTTTGGGGGTCACTCAGTAAATAGGCTGGAGTCATACGCTCTGAGGAATATGTCTTCTCCAAAATCCAAAGAGACCCACTAGGCGTCGTGCCTCTTTTCTGATTGTAGGAGGGTCAGATGCAACAACTTATCCTTCACCTTAGGAGGGATATCTTGTCATGCCCCTTCAGAGGCAGAAGACCCCTGAATTTCGGATTTATTTCCGATCCTCTGACAGGCAAATGTCTTAATAATAAGCCCACAGTCATTACAAACTCCTGCTCACTAGGTCCAATCAGAATACTATCCTCAATGTGATGGGCCAGTGTGATGTCTCATGGAAAAGAAAGGCAATCTAGATCTCTGTGGACACAATTATCATAGGAAGCTAGGAAGTTGATATGCCCCTGAGGAAGGACAGTGTTAACCCCATCGCAGTCCTCTGACTGAATATGATGCTTTGTCTTCTCCCGCTCCTTCCATGTGGTAAATTAACCCAAATCTGCCCCTTAGGGCAGCCTCTCTCTCCTCTTCAGATGAGGGGCTCTTTGGCACTCTCATTGTAGTAGGCTGAATAATGGCTCCCCAGATATTCCCACATCCTAAATCCAGAACCCATGAATGTGACCTTATATGGCAAAAGAGACTTTGTATATATGATTAAATTAGGGATTTTGTGATGGGGAGATTACCCTGGATTATCTGGGTGGGTCTGATGTAATCACAACGGTCCTTCTAAGAGTGAAGCAAGAGGAGTCGTAGCGAGACTGACTTGTGACCCCCTCACCTCCAAAGCACATCACTCCAATTTCTGCTTCCATCATGACATCACCTTCTGTCTCTCAAAGAATAATGGCAGCTACTAGAAGCTGAAAAACTCAAATAAACATTGTGTCCTCAGAGTCCCCAGAAGAAACCAGCATTGTTGACTCCTTGACTTTAGCCCAGTGCCACGGATTGCAAATGTCTCACCCCAGAACCGTAAGAGAATAAATTTGTGTTGTTTTAAGCCACTAGGTTTGCGGAAATTTATGACAGCAGCCGTAGGAAACTAGTACACTCTGCCTAGGGCTTTGAGGTCAGCCTGTGCTATGAATTGTGATTGTGAAAAGTGAGGAGGACATTTTTGTGACTCCACAGTGTCCATTTCACCTTCTCCCATTCAACATGAGCCATGCCATTTGGCGAACTGATCCCCGGAGGGGGTCATGATTAGCTCAAGCCCAACTTCCTTAGAGTTGGTTGGTTCAGGAGCACAAGCCCAAGTCAATCAATGCACGGATTTCTCCTGGCAACAGGGATTAATTTAGAAATGGGCATGTGACCCAGCTGGGGCCAGTGAGATGCAAGGAAAAACAAAGACAGTCTTTCTTCTCTGTTTTCTATTTCACTAAGAAAGAAGAAGCGATCAAGAGGCTTTCTCAATCTCCCACCATGTATAGCCATGTACTGCTTCTGTGCCCATACACTCTGCCTTTTTGTGATACTAAGGATGAGCTGTCAGTTATTGTCCTCTAGATTTGATCCCTTTTACCTACTTGAGGACATATTGCCCCAGAAATTCTCCCCTCTATCTACTGCATCATGAATTACCCCCTCTCTACTAGATTCTTCTTATCAGCATGAAAATGTGCTTTTATTTTTCCCATCTTAAAAACTTCCCTTTTGGGCTTCCTTGGTGGCGCAGTGGTTGAGAGTCCGCCTGCCGATGCAGGGGACGCGGGTTCGTGCCCTGGTCCGGGAAGATCCCACATGCCGCGGAGCAGCTGGGCCCGTGAGCCACAGCCGCTGAGCCTGCGCGTCCGGAGCCTGTGCTCCACAACGGGAGAAGCCACAACAGTGAGAGCCCCGCGTATCGCAAAACAAACAAACAAACAAACAAAATTTCCCTTTTAAGTGACTGATAATGGGCATGAGGTTTCTTTTGGGGTTACTGGAAACGTTCTAAAAGGGATTGTGGCAATGGTTACACAACTCTGAATATACTAAAACTCATTGGTATGTACACTTTTTTTTTAAATTCCGTCAGTATTTTTATTTATTTATTTATTCAATTTATTTTTGGCTGTGCTGGGTCTTCGTTGCTGCATGTGGGCTTTCTCTAGTTGCAGTGAGCGGGGGCTACTCTTCGTTACGGTGCAGTGGCTTCTCTTGTTGTGGAGCACGGGCTCTAGGCGTGCAGGCTTCAGTAGCTGTGGCATGTGGGTTCAGTAGTTGTGGTGCACGGGCTTAGTTGCTCTGCGGCATGTGAGATCTTCCCGGACCAGGGCTCGAACCCATGTCCCCTGCATTGGCAGGTGGATTCTTAACCACTGTGCCACCAGGGAAGTCCCGGTGTGTACACTTTAAAGGGGTGAATCGAATGTATATGAAGTGTATCTCAATAGAACTATTATTAAAAAAAGAGGATATTGGCAAATATGATATTCTAAATGTTTGAAATTGGGTAGAATAAGTCACAATGATATTTTAACTACTTTAATGGAATATCTGAAAACATTTGCAAACATTCTATAAAACGATATAAATAGTATTTATTCATTAATAAAAACATGATAAAATAGAAAACAAATATGAAAATAAAAGTACATCTATAAACAAAGGCCCTTTCTTTTTTATTATTAATTTTTAACTGAAGTATAGTTGATCTACAATGTTGTGCTAGTCTCTGTGTACAGCAAAGTGACTCAGTTATACACATATATACATTCTTTTTTAGTATTAAAAAAAAGCCCTCTCAACATCACTCCTCGCTCCAGTTGCTACTTTATTTCTCTCCTTCCCTTTGCACTAAAGTTTATTTTAAAAATTCCCTTTACTAGTTTTCTTCAATCCCTCTTTTCCCACACGCTATTGAACCTACTCCATTCAAGCTATCACCTCAACACTTCAACAAAACAGCTCTTCAGGGTTGCCAGTAACTTCCACGTAGTTAAATCTCATGGTCAGTTCTCAGTCCTGATTTTACTTGTCCTATCAGTCGTATTTGACAGTTTATGATCTCCTTGTTTTCCTTGTTATCAGTCAACTATTGCTATAAAAGTGCTCTGTAAAAAACCACCCCAAAACTCAGTAGTTTAAGACATTTTTGCTTATTCATCTGTGGGTCACACGAGGGGTTTTTTGATGTAGGCTTGGCTCAACTGGGCTGGGTGGGCTCCAAGTGGCAGGATGGGTTCTGATCTGTTCCATAAGTTTCTAATCTTTCTTGGACCAGAGTGTTAACTAGGTCGTTTCTCTCCTGTTGATGATAGACTGTAAGAGGGCAAGTGCAAACACAGGATGCCTCTAAGGTCCAGACTCAGAACTGGCATGGGCACCTCCACCATCATTCTGTTGGCCAAAAAAATCATGTCTTTGAGCTCAAAATCAAAGGGCTGAATATGCTCTATCTTTAAGGGGAGTATTTACAAAGTCATATGGCAAAGAGCGTGGACACAGGGAGGGGTGAAGAACTGAGGTCTCTAATTTGATCTACTATTCTCCTCCTTGAATCACTTCCTTCATTGGTGTCGAGAATATCGCATTCTACTAGTTTTATTCCGTTGCCTGCTCCTCTCAGCAGTGGAATTGGAATGCCTCAAGGCTCGGTCCCTGGACTTCTTCTCTAGCTATAGTGACTCATTTGGTGATCTCATCTAGTTTTATGGTTTTAGAAATTGTCTATATGCTGATGACTCGCTTGTTTATATCTTCATTCTGACTTCTCCTCTGAACTCCAGACTCATATACCCAACTATCTACACTTGAATGCCTAATAACAAGTTTAAACTTAACAAGTCCAAAAACAAACTCCTCATCTTCTCCCTTAACTGTTCCCCAAGTAATAAATGGCAACTTTTTTTTTTTTTCCAGCTGCTCAGGTAAACCCTTGGAGTCATTCTTACTTCTTTTCTTGTCACCATCATCTTACATTTTAATGGCCTCTTCCACCCTAGAATCTGTTTTCAATACAGCAGTTAGAGTAAGCTTTTAGAAATAGAGGTCAGATAATGCCATTCTTCTGCTCAAAACCCTTCAGTGCCCAACATCTCACTTACAATACAGCTCTGCTATGACTTTATAATACAATCTGATCTTCTGTTATTCTTCGACTCTATTTCTTTTCACCTCCTCATTCGTTCTGCTCCAGCTACATGAACTTCCTTGGTGTTCCCTGAATAAGCCAACTATCTTCTGTCCCAGGGCCTTTGTATTTTTTGTTGCCTTCCCCTGGAACACATTTCCCCCAGATATACCCATGCTTGCTCCTTTAAATTACAACCCTTACTTCCATCACCCTTTTCCCCAGCTCTCATTTTTTCTGTAGCATTGTTTATCACCATCCTACAGGCTATAGGTTTTACCTATTTGCTGATTGTCTATGACTCTTGGGTGGATATATGAGTTTCACAAGAGCAAGAAGTTTTGTTTTGTTCACTGCTATAATCTCAGAATGTAGAACTGTGCCTGGCACTTGGTACGCACACAAAAATATTTGATGAATGACCAAATGGATGGATAGATGACATTGAAGAATTTGGTTAACCTGATAAAATCTGCTTCATTCACTGTGGTTGAGCTTAATGATTGCTAAAACTAACCTGACATACCTTAAAAGTCTCAATAAAAAGTGACTACCTGGCTTCCCTGGTGGCACAGTGGTTGAGAGTCGGCCTGTTGATGCAGGTTCGTGCCCCAGTCCGGGAGGATCCCACGTGCCGTGGAGCGGCTGGGCCTGTGAGCCATGGCCGCTGAGCCTGTGTGTCCAGAGCCTGTGCTCCACAGCGGGAGAGGCCACAACACTGAGAGGCCCACGTACCGTAGAAAAAAAAAAAAAGTGACTACCTGATGAGTGTTATTTGCATCGTGGGTATGGATGGAATTACCCAGGAAGTACATACACACAGAGAAAAGAAGAGGGCAAGGATTCCCTTGTTCTTCCTTCATCTACCTGTCTGGCTACTTCCTATGCCTCCTTAAAGCACAGCCATTTCTTAGAAACTTTTCCAGTGAAAACACTGGGGCTAAAGGGAGTTATTTTAGCTTTGAAGAGAACTAGTATCTCTGCAAATCAGGGCAAGATAAAGCTCCAGAAGAGACTTGGGTCTCACTGTGTGCAAAGGCATTAATTTCACTCCTGGCATCCAAGCAAAAGTCCTGGAGTTATTATAGAAGGTAGTAGAGGGTAGGTGTTAAAAGCCCAGGCGCCAGAGCCAAAACACCTTGCTTCAAATGGTGACTCCACACTATTAAGTGTCCTGTGACCTTGGGCAAGCAACCTAAGTTTTCAGTTCCTCACTTTTATCATCTGTGAAATGCATTTAATAACAGTAGAGTTACTGGGAAGATTAAATGAATTAATGAAGATAAGGCACTTAAGACATAACGCACTATAGGTCATGTACATGTGATATGTAGTGAGTACCGTATAGTGACAGTGATACTGCTGCTATTTGAAGCTAGGATCTTATTATTTGAGACATGGCACCATCCCCTCCTTGAGTGCTCACCCACGGCTGGGTTACAGGCTGCTTTGTGTTTCCAGAGCACCCTGTATGTACTGGCCTTGGAGCACTCACATCGTGTTGACATTATCTCCCCCACTAGACCATAAACACTCAGTGTTGAGGGCCATGTCTAATTCATTTTGGTAATCACTTCCTGGTATGGCACCTGGCACTTAGAAAACACTCCCGTGCCTATAGGAGCCAGGTCTTTATTGAGTAAAGTCATCTAGATGTAAATCAACAAAAGGAATGGTAGAGAACAATTGCCCTCTGGCGATACCAAGTAGCAGCAACTATGAAACTTCAGCCTATTGTCATGTGGAAAAATAGGCAAGGGGCTTCATACCATCTGATTTTCCAATGCCCTCTAGATTCTATTGCGGCTGTAACAAATTATTACATATTAGTAGCTTAAAATGATGCCAATTTATTATTTTATAGTTCTGCAAGCCATAAATCTGGCAGGGGTCTCACTGGGCTCAAATCAAGGCGTTGGCAGGGCTGCACTGTTTTCTGAAGGCTCTAAGGGAGAATTTGTTTCCTCATCTTCACCTTCTAGCTGCTGCCCACATTCCTTGGCTTGTGGCTCCCTACCGTCATCTTCAAAGCTAGCAATGGCTGCTTGAGTCCTTCTCACATTGTATCACTGCAATCTCCTTCTCTGCCACCCTTTTGCACTTTTAGGAACTCCTGTGATAACATTAGGCCATCCACATAATCCAGGAAGATCTCCCTATTTATTTTTTAATTGAAATATAGCCGATTTATGTTTCAGGTGTACAGCAAAATGATTCAGTTATATAACATATACATTTTTTCAGATTATTTTCCATTATAGGTTATTACAAGGTATTGAATATAGTTCCCTACATTATACGGTAAATCCTTATTTATCTGTTTCATATATAGCAGTGTGTAACTGTTAATCCCAAACTTCTAACTTTTCCCTTCCCCTTTTCCCCTTTGGTAACCATAAGCTTCTTTTCTATGTCTGTGAGTCTATTTCTGTTTTGTAAATAAGTTCATTTGTATCAGTTTTTTAGATTCCACATATAAGTGATATCATATGATATTGGTCTTTGTCTGACTTACTTCACTTAGTATGATAATCTCTAGGTCCATCCATGTTGCTGCAAATGGCATTATTCCTTTCTTTTTTATGGCCGAGTAATGTCCCATTACATATATGTACATCTTCTTTTTTTTTTTTTTTTTTTTTTTTTTGTGGTACACGGGCCTCTCACTGTTGTGGCCTCTCCCGTCGCGAAGCACAGGCTCCGGACGCGTGTACATCTTCTTTATCCATTCCTCTGTCAATGGACATTTAGGTGGCTTCCATGTCTTGGCTATTGTAAATGGTGCTGCTATGAACATTCGGGTGCATGTATCTTCCTGAATTAGAGTTTTCATCTTTCCTGGATATATGTGCAGGAGTGGGATTGCTGGATCATATGGTAACTCCATTTTTAGTTTTTTAAGGAACCTCCATACTGTTCTCCATAGTGGCTGCACCAGTTTACACTCCCACCAATAATGGAGGGTTCCCTTTTCCCTAAACCCTCGCCAGCACTTATTATTTGTAGACTTTTTGATGATGGCCATTCTGAGCAGTGTGAGGTGATACCTCATTGTAGTTTTGATTTGCATTTCTCTAATAATTAGCAATGTTGAGCATCTTTCCATGTGCCTGTTGCCCATCTATATGTATTCTTTGGAGAAATGTCTATTTACATCTTCTGCCCATTTTTTGATTGGGTTGTTTTTTTTTTATATTGAGCTTTATAAGCTGTTCGTATACTCTGGAAATTAATCCCTTGTCAGTCACATCCTATGCAAATATTTTCTCCCATTCCTTATATTGTCTTTTCAGAAAATCTCCCTATTTTAAGGTCAGCTGATTAGCAGTCTTAATTCTATCTGCAACCTTGAATCCACTTTGCCATGTAAGGTAACATATTCACAGATCCCAGGGATTAGGGCATGGCCATCTTTGGGGCACTATTATTTGGATATAAAAATGAATGTTGGATTGTTCTATTATGTTTTCTCTGATACAGGGCCTTTCATTTGTTGGGTTTGCATTTTCTCTCTCATGCTGTAGGCCCCTCTCATGTATTTGGTGACTTATGGTGGTAAGCTCAACTTCCGTGGGAGATTTCTGCAGACATCCATGTGTCACTGACCTCAGGAACCATGGCTGTGTTGGTTTCCCTTGAGGGGGCTATGGTGGACTCCCACACTATAGCCACTGTGGTTTCTCAGTACTGTGGACAGAACGTTTTGAGGGAGAGATGCGCAAAGTTCCAGGCTGAGCATCCCTTCTTTGCAGAGTCTCCACCCGCCACTGCACCCAGCACACACATCATGACTACAGCCAGGAGGGAATAGCTGCCTTTCTCCTTCCGGTTCCCAAGATTATTAGACCTTCCTTTAAGACACTGTGAAAAAAGAAGTATGTACGAGAGGCTGCATATCAACATTATTGGGTGAAAAGGAACCAGTTTGTTATTAGACAGGCAAAACCAGTGCTGTCTCCCAGGTAGCCTTTAATGTCCCATACCAGAGGCCTTCTCCAGTTTTTGATAATAATGGTTGACATTTACATAGCATTTAGCATGTGCCAGAAGCTGTTCTAAGCACGTGGCATATATTAACTCATTTATTTCTCACAACTCTTAATATCCCCACCTTGCAGATGGGTTTACAGAGGTTGAATAACTTCTGGATTATTCAATGTTTTATTTTGAGCAACATCTTCAAAACAAAGACGATATGAAAGAATGCGCAACAAGAGAAACTGCACACACACACACACACACACCATTTAACTCAAACAGGTTTCACTCATTTATTTCCTTCAACAAGCCAACGATGCCAGCAGGCAAGAGGAGTCAGCGCCTGGAGAAGCGGGTGGAATCCTGTTCTGGGATGGACTAGTGCCTCTCGCTCCCTCGGCTGCCACTTATTTCCAGCCAGTAGGTCTGGTGATCTCTGCTCCCAGAGTTCTTTGCTCCAATCTCCACTGGAGGTAGGAGATGGCTCACCAACACTATGTGGGAGCCTGCAACCCCTGACAGTCGCAGGAATCAACACTCAACAAGGCTTGGCTGGCTGGCCCTGTGTTCTGACTGGGGAGGCTGAGCCCTCCAGGTGTGCCTCACAATCTATTGGTTAGCAGCGGCATCAGCCCTATTCTGATTGGCTACATGCAAAGTTTCGTAAGCCATCATTTCATATTACATCATTACATATGCATTATTGGCTAGTTATATCATTCCTCATCAGTATATTCCAGAACTTTTGGGAACTTTTCTAAACATGTTTATGAACTTGGGAACTTTTCTAAACTTGTTTATGACCAGGTATTTATCTTTTTTGAGTGAGGAAGCCACATGCTAACCCTTAATGAGATATATATGTACGATTTTAATTACTTGTGGAAAAATTGTTTACAAGAAATGCTTTGGGTGGGAAAGCTAGTTTACCATTTTTAAAGTACAGCAAGTAGGTTTTTATTTATCCCTGTTAGAACATAGGGTGGGCCATCCTTTAATCACACACAGCTAGCCAGTGACAAAGCTAGAATTCATATCCAAGCAGTCTAAATGCAGAATCCACATTCTTAACTACTGTCTTACATTTATATTGCCTCTCTGCCTGGAACTAACACTCCTGGCTCAACTCAATACTCCTCCCAAGTGTACAGACCATACTCGGAGAAAAGCCAAGTTATCAAAAGGGCAGACTACGGATGTCTTGTGAGCAACATGCAGAGGACCCTGCTGTGTAAAAGATATAAAGCTACTGAAAATTTCCAAGGGGGGGGATGCTAATAAACTAATATATAGGGGATCTTTAAATTACTGTAATTTTCCTGCCTTGTAATAGTTGCTTTGCTTTTTAAATAAAATTTTCTCTGATACAATGTGGTTGGCATGATTGCAGCTGTTGGAATTATTGCCCACCTATAGCTTTACAAAAAAAGATTCTCCTGGGTTTCTGGATGAAACTTCAGCTAAAAATTCTCTTAGCTTAGTAGTAATATCTTCATAGAAATATCTGGCCCTTTGGCATCATGGGCATTAAATGACATAAGGATAACATTATCTTTTTCTAAGGCCCAGGTGAGGAAATGGCACTGCCTCAGCCAAACTATAGCTTTAGCTTGGGCTGTGGTTGCAGAAGAGGCATTGCACAGAGCATCAAACAATAAGTGGACTTAGCAGATTGGAGCCACTACCAGTGAACGTGAATGTGGAGCAGATTACTGGGAAGCATATGAATGGAATAAACACACCAAGTCTAATTGAAATATGGACACTGCACAAGTTCACGATTGTGTGATTTACAAAGTGTGTCCTTTGGGGGAAAAACAAACATCACAACACGGTCCAGAAGGTGAGTGACCTTTGAGTTGGTGGCTCTTTCCTTTGTATCAACAACATGGCTTAAGACAGTGCTATGTGCTCACATTTTTATACCACTCGGACATGATTTTTCTGAAAACATTTTTGAAAATGGTAAGATGCTACACAAATTTGATCTGCAACAATTATTGGAAACAAGGCCCGTATGGAATCTTGAATTTTCAGATGAAGAAACAATTCAACCTGATTTTTCTCTGCCTAAGATTCCTGTTACATGTAAAATAGTGGCTATTTATTTCTAGTCATTATCTTTGTCGTAAAGGAAGTTGTGAGGAGACAGCTACCGATAGTGGCTATTAACACTTTATGTATGACACGTTAGAGCATGAAACTAACAATCAAGGTGTGCTTACAAAACACCCAGGACTTTTAATCCTCACGACAATGCTACAGTAAAATCAGAATTTTAGAATGACAGAGCTGAAGCATATCTACCAAGACTAGCCAACTAGTAATCATTAGAGATGTGATTCAATCCCAGGTTTGTTTTACTATAAGCTTTGCTCTTTTCCCGAGGGTACAGTGCATCCCTCATGGAATTGTTTAGCTATAAAAGATCAGGTAATGGTATCTGCTTTTTCATGTTTAGAGCTCAATGTTAGTCCATATAAACCCAAACCTTATAAATACTTAATGTTAAGTACTTTTACTACTTTCCAGTGGAGGGGAAAAAAGCAATTTCCAATTGATTGAATGCATTTTCAGACACAGTTTACCAGTAGAATAGTTTCAGGCAATTCAGCCTTTTTATCTCAACCAGCAGAAACTTTAAAATTTATTTTGTACTGATAAACAGACATGCTAGATGCATTTTGAATTCGGGTGAACATCACTACTTCTTGTGATCTATGAGGGTCCATCACTACTTCTTGTGATCCATCAGGGTACCCAGTGAGATAATTCCTATGTTTCCCATTCAGGGAGAAGGTCATAGTCAAGGGGCACAAGGTGAGTTATGGGCATCTAATGCATCATGTTGATTCACCCCCACGCCTCAATGCCACCCTCTGTTGTGCATTATGATTCAAAACCAGGAGAATGTGTGTTGTGGACAGATTTTAGTTACACCGATGGAGTCTTCCTATCCAGCCACACATTTGTCAATATGTGAACAATAGCACAAATTTATAAAACACATGGATAATGTTAGAGTTATAATCTGCAACCCCAGACTAGATGACAATAAATATCACTCATAATATTATGTTCCTGACCTTGTTGTATTTAGATGGTAGTCCTAAAGAAACTTACCTATTTATGTGGATAGGAATATTAGCATCACACTTATATTTCATAATGAACATGTGAAAGAAAAATTTATCACATAGTTTGGTATTTTGCGAAGCAAAATTTCTACTTGACCCATCTAAATCTTGGGTTTTTCTTTAGACACAGAAGCTCCATTTGTGTCCACTCTCTTGGAATAATGTTGTTTGTCTAAATTTCCAAAATACCTAGTTTACTATTAAACAGGAGGCAGGAAATGCAGACCTTACTGAGATTATCTCATTCATTGGTACATTTCTTTTGATGGTAGACAAAAAAAGTAGGTATAGGCAGAGGAAAAAGAGATAAAGTAATTGCTGAAGAATGGCTTCTGAAGGTGAGTGATGGATGTAGAGCAGTCAGTTTTTCATCTTAGTTTGGGAGAGGGAGGGAGGAGGGATGAGAGGAACAGACATGAGAAGTTCAGCTAAAAAGAATTCAAAAGAAAGGAACATATTCGTAATTATTTGGGTCAAGCTTAAGGTGAGAAATAAAAGTACAGAGATAATAGAATAGAAAAAACCACAATTTTAATAGTTAACATTTATTGAACTATTAATTCCATTTTGCAGAGGGGAACCTGAGACACAGAGAGGTTAAATAGTTTGTCCAAATTTACCCAGCTCATTCACGACAGAGCTTGAATTTCAATCCTGGCAATCCGAACCACTATTTTAAAATGGGATATTAACGAAGTACAATACATAAAGTGAGAACTCTCATAGAGAAGGGATAGAGAGACCAAGGGATTAACTGGGGGGGGGGGGGACGGGGAGGGGAAAAAGTCTGCATTTCAAATAAAATTTACCAATGGGCTAATTATAGTTGTGTTTTATTAACGTACGGAGCACTCTGTATATGTTAGCTCATTTAATCCCGCTAACAATTCTGTGAGGTAGATACTAACTAGTCCATTTATCAGACAAGGGCACTTGATATTTGATAAACGACACATACCTTGCACAGAGTTCCACCTCAATAGCAGGCTCTGGAGCAAGAAAAGGAAGACTGAAGAAGACCTGGCAACTGAACGGAACAGGGCAAGGTAAGCAGGCTGAAAAGTGAGAAAGGCAGGAAAAGCTTCCCGTTTAAGCCTAGGATGGCTCCAGCTTTCAAATCTCCCCGGCCAGCCCGCCAAGGAGTCACAAAGCCCGCCCCTCAGCTACAGGGCGACGCCCCCTTCCGCGGCGGTTCTCGGAGCTCCCAATACTTCCCGCCCACTCTCTGACCCCGCCCACCGCTCCCAGCATCATTTCCTGTGCGCTGGGTGCTAATTGGTCCAGCAGTCGGAAGTGAGGGCGGGCGGTGGGGCCGTTGCCGCAGTGACAGTGCTGGGGGAGTCCGAAGATGGCGGCGTCGCGTCGCTCTCAGCATCATCACCACCATCATCAACAACAGCTCCAGCCCGCCCCAGGGGCTTCGGCGCCGCCGCCGCCACCTCCCCCCCCACTCAGCCCCGGCCTGGCCCCGGGGACCACGCCAGCCTCCCCTACGGTGGGTGGCCTGGCCCCCTTCGCCTCCCCGCGGCACGGCCTAGCGCTGCCGGAGGGGGATGGCAGTCGGGATCCGCCCGACAGGCCCCGATCCCCGGACCCGGTTGACAGTACCAGCTGTTGCAGTACCACGAGCACAGTCTGTACCGTCGCCGCCGCTCCCGTGGTCCCGGCTCTTCCTGCCTCATCTGCCGTCGGGGTCGCTCCCAGCCCAGCCGGCGGTGGCAGTAACAATTCACCGTCGTCCTCTTCTTCCCCGACTTCTTCCTTATCTTCCTCTCCATCCTCCCCCGGATCGAGCTTGTCGGAGAGCCCCGAGGCGGCCGGAGTTAGCACCACAGCAACATTGGGACCTGGGGCAGCAGGACCTGGGCCAGGGGTCCCAGCAGTGAGCGGGGCCCTCCGGGAACTGTTGGAGGCCTGTCGCAATGGGGACGTGTCCCGGGTAAAGAGGCTGGTGGACGCGGCAAACGTGAATGCTAAGGACATGGCCGGCCGGAAGTCTTCTCCCCTGCACTTCGCTGCAGGTCAGAGACTTTGAATTGTTTATTAAGGGTTTTGGTGTTGGGGACGGGGGTCCGGGTCGGGAAAGAAAACAAGTTATTATGATGGAACAATGGGGGCGTGGTTATGGTTCTTCAACACTTCTCGGGAAGACTTGAGGTTCCTTTCTTTAGGTGGTGCCTGGGTAACGGGGGGCGTGGTAGGGGAACGTGTGAATCCATTCTTTCTGGTGTTTGCACAGTGATCCTTGTACTCATCCCCAAACTCCTTTACTGGTACTCAGGATATGGGTATACTTAAACTTTTTCAGTTACGAGCGTGCAGGAATAAAGTTAGATCTGAACAGTCTTAGAGTAGTTTTGTCGTTTGTTTGCTAGTTTATTTCGTTTTTGCAAGAGTAGGTCCCAGGAGGACAGTATAGACCAAAAGAAGTTTAATGTAACTCGACAAGTGTAGAAGTAGCTATCGTAGTCTTCTTAGTGGGCCAATGAGAGACATAAATGAAGTTAGTGAAACTTTCCCCCCTTTTGCAAGGAGTTTACAGTCCAGTTGGGTAGATCGAAAGGTGCCTGTATGAAACAACTGGAGAAGACTATTTGGATGCATTATGTGATGGCGGAAGAAATATAGGCTTTGAAGTTATGGACACTGCTGTTTGTTAGTTTTGTAACAGACAATTTACCTTATCTCAATTGCCTCCATTTTCTCTTGGGCAAAAGTGATATACTGAGGTTGTGTGAGGATTTAGTGAGAAGCATCTGGCGCGTAAGTTCTCCCCCCAGAATGCTAATTCCTAAACGCTGGAGCACTACACACTTTTGTCTTTTTTTTTTTTTTTGAGCAAGTAGTTGACTATTTTCTTTTAAAAACACATAACATATTTTTATAAAATACAGAGAAATATAAAACAAAAAGGACCATAATCTCACTGCCTAGATACCTACTATTGATATTTTAAAAAATAAAGGTAGGGCTTTCCCTGGTGGCGCAGTGGTTAAGAATCTGCCTGCCAATGCAGGGGACACGGGTTTGAGCCCTGGTCTGGGAAGATTCCACATGCTGTGGAGCAACTAAGCCCATGCGACTGCCCTCTAGAGCCTGCGGGCCACAACTACTGAGCCCGCACGCCTAGAGCCCATGCTCCTCAACAAGAGAAGCCACCGCAGTGAGAAGCCCGCGCGCCGCAATAAAGAGCAGCGCCCTCTCTCTGCAAATAGAGAAAGCCCGCGCACAGCAACAAAGACCCAACTCAGCCAATAAATAAATAATTTTATAAATTAAAAAAAATAAAGGTAATGTTATATACATTAGAAACGCTACATTAAAAATGTATATGTTGTATGTACATTGTAAAATTAATGTAGTATAGAAATATATACAATGAAAAAGCACCACGCACACACACAAACATCAGAGGTAATACCCTGAAGATTACTTCTGCTAAGTTTCTCCTTCAGTTTTTTCTGTTAATGGTAAAGCATATGTTAAACTTACTAAATACATTATTTTTACCACAACTTGGAAAATATTTTTATCTTCATTTTATAGATGACACAAGTGGAGCACATACTGCTTAAATAAGCCCACGTTCACTAGAAGTAGTGGAACCTGGATTTAAACTTTGATTTTAGAGTTTGTGAAATCAAGTTTAAACAATTATAACATACCAAGTTTAAGGTCACTTTTCTTTTTTGTGAGTAATTTTGATGGAGTTTCTACTTTGGCAGTGTTTGGGGGGAAGAAGTAATTGGGGGCATATACTCCAGGAATAGTGTTCACACATTTTATTTTTTGCAGCCCATACTTAGCAGTATATTGTCACCCACACACAAACTGAGTCAAAATTTCAGGAAACAATTCTATCCCTTGCTACATGTGTTGCACTCTGATATTTTATATCCTATTCCATTTCCTTTCTTACAAATGCTGTTTGTGATCCCATTAATGAGTCATGATCAACAATATGAGAAACACTTACAGGAAATCATTATTAGATGGCTGGGTCCATTCTTGAAATGTAGCCACTACTGTTAGGAATGTAGTGAATTGAGTCATAAACAGGCTTCCATTTAAGTAGATGCATGCTCACGGTGTTGCTTATTTTAGATGAAAAATCATTTCTTTTTCTTTAGGCCAAATGATAGATCTATAATGAATGAAACGAGACCTTTTGCTTTTGCAGACTTTATTCCATATTTGACTATTTTAACACATTGTTTCACAGATCTTGTCATTTCTCACAATATTGCATTACAAGTAATCACTAACAGGTGATAGCTAGTTATATTAATTTGGGTAATAATGTACTTATTTAGGATTAGTCACACATAAAATAGTGCTTATCTCCCAAATCACATCTTCTGTTTGCCACAATAGTTACTTTATATTCTGTTTTAGTTTTATGTGTACCCAGATAAGCTAGAAGATAAACAGTAAAACAGCCCTGTAATTATGTTGTAGTTACGAGAACCTAATCTTGAACTGGCTTTTTTAGAGGAAAAAAAATAATTTTTTTTAGTGCAGTGTGGAAAAAAGAACAAAAACAGTAGAACTCTCCATGGTCTAAATGCACAACACTCTGTAGTCAATTTACCATGCTTTCATGTTTGTGTTCCTAGCATTAAAGCATTAAAGCTTTGTTAAATCTAGTCTTCTCCATCATGTGTAGCCTGGATAATTAAAAGTAATTCTCAGTTGACTATTAGTTGGTTAGAATGCTAGTCACTGAATGTCATGGAAGAGCTGTTTTAAAGATAGGAAATTGGTACAGTCCCTTGGATGGAAAGGTTTAAAAATTGTAGTTCTTTTGTTGCACGAATCTTTTATTACTTATCATAGGTTGGTGTTAAACACTGACACAGTTTTCAAGTGGCAGGTATTCCTTACCCTTACGGAGCTTCAGTCGGGGTGGGGGGGGGGCGGAAATTAAATAACAACAACAACAAAACCCCACAAAGTGTATAACCTAGAGTGACAGGAAAAGTACACTATACTCTCTTTTGGAGCAGGCAGTAAGGACTCTTGTCCTGATTTTAGATCATTTAAAGAAGAAGTCTTTCTAAAGAGATTGTTTAAAACAGGGATTTAAAGGATGAGTCCAAGCTAGCCAAGCAAAGATGGGAAGGAAGAACGTTAATTAATGCCTTTATTTCCATATAAATATAAGTGTAGTTCTATAGAGTGAAATGAAACCATTTTTAAGACCCTCTGAAGTGGTATGAACTCATACTCATATTTAAATCCTTATGCTTTTTTTTTAACCATAATTCTTTCCAGCAGCAGAATTAAGAATCCTTTCTATCTCACTGTGGATTGTGATAATTATTAGTTTAAAATGTGGCTTAGAGACAGTATTAATAATGGAATCACCGTATCCACAACTAGAAGCATACTGTTTCCACTGTTGATACAGGTTCTGAAAGTACTATTTCTAATACCTTCTTAAGATAGCCATATCAAAATGATCCAGTCTTTTATTGT
This sequence comes from Phocoena sinus, assembly GCF_008692025.1. Classification (NCBI taxonomy): domain Eukaryota; kingdom Metazoa; phylum Chordata; class Mammalia; order Artiodactyla; family Phocoenidae; genus Phocoena; species Phocoena sinus. The sequence goes on from NC_045783.1 coordinate 22,829,347, forward strand.
TAACGAGTTTATATAAGACTTTTTCTTCTACAATTAAGATTCTTGACCCTGGTTTTCTATTGTTCAAAGGATGGTAGTGAAAGCTTTAGAAATAGTATTAATTTAGAACGATATATCTCCTGAGTTCAGTTCCTAGTAGTGACATATTTTTGTTATACGCGGGCCTTTTACTGTTGTGGCCTCTCCCGTTGCGGAGCACAGGCTCTGTACGCACAGGCTCAGCGGCCGTGGCTCACGGGCCCAGCCGCTCCGCGGGATGTGGGATCTTCCCGGACCGGGGCACGAACCCGTGTCCCTTGCATTGGCAGGCGGACTCCCAACCACTGCGCCACCAGGGAATCCCCCTGATGACGTCTCTTTTTAAAGAAAAGTTCAGATGATGTCTTTATTTAAAAAAAAAAAAAAGGTTTAACGAAGCATTGAATTCTGAAATTTCACAGTATTTACTTTAAATTGAAGAAATTTTGAAATAGGCTTCCTGGTTAACTTTAATGGTTAACATTAATTAACATATGACTTGAATTAGGACATGTAATATGAGGTTCTTCAGTACCAAAACCAGCAAAATATGTAGGGCAGTTTTATGCTTTCTTTTGATTTGAGTGGTTTCTACATCAACACACATTTAACTATGTAGAGGTTGCCTGACTCACTTCTTTTTCTCCTGATTTTTTTCAGCATGTCCATGCTTGTCCCTCCCCCCACTTCACTGCACAAATGTAGTTTCTAGTAAAAAAAAAAAAAAAAAACCACTATGTCCTCTAAACTGTTGCCCATCAGTGGGTAAAAAAGTGAGTCAGAATGCTTCAGTCCTAGAGTGGGAATCTTTCTGTACTTTCTATTGTCTGGCAAGGTCCTTGATTATACTATTTTATTTTTAATATCTTTATTGGAGTATAATTGCTTTACAATGGTGTGTTAGTTTCTGCTTTATAACAAAGTGAATCAGCTGTATGTATGCATATATCCCCATATCCCCTCCCTCTTGTGTTCTCCCTCCCACTCTCCCTATCCCACCCCTCTAGGTGGTCACAAAGCACCGAGCTCATCTCCCTGTGCTATGCAGCTGCTTCCCTCTAACTATCTGTTTTACATTTGGTAGTGTATATAGGTCAATGCTACTCTCTCACTTTGACCCAGCTTACCCATCCCCCTCCCTGTGTCCTCAAGCCCATTCTCTACGTCTGCGTCTTTATTCCTGTCCTGGCCCTAGGTTCATCAGAACCTTTTTTTTTTTTTTTAGATTCCATATATATGTGTTAGCATATGATACTTGTTTTTCTCTTTCTGACTTACTTCACTCTGTATGACAGATGCTAGGTCCATCCACCTCACTACAAATAACTCAATTTCATTTCTTTTTATGGCTGAGTAATATTCCATTGTATATATGTGTCACATCTTCTTTATCCATTCATCTGTCGATGGACACTTAGGTTGTTTCCACGTCCTGGCTATTGTAAATAGAGCTGCAGTGAACATTGTGGTACATGACTCTTTTTGAATTGTGGTTTTCTCAGGGTATATGCCCAGTAGTGGGATTGCTGGGTTGTATGGTAGTTCTATTTTTAGTTTTGTAAGGAACCTCCATACTGTTCTGCATAGTGGCTGTATCAATTTACATTCCCACCAACAGTGCAAGAGGGTTCCCTTTTTTCCACACCCTCTCCAGCATTTATTGCTTGTAGATTTTTTTTTTTTTTTTTTGCGGTATGCGGGCCTCTCACTGTTGTGGCCTCTCCCATTGCGGAGCACAGGCTCTGGACGCACAGGCTCAGCGGCCATGGCTCACGGGCCTAGCTGCTCTGCAGCATGTGGGATCTTCCCGGACTGGGGCATGAGCCCATGTCCGCTGCATCGGCAGGTGGACTCTCAACCGTTGCACCACCAGGGAAGCCCTGCTTGTAGATTTTTTGATGATACCCATTCTGACCAGTGTGAGGTGATACCTCATTGTAGTTTTGATTTGCATTTCTCTAATGATTAGTGATGTTGAGCATTCTTTCATGTGTTTGTTGGCAATCTGTATATCTTCTTTGGAGAAATGTCTATTTAGGTCTTCCCCTTTTACCTTTCATTTCTCATAAGGCAGGAGTTAGGAAAGTTTTTCTATATATGGCCAGACAGTAAATATTTTAGGCTTCATGCCCTCTGTGGTCTCTCTTTAAACTGTGTCAACTGGTCAGCTCTGCTTTTGTGCCATGAAAGTATCCATAGACAATACATAAATGAATGGGTATTGTTATATTCCAATAAAACTTTATTTATAAAAATAGGTAGTGGCCATATTTGGCACAAGTGTTGTAGTTCACTGATCCCTGTCATAAGACATTGTCTGTGGTATTTTTTTTTTCATTTTTGTTTTCCTTCTTGTTTAGTCTTTACTTCTGGAATAACCTTTTATTTTGAATTATTTTCTGAGTTCTGTCATCTTATTTCTAATTCACATATGCTAGTTTTTCATATCTTACATCATTTGCACATTGTCTTTTAGCTAATATTGAAATAGTAGAGCATAATTTTGTCTTTTTTGGGCATTTTCTTCTAGTATATTGTCTATAGGGATGCTTTTCTGCTCAAATTCTTCTTATAAGAACTTTACATGGGATTTGACCTCATTTTTTTTCTACCGCTCATTTTTATAGAAATTAATTGCTAAGTAATTTCAAGGATAAAAATAGAGGTCTGAGATGTTGAGGGTAACTCCCCTTGTCCTTCCTCCTCATGTTGGACATGCAGGTCTGACCTAGAATAGATGAAGTCTCACAGAAAGGTTTGCAGGATCATCTCTTACAGTAGTAGCATTTAAATTATGAAACATCATTTTATATCTTAGTTTATATAGCCTACATGCCACTTTCTAGAGAGCCTTTACCAGAGACATTGTGCTAAGGGCATTTTATAGTTAAGATGTCTTCCTCATAGTCTGTTTACATAGAAGTTTTAATAACAAGAAGTTTAGTTACCTGCCTTTTTTTCCTCCCCTGGGGCATCCCTTTTGTTCCCAAGGAACTGAATAGATCGCAGGCTAGGTGTGCCTTCCTTCCAAACCAGATGTGATTCTTTGGCAGTTAAAAGGCCAGAGAAATATATCTGGAGAATAGAATACATATCTTTAAGGACCAAGTTGTGAGCGTAAATATGTTTTTAAAAAATGGTATCTTAAGCTTAGAGCCCAGGAGAAGAAAAGTGGTCAAGGAATGTAAATCATGCAAAGAAAATGTATTTTATTTTAGTGTTAGGTTTTAGGAAGGAATCAGCATCATCATGAGTCTTGCGATGAAATGCAGTTGAAAACACTAGAGTAGCTTATTCTTTTTTTTTTGCGGTATGCGGGCCTCTCACTGTTGTGGCCTCTCCCATTGCGGAGCGCGGACGCGCAGGCTCAGCGGCCATGGCCTACGGGCCCAGCCACTCCGTGGCATGTGGGATCTTCCCGGACCGGGGCACGAACCCATGTCCCCTGCATCAGCAGGTGGACTTTCAACCACTGCGCCACCAGGGAAGCCCAGTAGCTTATTCTTAAATGTATTTAATAGCCTGCTTTTGCTTTATGGACAAAGAAGTGTTTCTGGTAGTTGATTGTAAAATATGTGTGAGATACGATTGAAGACACAAGACCCTCTTAAATTCTTATTTTTCCTGTATGTCAGGGTACTTGAAGTTACTTTGGTCTATGTTTATTCTTCTGACAGGAACACTCAGAAATGTGGGATGTAGCTCTGATCTTGGGGGGCCTAATACCTGTATCATCAATGTGGATTCATAATAAGAACTGAGTAGTGTCGGTGTTCTGGGGATTTATACTAAAGCCTAGGTGCTCAAGATAACTTTGAGGTTCATTTTCTAAAAATCATTTGATTTTGAGTGATTGAGGAAAGTTATGAGTGTTTTGTTTTTGTGTGCCTACTGGGTTTTCCTTTTAAGGCTTCATCAGATATTCAGGATTGCTTTTCCCTGCAGTGAATTTCTGGGTTCTTTGTCAGGTGGAAACTTGTTTTGCCTGTTGGTTCAGGAATCTGTGTATAAAATTAAAGTAGTGTGAGCGTAAACCTTTTTTTTTGAGACTTTTTTGGGAATGTGACAGCTCCCTATTCAGTTAAGATTTGTCATTTTTGTTTTAATTGTAGAAAAAGGGGAGATAAAGTGATGTAAATTTTCCTCTCCCTTTTGTCTTTTCAGTAGAACACTAAACTAATGGTTGGTGGCAGATGTTTGTTGGTTTGTTTGTGTGGACTTGCAACTTTTTTCATTGCGGTAGATTTAAAAAAACATGAAGCAGACAATCTTTATTAACTACAAACTGAAAAAAAAAATTGTTTTAAATTTACTGATTGACCAGATCTTTGAAGCCAAGGTCCCTGTATCATCAGGTATGGTTTAAAAATAACCTAAACCTTCTGATGCCCAGCTATAATGCTTTGGAAAAACTAGGATATATGTATGTATATTATGAGCCATAAAGATCAGATGCCTTCATTCTGGTCTATCGACCAACCATAGAAACCATTTTGATGTTCTCATCCATCTTGTTAATAAATAAGATATACAGTTCTCCATTTCCAAAACTCAGGTTGTTCTCATGTTGACAATGGAAAATGGGTTTTTAAGAAAGAAATGACATGGGATTACAGTTGATAGCTACATTTTAGCTATTTTTTTCTAGTATCTTGAGAAGAGATGCCAAGCTATGCTTTTGTCTTTGCAGGAAAATGTTCTCTTTTGGAAAGAAAGAAACAAAAAAACCTTTCAGACTAATTAAAAAACTTTTAGCAAGCTATCAAAAACTTGGTTGCCCTTCCCCCCCCAAAAAAGGTCCACACAATTTAACATTAGGAAAGTGTAGCTGTTACCTTGTTAGAATTTTATGAAAGCAGATAAATTTGAGGTAAAAGGAGAAGTTCAGTGTTCAGTTTAGTGGAATGCTCGTGGTACGTGCTCTATAAATATTTGAGCAGATGAACTTTGTAAGTTAACACTTCTGATTTCTGATATTGTCTTTCTTAAATGTATAAATGGTAATTCTTATATATTAGTCTAGTTCTTTGTCATCAAAGTGCTTTTACTGCTCTGTTGGCATATAAACGAATAAATTTAGTATTGATATTGTTGCTAAATAATAGTAAAAGCTAATAAAAATAACAACAAAAAAGCTTTCAAGTGAATTTTGCACTTTCCCTGTGTTATTTAATCCTTACAGCAATCACACGAGATAGGTTTTAACTCTGTTTTACAGATGAAGAAACCGAGACTCAGGTGTCTTGTCTAAGGTCACATAGCTGTTAAGTGATGGAGCCAGATTTAAACCCCTATCTGAGTGTCCTAAAATTGTTTGGGTAATCCTACTCAAATAGAAAGTTGGTAGCAGTAAGAAATCAACTCTTTGAGTCATTTTATTATTTGACAGTTTGTTATTGCCTTCTTAAATTTGTTTTCTGAAAATATAAGTAATTGTACACATTTTGGAAAGTTCAGTAGAAAGTAGTTCATCATCTCACTACCCCAGTGCAGCTAATAATAGTCATTTTGGCATCTTTTCCCCTAGCTTTTTTCCTAGACATTTAAAATAAAGCAAAACTGCATATAGATGCTCTCTTAAAACATGACTAGGATTAGATCGAGACCATGCTTTTAGTAAGTAGGCTGTTGGAACATTTGTGATTAATAGAATATTGGACTCTGATCGATCAGTTGCTAATTAAACATAAAAAGTGTGATTGGAAGTAATCTTCGAAGAACCTCGTAGTTTAATGGAAGAAGGATATCTTAGCAATTCCTTTCTTTAAAAAACTACTTAAATTTGTTAAAAAATCTCAAAGATAAGCTGCTGTATGCTTTGATTCATGGAAGCAGTCAAGAAAAAAACCATTTTGAACAGTAAATAAAGCATATGGGAGTCACAACAATTTGAAAGTTTAATGCCCCTGAACTGATAGTTTAAAATGGTTAAGATGGTAAATTTTATGTTAAAGGTATTTTACCACAATTAAAATTTTTAAAATGGGGATGGATGTCTATCATAGTGTGCATTATGGTCTCTCCATTGTCCTTAGAGAGAACTCATTTCTTAATATTACCAACATGAAATATGGAAAGTAGCATATTTAGCAGTGCTACGTTGAGGATACCCTTTCATCTCTTTTGTTAATTCACATTTTTGAGAGTCACTGTCCTCCTTCTTTGGCAGTATGAAACTAAGTATTCATGAGGTGTTTATGGAAATTCAAAAGAACTTCATGCAGCTTGTTTAATTAACAGTCATTGAGACAATTTCATAGTGTGTTTCCCCCCTTTGGTCTTTTTTCAGGAATCTGGCATGAATCCTAAGGTTTTATAGTGGTTCAATGACAACTCAATAAATGTAAGTGCTGTAAGGAGCAAAATGATGGAATGGCATCAGTTCCTGCCCTTGCAAAAATTTATAGTCAAAATGCAGTAGTTCTCAAACTTTTGATCTCAGGACTCTTTTACACTCATAAAAATAATTGAAAGAGTTTTTGTTTATATATATTATATTGATGGAGATTTATATTAGGACTTAAAACTGAGAAAATAAAAAATTCTATTCTGTGTTAGAGTAAATCACACTTTCAATGAAAAGTAACTGTTTCCTAAAACAAAGATTAATGAGAAGAGAGGCATTACTTTACACTTTGCTAGTCACGTTAATGTCTGACTTAATAGAAGACAGGCAAATTCTCATCTGCTTCTGCATGCCATTTGTTGTGCTTTATTACATATATTGAAGTATATTTAGAAAATCCTGCTTTAAACAGATATGTAGTTGGAAAGGAAGGAATATTTTAATAGCATTTTCAGATAATCATAGATTTTTTTGTTTGATACTACACCCAGACTTGACAAGTAGTCTTAAAGGTTAGTTGCAATGTGGAATCTGAAGCCATATCAATAAATTTTTCATACTCTGTTATGTATGAAATGAAATCCATTGGTCTATCTTATATAAATGGATTTTATAGCTATACACATTTAAGTATCGAGAAACTTTTAAGCTCATGGTGGCAGATGCAAGTTTTAAAAAATTCTCATTTTTTGCTTGAAAGCTCACATTTTATCATTGGGAGCAAATACTGTTTGTTGTTTTCCTTGAGGTGACAGGCTCACTTTGTTCATTCTTGAGAAAATGTTTACCAAATACACAGGTCAGATGGAGCTCAAATGGTCTCATAAGTGTTGTTCCTCAAGACAACCATACTTTGGTGTGTAGCAGAAGTGCTTAATGTGTATTTCTTATTTTGCCACAAGAATATTAAAAAAGATACATACTGAGGGGTTGGAATTTAATAAAATTAATATTTACATTTTCATGAAGGACATTCTTAAGTGAAACTGGTGGCTTTTTTTTTTTTTTAAACTGTGAGGGCCTGGTGGTGAAAAATTCAATGACTAATATATGTCCATATATGTCAGCTCTACGGAATACAATGTATAGTTTGCTGCCACTGTTTTGGTTCATGCCAAGATGCCAGCAGTTTCACCTACCATTGCTTTTGCACCATCATGAGCACCATGAGTACATTTTCCAAATGTCCAACACATGATGTTATAAGATCTTGCACTATAACTGTCTTGACAGTAAGAAAGCTAAAATCATCTTAATATTATTTTGTAAATGGTTTTGACTTCTCAGACCCCCAGAAAGTGTCTCAGGGATCACCAGGGGACCATGGAACACACTTTGAAAACTGTGGAGCTAATACAAATAGATATTAATTTTGTTAACATTCTTTTGAGAATCTGATACTAGGTATGGACATTTTCCCCAGAAACATATACTTAAATAGCAAAATTTACATGTAATTTTCAGAGGATTATAAACTTCCAGAAGCACTAGAGCTATGGTTCTCAAACTTTGCATCAGAGTCACCAGGAAGGCTTTGTTAAAACAGGTTGCTAGGCCACACTCCCAGGTTTGTCATTCAGTTGGTCTGGAGTAGTCTAGGAATTTGCATTTTTGTGTTCATTCTCTTTGGTACTTCATGAACCCTTATTAATCTGAAATTTTACATTTTCGTTTAATTATGAGACATCCTGTCATTATTTCTACGTATATCTTTCCTCTCTTCCAATCCTCTGTCTTACCTGTTTTTTCTCATTCTCTGCTTCTGTTTATCCCTTTCAGAATTTTTTTGCTAAGTTCTTCTACCAGTTTTTCCTCAGGAATTTCTCCTTTGTTTCTATTATTATTCAGTCAATTTATTGTATTCTTTATTTCTCCTGTTATATTTTTCATGATAATATTTCCAGTTGGTTTTACTTGGTAGATTTTTGTTCTCGTGTTTTCAGTATTCTCCAGTTTTTCTCTAGCAACATTTAATATGCCAATTTTAAATGTTTTTTTTTGGTCTGTTAATTCTGCTTTTATTTGCTCTTTCATGGTACTTGCACTCCTCAGACATCTTATTATTTTCTGCTGTGAGCTTATATTCCCTAGGAACTAACAACTGTTTGGGCCAATATTGCATTTGTTTGGGAGGATGAGTTTTGATGGGGGTCCGGTTTAGGACTGGTGAAAAACCTGTGTTCTAGGTTTTGGTTCTCCACGTGGTCTGAGGCAAATAGGGACATGCCTCAGGGTAGAGAGGCTCTGGATGGTGGTTACATCGTAGTTGTTGAGGATTTCACTGAGCAATTACACGAGGTGAGTGCTATCACTGTCGTGTAATTGCCTAATTGGGAGTCCACCTGTACTTTGCTTCCCACCTCAGCCAAGTTCCAGTATTTTACCTTGATGTTACCCCTTCTCTTTTGGCTAGAGGTGTGCTGTAGATACTGCTTTCATATTCCACAGCACAGGGGACAATGTGATAATGTTGAGGAGTGAAAAGGACACAGATCACTTTCCTCTGGCCTGTCTTCTGTCCAGGATAACTGATCTTCTGCAATTAAGCTCATGTTTCTTCCCACAATGGCACCCAACCATTTTTTTTTTTTCTTCCCAAGGAGGAATCATTTCTTACAGTGTTTTTTTGTTTGTTTTGTTTTTTTAAGCTGGAATCTGGGATTTGTCTTGTACCCTTTTGCTTCTGGTGATTTCCCAATGTTTTTGGAAAAAACACATTTTTAACTGTGTTTGCTAATGAAATACTTTTATCTGAGTATAAGTGTTTTCCTTTCTAAATCAGGTTCTATAAAATGGAAAAATTAATTGGTCAGAGTCCACCTTTGATAAATGAAAAATATATGCAACATCATTGCTTTATAGAAGTCATTTTGTAGTTTGTTTTCTAAACTGTTATTTTAGAAATAACGGAATATACTCTTATAAGTCTTAACCATGACTTCTGATCTAATGAAGTGTAAAATAGTTCTTTATTTAAAGGCTAATAGAGTTAGAAGAGGAAGCAATTATGACTAATGTTAAGTAGAAAATGCATGTTTCTTTGTCATAGAACATTTCTTATAAAGTAAGCAGAAATCTATTATTAGGTACCTACAGTTCTGTGTATATTGGACTGCATAAATTTAACCCAGTGTATAGAAAACCTTTGACATTTTAAAGAATATATCACAAGACTTTCAAGACTTTCCCCAACTCCCAGCTTAGAACATAATTCTGGGGCATATAATTTCCTTCATAAAAAGTAGTAAAACTAAAAACTTTAAAAGACTAGAAGATAGGCCTGTACAAAAAAGTTAATAGAATTACCCATCATGTTGAGAGGGGTCTGCTCTGCTAGGTACTCCTAATTTTGAGGCTGCCTTCTGCACATCAGCCAAGATACAGGTGTGATTCAAATTATTTTTCTTCCAGTTTTATTGAGATATAATTGACATATAGCACTGTATAGTTTCAGATGTACAGCATAATGATTGATTTACGTACATCATGAAATGAGTACCACAATAAGTTTAGTGAATATCTGTCATCTCATATAGATAAAAAATAAAAGGAAAAGAAACAAATATTTTTTCCTTGGATGAGAATGCTTAGGATTTACTCTCTTCATGTATAACATAGAGCAGTGTTAATTCTGTTTGTCCTGTTGTACATTACATCCCTAGTACTTATTTATCTTGTAACTAGAACTTGTACCTTTTGACGATTTTCATCCAGCTCCCCCTCCTGCCACCCCCCCACCGTCTCTGATAACCACAAATCTGATCTCTTTTACTATGAGTTTGTTTACTTTTAAAAATATTTATTAATTTAAATTTATTTATTTATTTATGTATTTATTTATTTATTTATTTATTTTTGGCCGCATTGGGTTTTCGTGCTGCGCACGGGCTTTCTCTAGTTGCCGCGAGAGGGGGCTGCTCTTCATTGCGGTGTGCGGGCTTCTCATTGCGGTGGCTTCTCTTGTTGCTGAGCACAGGCTCTAGGTGTGCGGGCTTCAGTAGTTGTGGAGCACGGGCTTATTAGTTGCTCAGCGGCATGTGGGATCTTCCGGGACCAGGGCTCAAACCTGCGTCCCCTGCATTGGCAGGCGGATTCTTAACCACTGTGCCACCAGGGAAGTCCTTGTTTACTTTTTAAATACAATTGACTCATGACATTATATTAGTTCCTGGTACACAACATAGTGATTCGATATTTCTATACATTACAAAATAATCAGTTATCATTTGTCACTATACAAAGATATTACATTGTTATTGACTGTATTCCCTATGCTGTACGTTTCATCCCTATGATTCATTTATTTTGTACCTGGAAATTTGTATCTCTTAATTTCCCTCATCCCCCAACTCCCTTCTCCTCTGGCAACCACCTGTTTGTTCTCTGTATCTGTGACTCTGTTTCTGTTTTGTTATATTTGTTCATTTGTTTTGTTTTTTACATTACATGTAAGTGAAATCATAACGATATTCGTCTTTCTCTGTCTGACTTATTTCACTTAGCATAATACTTTCTACATCCATCCATGTCACAAATGGCAAGATTTTCTTCTTTTCTTATGGCACAGTAATATTCCTCTGTGTGTGTGTGTGTGTGTGTGTGTGTGTGTGTGTGTGTGTGTATGTATGTGTATAATACCTTCTTTATCCATTCATCTGTTGATGGACACTTAGGTTGCTTCCATGTCTTGGCTATTGTGAATATGCTGCAATGAACATAGTGGTGCATATATCTTTCTGATTTAGTGTTTTTGTTTTCTTCAGAAAAATACCCAGGAGTGGAATTGCTGGATCATATGGTAGTTTTTTTGAGGAACCTCCATACTGTTTTCCATATTGGCTACACCAGTTTACATTCCTACCAGCGCTACACAACAGTTCCCTTTTCTCCACATCCTCACTAACACTTGTTATTTGTTGTCTTTTTGATGATAGCCATTCCAACAGGTGTGAGCTAATAGCTCATAGTAGTTTTGATTTGCATTTTCCTGATGAATAGGGATGTTGAACAACTTTTAATGTGTTTCTTGGCCATCTGTATGTCTTCTTTGGAAAAATGTCTGTTCAGGTCCTCTGCCCATTTGTAAAATTGGGTTGTTTGTTTTTTTAATGTTGAGTTGTATGAGTTTTTTGTATATTTTAGATATTAACCCCTTATCAGATACATCATTTGCAAATATCTTCTCCCATTCAGTAGATGGCCTTTTCATTTTGTTGATAGTTCCCTTCATTGTGCAAAAATTTGTAGTCTGATGTAGTCTCATTTGTTTACTTTTGCTTCTGTTTCTCTTCCCTGAGGAGACACATCCCTATTGCTAAGACTGATGTCAGAGAGCGTACTGCCTGTGTTTTCTTCTAGCAGCTTTATGGTTTCAGGTCTTACATTTAAGTGTTTAATCAGTTTTGAATTTATTTTTGTATATAGTGTGAGAAAGTAGTTCAGTTTGATTCTTTTGCATGTAGCTGTCCAGTTTTCCCAACATCATTTATTAAGTTTTAATTCAGTACAGTTATAAGTTACTGTGTTTAATGGACCTTTAGAGATGCTCACGGATATCTAGAACTACTGGTATTAAATTGCTGAATGATGACTTTGTTAGCTGGGAAAGAAAAGTTACTTTAGGAACCTTACAGCTATTGCATAAATGTGTCATGGCTGAAATTTGTTTCATTGAAAGTAATTTTATTGTCATTGTTTTTTTTTTTTAATGCTTTTATGGGGGTGGAGGTGGTTTGGTATACTTAAGAAAGTAACCAGGCTATTCTGATATTTTAGGTTCAAGTTTTTCCTAATGTTTTTTGAGAGAACAGTGAACACGTCTCATCTGTCATCAAGTAACTTTTTATCTTTCCCAACTTACTTTATGTTATGTCTTCTGTCAGGAAAATAGATATTTTATATATATATATATATATATATATATATATAAAGTTCATGAGTTATTTTGCTAGACAGTCCCAAACTTATTTTATTGTTACTTTGAGTGTCTTTTGAGTATAATTTTTTTGCACTTAAGGAAAAAAATTATAAATAAGTATATGTGAGAGATGCAGTATAAATTTTTTCATTGGTTTTATAAGTATAAGTCAATGAATTTAGCAGTTCAAATGATATATAGTGCTTGTGACTTTGCTGACAGTCCAATTAGGTCGAAAGAGTCTTTAAGCTATGACTTTGCTACTATAAATTAAAACGTCACTTTTTAATACTCCAAACAGTTTAGGTTTTTCTCCTTTTATTAAATTTTAGAATGCATTGTTGTTATTTACAAGATTTAATATTGCCCAAGGTTGTTCCTTTGAAGCTTTAAGTTTAGGCAGTTTAAAATGCTGAACACTACTGAAACAAATTACTGTCTCTATGAACTCAGATCTAGTGAATAGATACCAATGACCTTACATTTGATATTGAAACATTTTTGAGTGGTTTTAATTGAAACTCTTAACATTAGAATAAGAAACTTGGTACGTATATTGGGTTTAGGTAATGTGTAATGAATTTAGGTTTTCCTCCAGTGCCAGCACAATGCTTTCCACATAGTATATTTTAAAATTTCTTTGAGTATGTGAAATAATGTAATTGTTTCTCCTACTGCTTAGGGGAAAGAATGTGCTGAAATTTACAAGAGGTTCCTATTACTTAGTTTGGTTAGGGAAGAAGAATTCATCAGTGTGAACTTTTTATTGCTACTTCGCTTGCCCTGCTGAAATTCAGACTCTGTTACTTATGACTCAGAGGTTCTGCGTGATCTGGTTTTACTGACCTTTCCTAATGCACCACTGCCCCTTCCATCCCCAAAGCAATGAAAACCTTAAAATACCCAATAATCCTTGACAGATATGCATAGGGTATTAATGGAGAAAAATAGAAGAACATAAGAGACCTCAATTGAAGGAGAGGTATATCATACATATGGATTAGAAGACTCAGTACTTAAAATTTTCAACTTTTCAGAATTAATTCTAATCAGTAAGCTTTTTTTTTTTTTTTTTTAATTTTTTGTGGTACACGGGCCTCTCACTGTTGTGGCCTCTCCCGTTGCGGAGCACAGGCTCCGGACGCGCAGGCTCAGCGGCCATGGCTCACGGGCCCAGCCGCTCCGCGGCATGTGGGATCCTCCCGGTCCGGGGCACGAACCCGCGTCCCCTGCATCGGCAGGCGGACTCTCAACCACTGCGCCACCAGGGAAGCCCAATCAGTAAGCTTTTAAAGAAAATAATTTCCAACAGGCTTCTTCATGGAACTTGAAGATATTTATATTGAACATCAAAAAACAGTAATAGCCAATATAATTTTTTAAGAGGAACAGAGTGGATTGACATTGCCCTACTCAATATCTAGGCTTATTTTGAAGTTAAACTGTTGAACAAACAAACTGATGGAAAAGAAAAGATACGGAAAAAAATAAAATTAGATCTTTAACTCACACCATACTTACAAGATCTAAATGTGAGAAGCAAGATTATAAAAGTAATCTAAAAGAAAATATAGGAAAGTATGTGAATAGGAAAGATACTTTAAAGATCACATAGGAAGCACAAACCATGCTTCCTATGTATGTAGGGAAAGATTGTTTAAGCTTAAAACTTGTCTGAAATCAAACACAATGTAAACAACGTTTAAAGACAAGCCATAAAAAAAATAAAATAAAAAAAAATAAAGACAAGCCATAAACACAGAAAATATATTTATAATGCATATAACCAACACAAGATTGGTGTTCAGAATATATAAAGAACTCCTACAAAACAATAAAAAAAAGACAAATGAAAAATTGGGCCAAGATATCTGTCTGATAGTTGACAGATGAAACCTAAATTGTCAGTAAATACATGAACAGATGTTTGTATCAATTTGCATGGATTCAGCTATAGATATTCCAGAACTCAACCAACAGAAACTTAAAGCGTAAGGACATTTATTTCCTGCTTGACAAGTCTAGAGGTAGGAAGTTCAAGAGTTGGTCCAGTACCTTATGAGCATAGGAAGGATCTGTGCCATTATTTTCATAATTCCCTTGACCTTCTTATCATTTCAGTGGCTTCAGATGTCACCACCTTTTATGAGAAATTTTCTAAAAATAGAGAGGAAAGGAGAAAAGAGAAAAGAGAAAGGGACCCTCTTCCTTCATACACCTTCTCTTAATGGGGAGAAAAATCTTTTCAGAAGTTTCTAGATTTTCCCTGCTGTCTCATTGCCAGTCACTGACGGAGAGGAATGAAATCACCTTTCCGGCTTAGAGTAATCAGGAGTCACTCCCTGGACTGGGGAAAGGATTGCCTTCTCTTAGCATATATTGTCTGTCCAATTCCTGAGCAAAATAGAATTTCTGTTTGCCAGCAAGAAAAGGGGATAATTAGAAAAAGCATTTGACAAAATTCAAATCCATTTATGATAAACAGTCAACAAAGTGGGTATAGAGGGAACATAACTCAACATAATAGAGGCCATATATAACAAGCTCACAGCTAACGTCGTACTCAGTGGTGAAAAGATGAAAGCTTTTCCTTTAAGATCAGGAACAATACAAGGATGTCCACTCTTGCCACTTTTATTCAACATAACATTAGAAGTCCTAGCCAGAGCACTTAGACAAGAAAAAGAACTAGAAGTCATCCAAATTAAAAAGGAAGAAGTAAAATTGTCACAATTTGCAGATGGCATATTATATATAGAAAATCCTAAAGGCTCCATCAAAAAGCTTTAGAATAAGAAAATTCAATAAAGTTGCAGGGCATAAAATCAATACATAAAAATCTATAGCCTTTCTTTGCACTAATAATGAACTATCAGAAAGAGAAATTAGGAAAACAATCCGATTTACAATTGTATCAAAAAGAATAAAATACCTAGGAATAAATTTAACCAGGGGGGTTGAAAGACCTGTATATTGAAAACTGTAAGACATTAATGAAAGAAACTGAAGAAAACAAATAAATGGAAAGGTATTCTGTGCTCATGGATTGAAAGAATTAAAGTTGTTAGAATGTCTATACTGTTCAAAGCAATATATAGATTCCATGCAACCCCTATAAGAATTCCAATGGTATTTTTCACAGAAATAGAACAAACAATTTTCAAATTTGTATGGAATCACGCAAAAGACTCCAAATAGCCAAAGCAGTCTTGAGAAAGAGGAACAAAGCTGAAGGCATCACATGCCCTGATTTCAAACTACATTACAAAGCTAAAGTAATTAAAACAGTATGGTATTGGCATAAAAACAGACACATAGCTCAATGGACAGAATAGAGAGCCCAGAAATAAACCCATACATATATGGTCAATTAATTTATGACAGGAGCCAATAATATACAACGAGGATAGGACAGTCTCTTCAATAAATGAGATTGGGAAAATTGGACAGCTACATGGAAAAGAATGAAACTGGACCATTGTCTTACACCATACACAAAAATTAACTCAAAATGGATTAAAGACCTGAAGGTAAGACCTGAAACCATAAAACTCCTAGAAGAAAACATAGGTGGTAATCTCCTTGACATAAGTCTTGGTGATGATTTTTTGACTCTGACACCAAAAGCAAAAATAAACAAGTGGGACTACATCAAACTAAAAAGCCTCTTCATGGCAAAGGAAACCATCAACAAAATGAAAAGGCAAACTACTCAATGAAAGAAAATATTTGCAAATGATATTTCTGGTAAGAGGTTAATATCCAAAATATGTAAAGAACTCATGTTGAGGGGCTTCCCTGGTGGCGCAGTGGTTGAGAATCCATCTGCCGATGCAGGGGACACGGGTTCGTGCCCCAGTCTGGGAAGATCCCACATGCCGCGGAGCGACTAGGCCCGTGAGCCATGGCCGCTGAGCCTGCACGTCTGGAGCCTGTGCTCCGCAATGGGAGAGGCCACGACAGTGAGAGGCCCGCGTACTGCAAAACACAACAAAACAAAACAAAAAACTCATGTTGAAAACAATGACGGAAGAATGTGTGTGCGTTTGTGGGTGAATTGAAATTGAGTAGTCAGTCAAAGTCTCTCCTAGTTGTTACCTTTTGGCTGAGAATTGGATGACAGAAGGAGCTAGGCATGTGAAGATCTGGGTACAAGGTCTTCAGGCAGAGCACACAGCAATTGCAGAGTCCTCTAGACTGAAATAAGTTTGTCATATCCAGGGAACAAAAATGGAAGACAGGGTTAGTAAAGCTCAATGAGATGGGAGAGGTGAGAGTGGCCAGCTCACATAGTGCCTTGTTATGTCATAAGGAGATTTTAGTAATATTTTATGTGTGTTATTGGAATCCATTGCAGGATTTTAAGTAGGGAAGTGACCTAATCTGATATGTGCCTTGAAAAGATCACTCTGTCTGCTCTGTTAAGCATGAATTGTCGGGCAGCAGCTGTGACAGTAGAGAGACAAACAGGTTATGTGCTGAAGTCTAGACAAGAGATTGTGGAACTTGAAACCAAGCTGGTGGCACTGGGGAGTAGGCAGATTTGAGATGTGTGTTTGGAAGTACAGTTCACACATATCAGGACTGAGGGAAAGAATTCTTCAACAGTAAAATGAGGGTAATGGTATCTCTCACAGGGTGTTATCACAGGAGCCAATGTTTGTCAAGCATTTGGCATACTTCTTGACACACATAAGAGCTTACTAAATGTTAGATACTTAACCATTATTATTGTTATTTTTATTGTTGTCAAGAATAGGGCATGTACTTTAAGCAAAAAGAATTTTTCTGTAAAAGCTAAATTATACCTGTTGTACAACTCTCAGATTGGAAGTGTTATAGCACATACTGTTTTGTTGGTAAAAATCAGAGTATTACTCTGTCTTAATTTTTAACAACCTTTGGATCGGAGGGAGATGGTTCATTGGTTTTCCTTTTGTACTTCATAATACTGAACCATAAATAAATATATATATATATATATATATGTATGTAGCAACATTCCTTTTAAAAGCTGTGACTTAACTTTTTTAAATGTGTGCTAGCTTGATGAGCTAGGACGCTGAAAATCTTGTCTGCAGTATGTCTGTAATGCTTTCACTTAGGGACTGTTTCTTTGAGTTAGTTATTGATACGTTACTTCAAATTCTATGTAGTTCTTTGAACTGACCCTAATTATTATTTTTACTTTGGTTCTTTAGACCCAAATAAACAAATCAATTATAGAGATAATTATGACTACAAACCTTGGTTATGAAACAAAGGCCTTATATAACCATCAGAGATAACGAATTCTCTTTATGTGTGAAAAATAATGCATATGCATTCAACATGGATAGAATGGCGAGTGACCAATTATGATTTGTGCTTAACAGTACAGGTAGAGTATATGTTTTGATAAACTTTTTATGTGTGGTTTTCTAAATTACAGTACTTTACATAGGGGACTTATTTGTTTCATAGATAACAAAACCTCTGATTTAATAATGTATTTTAATACAAAATCAAATTAGAAGAGTTTATGTCATAATTGCCATATAAAATGTATCTTTACTGGTTTTGACTGTTCACCTCCACCTTCTTTTATAAACTTATATGTGTACACCCACATATATTTTATACAAAATTATGTTTTTATATAATAATTAAGAAAACAGATAATCAAAAATAAAAATATTCCATACTTCTACTGCTTAGTGATTTAGTCTCTTTTTCTACCCATCTATGTATCAAATATATATATATATTTTCTCCTATATTTTGTTTTATATATTTTTAATCTAAAAGACTGATCTAAAAAAAATCTATGTTGTTGAATTTTCTGTAATATCCTGTTTTGTGTGTGTGTGTGTGTGTGTGTGTGTGTGTATGGTCTATACCTTTTTTGGTGATTTTTTTTCATTGTGGTAAAATATATGAATTTTAAAATGTTAAAATTTTGTTTATTTTAAGCAATTTAAAAATAAAATACCATTTTAGCCATTTTAAAGTATATGACTCAGTGACATTAAGTACATTCACAGCGTTCTAGCATCCTTTTAATACAGGATGGTATTATATCAAAAACCATCACTTCATCATTCACTTAACAGAGTCTTTATTGTTGGACATCTAATTTCCATGATTTTCTATAAATAATGTTATGATAAATATTATTTTTATTTGTTTAGTAGGCATTCAATTTATACTGTTTTAATACAATAATTTTAGACCCAGTATTACACATACAAGTAAATCTAAAAGGAGGGGAAAATACATGTTACATTTGTACACCAACATTAATGTGCCTGCAAGTTCCTATCATAACACAAAATTCTAGTGAAACTGTTAAAAGTGGCATATCCTGGTGTATGACTTCTATCTACAATTATGTCTGGGACCAAATGCATTCACATTCCTCCACATGACTCCACAAGATCACTTCATAAGGATTCACAGGCCCCAACATAGCACCAAATGAAGAATTTCCTTGCCACCAAAGATTCAGGGAATGAGCATAGAACTCCAAAAACTACTCTGAAGATGACTCTCTTTATGTTTATTCTCACCATTTTCCAATTTGTTTAGATGTAGCTAAATATGGTCTACAAGTACCTACAAAAGAAGTTGGCCATAAAATTACTTATAATAACACAGCAAAATTTAGTTCTCTGCAAAATAAGTTAATATAATACTATTTGTTCCCTCCCATAGATAACTTTGGATTTGTAATATTTAATTTCCTTCACTTCTATTTTAAAAGAAAGAAAAAACATACAATAGGGGTAGCCAAACTATTGCATGGAAGTATTTATCCCTTACTTTCTCTCCACTTTACAAAGCAAATTGTATGATTCTAACACTTAAAACAAAATAGACTTTAGGAATAATTTGTTCTAAACTACCTGTATAAGTTTCCTGTGGCTGCTGTATCAAATTACCACAAACTCTATGGCTTTAAAAGAAATTCTTTTCTGTCACAGTTCTGGAGGCTGTCAATCCAAAATCAGTATCACTGGGCCAAAATCTAGGTGTTGGCAGGTCTGTGCTCCCTACCAGGCTCTAGGAGAATCTGTTCCTTGAGTATTCCTGGTGGATGCCAGCATTCCTTAGCTTGTGGCCACATCACTCTAATATGTTATATAAATATTCTTGATGCAAAATATTTGTTCATATATGAATCATTTTTAAATGATAAAGTTTGAAAAGAGGTATTGTTGAGTCAGAGAGTATATTTGTTTAAGCCTATTCATGATAATGCTACATTTTTTCTAAAATGTCATACCAGTTTTTATTCACATTATCAGTATGTGAGCACAGTTCCATTTCACCACTTCCTTGCTGATACCAAGCATTTTTGTTTTGTTTTGTTTTGTTTTATATTTTAGATGTAAAAGTTTTAGTAAAAAGTAAACACACTCTTTGCTATTTTGCTTCAAAGTTATAACGTGTATTTTTTAAAGTACCAATTGATACATTAAGAAGTATCTTATTTTATCTTTATTTATTAGTGAAGAAAGGAAATTAGTTCTCAAACACTGTTAATACACTGATGAGGGTGTGTTTGCACTCAGGCTTTACTCAGATCTATAAAGCAGGAAAATCACTAAATCTTCATGGGTAAAGAAAGCACCTATGGCCCAGTGGGAGAGTAGGTCTGTGACAGTAGAGGCAGGAGGCACATTGAAGTCAGAGAATTAAACAGAATGTAATATCTGTTAAGTTCGGCAGATAATAAAGAAACAGCAGGATGGTGATAGTTACATTAGCATGTACCCTATACTTTTGGTGTTCCAGTTACTAATATGAAATTGACTTCTTTTCACCCCAAATTTTCAACTTAATTTGAAGAATATTTTCTGTGGAAACCTAATTCTGATAAATATCTGTGGAAACATATCTTTTACTTTGAAGACTTTTTCTTAGAGCCTGCTTTCCTGGAATGAGTGGATTTCTAAAGATAGTGTGGAGGACATAACGTTGAAAGAAACCTTTTTTGTTTTCCTTCTATTTTCCACATAGTTCTCATTTATTTAGTTTATATATGCATAAAATAAAGGAAGATAGGACCCTTATTGCTTTTCAGTTTTATTTAAGATGTCATTTTCTAACAGCATTGCATGGTAAGGAATAGCATGGAGGTAGTGATACCTAGCCAGTTAAGTTCTAGTTAAATTTAAAGTAGGAAAGAAAGGATCATAAATGACAGTATTAAGCTGTAAAGATAAAAATACTAATATTTTCAGTTTCCTTTTTTTTTAACCCATTGCAATGTAGCTTGTAACTTCATCACAGTACTATAATGACTTTAAAATTGTCAAAATAACTGTTCTTTTCCATTCTCCATTGATCTCACTAAATGCTCATCATGCTGGACTTTGCATAGTGTTGTTGCCCTTTGACTTCCATAATGGTGTGTTTTCTTGGTTTTCCTTACCTTTCTCAGTGCTTGCCTAGTCCTTACAGTGCTTTAGATTTTTTTCTAGCTCTTCCGACAACCCCCCACCATTTTTCTGTCTGAAAATTGTGATACTTTTCACCAGTGTTCTGGCTCTGTATTTCCAAATGCCTGCATTCTCACTTGTTTGTCATAAAATTTCCTCCAACTCAGTAAATCCAAGCTTGAATTGTTTCACCTAACTACCCATTCATTTAGTTTGGCTACCAGTCCCAAGATAGATGTTATGGCATTATCTTTATTTCTTCCTTTTCAAATATCTTGTAACCAAACTATCACCACATATTTCTGGTTTCCATATGTTCTTCTCCAGTTGCCCTAGTGTAATGTTGACTGTTGTGATTTGGCTTAGATTTGGTTGTCATTGGTATTTAAATAACCTTTATTAAAACGTAGAGATGGATTTTATACATACGATTTTGTCTTGTGAAGCATGAGGGGAAAGTGAATGCCTTGGAC
Source organism: Phocoena sinus (assembly GCF_008692025.1). Classification (NCBI taxonomy): domain Eukaryota; kingdom Metazoa; phylum Chordata; class Mammalia; order Artiodactyla; family Phocoenidae; genus Phocoena; species Phocoena sinus. Next base: position 22,850,524 of record NC_045783.1, read on the forward strand.
AGGAATCTTGCCTCATTCATTTTACATTTCTAGCACAGTTGCCCAGCACATAATAGATGTTGAAGAAATGTTTTTTGAAGGAACTGAGCAAATTAAGGGAAGAGCTTTCTTAGTTCTAAGTTCTGTGAGATGAGAGAATCCATTTGAATGGCAACTTTTTTTTTTTAACCTTTTTGCTATAGAACACAGTACTTCAGTTGTTCGTATTTGTTGATATTGTTAAAGGAATTCTAATGGTTCTTTTTACAAAATTGACTTACAGTATAAAATATTTTCCCTCTTCCGTTTTAGGTTTTGGAAGGAAGGATGTCGTAGAACACTTACTGCAGATGGGTGCTAATGTCCATGCTCGTGATGATGGCGGTCTCATCCCGCTTCATAATGCCTGTTCTTTTGGCCATGCTGAGGTTGTGAGTCTGTTACTGTGCCAAGGAGCTGATCCAAATGCCAGGGATAACTGGAACTATACCCCTCTGCATGAAGCTGCTATTAAAGGAAAGATCGATGTATGTATTGGTAAGTATTATTTGTTGATATCTAAATTGTACTATCAGCCTGACAGGTGTAACATTTAAAATGAAGGTTTACACAAGGAAGAAGGGTAACTTTTTCCTTGTTTTTTATTGCAGTGGAAATAGTGTTCCCAGAGAATAAATAAAGAAGGCTTTATTACTTATTCTTAGAAACAATTCTTTTCCACCAAGGGGAAGTAGAGAGATGGAAATCTAAAGTTGGTTAAGAACAAGTTTCGCAACATTAACTCTCCAAATGTGAGGCAAATGTCCACTGGTGTGGAACTAAATTTTGATGGATTACTGTTATCAAATTTAGTTAATTTACAGTCTCTTTAAAAGACTGCAAGTTTTCCATCCTAGCGTCAATGAGAACCATTATAAAGTATAAGTTCTAACTGAACTGGATGACATATTTGGAGGTTTTAGGTTGATTCAAGGAAAGTCATGTAGTACTAAGGCAAAACCTCTTTCTTTATGTTACTAAAATTGAACACCAGCTATTTTATTAGCACTGGAAAAGCTCTGAGTGGTTTGAATACAGTAGTTCAAGGCTTAATATTTTCAACATGTGCCATAGTCTAGAGAAAAAGCAATTTCAAACAAAATTGAAATTTTCAACGATTTTAAGTATTGTGATTATATGAAATTGTATTCAATCAGCATGTCTATTTTATATGTATCTAAGTATATATATTTTTTGATTTTGCTATATTTTATAAACTCTTTCATTTTGAATCTGAAACAAGCTTCTAGAGAACAAGCATAATTTCTCCTGAGTGTATCATCTCCTTGAAACTTAAGGTGGTGGATGTTCGTTTAGCCTGTGGCAGGTTGATTTACATAATTGTTGTCTTCCTGAATGGCATCCATTTGTTTAGTCAGATATTTTTATGATAAAACTCAAATACATATGTCATTTTTAAAGATACAGAGGCGGTGCCGTTATTAAGATTTTCTCCCTCTTCATAGCCATCTCTTCCAGCCTCAAATATATTTTTTAGTGTTCCTCAAATTATTGCATTGCCTGACAAAACTTCTTTATCCCATTCTCTCTCATTATCCTTTGTCACTTCATCCATTGATGTGACCTTTTGGACACCCTGTCCTTTTTGATCTTTGACATCTTCCATTTTCACTTGATTTACCCATTTCCTCCTATGTCTCTCACTAAAACAGCCATGTCCTAGACTAAGTCATTTCATAAAAGTAACCCAAAAAGCTTGAACTTACCACATATTCTCTGACCACTAAACATCTTAAGTTACTTGTGATAAGTTACTAAGTGATAACAGTTATTGAACTTGACATGTATTCTTACCTAATCTTCTAGACCTTCAACTTCCCTACTTTCATCCTTTCTTGCTTCACTTTGTCATATCCATTGGATTTTTCTGTCATTAGTTACAGAATTTTATACAGTTTTCACCTTCTTGGAATATTATCCCTTTTAGGCTTCAGTGTTCTATTTTCCTACCTGTACCTCTCTGAATTTTTCATTCTATCAGTGCTTTTAATATCTTATTGAAATTAATATTCCTCTCCTCCTCCTAAATCCACTTCCCAAAAGTATATAATGAAAATGCTCCTTTTATCTAAGTTCATTTATTGGTTTTTTGAGTGTCAGTTGAGGTTCAGTTTCAGACAACCCATTTCCTACCATAAAAATACTAAAATTCATTCCATAACTAAAAATATAAATATATACTTCTATAAACATTAGAATATAAAACCAAACTCTTAATATAAAGCTATATTATAAATATTCCTTTTGGGTCATTTTCTTGCACAGGCAGAATGAGGCCTTTCTAATTCTGAGTGCAGTGATATTTGTATCTAAACTATATACTTTGTTTTCCTAAATCTCCCACAGGCAAGCATAGGCATTCTTTATTGACCAAAGAACTTTTAAGTAATTAAAATTAATTAAAATTTAATTTTTTAAAATATTTTTATTGATGATTGTGATTCTGATATTATAGATTCTCCTCTTGAAGTGATCAAACCATTTTTTTTTCCACTGAAAACTACTGATGTCTTACTTTATCCATTAAAAATTGCAAAGGAGCATGTCTTTGCTGATGTTGTGTGCTTTGGAGATGTAGATTTGTTTCATCCAGTTGTGGATTCAAAAGGCTTTACACGTCATAAGTTAGCACATCACACTTTATCTTCAGTTCCACTGATCATAGTAGAATTGGTCACCATTTTGTTGATGATGATCAATAAGATTGTGTGGGACTCATTATAAGGACATAAGTGTGTTTGATATTTGGGTGGGAGTTGAAGTTAAGCTTTTATGAGTTGACATTGGCTAGGGTGGTCTAGGAAACCAGGCTAGGATGGTCTAGGAAACCATCAATTGTATACTATAGAGTCTAAGGTCTAAATAATACAGAATATTCACAGAATTATAAAATATTTATTAAATTAAATAGAAAATACATTTCTCATCTATTTCTCATACAACTGAATCTATAAATCTTTGCATAATGGGTCAATAAAACTAAGAAAGCCTCCTGTATGTTGTCTTGGCTAGATTGTTGTGTTGCCCTTGCTAGATTGCTGTGTTTCCCAGTAAACCACAGATCTTAAAATATCATATTGCTTTATTATATTTAACTCTTTACATAATAAGAGGCATTTATTATATATTGTTTTTGTTTTTGTTTTTTTGCGGTACGCGGGCCTCTCACTGTTGTGGCCTCTCCCGTTGCGGAGCACAGGCTCCGGACGCGCAGGCTCAGCGGCCATGGCTCACGGGCCCAGCCGCTCCGCGGCATGTGGGATCCTCCCGGACCGGGGCACGGACCCGTGTCCCCTGCATCGGCAGGCGGACTCTCAACCACTGCGCCACCAGGGAAGCCCTATTATGTATTTTTAACATTTATTTTGAAATATAGATTCATAGGAAGTTGCAAAAATAGTACAAGAAGATCCATGTATCTATCCTTCACCCAGTTTTTCCCAGTGGTTACATCTTATGGAATCATAATACAGTATCAGAAATAGGAAACTAGTGTTGGTACAGTGTGTATAGTTCTATGCCATTAATCACACGTTGAGATTCATGTAACTACTACTGCAGTCAAGATACAGAACATGTTATCAGACTCCCCCAAAGATCCCCCTCATTCTACTTATTTATAGCCTACTTTTATAATGACCTACCCCCCATCCCACATCCTTAACCCCTGGCAACCACTAATATGTTCTCATGTGTATAATTTTACCATTTTGAGAATTTTATATAAATAGAATCATACAGTATATAATTTTTTGAGATTGGCTTTTTTTTTTTTTTCACTTGACCTTCCAGATTTTTTTTTAAATTGCTGATTATTATGCCATGGTGTTGATGTACCATAGTTTAGCCATTCACCAATTGAAGAACATTTTGGTTGTTTCTACTTTTTGGTTATAACAAATAAAGCTCCTGTGAACATTTGTTTACAGGTTTTTATGTGGAGATGAGTTTTCTTTTCTCTAGATAAATGCTCTGCAGTGTGATTGCTGAGTAATACAGTAAGTATTTGTTTAGCTTTTTAAAGAAACTGTCATAGTATTTTCCAGTGTGTTACATGATTTTTCATTCCTAACAGCAATGTATGAGAGATCTAGTTTCTCTGCATCCTTGCCAGGATTTGGTATTGTCACTATCTTTTATTTTAGCTGTCCTAATAGCTCAACAGCGTTTTAATTTATACTTCCCTAATGGCTAGTGATGTTTCACATGCTTATTGCCATCTATATCTCCTCTTTGGTAAAATGCCTCTTCATGTCTTTTGCCCTTTTTCTTGAAATGGAGTAGGATGTGTATTATCTGGGATGCTTTTAGTTGCAAATAACAGAATACCTCAACAATAATCGCTTAAACAATAAAATCTTATTGACTCACATGATAGAAAGTCTGCACGAGGTTTTAGGATTGACTCAGGAGTTTCAACAATCTAAATAGGCAAACATGTTAGCTTTTCCCTCTTGGTTTCAAGCACCAAGCATCATATTCTCACATCAACATCCAAAGCAGGAAAGGAGGAGGTAAAAAAAGGGCATTCTCTGCTTAAGATTTTTTTTTAAGAAGAAAAATCTTTCCCAGAAAACTTCCTCTTAAGAGCCCATTTTTCAGAAGTAGGTTACGTGTTCACCCCCTGCAGTAACCACTGGCAAACAGGAATGAGATTATCAGAATTAGGACCAATCATGATTTATCCCCTACATCTGGGCACCTTGCTTCCCAAATAAAATTGGATTTTTTTAAGTAGTAAGAAAAGGAAATAAGTTTGAGTGGATGATTAATGATGTTTCCACAGAAGGATAAAACAAGTAAGATATAAGACTTATTAGTAACATGCCTAGGGGTGGGATTGCTGGGTGGGATGATAAGTGTGTGTTGAATTTTACAAGAAGCTGCATTTCCCTGATGGCTGAATGTGTTGAGCATATTTTTATGTACATATTGATCATTTATGTGTATTCTTTTGTGAGGTCTCTGTTCAGATCTTTTGACTTTTTTTCCTTATTATTCCCGAGTTTTGAGAATTCTTTTTTGTGTTACGGATATAGACCTGTGTTGGATTTATATATTGTGAATCCTTTCTCCCAGTCTTGCCTTTCATTTTCTTAATGGTGTCTTCAGGCAAGCAAAAGTTTTCAATGTTGGTTGAAGTCCAATTTGTCAGTTAAAAGAGAAAAAGTATTTGGTGTCTTCCCAGCACTGGAATAATAAGGTGAGGTATCTAATAGACAATTATTCTTAGGTTAAACACAGTTTATAGTGAAATAAGATTATAGTTTTAATTATCAATACATTGCAGAAATTCAGGAAAGCAGGTTTTGGTTTAAGGGTCTCTGCTTGAAGTGCTTTATGATAACTTAGGATACACTTTTAAAAATTAAAATGAAAGAATTGGCTACCCCATAATGAAAAATTGAATGTATTATGTGGCTCATTTTTAAGATTTAAAAGTCAGGTGGATCTTGTTTAATTAGAAAATAATTATCCAAAATATGCATGGTTATTTCTGTGATAACATTGTTTGCCCCTACTATTTGGAAGTATATTTCTAGAATCTAGGGAAATAGGTTATTTTTAATAACTTGTTGCATGAAATCTTTCTGTGAAGGAAGACATTAATTTGTAATACTTAAACTTTTTTTTTTTTGGTTTGTGCTATCCCTTGGCTCTTCTGAGATCAAAAGACACACACAGATGTTCTTTGAGCTGTTTCTTCATGTCACTGGCTTTGGTAATAGTTTTTCATATTCCCGCAATATTGAGACAGGAATTATAAGCAGTTTAAGTAGTTCAAAGACAGTCTTTATAGTTCTGGTGTAGTCTTAACCTCTAGTTCTCATTGGCATCTCGGAATAGAGTAGCTATCTGTCCACTCAATAGTATATTTCCTTTCCTTTTTTTTTTTCCCTACAAAATGTGAGTTGGGAGCCAAATATAAACTTCGGAGCACAAGTTTTAAGGACCAGAGTACCGTTTACCATATTTTATTTTTTCCTACCTTTGTTATTTAGGGATCACATTTTCACATAGAGTCCTATTCAACCTGGGTCTATGAGTGAGGGAACTCCCCTGCCATCACTTTCCAACTTGTAGCAGAAGCAAGGAATGAACTTATTTTACTAATAAGCCTTTGAGGTTATGGAGAACATTGTTACTGGCCGTAACCTAGACTACCCTGACTGACTACACTCTATTTATGAAATTGAATTCCTAAGTAAACAATAAAGAAATGGTTACGAAGAATGACTTGTTTGGTTGCCATCACAGGGAAAAATATCTTGGAGCTGATCCCCAAGTGAATCAGGGTCATAAACACAGTTCAAAATGCTTTCCTACTTAATAATTAGCATATACAAGTGGTATGTGCATAGTGATGAATTAAACTAAAATTGTTGTAATCAAAATATATTTGCTTTCCAATGCAGCTGTAGGGTCAAGTGACAGTCTCTTAAACTGAATCAGGTAAGGTGTCAATTTGAGCATGCTTCCAATCAGTGTCTTGTTATGTGCACCTTTGGTATTCTGCTGAGATTGTACTTGGTTCTTCTTGGCTGATCCTATTGTTAGTCTTCTGTGGTAAGGAACTAACAATAATTGTCTCATTTATTCTTGTATTCTTGTTGCCTATAGCTGGTATCTAATTGTATACTCAAGAAATGTGTGTGGAATAACAGAGCAATTCACAGGAAGATGGCTAGGTTCTCTCTGGCTTTTTTGCATTACTTTGTGTTAATGTGGAAAAGGAAGTTGAGTAATTTTCTACTCCTTTTGTTTTTTTTTTTTTTTTTTTGCGGTACGCGGGCCTCTCACTGTTGTGGCCTCTCCCGTTGCGGAGCACAGGCTCCGGACGCGCAGGCTCAGCGGCCATGGCTCACGGGTCCAGCCGTTTCGCGGCATGTGGGATCCTCCCGGACCAGGGCACGAACCCGCGTCCCCTGCATCGGCAGGCGGACTCTCAACCACTGCGCCACCAGGGAAGCCCTCTACTTCTTGATTAGGTGGTATTTTGAGATTCTTTTATTTTAAAGTTATGTGAATTTGCAGCATGTCAGATAATCCTATATTTATATACAAATATAAAACGTATAGTCAGATATAAATTATGTGTAGATAATCTACCATTTGTCAAATCGTCATTCTTCATTAAGGATGGGTTGTTGACTATTGGTTCTGAGCATGCATTGACTTCTGGTTATGGATTTTTTGTAAGGAATGGGCAGTCATACACTTTTTGTTGTTACTTGTAGATTAAACCCATGAGTTCTCCTGTCATGAACTGAAGAGTTGAGACAGGGAGGGAGAAGAAAGAAAAAGGTGATGTTGGTGCATTTACCAAAAATTGCTTTGGTTACATGATACATAATACAGTGTTTTCCCTTGAGGCAGCCCAAAGTACCTAACCAAACAATTTCACTAATATTTATAACCTATGCATGAAGCAGATGATTCAAATTACCTACCATTTTACTAGTGAAGAAAGCTGTTACTTTGCCACAGTCTGTAGAGCTGATATAAAGTTGTTATAATAAGAAATGTTTTCTTGACTAAGAACAGAAAGTTCTCTCTGCTTAGTGAGATTTGAGTGTATTTTAAGAATAAAAAACTAATTTCATTCTTTAAATGTGCCAAACAAATCCTTCTTTATTCTTAGTTCAGCTTTTTAGATCATCTAATATTTAACAAATTTAAAGTGGTAATTTTACCTTGCTTTAAAAACAAAAACAAAAACAAAATCTTAAGATAATCTATTTACTAAAGCTTAAACTGTTTTTATTATTATAACTCACTCCTAAAGTAGTATCTCTTTCATAATTTCCAGGCAACTCTATTTTATGTATCTTTTATCTAGAAAGATATATTTACTTTCCTTGTTCAAACTCTATTTTAAATTACCTTATCTACACACTCGTGTTTCTCTTTAGATCATATAAATCTTTCTCCTTTACTAAATTACCTGATCACTTCCATGAAAAGTCCTGGAACTTGGGAGTGGCATGGGATTGAGGGTGGGGGGAGAGAAGGGTGGGACTGCTTCTGGTACATTCTTGTCTTTTGTTATTTCAAATATAATACATTGAAGATTAACAGCTTTCTGGGTTTTGTCTTAACAGTAATATTAAAAGTAATAGATGTTCATTTAAAAAAAATAAGCAAGTACACTGATAATAATTGTCACACCTCATTTTCTGTCCATTTAGATTTATGTAGCCAGTAAATGAAAATCGGTTAAAATGTTAAAAATTTAATTCCTCAGTTGTACTAGCCACATTTCAAGTGCTTAATAACCATATCTGGCTATTGGTTATCTTATCAGAATGTGTAGATATTGAAATTGCCATCATTGTAGAAAGTTCTATTGGATAGGGCTGTTATAGTCAGTGTACCTGTGTCCATAGTCCTTTCTACATAAAAATGAGATCATTCCACGCATGCTGTTTTCTAATTTTTTCACTTTGTGTTATGACCATATTTCATTATTAGTGAATATTTTTGTCTAATCTCATTTTTTTTTTTTTTTTTTTTTTTGCGGTACGCGGGCCTCTCACTGTTGTGGCCTCTCCCGTTGCGGAGCACAGGCTCTGGACGCGCAGGCTCAGTGGCCACGGCTCACGGGCCCAGTCGCTCCGCGGCATGTGGGATCTTCCTGGACCGGGGCACGAACCCATGTCCCCTGCATCGGCAGGCAGACTCTCAACCACTGCACCACCAGGGAAGCCCTCTAATCTCATTTTTAAAGGCAGTCAAGAATTATATAGAAATAACCACTTTTAAAATCATTCACCTATATTAGGCCATTTAGAATATTTCTGATTTTTCACTATTTTATAAACAGTACTATAGAGACTATCATTTTCATTAATTACATATGTAAACCCTGATTACTTTAGGATAAACTACTGGAAAGCTAGAGCTTCTTAATAAGAATCAAAGAAATGTAGCTGCTGGAGTACTCTATTAGGGCTCTTGATTTAGTCTGTCACATTATCTATCCATATGCCATCCATAAATGAGCTAGGTTAAGAAAAGTCATTTCCCACACCTTCCTTACTCTTTGTAAAAATTCATTGAAAATTCAGTGAAGTCTTGAGAATTTGTTTCACTTGCTTTTGTTTCATTATTCTCTCTCTTCCCTTTTCCTGACAGAATACTTCCCTTTGGCATTTTGTTTTTTCTTTTGCGGTACGCGGGCCTCTCACTGTTGTGGCCTCTCCTGTTACGGACCACAGGCTCCAGACCTGTCACAGGCTCTGGACGCACAGGCTCAGCGGCCATGGCTCATGGGCCCAGCTGCTCCGCAACACGTGGCATCTTCCCGGACTGGGGCATGAACCCATGTCCCCTGCATCGGCAGGTGGACTCTCAACCACTGCGCCACCAGGGAAGCCCTCCCTTTGGCATTTTTAACATTACTTTTCCATATAAAAACTGAATTGGGATCTTTTAAACAAGTCTCAATGTAGCATTTTCATAAAAAGTAAAAAAAAAAAAAAAAAAAGGCAAAATTCCATACTTGTATCCTTAAAAAGGAGAAGAGCCAAAAATGATAGCAGTTTTTCCCTTCTGAAATAATCCCTGGTTAGAGTGTTTATGCATTTACCTGATATATTTGGGATTACTTTAGTAGGCATTCTGGTTAATGGTGTTAAATATATATTGATATATTTATATAGAGTTTGATATTTGTTCACTGTATTTTATTAAAATTCCCAGAATGAATGTCTTTATTCTCCTAAGCACTTAAGAAAATATCAAAGATGCTTAAATTAGGGGGAAAAAGGTCAAGTAACAAGAACAAAAGAACAACCAAAAAAACACCTCATACATTTTAAAAAGTGATGTAATGCTTTGCTTACTACTCAAGACTGTCTGTTAAATTAATTAATTATATGTTTGCACTTACTTTTAGATTAAACATGATTGTCCAAAACAGTCTATGGATTTCAGTGAGATGCGTGGCTTAAGTTTGGTGTTGTATGAAAGTGGTATTTGAGGCAAATGGCTCATGTAACCAGTGGGTTCTCTTTACATGGTTATCGTGTTATCTGAAACACATGTATATTAAAACTGTGTCCTTGCTTTTTACAGTTCCCTGGTAACTGAGATTTCAGAGGCAGGCCCAGATTGGAGATAAAGACTCATGGAGTCCTTCTCACTCCCCATTTTCAGCTGACCAAACTAGAAAGTTGTTACGTATAATAATTGCAGTTTCAGGCTTTAAAAAAATGTGATGTATTTTTGTTGCTTTAGTTCTTCAGTTATTTAAATCTGCTAATTCTCTTTTTTTAGATGGGGGTGGGTGTTAGACTTTTCATCTGTAAACAGAATCCAGGATTAAGAATGTAACCTTATTGTGAGTTGTTTCATATTCTGCCCTCAGGTATGACAGTACAAATAAGACATTAAGAAATCCCACAGTGTGTCCAAATATATGTTTATTTTGTGTCAAGCCTGAAAATTTCTATATTTGTTGTGGTACAAATAATCATGGTTACAGATAGAGGGCATATATTTCATTTTGCCTTGGGGGGGCACAATTTTGAGCATTGATCTTTTGAAAGAATCTATTGTACTTGAGTATGAGGATGGTGGGAACAAGAGAAGGAAGTATTCTAGTGGGTCTCCTAAAATGGAACCCTGGCTGCCTTGGTGTTACTGCAGAGTCTGGTTGCCTGCTTTCCTACAGGGGGTTGTTGGATGGGGTTAGGAAGAGGACATTGGTCGCTGGAGGAAGGTATTTAGGACAGATACATAGATGTGCCCTTTAGAATTCACATGAAGGAAAGAAAGCTTGAGTTACAGTTCTGGTGTGATCTTGGCTTCTACTTGTGTAGAATTATAAGGTAGAAATTAAATGCTTGGCTTTAGAATTAAGTATGAATTCCCCTTTACCACAAAGAATTTAGTTGCTTTGAGCCTCAATTTCTCACTTATAAGGTGGGCATCAGACCTCCTGCATCAGGTTGTTATGGAAAGTTAAATGAAATAATAAAGCAGGTAGAGTCTCGGCAAGTGCTTGTTTCCTTCCACTCTCTTTTCCCTTGGGTGGCAGCATAAGGTGTTCTCAGAGATCATTTCTATATTCTGACACTCGGTAAAAACGTAATGACAGATATGTGGCTCTTTGTTGCCTTCAATGTGAATTAGTTTATGTCCTTTGTTTCATATTCATTGTTACTTTGTAAACTTGAATTATGATTTGATAAGACATGAAACCTTTTTTAAAATGGCAGTTTATGCCCTTTAACTTAGCAGAGACGTTGCAGGTAGGATAATGGAAAATTATCGTAACATAAACATTTTCCCCACAAATACTTCAATAGCAGGAGTATGAAGTTCTAGTGATTTGCTGTGACTAAGTAAAAAGCGTATGAAAGCTTGACAAATGCAAAGAGATGTGAACAATGATAATTTTTTAAAGGCAAATTAATTATGAGTAAATAGTTCTTCAAGTTGCTAGAGGGCATCATAATTGCTGTTTCTGAAAATTGCAGCCCTCTAGGAATGAGCGAAGGGAAAGAGCAAAGGAGGAACTCTGTTAAAAGAAAAAGGCATTCTTTTCCTCCTCACTGTGGGGGAAAGGAGCTCAGACATTGAATACTGTCATTAAGAATATCACTCATAGGATAATTTATCGAAAACAAGCTACATTAAAAAAATTATTTGATATATTTCCCAAAGAATGAAAACTTAACGGTTATGTTCTTTGCCTCCTTCAGGTTGAAAGTACAACAGTATATTGAGGTTCCAATCCTTTGAATTCTTAGAGACATAGGGAAATAATAGTTGTGATATTATTTCTTAAGAAACTAAAATTCAAAGCAGAATCAGAATATTATGGTACTGGCTCAACCCTGTGTTCCTTGTGAAAAATGTTTTCAAACATGTGACTTTAAACCTTGTATCACTAAAACTGTAGCACTAAAACTGAATTGGTCTTAATATTTTATAGTGGGGGAATTTGCCTGGAAATGCTAGTAAGTCCTTGAGGCCTTACTCGGCTCTTAACAATTTAGGTGTGGACTCAGAAAGGTGGGTGAAACTTCTCTCAGAGAGATTGGGAAGCACCTTTTGCATGTGGTTGCTGTCCCTAGAACTGTAAAAATTCTGTCATCCTGTTATAAACTTACGTGGTCAGACTATAATATCTACTTTGTTACTTATTAGTGTTTTATTTACATGACTCTAGTCAAGTATTAGAAAAAGTAATCTTCCCCTAAGTACAAGGAAGTATAAAACAATAATTGGGTACAAACGAATTCATTGTTCCTAGGGCTGTTACCAGTTTGCCTTTATTTTAATCCAACTGGTATTTTTTTAGCACTCTGTGCACGGGATTCTATTTTTGAAAGGCAGATGAAAAGGTCCTGATTGAAGGGATAGGGTGTTTATTGAGTCCCTATTGTGTGCTAAGAACCAAGCTAGGTTTATATATATTGTCTCAATTATGGCCGCAATCCTTGGAGGAAGGTAGTGAAAGAGGAAATTGAAATTGACAGAGGTGAAGTCACTTGACGCAGGCCAGACAATTGCTAAGTAGAGAGCAGTATTCTCAAACCCAGGTTTGTCTGACTCCTAGACAGGGCTTTCTTTTAGATTTGATTCTCTAGGGTTTCCAGGTAGAAAGGAGATATGCTTTGTTATAATCATTCTTATATTTGTTCTACTGCCTGCTTTATCTTATAATAAATTGTGGTTTGTGTAAGCAGATAATGCTGATTTCCCAGATGTATTGGGGCCTGCCTTAACTCCTTATTGAAAAAAGGATATAATTGAATTGGATATAAGAATCTGCTATATACACATACAGAATAATCTATACCTAAGTTACTCCATATGTAACGGACCTTTTCAAAAATTCTTGGTCTTCTCTGTTTATAGGAAATCTTGATAATGGGAGCAAAATTTAATTGGAGGATTCTTTTATTATTATAACATTTCATGCCAAAGTTTGATCATAAAGAGCTAGTCTTATGTAAATTCAGTAAAATTTGATTTACTTGGATTAGCTTTTTTGAGTAATTAAATATTTTCTAACGTCTTTAAAAAAATTCTTACATGCACATGTGTACTATATGTTAGCCACTGTTCTAAGAGCTCCTCAAATACGTATTTGTTTTGTCCTCCTAATAACCCCATGAGTAGGTACTGTTATTATCTCCTGATTTACTGGTGCGGAAATGGAAGTACAGAGAGGTGATGTCGCTTCCTGGGGTCCCAGAACTAGGAGGTGGAGGAACTGAGATTCTAACCCATTCAGTCTGGTTCCAGAGGACCAACTGTTAACTGTGGTGTTTTGCCATTAGTAAGTGCAGCAGACTTAGGAGAGAATTTGATTTTTTTGAACTTACTTTAGCTCAATGAACTATCTGCCTTTATGTGCCTCATTAGATGGAAACCCATTGGTAACTTTTTTCCATGTCCCTCACCAGGAAAAAATAAGAATACATTTTTTTCCTAAGTTCAAAGGCACATAAAGACAGATAGTTCCTTGAGGTAAAATTATGTATCACAAGTATGCTAGTCCCAGTTGTTGACAGAATTCTGAATTTTTGGTGACTTTTGTATGAAAGGCAAAGACTAAAAAAAGTATGGTTAAAAACCTGGACTTTTACACAATAGAAAATTACTTCTTGACTATTTTACTTTAGACTTATTTCTACAGTCTCAGCATTATCACAGATTCTAAATTAATGTATTTATTTTATATTGGAATTGTTTATTTAATGCTACACCATATTTAATGTTGTTTGCTTGATAAGAACTGCCCAATTTTTATTTCTCCATTGGTTACAAATTAATTACTTTAAAGAGCAGCTTTAAGAGAAGTATTGTTTTGGCAAACATACTTAAACAGCATGTGTAAAGATCATTTTTGTCTGAGGAGAAATATCTGTCTCATTATAAAAATAATATATATTTGTAATAAACATTAAAACACTGTAGAAATATGTAAAATAGAGACATTTTTGTAAAGATTCATTTACCATGTATAGCCATATCTACATAATACTTTAAATTTAAGATCTGTTATTGCTGTAGATGCCCATTGAGATCCGCCCATGTACTCTAGAACTAACGCCTCTTTCCCCATCACCATTGTTTTTATTGCCTCTTCCAGCTTCTCTGGCCAAGCTTTTGAAGTCCAGAACCAGATTTGAGGCAAGCTGGAGCAAATTCTCTTTAATGAGAGTTTGGAATTAAGGTTCAGATAGTACAAGTATATGTATTGTCTGTAGCCGAGGGTGATGGCAATAAAGCTGGGAGACAGGGATAGGCAGCAGCAGGATAAATTTGGGGACATGTTTCTGCCTTTGCTTTTGATGAGATGCCTCTATTCTTCAATAAATTTTCGTGTTGTTTAAGCCAGTTAAAGTAGTTTTTTCTCCCTTGTAATTTAAAAGAAAAAGCCCTCTAATTGATAAAGTCAGTACTCAAAGATATATTCATAAGTCACAGCATCATTTTTATTATTTACCTTTTACTATTATTTACTGTTTTTAAAAACATTTACTAGTTACTATTTTATTGATTTACTATTTGTTTATTTCCTATTATGTTATTAAACCACAGAAATCTTCCTTCAAATGAAATCTAATGCAGTAACCCAATATGTAAAAGTGTTGAGAGGGGAGAAGCATAGATCTTCATGTATTCCACCTCACAAAAGTTCGTGTGTGTGTGTGTGTGTGTGTGTGTGTGTGTGTGTGAGTGCGGGGAGTAGGTGTGGTTTTAGCCAGGAGCAGTTTTGCCCATTGAGGAGATATTTAGCAATATCTAGAGACATTTTTGGTTGTCACAGCAGGGCTGTTTACATCAATTGGGTAGAGGTCAGGGGTGCTGTTATCATCTTTCAATGCCCAGGGCTACTCCCTATTGTTGCAAGTTCACGTTGCAACCCAAGCCAAGGCCAAAGCCAGGGCCTGACTAATTTGACGAGAAACGATGCCACAAGTGCCAGCTCCTTGTGGTCCTTGTACTATACAGCAAAAAGGATGACACTGAGAGGAGAAGGGCTGAATGACTGCAGCACAAGTTGTGGGATCCTCTGTTGCTGAAGAGCCAATAGAAGGGGAGATGAAGAAAGCCCCCTACCCTACCTCATCAGAAGTGGGAAGTGATGAGGGAAGGTAGAGAGGTGAGTGGAAGATGGCCTCACAGTAGCTCCTTGCAAGTCTCTCATCTTTCATTTCCAGAGGTCACA
Organism: Phocoena sinus; assembly: GCF_008692025.1. Classification (NCBI taxonomy): domain Eukaryota; kingdom Metazoa; phylum Chordata; class Mammalia; order Artiodactyla; family Phocoenidae; genus Phocoena; species Phocoena sinus. Next base: position 22,865,756 of record NC_045783.1, read on the forward strand.
AGGCATTTGCACCAAGACACAGATGAACTGTGATTCAAGTCTTTGCTTAGCATGTGAGGATACTTGCAGAGTCTCCAGGGCACCATGGTGGAGCCATCACCCTACACCTGCAGTAAATAATTATCTGGTCCAAAATGTCAGTAGTTCACTCTGCTCTAGAGTAGTGCTGTTCGGTAGATACATAATGCCAGACATGAATGTAATTAAAATTTTTCTAATAGCCACATTAAAAAGAAACAGGTGATATTAATTTAATAATATATTACTTAAAGCAGCATATACAAAATATTATTTCAACATATGAGTATAGAACATTATTATGCTAAGGGAAATAAGTCAGAGAAAGACAAATACTGTATCACTTATATATGGAAATATAAAAAATACAACAAACTAGTGAATATATCAAAAAAAGAGGCAGACTCACAGATATAGAGAACGTAATAGTGATTACCAGTGGGGAGGTAGGGGAGGGGCAATATAGGGGTAGGGCAGTGGGAGGTGCAAACTGTTGGGTGTAAGATAGGCTCCAGGATGTATTGTACAACCTGGGGAATAGAGCCAATATTTTGTAATGACTGTAAATGGGAAATAACCTTTAAAAATGGTATATAACATTAAAAAGCATTATTAATGAAAAATTTTATATTTTTTTCAACTGGTTTCTGAAATCTAGTGTATATCTTCTACTTAAAGCACATCTCAATTCAAGCAAACTTTTCATCAGTAATACTTGATCTGTATTTAGATTTAATAAAATTTACAGTTGAAACAGTAGATTCACATATCTAAGGTGTTCAAAACATATTAAACGTTTTCCAATAACTGAATCATGTACCAGTGTGTCATGTATCAACTTAATATTTAAATTAATTAAAATTAAATAATTAAAATAAAATATAATTAATAATTCAGATCATCAGTCTCACTAGCCACATTTCAAAGACTCAATACTTACATATGGATGGTGGCTACTATATTGGACAGTGTAGCTCTAGGCACTAGAAGATCACTTAATCATCTTAATTTATGGCTAACAGGCCAAGCTAAGACCACACAACCATTACTTCAGAACTTTTCTCCAGCTTGCTTGGATCTCTGTTCATTATATACCAGAATACCTGCTCTTAAATCTCCATTTCAGAAGAGCTTTATAAGTAGGGTCACATTAGGCTAGGCATTATATTATGAGGTTCTCAGAGGTTTTTCCAAAGGATATTAATTAAGATGAAAGAAGCCTACTTCACTCAGTGAATGTCACTACTCATTCAGTGAAAAGATACCACTGAGCATCAAAAAAATCAACATGAGTCTAGTTTATGTTGAGAGAAACTTACTGATTAGCCTGAGTATGTTGACAGGGAATAGAACTGATCATTCTTTCTGAGTCCCAAATTTAATTTGATATGTAGAACCAGTATTTATCTCCTATGAATGTTAGAATTTGAAGGATTTAAATAGTTTATTTGGGGGTGGAAAGTGCTGGTAAGAAGATGGATCTTAATAAAGGAAGAGAATTCTAAAAAATATAAAGAGGAAATAAAATATTTTTTTAAAAAAATTTTGCAGATGAAAATAAATATTAAATTTATATCAAAGAGTTTTCTTTGATTTGCCTAGTCAGACCTTATATATCTTGGTTCTAGAGTAGTGTTTGTAGGAATGTATTTAAAGCTATTAACATTTATTTTAAAGTAATTTTTAAGGTATAACATAATTTAATTGATGTTACCTAAATTAAATTTATCCCAAGAATAGGAATATGGTGTTTTTACACTTGTAAAAATATCATTTTTTGCAAATATACATGGAAACAGATTTATAGTTAAATCATTGCTTAACATCTGCTATATAGTATAACATACACTATAGTTAGGATAGGTTCACAAATTATTTACCTCTGACGTATTACTCTAAAACTTATTGCTTTGTTTTGAATTATCAACTATTTTTTATAGTAGTTCCTAATTTATATGTGTACTATTTTTTTCTGTATCATTGAGTTTATCCTGTTTGAGCTTCTTGAACTTATAAATTTGTGTCTCTTATTAGTTATGGGAAAATCTTAGGCATTATCTCTTCAAATATGTATGTGTTTCTTTTAAGACTGATTACAACATATTAGACCTTCTCACTCCATCCTTTATCCATGATTATTTCTCCTTGCAGCATTCTTGGATCTGTTGACATGTTTTCCAGGACAATAAATTTCTCTTCAGGTTTATCTAATCTGCGAGTAAACCCCTCTATTGAGCTTTTAAAAAATCAGCTTTATTGAATTACAACATAAAATTAGTTTGAGATAATGAAATAAAATGCATCCATTTTAAGTATATATATTGACAAGTTTTGACAAATGTATACGCCCATGTAACCACTACCACAATTTAATAGAGCAGTTTTATCACTCTAAAAAGTTCTTTGGTGTCCATTTGCAGTCAGTTTTCTCTTCCTCTCCACCATCCCCAGGGAACAATTGATCTGTTTTCTGTCACTGTAGATTAGTTTTCTGTTCTAGAAATATGTTCTTTGCTGTATGGCTCCTTTTGCTCAGCATGTTGTAGAGATTTCATCCCTCTAGTATGAGTCAATAGTTTATTTCTTTTTATTGCTTAGTAGTATTCTTTTGTATGGATATGCTACAATTTGCTTATCCTTTTACCTGTTGATGAATATTGAGATGTTTTTCGTTTTTTTGCTTTTCTAAATAAACATGAAATTTTCATGTGCAGGTGTTTTGTATGGACATATTTCTTTAACTCTTGGATAAATATCTAAAAGTAGGATGTTAGAACATACAGTAGTGTATATTTACCTTTATAATAATTGCCAAATTGATTTTCAGAGTAGTTACATACCACTTTACAGGCCCACCAGCAATGGATGAGAGTTCCAGTTTAGTACATGCTCATTAATATGGAATACCATTAATAATAAAAGATGGGTCATTGCCCATTTTATAAATTTGCATTTTCTTTTGAATAATGATATTGAGCATCTTTTCATATATTAGAAGTTTGTATATCTTTTGTCTTATGCATTGACGATTATAGCTAGCTAAAATTCGGTCTCTTAGTATTTTGCTCCAAAATTAAAAATTTTATTTGCTAAACTTGGTGCTTTGTGTGATTTAATTTTAGAAACTCAGTCAAATGAGTATTTCTATACTCTAATTAAAAGAGTAAGATGGGGCTTCCCTGGTGGCGCAGTGGTTGAGGGTTCGCCTGCTGATGCAGGGGACATGGGTTCATGCCCGGTCCGGGAGGATCCCACATGCCGCGGAGAGGCTGGGCCCCTGAGCCATGACCGCTGAGCCTGCGTGTCGGGAGCCTGTGCTCTGCAACGGGAGAGGCCACAACAGTGAGAGGCCCGCGTACTGCAAAAAAAAAAAAAAAAAGAGTAAGATGACTATGAAATACTTGCAAAACATTTTAACATAAACATAACTTCTTTTAAAATTGAGTGTCTGTTCATTGTGAGGAACAGTTTTAGACCTTTAATGTAGCTCTAAATTCACATAACAAAGAATTTACCATGTCTTAATAGGAGGGTTTCTGCCATTAAAAGTGAAAACTATACTTAAATGCTTTTTCGTAATTTACCGAAACGCCTTGCTACATTTTTAGCTTGGAAAATTCACATTGTTTCTATTTCTTCTATCTTCTTAAATCAGTTATTAGTGCCTGTACTTAAATATAATTTATCATAATAGCACTTGATATTTTTCTAGGAATTTGATAAGATGAGGCTTCACATACGTGTAGAAATATTTTCTAAAATGATATGAATGCTTAAATTTAATAGTTTTGAGGAATTAAATGAATCGATTTCAGTCTCTCCTGCATTGGTCACAGACTGAAGGCATGCTCCCTGAATCTGGCTCGCTGTAGCTGAATGTTTGCACCAGAAATAGGAAAATCACATGTCCTTCTTGCCATAGCTTTTTTGAAAATGTCATTTTGAATATTCTGATCTTACCTTGGGTTTAACTCTCTGTTATTACGCTAGCTGCTATATTTTCTCCACCCTTATAACTTCCAAAGGAGATAAATGGGTTTGAGTTATAGAGCCTAGACATTTGGGATTTGAGGTTTGATAATGCCCTAATTGGTTAAAGATAATACAAGGAGATTTTGAATGTCCGTCCACAGTAGTCTCGAATTTACTTACTGAATATTACTCAGATTTTAGTTTCCTTGTTTTTCTTTCAAACCTTAGTTTGTATATTGATTGTATATTCTGGGAACTTTGCTTCAGACATTTGTGCTACTTTTGAAGAAGAATCTGTTACAAGATGAATTTCTAATTGTATTATGTATCTGTAGTCATATTTTATTATTCCTTTTGGTAGCACAGAACTTTGAAAGCAACTTTTGAAGCATCCAGCATTGAGAGTCCTACATGTCACTACTTCAAGTACAGACTGACTGTCTTGAAAGCCATGGTTGTTATCCTTGCCCTATGTATGTGCTGTTCTTCTGGTATTAGAAAATAGTATCACACAGATCTTCATAGGGAATAGTACGAAACAAATTTGACTTGAGGAATTGCTCAAGAAGTAGTTTGGTACTTTTTAGTATGTACCCTACAACTTTGATCATGGACTCAACTATTAATTTTGTTTTTGTTAAATCAAGTGTTAGGATAAATAAATTTTTTTTCCATTTTGATTAAAAGCGTAGGGAAGGAAAAGGGTCTGTTTGAGGCAAATCTTTCTTTTTTAAGATTTTAGATCTTAATGCTTAGACTGTAACTCTAAAGCATTATCAGGGATTTGAGGCCTATTCTAGATACATAGAAATCATTTATCTAGTCCAGGTCCTTCACTTTATAGACCTGGGAACTGGCTTAGTGCTTCTCAACCTTGTCTGGTCAGGGACCAGTTTTTTTCCTTCCCCAATGCATGGCAGGCCGATAACTCTGTAAACTACAATAAAGATGAGGTACTGGAAAAAGTAATTTTAAAATGACACACACAGTTTTAAATGTTTCCTCTTAATTTCTGTGGTTATCTCAATGTCGATGGATTACAGAGAGTTCGAGGACTAGAACAGTCCATGGACCACACTATGTCTATTACTGCCCACACTTTATCTATTCCTGCCCAAGGTCGAGGTTGGCAGACTATGACCATGGGCCAAATCCAGCTCACCCCTTGTTTTTTGTATGTCCTGTAAGCTAAGAATTGTTCTTACATTTTAAATGATTTTTAAAATATACAATAATAACAATATTTTCTTATATATGAGAATTATACAGAATTCAAATTTTAATAAAGTTTTATTGAAACAGAGTCACACACATGCCTTTAAGTATTGTCTGTGGCTGCTTTTCCTCTGTAATGATGGGGTTGAGGCAAGGCTGAATAGCTGAGACAGAGACCATATGGTCTACAAAGCCTAATGTATTTTCTCTCTGGCCCTTTACAGAAAAAGTTAAGATCTGAAGGTTTGGCTCTAGGACAAAGCAATGAATTAGTAGTTAGTGGTAAAGTTGAGAGTACAAATACATTTTAAAATGTGCTTTAAATATTAGTATTAGCTGATATGTATTGTCAGGCTCTGTGCTTAGTACTTTTGATGCTATTTTTTGTTCCCATTTAATCTCCCCAGTGCTGCCCTTTTATAAAAGGTTAGGTAAGTTTAGATCCCTTGTGGTCTAGTTATGGATACCTTTATTGCTCCTAAAACTCTTAGCTCTACTGAGTTTTGTGGGTTTTTTTACCCATATCTGGTGAATTAAAATGGTTCGATTATTTTCTAATGTGGATTTTGTTATCAGCATCTGGTTTGGAAAATTCAGCTTCTTCCCTGTTGCTACATAACTCTGCAGTGATGTTTCTGTGTGTTCAGGTCCAATGAATGAGATGCATATGACTCAAAAATGTTTAGAAAACAGATATTTCTAGTGAAAAGATAACTCCTTTCAAAGTCAACTAAAACAAAGCAAAACTGCAACTAAGCTGTAATGGCAGATTTCTGTTGCAAAATAGCAAAGATATAATAGGTAAGGCTGAGACTTTAGGTGACTTTTGGAGGAACAATAAGGCTTTCTATGTTTTGCCTCTACCACGCATTAAGCTGCAAAGTAAAAGCTCCCACCATATTATCATCAAGGATTGTTAAACTACGTTCTTATACTTCTTGTTTAAAGTAGGTTCTGAAGTTCTCGAAGTATGCGATAAAAAAACTCAGATTTTCATGGTAGCTGTCATTTCTTTGTTTTCCTACTTTTTGCATGTGATCACTCAGCATCTAAATAAAGATATAGCGATAGCTGTCATCTTTACATTTGATACATGAGCTTGCTTCATGATAAAGACCCTTTACAAGCCAAATCTTCATGTTGGGATTTCTTCCTGGAATAAAAAATATATATATTGTTGTGAAAGCTTATTCATTATGATGAAAGAATAACTACAGTTTCACATTATGGTACTTGCTATTTTGTGCTACTTTTGTCACTTTATAAACATCTGGAAAAGAATTATGTTCATTGCTTACAGTCAAGAGTGAAAGTCTTAGCAAAATCTCACTGCATCTTTTCAAGCCATGGCTAGTTTTTGTTATCCCAAGTCTGAAAGTATCCGGGATTTAGTGCAAGAGATGCTGATGCACGCTGTCCCAGCAGCTGCGTCCCAATTCTAGATAAAGCTATTCCTTTGTACCTTATAATAAAGCCATCGACTAGATGGCTTATGTATTAAAGGGAGAAGAAGAGCTTTATAAAGCTCTATACTTATTAATAATGAGGCTTGCCTTCCAAATATTCCTAAAGAATGTATGTACTTTAGCATGGGACTGTTAATGAATGAAAATCTGGGACACATCAACAGTCATTATATATAACATGTCTTTAACCATTTATTTGAATTTAATATTTCTGCTTTGTTTTAAATTTATGCTATAGAATATTGGTAAATGGTAACAACTCCTGTTCTCTCCAGGAGTACACAAAGTGTTAGATTTGAACTGTTAGAATAACTTGTAATTGAACTTTGCTTATTAGACTAGTTTTTAATATATTTATTAGTTTAACCATTGGTTGGGTAGTGTTATAGCAACACCCGCCCTCCCCTCACCACCATCCCCACCCTGCCCCTATACACACACATACCAGATGTAGTTGAGAAATGTTTTAGATTAATAAATTATATCTGGATTTTACTTAAACAGTGATTCTCTCTTTTGGAAGCCTACACATCTCAAAATTCTCTGTAGCTACTTTTTACCCAATATAGCATGTGTAACATTCATTCCTCAGCATATATCATAGTGATTGAATTTCTGATTCTAAAAATTTTTGATGGCCAAAATTATTGTGGAAGGCAGTTCCTTTCTTGCAGCTCGGCTGCAGGGAACCAGAGTTGCATGCGTTACTGTGTCTGGTAAACTTCTTGGAAGCAAGCCAGTATGTTCTGATGCGTTTCCATACATGTAAGCAGTGAGCACTAAAAGGCTTGCACAGTATTACAGCTGTTCCAAGGCGAGGAAGCGGTGGGAAATTCAGCAGTGAAAAATTCAGCAGTGAAGCAGCAGCAGCAACAAGCAGCCACAGTGGTAGTAAAGACAGGGCAGGCTCATAGTGAGAGGATTTCACAGCGCGAGGCAGCGAGCATACAGCTCCCCATCCTTCTGCCTGAAGGAGGCAAACCCAAACTGTCTGTTGCAGGATTTTTCTAGTTTCGTGTTTATGATGTTAAGTCATGTGATTATACTGTACCACAAGTTGCCAACTTCGCTTTACTCTAGAGAGGATCCTTTGCTGCAGAGCTTTTTTTTCTTTTTCTTTCTTTCTTTTTTTTTCTTGAAAGAGAAAAAATTGTGCAATGTATGTTTATGCCTACACCATGCCGAGGCGGCACTTACCAGTAAATAATCTTTGTATCTCTGAGGTAAGATACTGTTTCTGCTTTCCCTGCACAGTGCTGCTGCAGCACGGAGCTGATCCAAACATTCGGAACACTGATGGGAAATCAGCCCTGGACCTGGCGGATCCTTCAGCAAAAGCTGTCCTTACAGGTAAGAAAACAGAGCTGCCCGATTATTTTATCTACTAGCTATTGGATCTATTTGCTTGCTTTTATAAAATCTTTATGGTCTGAATTTTATTTTCTTTTACTGATAAAAGCTCAACAAATATATATGCCATTATCTCTATTATTGATTTGTTATATTAACTGTTTTCGTTAATCGCTATACTGGCATAAGCATAAGCAATAGGATTGCTTATTATACTCAGAATTTCTGAGAATTACAGCATTAAATGATAATATAATTATTCATGCTTTGGACTTTTTTTTTTATGGTTTGGATTGTAATTTCCTGTACCTCATCTTCTCAGTTGATTCTTTTGAAGACCTTCACTATTGAGCAAGCAAGGGCATTTGTATTACTTTATAAAAGTAGTTTTGATCGGAAAGACAACCTGCTGCCTTATTGCTTACATCAATGGTTAAATAAAATATGATGCCGCTCCTCCCTTGCCACTCTGTTTATATTTTTATCATTATCTTCTCCCTTTTACCATGATAGCAAAGTACTTTTTAACTGAGGCAGTGGATTACCTTCTTTCTTCAGATAGTGAAAAAATTTTGGCTTAAGTATTGGTTTTATTAAGGCAAATGTCAGGAACCAACAAAGGACATGCTGGAATAGAAAGACTCTCTCAATAACAACATAGGAAATAATGCTATAAGTGATGTGATACTGAGCAACCGTTTTCACTGATCTTCATTCGCAGAATGCTGCATTGGATCTATTTTTGTTTTTATTCTCAGCATCTGAGTTCTGCTGCCTTTGCCTTCTTTTACTTAACTGACATTTATAATTTGGAGCCTCTGTCACTGCAGTACTCATAGTATTGTTTTAGGTTGTATGAAAGTAAATGACTTTTAGCTTCCTTTTAAATTTGTCCAGGTTTGAAGAAAATAAATCTTTTATTCACTTTTGAGTCCATTTTTAACAAAGATTCTGAGGTGAATGGAAAATATCTATATACAGAAAGCTTTGAAAATATGTGGAATTTTGCTTAATTACTCTGCATGGAAAGACAACTTCCCTCAGTGTTAAAATTAACATAATCTCAGATAAATCAGAGTAATCTGATTTATCTAAATTAATAAGAGTTTAGGTGATTTGGTTGCTGAATCATGATAACATACACTAGAGGAATAAAGCTATTTTAAACCAGTGTAAAGAGGAAATTTAAATATAATTATAAAGTTTTAAATAATGAAATTAAAGTCTGTAGCCTCAGGGCTGCTGTTTAGGTTCTGCAGCCTTTCAGTCTCTTCCTTTAGCAAAGCCCCGGGCAATGATTGCAGCCTTGGAGTGGTCTCTGACCAAAGGAGAAAATTCATAGTACTAGAGGGATATTATAAATGCTGACCAAGACTGTCTCTGTATCTGTGTCCTCTATCTGACCTTTCCTTCTCTTCAATCCTCAACACCTGCCTTGTCCATTTGTTAGATTTGTTCATTTAATGCAGCACTGCTTTAGATCCACTTTCACTTTTTTTAAAGACAAAGTTTGAATATAAGTTATGAACAGCAAGAAGCTATCTTCTAAGTGGAAGTGAATTTCAGGGGAGGTTGTACTGGCTGTTAGTTTGGGAAAGAAATCTGGCAGAATAACTCATAGAGACCAAATCTTCCTGGAGGACAGATACCATGTCTGTTAAACTTCCCCGGAAAAGCATCTAGCACTGTATTTGGCTTAGATAGGAAGATATTAAATTCTTCTTGGTCATAATACTGAGCTCATTAATTGTTTTTTTCACAAATATGCTCTCTTGGAAATGACATACAACTTTTCAGATATGATTTAAAAGAAAAACATTCTAGTGGAAAATATAAGCTAATGATATTTACACACTCGTGTTATATAATGCAGTGAAATATATTCCAAAATGTTTTTCTGCCCATGCAGGTTCTCTTCTAAGCAGTTCTTTCCGATGGAAAGAATTCCATTCTGATGGAATTATGGTGGAAGTATTATTTCCAAAGTTAAATTTAAAAGATTGAGCAGTGATAAAAAGAGAATCTTTTGAAAGTCTTAATTTAGAGTTATTAGAGATTATTCTAGATGATGTGTCACTATTTTTATGCCAGATGTAGTTGTAGTACCATTACTTAACCTTGAGGGTGAAGTTTCTGTTCTTTATTTTTTTTGTCTTTGGGAATTTAATTGCCAAAGATGACTTCCAAAATTTTTTATGTTACTGCTTTTGTGCATTGGCTAAAATTATGTATAGATATATGTATACTCCTTAAAGGAAATTAATAAAGTGAAAATCTCTCTTACCTAATATTTTAAAATAAATAAATGACTAATACCCTCTTCCGCATAAAGAATGCATGAGGTTTTACAGAGCTGTATAAAACAACAACATACCCTTAGTCTTACAGTTAAGGGAGCCCAGCATATAGCCATCTGCTTTGAATAGTGCACTTAGGTATTTTAAAGAGAATAATCAATTGGAAAGACTCATTAAACTCTTTGTTGAATTATTAAGTGAATGATTTGCTTAGAAGAGATCTTGAGGGTTTTTTGTTTGGTTTTGGTTAATGACTGAAGTTCTGGGCAGTCAACTGAAGGACTTAGAGGTGGTTTTGTTTGTTTATTTTTTGTTTTTTAGGAAACAAGGATAGGAAAAGCCTAAACAAGCCTTGTAAATTTCATTGAAGAGCAGTTTCGGTGTGTTATGATTATGGATTTTTAAAAACTTACTTATTTTGACCTTTTTTTCTAGGTATAAAAAATACATTTCTTTTAGAAATTAGGGAAAATAGGAAAAGTACAAAAAAGAAAAAATTACTCATTATTCTACCACCTACAGAGAACATTCTGGTGTATTTTATTTATAACCTTTTTTTCTTAGTATACACACCCCACATTCTTCTTTCTCTTTAATCAAATCAGCCTTATACATTACACATATTGCTTAAAAATCTTTTTTTTAATTTAGTTATATGAATATTCCCAGAAGGTGCTAAGTATTTTTCTGCAACATGAATTTATAAATTTCGTGGTATCCTTCTATGGATATATTTTAGTTTTTTGAACTAATCCTCTAGTATTTACCATTTAGGTACAGTGTTTTCATCCTTTATTCTTCCTTGTGAATTTAGAGTTATTTTGTCAATTCCATTGGAATTATGCTTCTTTACCATATTCAGACTTAGCATCCACACACATGTATCTCTCTATTCCTGAATGAAGTATGTGAAGATTTGGTGAATGAGGAGCTTCCTTTTTAAAGGGCTGTGCTGCATGTGGTATTACTTTGCCAGAGCTACATGTAAATTAAAGGTGGTTGACAAAGGGAGTGTTCATTGAAGAGGATAAGGATGTAGGAGTATTTGTTGATCATGTAAAGGGGATTCTGTGAGGTGCAGTGGGAAGTTGGGTCATAAGAAGAGGTGACAGCAGATTGAGGCTGAGAGTTTGGTAAAGGATAGATGGCCAAAGGAGAGTTATCGCTGGCAGAACCGAGGATGACAGGGATGTAAAGTGAGTGAGTTTAGATGGTCACGAGGTTGCCAAGGTAATTCATCCCAGCAGTTTCCTAGTACATTTAGGGATAGGGGAATAAGGGAGAGGGATATATTTGCGCCAGGGTTTCTCAGGAATAAACTTTTGTCTGGATTCATTGCACTTCTGAGGAAATTCTAATCTGTGATTGATGGGCTGGCTCCCTTTCTAGAAGGAATCCGCTGTGGCTCAGGCTAGAGGCAATGTTGAGGGGTCTGGTATGTGCTTGCTGAGCCTGGTGTGTTAAATCAGCAAGATATATCTGGAATCCTATCTCTTTTTTGTTGTTGTTCTTCTTCTTTACTGCTTCCTACTGCTTTTCAGATAAAATGAAAACCTTCAGCATGATCAGCGAAGACTTAAATGATCTGGACCCTGCCTCGGTAGGTTTGACTGCTAGGTTTTGCTTAAGCCAAAATTTAGGATTCCTTTCTTCTTCTCACGTTTCGAAAGCAACCTATCAGTAATTCAGGTCTACCATACTTTCAAATCCCCAGTCCAACCATTTCTTACCAGCTTCACTGCTCTAGCCCTTGTGCACGCCTTTCGTCTTTCTTTCATGACAGCGGTAGCTTCATAATGGGTCTCTCTGCCTCCACTATAGCTGGAGTGGTCTTTCTAAAGCATAAATCAGTGCTGTGATTAGAAAATTCATTAATATATTCTCATTACCCCTGAATAAAATCCAGACTTTAACCCTAGCCGACCATGATCGGGCCCCTGCCTTGCATATCTCTGATCTTGTCCTGTACTGTGTTCTCCCGTGAGCTCTTTGCTTCAGCTACAGCTGTATGCTTGCTGCTCCTCACACAGATGAATCCCCTTTCTGTGTCTGGACCAACACGTGCTCTTTACTAAAACTGGGACAGTGCCCCAGAACTTCACATGGGTCATCAGTCAAATCTCCACTCAAATGTTCACTCCTCAGAGAAGCCTTCTTGTTCTCAATCCCATTAGCTTACTTCATTTTCCTTATGGATTTATTACTTATTTTCTTTATGGATATATGAAATTGCATTAGTTTGTTGTTGTTAATTTTTTGCCCCAATAGAATGCAAGCTTCACAAGGATTTGGGCTTTTGTCTCTCTTGCTCGCTTCCTTGTGCCCAGAACTTGGATGAGTCCATGAAACAATTGAATAAATAAGGACATCTAGGCTCTGATTACTGGTCACTGAGGGCAGCATATTTTCCAGGTCCTACAAGTACTCAATAGCTATTAATTGTTTCACTCTCATGCCATATTGTAAGAGTCTTATTAAATTTTCTGCTTCTTTTTTTTTTTTTTTTTAAACATCTTTATTGGGGTATAATTGCTTTACAATGGTGTGTTAGTTTCTGCTTTATAACAAAGTGAATCAGCTATACATATACATATGTTCCCATATGTCTTCCCTCTTGCGTCTCCCTCCCTCCCACTCTCCCCATCCCACCCCTCCAGGCTGTCACAAAGCACCGAGCTAATATCCCTGTGCCTTGCGGCTGCTTCCCCCCAGCTATCTACCTTACTACGTTTGTTAGTGTGTATATGTCCATGACTCTCTCTCGCCCTGTCAAAACTCACCCTTCCCCCTCCCCATATCCTCAAGTCCGTTCTCCAGCAGGTCTGCGTCTTTATTCCTGTCTTACCCCTAGGTTCTTCATGACATTTTTTCCCCTTAAATTCCATATATATGTGTTAGCATACGGTATTTGTCTTTTTCTTTCTGACTTACTTCACTCTGTATGACAGACTCTAGGTCTATCCATCTCATTACAAATAGCTCAATTTCATTTCTTTTTTTTTTTTTGCGGTACGTGGGCCTCCCACTGCTGTGGCCTCTCCCACTGCGGAGCACAGGCTCCGGACGCGCAGGCTCAGCGGCCATGGCTCACGGGCCCAGCCGCTCCGCAGCATGTGGGATCCTCCCAGACCGGGGCACGAACCTGCGTCCCCTGCATCGGCAGACGGACTCTCAACCACTGCGCCACCAGGGAAGCCCAATTTCATTTCTTTTTAAGGCTGAGTAATATTCCATTGTGTATATGTGCCACATCTTCTTTATCCATTCATCCGATGATGGGCGCTTAGGTTGTTTCCATCTCCGGGCTATTGTAAATAGAGCTGCAATGAACATTTTGGTACATGACTCTTTTTGAATTTTGGTTTTCTCAGGGTATATGCCCAGTAGTGGGATTGCTGGGTCATATGGTAATTCTATTTGTAGTTTTTTAAGGAACCTCCATACTGTTCTCCACAGTGGCTGAACCAATTCACATTCCCACCAGCAGTGCAAGAGTGTCCCCTTTTCTCCACACCCTCTCCAGCATTTATTGTTTCTAGATTTTTTGATGATGGCCATTCTGACTGGTGTGAGATGATATCTCATTGTAGTTTTGATTTGCATTTCTCTAATGATTAATGATGTTGAGCATTCTTTCATGTGTTTGTTGGCATTCTGTATATCTTCTTTGGAGAAATGTCTATTTAGGTCTTCTGCCCATTTTTGGATGGGGTTGTTTGTTTTTTTGTTATTGAGCTGCATGAGCTGCTTGTAAAATTTGGAGATTAATCCTTTGTCAGTTGCTTCATTTGCAAATGTTTTCTCCCATTCTGAGGGTTGTCTTTTGGTCTTGGTTATGGTTTCCTTTGCTGTGCAAAAGCTTTGAAGTTTCATTAGGTCCCATTTGTTTATTTTTGTTTTTATTTCCATTACTCTAGGAGGTGGGTCAGAAAGGATCTTGCTGTGATTTATGTCATAGAGTGTTCTTCCTATGTTTTCTTCTAAGAGTTTGATAGTTTCTGGCCTTACATTTAGGTCTTTAATCCATTTTGAGCTTATTTTTGTGTATGGTGTTAGGGAGTGATCTAATCTCATACTTTTACATGTACCTGTCCAGTTTTCCCAGCACCATTTATTGAAGAGGCTGTCCTTTCTCCACTGTACATTCCTGCCTCCTTTATCAAAGATAAGGTGTCCATATGTGCGTGGGTTTATCTCTGGGCTTTCTATCCTGTTCCACTGATCTATCTTTCTGTTTTTGTGCCAGTACCATACTGTCTTGATTACTGTTGCTTTGTAATATAGTCTGAAGTCAGGGAGCCTGATTCCTCCAGCTCCTTTTTTCGTTCTCAAGATTGCTTTGGCTATTCGGGGTCTTTTGTGTTTCCATACAAATTGCGAAATTTTTTGTTCTAGTTGTGTGAAAAATGCCAGTGGTAGTTTGATAGGGATTGCATTGAATCTGTAGATTGCTTTGGGTAGTAGAGTCATTTTCACAATGTTGATTCTTCCCATCCAAGAACATGGTATATCTCTCCATCTATTTGTATCATCTTTAATTTCTTTCATCAGTGTCTTATAATTTTCTGCATACAGGTCTTTCGTCTCCTTAGGTAGGTTTATTCCTAGATATTTTATTCTTTTTGTTGCAATGGTAAATGGGAGTGTTTTCTTGATTTCACTTTCAGATTTTTCATCATTAGTATATAGGAATGCCAGAGATTTCTGTGCATTAATTTTGTATCCTGCTACTTTACCAAATTCATTGATTAGCTCTAGTAAATTTTCTGCTTCTTAAAAACGGTTTTGAATTGCTTATAGTCATGTATACCTCTTAAAACACAGTGCATTAAAGTTTTTCTTTTTTTTTAATTGGTGTGATGGGTAAGGTATCTATTGAGCCTTTTTTCAACAGATTTCTTGGTTAGTTCCTTTGCTTGAAAATATTCCAATTCTGGAAAGATCAAACTTCCTGCAGCTGTCACATCAGACTTCCAGATGTCACATCAGACTTCAAACCAAGGCCTAATTTTTACTCTTCTTTTGGTTATTGTTCTGTTAATGGGCTGTTTTGCACATCAGCTGTACTAGAGGGGAGCATATTGCCTTTCATGTGTAGTACATTTTTACTATCAGCCTCCATGACTGAAGACAGATTTCTCACGTCCTTAATTTGAACTTAAGTAATTATTTTTATCAGTTATTAGGAAGTCTGATAGTACAGTGTACCTCCTAGAAAACAAACCATGAAAGGAAATCCCTTACTTTTAAAGAAAAGCTATATGTTTTTCCACTTCAGTTTTATTAGGTGAAAATTATTGTTTAACATGAATTCCTGATTTAAAAAAACATTCCCTTTAGTATTAGAGCAAGAAAGTTAAAAATTGTCATTGAAATAAAACAGTGTGAACACTCATTTTAAAGATGTGTTGAAAATGTTAATCCCTTAACTAATTGTTAAGAAAATTTTATTAATGGTTTGATCTGTCTATAATTTTGGACATGAGCAGGAAAATTAAGAGTTCGTTATTAAAAGTGATTGAAATACTTTTTTGAAACCTTAAAAATATGAAAAGGACTTAGGAGAGGAATATAAAAGTAGTACCTTTTTAAAATGACCATATCTGACATAGGTCACCATGATTTAAATTTTAAAATGTTATTTGCATCTTGAACAAACAGGTCAAAGGTTAACCTGAAGCTAGTTCATTTCTTCTTTTTAGCACCTGTTCAGTTCATTTAGTAGTTTTTATTGAATTGTCTTTTAGGTTACTTGCAGCAAGGCAAAGTTTTTTTTTAGAAGTTAGCTTTATGTAAAATACAGTAATAATAATAGCAGCTGACAACTCCTGAATGCTTCTGTAAGCCAAGACCTGTTCTAAGGGCATTGAATCCTCATAACACTAGGAGATAGATACTATCACTGTACCTTTTTTTACACCAGAAGTTAGGTTACTTTTACAAGTTCACAGTCCTTAAGGGAAATTTTTGGGATCTGAACTCAAGCAGTTTGGCTCTAGAGTTCAGTATTCTTATATATGCAGAATCAGATTTTTTAACCCACTCATTCATTTAGAAGGATGTGGTATAAAACACGTTTGAAAAATTGGGCTGACCCATAAATTCAGGGCTTAAATTCAATCCATTAATATAATGTTTCTCTACTTTCTTAGCTTAAAGACTGTTCGTTTCAAAAAGAAGAAAATTTACCTGATTAATATTACCTGCAAGATTTATCATTGTATTATTATAAGAAAATGACTTACTTGGATAATAAATTGATTTATCCAACTTTATAAATTATGTTCTTAAGTCTTTGCTCTCTAGGCAGCAGGCTTGAAAAACATTCATTTGAAATATTGAGAAAACAGTATTTAGAAGTGTCGTGTTGACTTAAAAAATGCATAATGTGAGAGTTATGAGTTAATTTTTATTTGGGGCAAAATGAGGACTACAGCCTGGGAGATAACTCTGAGAGATAGCTCTCAGATGACTCTGAGAAACTGCTCCAAGGAAATGAGGGGCGGAGCCAGGATATATAAGAGTTTTGCAACAAAAGGACGGGTAGTCAAAAGATTATCTTCAATTAAAGAAAACCAGATATCTCAAGTTAAGGAATTTAGCGCTTTTCTATGTATGGGAAGATGCAAGAGTCTGGGCTCACTGAAGTCATTCCTTTGATATGCACCTCAGCTTTCTGGGGCCAGTATCCTGTATTTTCACAAACCGAGTTTTCTCAGGGCTCACTGCAGGGAGTGGCTGCAGTCTGATGGCTGCTAGATGGCAGGTATTCTTTTCAGCTCTGAGTTTCCTCAGGGCTCACCGGCTCATGTTGGAGGGTTGCAATCCTTGATGACTGTGACATCCTTTGTTTATTGATATGGCAAGAAGTATTCCACTTATAAATATTCCATTCCATTTATAAATATTGCATTTATCAGAAGCTATAAGGAAAGATATAATAATCAAAATGTTTGAACTATTCAATTCATAATGAATAAGAGGCAGCTCAAATAGTTTTAAGTGTGTACGCCTTAAATGAGTTACAGATAAGATAGTTAGACATAAATATATGGAATGGGAGAGAATAGAAATTTTCTGTTTAGATAACCCAGAATTCTAGTATTTCACCCTCTTCCCATCAACCTTTTGTGTAATTAAAGCCAGCAGGCCTACTTTAATGATCATTAAAACCAGCATGATCATTTAACTCATCAAAAATGACATATTTGTGAAGCATAATATCTTGTTAGTGTGTACTCTGAGAACAACTGTCATTTTCCCTAGTAAACTGTAGCAACCTTATAGCATTTTCATTGCAATTTATATTAGAGCTTCAACTACAGCCAAATTACTGTTTTAAATGGTTCTTTAAAATTTTCTTATAATAATTACTGTTAACATTTGCTTTCTTAAATAGAACGTGTGACATTAGAATTCATTAATGCTTTAGTATTGTAAGGGTTAATGAAATTTTCATTAAACTTTCATTTTGACATAATTGTAGGTTCACATGCAGTTGTAAGAAATAATACAGGGAGGTTCCCAGTACCCTCTTTATTATTTTTCCTTAGTGGTAACATCTTGCAAAACTGTAGTATGGTATCACAACCAGAATATTGACATTGATGCACTCAAGGTACAAAACATTTCCATCACCAGAAATACCCATTCTGTAGTTTTCCCTACTTGTAATGTCTTTATTTTGGTATTAAGGTAATGCTGGCTTCATAGAATGAATTAGGAAGTGTCCCATCTGCTTTTATTTTCCGGATGAGATTGTTTTCTAGAAGAAATTATTTCTTTTATAAATGTTTGGTAGAATTTACCAGTGAAACCATCTGGGCCTGGTACTTTATTTTTTGGAAGATTATTATTCATTCAGTATCTCTAATAGGTACAGGGCTAATTAGGTTATATATTTTTTCCTTGTGTGAGTTTTGGTAGCTTATGTCTTTCAAGGAATTTCATCTAAGCTGTCAGATTTCTGTGTGTAGAGTTGTTTGTAGTTTTCTTTTGTTAGATACCTTTTAATGTCTGCAGAATCTGTAGTGATAGCCTCTGTTGCATTCCTGATAACTGGTAATTTGTGTTTTCTCTTCTGTGTTACTAGTGTTTCCTAGAAGTTTGTCAGTATTATTGACCCTTTTCAAAGAACTAAGTCATTGTTTTATTGATTTTTTTTTTCAGTAATGTTGATTTCTGTTCTTATGTTTATTATTTCCTTCTGCTTACTTTGGGCTTATTTCACTCTTTTTCTTGGAGTGGTAGTTTAGAAAATTGATTTGAGACTTTTCCTCTTTTCTGATATATGCATTTAGTGCTATAAATTTCCCTCTAAGTACGACTTTGGCTGTATTCCACAAATTTTGATACATTCTATTTTTATTTTCATTCAGTTCAATATATTCTTTTTTAATTCTCGAGACTTTCTCTTTAACCCATGGTTAAATACTTTCTCTTTAACCCATGGTTAAATATTTAGTAGATGTATGTTGTTTAGAATCTAAGTGTTTGGAGGTTTTTCTATTACCTTTTTGATATACCTTCTAGTTTGATTTGATTGTGGTTAGACAACACTTGTTATGTTTTCAGTTCTTTTCATTAAAAAATTTTTGTTTTATGGCCCAGAATGTGGTCTATGTTGGTATATGTTAAATGGGCATGTAAAAAGAATGTGTTTTGGCTGTTGTTGGATGGAGCGTTCTATAAATGTCTCTTCCATCCTGTTCGTTGATGGTGTTATTGAGTTCTTCTCTATCCTTGCTGATCTTTTCCCCACATGGCCTTGACTGACATCACAGGAGGAGAAGAGGGGTGACTTCGTTACCATTGGGCTGTAGTGAAAGCTTGTGGCAGTCTGTGGTCTCCACCAACACTGTGGTGAGGAGGGGCTAATTGTTACCTGGCAGAGATAAAGACTTGTTTCCTAGTGAGCTTGCAAATTTAGACTCATCACAGGCCTTTGCTTCATGAGTAGGGGTAGAGCCACAGTTTTTTTGTTTTTGTTTTTCTGGGTTGTTTTTGTTTTTTGTAGTATTTGACTGGAAGAGGCAGTTATTGTCTAAAGGTTTTCTGTCATGCCAGACTTTCCCTTTCCTGGCCCTTTGGCTTGAGAGAACAGGCTTTTGTTTGTCTGCACCTGTTGGCATTTTCTGAGTTGTCAGCTTCTTCAGCTCTTAAGTCTGTATATATGGGGCAAAAAGGACTTGAGAACTCACCACCATGAGTCATTCCTTGGGTACCAAGGTCCTTAACTGGTCTGCCTTCTTCTGTCCACCATTGAGAGTCTTCTTATATATATTTTACATATGATGTCTAGGTTTTTTAGGTGTACTTAGTGGGAAGAGTACAGAAAAGTACATCTACTCCATTTTCCTAGAAGTAGTCTTGAAACTACTTTTGATCAGTTATTACTATTTGGAATCAGTCATTTCTCATATGTATACTCTGAGGATTTAAGCATTGAGTGTAACTACATGAACAATAGGTGTTTCGGTGGCATGCTTATTTCTCTAAATCTACCTGCTGATCAGAAACCTATATTTAAGCAACTGTGAGTTATGAGGGGTATGATTGGACTCTCAGTACTAGTCACATAGTACTGCAGAGAACTTAATTGTTTAATGCATTAGCTTTTTATAGGTGAATAAAAAGCAAAATTATGATTTTAGCATTTACAGCTGAAATAATTGTGACTAAAAGTAAAAGTTATCAACAGCTTGCTGCTTTATCAGTTGGTAACTGGTAGATAAGCCCATAGTCCCCTCCTTCATGATCTTCTTTCTGTGCTGTTCATTATTTCCATTTACTCTGGCTCAGCCCTAAGGTTGGAATAGCCCAGTAGCCAGTATTTTCCTAGTTTATCTAACGTAGGAGAATTATTTTTCTGAAAATTTAAAAAGTCATTGAAACACATGGCATGAGGCTTTATTATTTAAAAAATGAGGTGTCCCTGAATAGTGGAGTAAAGGGAGTAATTGGTAATTATTTAGGATTAAAGAGGCTTTGTAATTAAAGTAACTAACTTAGTGTTGGAGAGTTTACTGATGGAATTTTTGCAGAATACCATCTTTTCCTGCTGTACTCCAGCTTTGTCAGTGTCCCTGCTTTACCTTACTCATTCATAAGGCTGAGGAAACTGGAGCAGGGTGTGATGGTGCAAAAAAATATAGGTTGACCTAAAACAAAAACCTTCTTTGAACAGACACCCACTTTTGTGCCTGGTGTTTTCTAGCAGAACTTGCCTTACACCTACATTTTCCTACCTTCCAACGTGCTGTTTAAGCAGATATCAATGAGGAACATGTGCTAACTGGTAGGAAGAAGCGAATGAGCTGTGTATACATATTTGCTTAGGGAGCAGTTTCTCAAAGCTTTGGACTAGGATGGTGGTGACCTAGGAGGCACTGTGCTCTTCCTAACCCTTTCCCCACTTTACGGAGGAAAAGCTATCACTAGCAGCAGGTTCGTGGCCGTACTGCAAGACTGCAACACTGGCTATATAGCACAGTTACACGAATTTTTGGAATCAAGAATATCTGCATTGGAATGTCACTTCTGCTGCCTACCAGTTGTGTAGACTGGAAAGTTACTTTGCGTTTCGAAGCCGCAGTTTCCCAGTTTCCCAAATTCCATGAGGAATTTCCTTTAGCGGTAGGTTATTAAGACCAGATGAGCCATAGATCTGCATCAGTATGATTAGGAGGGTGTGGTAGAATTCTGCTCCTCTAAGAGGTGTTGATTCCCTTGTCTCCCTCCTCTCCCACTGCCCATCCCCAAGTCTTCACATGTCTAATTTAGCTTGATGAAGAAAAGAGGGCATAGTTATTCTGTTTGGTGGAACAGAAGATGTTTGTTGTGTTTCTAATTCAGGAAAATGAATTAGACATACATTCATTAAATATATTAATATAAGGAAAGATGGGAAGTAAGGAAACTGCCCTGGAGCAAATTGTAGTAATTCAGGCCTGAGAATGAAGTGAAAGTAGAATGAAGGAGAAAGAAGTAGAAGGAAGAAAAAGGGGTGGGTCCAAAATACATGAAAAGCTCAGATCTAGCATAATAACAGTATACGTGTACTTAACTTTTAAATTTATTTAGGATATTTGAAATAGACTAGCTGATAGTTCAAATATTTGTGAGTATGTTTAGAAAGAGCTTCTTATATTTCATTGAAAAAATAGGTGCCATCAAATAAGAAGTTAGTGCTATGACCATTTCCACCAGCCTAGCTACATCTGTACTCAGATACTCTGCATTCCTTCTTACTACAATGAAAGAAGCATGCTGCTTCTGGCTAAGGTCAGCCCTCTTCTGATTTTGCTCTGGATCCTATCCCATCTCACTTACTCAAGGACCTGCAATTATGTTCTCCCTATTGGCTTATATCCATTTGCATATAGGCAGATTCTAATAGCTCCCACTTTAAAAAATAAAGTAAAAACAAAATTGTTTTCTCTTGATCGCCGCATCACTCTCTAGGCACCCATTTTTCTGCTTTCCCTGCAGAGCATAAAGAGTTTGCTCGTGGGTTCTGTCTGTTTTCTTACTTCTTATTCTAAACTAAACTTACCTGGTCCACTTTTTGTTCCTAACCACTGTACTGAAATATTTTCTTTTTTCTCCCCAAGTTTATCAGTAAACTCCATCATCTATGTATATTCCTCCCACACACACAGTGGTCACTTCCTTGTGCAGCCTCTCAGCAGCATTCAGTATAATTTCCTTTTTGAAATAGTCTCCTTGTGCCTTCCAGGATACCGTAATACTATTATTTTTCTCCTCCATGAAGCAGTATATACATACTCATGAGCTTTTCTAAATTTCCATACAGTTATATGAGGCCATTATTAATTTGATCTTTTAACGAAAATGGCTTTTGATTCTGTTGATTCTTATGAGGCTATTATTGTGTTAGATGTTTTTGCTGAGTATTAGAAACCTCCTGTCTATCAATGTGTTGATTTCAGATGTTTCATTTTAACACTTAGCTAGTTCATAAAGCAGTTTCCATAACATTATTAAACACCTATAATTTTTATATAGCAAGAATCCTCTTGTGCTTCTGAAGGGTGTCAAAAGGGATATTCCACGGCTGACCTCTGTCCCCACCCCCAGCCATGACATTGTCACAGTCAAGAGCCATTTTAGGGTGTTTTAGGGTAGACAAAAGATTGAGAACCATCCAAGACTGAGAACACTCCTGCTCCAGTGTGATATGATCTTGGAGGGTGTATTTTCACTTATTTGCTTAGGGGTCATAAAATAGACTGATGAGAAAGAAGCCATTGGTAATTATTTTATGGTAAAGCCATATTTTATGGATAAATAAATTAAAAGATAAATCTGTCTTCTGCTTTAAAATATCTCATTCATTCCAACCTACAAAATTTTAAGTTTTATATTGGTAAGCCTGTTCTTATTTAATTTTTTTCCTTTTTCTGTTTTTGATTTTTCATCTTACTTCTTCAGTTTCAAAAGACTTTTCCAAAATAGTACTAAAACAAAATCTAGCAGTGTTGGTTGTGTGTGTTTTGTTTTTTTTTTTAAGAAAAAGGTGACAAGTTTTTAAGAATTTTCAACATGAATCTAACTGTAGAATGCAGATGTAGTTATTATAAAAGGGCATCTGAAATGGCAATGATGCATGCTTCAAAGGTTGACTCATTTTATAAATCTTATGGAAAAGGGGAGATCAGCATTGGCTTGTATGTTCAAAAGTAATCAAATTCTACATTAAAATCTTTGAAAAGGCTTTGAGTAGATCGTTAGTGACAGTTTTATGTGTTATTATTGTTTATATCCTGAGAGAACTTAATGATATTAATAGTTGAAACTTGTAATTAGACCTTTGGTAAGTAGAAAGATGACAGATTTCATACTAAAATAACAATGAAATTTTTACAGTTTATACTGTTTAATGCAAATTCAACTCTCATTTTTTGCCTCAAAATTGCATTCTAAAGCATTGAGCAAACAGAAACTATTGAACCACCTGCATTTCAAATAAATAACCACACTAAAGGAAATAAAGAAGAACTAGTCTAAGTAACTTTTGAGCACAGTTCTTTGACTTTATACCTTCAGTCTAGAATGGGGTAAAAAGGGCAATTTCAAACAAACCCTCACTTCCTTCTATTAAGTTGTTTTGCAATAATATGGTATAGTAATTCTGAACCTGTTTTAGGTGTATTGTAAGATTGAGTAAATGTGTTGGGAGTAAATGAGTTAAGAGTTATTTGAAAAAAAAATAACTGATCTCAGGACTAGATTGGGGAAGGTATTAGATGAGCCTGGAATATCTTATTATGCTAGAAAGTAAGGAAGTGCTCAAAAAAATAACGGGGGCATTTCTAAAGGACATAGGGGCTTGTCAGAAGGACATCTTGAAGGGGCTCCCACTGAGCAAATCTAGGACAGTTTGACCATCAAAATAAATAATGAGAGTAATGGATTATAACCCATTAGATAAAACAGGAATAGATATGTTCATACAGTGATAATAAATGAGTGAGTGGGGAGCGTTCTTTCTCACTGTTAGAATGCGCATTGATAAATGTGGAGGAACTGTTGAAATTGGAAAATCACCATTTGCAACCATCACAGTAGACTGGCTAAGACAAGAATCCTTAGTGGATGCTAAATCTCAAGGACCAGATCCGATGAGGAGCAGGATGTTTGCGTGGTTCTGAGTGTGGCTGTCGATAGATGGATTATTACTTGGGGAAAACAGTAACTGTACAGTGGAGAAATCTGATAATACCTTTACTGGGGAAGCAAAATTAATATAATCAGTGAGAGTCAGATAAACCTTGCATGCTGTCAGATGTAATACCTGAGAAGGACACAACATCTCTCATGTTGTATTCTAGCCAGGGATGCATAACTAAATCTCACCGGGAGACATTAGACAAACACAAATTTAGGTGCATTCTACAAAATAATTGGCCTGTATTTTTCAAAAATGTCAGTGTCATGAAAGACAAAGGCTGAGGAATTATTTCAAATTAAAAGAGATTAAAGAGACATGACAACTAAATGCAAAATACATGATCCTGGACTGGAGGGGGAAAATGCTATAAAGGATATTATTGGAACAATAACAAAATTGGAATATGTACACTCTATTAGATAAAAGTATTGTACTAATGTTAAATTTCCTGAATTTACTTACTATACAGTGCTTGCGTAAGAAAATACCACGTTTCTAGGAAATAAACACTGAAGTAATAAAAGGCAAAGAGACATGATGTATTGCAACCTTCTGAAATGGTTTAGAAAATTATTTATTGCTTCTACATACATACGTAGAGATATAGAGGGGAAAGAGAGAGAGGATATAAAGAACATGGACAAAATATTAAAAATTGGTAAGTCTGGGCAAAGAGTATATAGGAATTCTCTGTACCTATTTTGCAGTTTTTCTCTGTGTTGGAAATTATTTCAAATGAAAAGATTTTAAAAATTATCACTCTGGGCAAAAAAAAATGTGACAGTTTGGTTAATAAATTATACGGTCACCCTGTACTATTTTTTTCTACTTTTCATCCTCATATAGTCTCATTTTTTGAATTACTAATGCTTAGGAAAAGCTCAATCTTTTTTTTTTCTTTACATTTTACTTTTTTTTTTTTTTTCTTAAATCTTTTGGCTGCACTGCGCGGCATGTGGGATCTTAGTTACCCAACCGGGGATCGAACCCGCGCCCCCTGTATTGGAAGGTGGATTCTTAACCACTGGACCACCAGGGAAGTCCCCTCTTTACATTTTACTTCTAGCTACATTGGTGTCCTTTTCTGTTTATTACTGCATCAAAATTAAATGCTTGTTTCTTTTCTGTGGATGAAGTTTCCTTGTTTTAGATCAGAACACCATCTTATGGGCATTGTTAGAATTGTTAACTTTCCTTGTTTTCTGTCTTGTTCTGAAGGAAACTCTTGGGCATTAAATTTGTTGAGATTGTTTTGAAACAAATATCCGTACCCTTTCGTCTTTCTCTTCCGCCCTCGCCCCCGCCCCCGCAAGACCACAATAGACTCAATGTTCCTGTTTGGGTGAGAGTATATTCACTCTGGTTCTTTGAGGATACATGACCTTAGTGGGCACAAGGTGGGTACTAACTATTTCCTAGGAAGCTTTTTAATCAGATTAGCCTTCTTGTGCTTCTGACTGTGATAGGTGGGTGAACAGTATTTTCTTTTCTCAGGGAAAGGGTCAGGTTTACTTAGAATGTCAATAACTTAGAGTATCTTAAAATTATGTGTTTGATAATCAGCCTCTGACAGTTTTAGAATTGCTAGATTTCTTTTGATGTGGACATTGAAAGTCATCTGAATTGATAGCCTGACAGGGCATGGAGAGAAATACAGTGAATTATGTGCTCAAGTGTTTCTGAATGAAAGGGGGAAATATAATCAGAAATAATAATGAGTACTGTTTTTTATATGTGGGAATTTCTTTTAAAAGAAGTAGTTATTAGGAGATTAATTAGACAGTACTAGATAAGGAATGCTTTACAAATAGGCTGTCCTTTGATTTGTGGATTATCAGAACTCGTCACCTCCAGTTTGTATCTCTTTTCTTTCTGAGGTGGGTAACATTCTGTGTATGAGTTTTTATTTATGTCCTTTCCCTCATGTTTTTTTCTTTGTGGGGAAAAATTCATTGCTCCTTATAATTCTAGTTATATGTATTTGGCTTCAGTGTTTGGAAATAGGGCCCAGGTGAGTGAAGAAGAATCTTTTTTTTCTCTATTGATGTTCTAATCTTCCCATATGTTGTTTTCCCATTATTCTATTATCCTCCATTGCACTGAAATGAATGCAAAATGAATGATATATTGCTTATGACAAGACATAAAAATGACTCTTGTTTTTAAGAAGTTATTAGAATGCCAGTGGCAATAACAGACATGGGAGAGTATCCTATTCTCCAGAAGAGCGACCGATTTTGTGAACTTGTTTGCAAAATAAGTCTTCTTTCATTTTTAAAACTTAATAAGGAAAAATAACTGCTTGCCCATACTCTTTGTAAAACAGAAAGAAAAACCTACCAAATGATAATATTAATGATGGTTTATAGAAGAAAAGGCTAGCCAAGAATGTAGAAGGAAAAGAAATTCGATTAAGAATGGAAGCAATATTTAAATGCTTTATGCTTAGTACCATCATACCAGAAGTTTGTGATTTTACTCATTTCTTTCTCTTAAGGGTATATTTTTATACATACTCTTCTTGATATTTTAATTCTTAACCAGAGAACATTTGACACTTAAAGGACTAGGACTTCATAGAAAGTTCTTGGATCCTTTTATATTTCCCTACATTTACCTTAATCATGGCTCTCAGTGTCAATGTTACTTACTGTCTCCATTACTTAAAGTACACTTTGGGCCAAATATCATGCTTAAATGTTGTGGGTAGTACTTTGAATTATTGCGGGTTTTGGACCTAAAGATCTAATCTCCTGGAGAAGAAAATAGCCGTGATCATACAGACACACACATACATTTTACATGATTACTTTTTTTTTAAGAACAAAAGAATAATGTTACTGAATGATAGTTTATATATTTTGTTTCTGAAAGAAAAGAAAATGGCAGACATTATTCAACATACTTTTTTTCTTTAGGTCCTTATGTGATGCTTTTCAGAGAAAAATGGTTAACAAAAGTTGAGATGCTCTTTTTAAAAATGATTTGACCAAAGAATGAAAGTAAAGATAGTCTTTCCTAAGAAGTATTTGAAAATGTGAAGTAGAAAGGTCTTTTAAATGTGTTAGAAGCTATAAGAGCAGAAAGGAGAATGGCATATTTTTTGGAATAGAAAAAATAGGAAGTGAATGTACATACATTGTAAAATTGGTGCCCAGATCACAGAGCTAAAGAACATGTAAAGGAATGAATGATTGCAAACTTTCTATAAACCTATTAAAGGATGGAAATGAGGTAGCTATGTCCTGAAAATTTTACTCGTAGAGAATAAAGTGAGTAAAGTCAATTGTGTAAATGTTCTCAATGTTGTTATTTAAAGCAAATCAGAATGCTACTTTATAGATTCTTCAAGGTTAAAATTCAGGAACACTAGTCTATTTTTTAAAATAGACCTATCTTTAATTGGTCTGAAAATCAGTTAAGCTTTCAAGTAACCCACATTTACAAACTGTAAGTTGTTTAAACATAAGAAGAACAGCTTATGAAAAGTTTTTATTGGTAGGATGTGAGAGCAGCTTTCTTTTGATTTTGACCAATCATTTCTCTGTGGGCTAAAAGAAATGAAATGTATTTTTTCAATTGAAATGATGAAAGTATATATGATCACTTTACAATGTATTTATTACATAGTAGATTTTTTTTTCATTCTACTGTATAATCTTGTTCACTAATTCCTTACTTGTTTGGCTATCTGGGTTTTACTAAGTATTTTTCAATGAAAGACCTTATATCTTTTAATGATGTAGGATAACATGTATTTATTATGTTTTATGTGTTTAATGAAGTTCAATAACTTTTGTATTTACCTGATTTAATTAAGTGAGCTTAATTAACCACTGAGGCTATTCCTCAGAAACTATGGTGAGTTCTTAGTGTCATAATTAGGGAATTTTGCTTTGTGTTATGAGTCTACTGCTTAAGGGCTTGAACTGAAGAAGGTGCTCAAGCAGAAGGACTTCTTTGAGTAATTGCAGTCCCTATACTTAGAATTTTTCATTCATTTTCCTTAAGACACTCATTTACACATATGTCTTCCAGTAAACTCTATAAAGCTTGATGTCCCAACACAATTAGGAAAGATCAAGAGCAGTGGGAGATGTGCTCTTTATGTATTCAACAAAGGATAATTGCAGAAAAGCACTGTAGACCTCTGTAAATCTTTCCTACTACATCTGAATTCTTTAGCTGAAGAGTACTTATGCAGGGAATACACCAAAATATCTCTCTGGTAATTTTGGTATTCCTACATCTTGATCTTGCCAAGGTTAGGTTTATCCTTAAATACCTGGCTATATTATTTGAATTATTTATTGGAGAATCGTTCACCCCTTGAACATTTTTAGTTAGACTATAATATTGGAAAGGAACTAAATCACTGCCGCCATTACATTCAATAATCTATTGGTTTTATGGATGGCAATGATAGGCAATTAAATTTGGCACAGTAAGAGTTCCCAAAGACAAGTTTATTATTTTTTTCACTTGTAAATTTTTGCTCAGATAATCAGTAGAAATAATTTTTTCATTATCAATTAAATGTTCTTTTTGAGAAAGAAAATAACACCTTATAAATGGGAACTGTTGTGACACATCTAGGCCGCAGACAAAAACAAGGTCATTGTGAACTCACAACATAGCAAACATCTTCTTCAACTGGCTAATATAAGTGACAGTGGCTTTTTTACCCAGCCATAGAATTGCCCCCATTTTCTAATACAATCTAGAACAAACCTTTGCTTCCTTATATCCTCCCCTGAAATCTCTTAACTAAGCTCAAAAGCTATAATGGATTCTAACATACTCTTACCGAGGTGCCTACGTTCCCCATGGCCTGTGTTCTCTCCCTCACTGTAACAAGTAACGTCCCAGCTTGTTTCAACGAATAGCTGTGTTCCTAGTGGTCTTTGGCTGGAGGGCATCGACACTTTCCTTAAAGATACTTCTTAAGGTACAAATTATTCCCCTAACACTTAAAAGTCGAATGCTTTAACTTTTTGTGTATATATATTCAATTCAGCGTGTTTGTTAGTACTTACATGTTCAGACATTTTGATAGCTGTTAAGTATATAAGGATAAATAAGACACTGTCTCTGCCCTCTAGGAAATTTCAAACTGAGCCATTGTTATATTTTCACGTGTTAATAACAGTGAGTCTGATTTATTTATAAACCTCTTTCCTTTATAGATTATACTCATTTTTTACCATGTTTCAACTGAAGGAAAAAGAAAATGCTTGAAAATTTGTTAACTTTGTGTAGGGTATGGAATTCTGGTTACCTTTGCCTAATATCTTGACAAGGGCTAAATTTTTGGAACTTATTCACAAGAACTCTAGTGCTACAGAATTTATAAAATAAACTCTTACCGAGAATGCATTTGTGTGTATGTGTGTGTGTGTCAGAGAAAAAGAGACAGGGAGAGACTGAGAGAGACATTTACTTTGTAACTCAGTCATAATGATTTACACAGAACCACCTGATGGCCAGTTATGATGATATAGTATGTGCCTTTCCTAAAAGAACTTCTGGAATTACTGTTAGTTCCAACATCTGCCCCAGGATATATCTATCTCCACAAGTCATTTTCAGTAAGATGTGAAAGTTTCTCAGTTCAGTCTATGTCATGAAAACTATAGGTCTTCATCTCACACAAAGAGAATGAATCTTAGAGAATGAATCTTAAAGTGTTTCTTAGTTTCACTCTTCAACAAATAACCTTGCCAAGTCTTCTTATATTCCAAGGCAAATCAGTGGGCCGCCGGGATTTAAAATTTTTAACACTTCCAAATGGCTACAGATATTTCTTTACAAACTGCATATAGAAATGTTTGCCTTAAGTCTTCTAAGATTATCAAGATGAGAAAACATTAGGCTGTCAAGAAGCTGAAAATAACTTACTGAAATTTTATACTAACTCACTCTTAGGTAGTCCTTGTCACGATTCTTGGGTAATTGTTTGCAGAAGCCTTTATACAAATGGCTGGTTCTATCAATTAAGCCCACATTTACTCAAAATGAATACATAGTATTTTTTGCTAGCACAGAATGAGAGCTTATGTGGGAAGAATCACTTTCAGTATTTGAATGGTGCTAGTTACCCTTAACTATAGCTTTCTCCAAAATGGATGTATTATTACATAATCACAAATTAGAAATGTTAAATTATTTGAAGTAATTATCTACTTTTGTCACACCAAGATTTCTACAAACATTACTTAAGGTTCATTTGTGTCTGTATGCTATTTGGGCTGGGGACAAATAATTTGAGATGGTGGTGGGTGGGTCAGAATAATGTCATCTTTCATAAACACCACTAGTCATGAACTATCATAGCCTGTAATTTGTCAGACTGTTTGTTCCCTTTATGTATAAAAAGTTTTTTAATGTTGTCCTTGAAATAAGACTCAGTTTATTTTAGTTTAGAATATTGAATACCATTTGTTTTCTTTCATTTTTTTAGCTCTAATTTCTCATCAGGTCATTTCTGGAGATATTTTAAACTCTATTTAAAATGTATAATGGTACCTTTAGTAAAAACATGCTATCTCTTTCTAGCATATATAAACCTTGGTTTATAACTGTAAAGAAAATATGACTAAATAAATGTACATACTTTAGTGTCTCATAAAAATGTATGTAAACTCAAATCAAAATACATAAAATGTATTGTTTTTACCTCTTTTGGAGGACTACTATCACTAGCAGCCTGCTAGAAGTACACAATTACTATACTTCTTTATACCCTATTGTCATAAAGCAGCTGATTATACTATACTCCCATAATAGTAAAAAATGAATATTTTATCAAATTTATTTTTATATAAATTTTAAGTCAGTGAAATGAAAACACAGGTCAAGTAAAAACCAAAATCAGCTTTATTAAGCATAACTTAATATGAGAAATTTCGATAGGTTTGCTTTTTACCATATTTTTAAGTCATTTACAGAATCTTGGGAAGTCGGTTTTTATTAAAAAATGTTTGCATTAGACATAGTCTTGAAAAGAAACATAAAAGAAATTTACGGTAATACCACTTCACACCCATTAGGATAGCTACTATTTTTTAAAAAATGAAAGAGAAAAAATAAATATTAACGAGAATGTGGAGAAATTGGAACCCTTGTGCACTATTGGTGGGGAAGTAAATGATGCAGTGACTGTGAAAAACAGTATGGAGTTTCCTCAAAAATAAAAATAGAATGACTATGATTCAACAGTTCAACTTCTGGGTATGTATTCAAAAGAACTGAAGCAGAGACTCAAAGGAATATTTGTACACTCATGTTCATAGTAGCATTATTATAGCCAAAAGGTGGGGGCAACTCAAGTGTCCATCAAGAAATGAGTGGATAAACGAAATATGGTATATTCATAAAATGGAGTTTTATTCAGCCTTATAAAGGCCTACCATTCATAAGCCCAGTATTCTCCTAGAGAGAGAAAAGTAAGTTCTTTGCATAACATAAATGACTAAATGCTTGATTAGTTTACTATTGCTATTTATTTATTTTCTTATACTAATTCAAATAGCTCTCTCCTCAAAACTATTTGCCTTGCTTTCAGGAATAAAAGATATGTTCGAAAAAAAGCTAAAAAGTAATAGCCAGCCAAACTTTTACTGGAAAGTACTGTTATATGTATATGCTTATAATAATTTTTTTGGGCTGAATTAAAAGCACAACATTTTCATTCAACAATTTCATGTTGCCACATCAGATTTTGTGTTTGCTCATTCTGATTTATTTATAATGCAATTTTCTAAATCTGTATCCTAATCCTGTTCTATTGGTTTTTTTCAGGGGTTTCCTATGTAACCTCATAATACTTTCATTTTTAGTTCTAAACTTAGATACAGTAGACTCCTCTGTTGCAGTGGAGCTTCCTCTGGATAACACATTCCTTTTAGGAAACATAGGCATCTCCAGGGATGGGAACGTGGGTTAGGTGTTCCTCTTTTTTAAAATACATTGAGCACTTACGGAGTTATGAGAAAGAGTGTAAAGTATGGTCCCTGACTTCAAGGGGCTCAAGTTAGGGAAGGAAGACAGACCCACAAATTATTTTCCATACAATATATAAAGTGTTATGGAGCACAGAGGAAGGTGCAGTTGATTCTCTGCAGGAATTACTAAAGCCAAGAACTCAGCATTTACTGCACCTGGGTTGTTCTCTGTCCACTTCTGAGACTTAGTATTTTCTATCTAACATTTTTATGTATTTTTCCATTTAGAATATTTTGTTTTTCTGTACTTTTGATCAGTAGTGTCAAAAGAATATGGCCTAGACTAAAACCAAATGATCTTATTCAGTTTCACTCCCCAGTTACTTCTGGGTCATCTGTAAGCATGGCAGGAAATAAATGCAATAAGCAAACTAAGCAAAAGGAAAAAAAAAATACAATTCTTCTCTAGCTTGTTCTCAGCAAGAACAGTATCATTCTACCGAATTGATAGCACTTTCTTCTGAATCCATCAGGAGGCATCAAGAATCATTATTCAGAATCAGAATCATTATTCAGAACTTGAACACAGTAAGTTACTGTCTAGAATGAGGGTAAAAGTGAGTTTGCCTGTGTGCACACACTGGTTTGCTAGTTGTTTTTTAAAGTTAGAGCATGTATAACCTTGGAACCTTCTCCTGAAGATGGTAATAGGTAGTTGCTGATTTGAGTTTCAAATGTGCCCTTTCTTTAATTTTTCTAAGATACTAATTAATATCTTGCTGCTAAAGAAGCAAGAAAAAAGGAAAAGGAAATGTATAGCTCCAATCCACAAATCATAGATTTCCGTGCTTTATTTAGTGTTTAGCTGATACACTGGGGGCATATACGCCTACGCGCGCGTGCGCGCACACATACGCTCACACACACACACACACACACACTCACACACACACACACACAGGCATGGGTAATCAATAAACTAACCGCACTGATTCTGAGCTCAGGTTGGTGATGTCATTATTAAGAACCCAGCAGTAGGGGTTCCCTGGTGGCACAGTGGTTAAGAATCTGCCTGCAAATGCAGGGGACACAGGTTCGAGCCCTGGTCTGGGAAGATCCCACATGCCGCAGAGCAGCTGGTCCCATGCGCCACAACTACTGAGCCTGCGCTCTAGAGCCCGTGAGCCACAACTACTGAGCCCACGTGCCACAACTGCTGAGGCCCGCGTGCCTGGAGCCCGTGCTCCGCGGCAAGAGAAGCTACCGCAATGAGAAGCCTGCGCACTGTGGCGAGGAGTGGCCCCCGCTCGCCGCACCTGGAGAGAGCCTGGGCACTGCAACGAAGACTCAACGCAGCCAAAGATAGATAAATAAATAAATAAATAAATTTATAAAAGAAAATAAAAGAAACCAGCAGTAACTCAGAAGAAAGGATTGCCCATCATTTTTATAGCAGTGGTACAGCCTTGTAGAAAAACATTGTTTTATGTGGCCTTGTCCGTGTCCTGTTGGAAACAGTCATTATCAGCAGGACTGACTTGCACATCCTCAATATTTAACATAGTACTAATGTTAGATTGATTTTATCTTTAATTTACCTCAAACCTCATGCTTTAAAATACTATGTGCATATTAACCTTTAGTCACATTTCATAAGGATTGCTACATTGCAGAGTTGGTACATTTCTGTGGTAGATAGGTAAAAATATGTCAAAATTGATATGTATTTTATGAAATCATTATATATAATATAAAGTAAATCTAAAGTTAAAAATTAACAAAAAACAAAACACGTATGAAATATAGTAACAAATGCATATTTTTCAATATGGCTTATCATTATTGACACATGGATATACTTGAAGCCTGCTTTTAGAAGTCAGTAAGTTACCAATTAGTTTATTACAGAACATCAAATATCTGTATGATAGGAGCTTACTACCGAAATATCCATCTTTCTTTTGGAATTAAGTTTTCTCTCTAATGAGGAAATGAGATTTACTCTTTGTAAGGTTCTATCAGTCTCAGTATGATTCTATCTCTTTGGGATATGGAAGAGAAGGGAGAGTTCACTGCGTTGTTTTTCTAACTATCATTCTCTGAATAGCTTTCACTTTTTCTTGGAAATTATTTAAAACCTTCTATTTTTTCCACTACTTGATTAATGTTGTACGTCAGTTTTTATAGCTTTCTGCTCATGTTGTGATTACAGCTTTCTAAGGACCCAGCAAAGTGTTTAGGACAGTGAGATAAAATGCCCCCCCCTTTTCATTATATTAAAGCTGTTTCATTATGGAGAAAGTTACTGGGGTATGGAGAAATCTGTTCTCTCAGATCCCTTAAATGTTGTTTTCAATCAAAATTCTTTCACTGATGCTAATGAAAAAGAGGTCCTATCTCCCTGATGATTTCAGGGGGAAATAATAAACAATTGTTAGTAAAGCAATTGCTTTAAAATTTGAAAAGCATTATTCTTACCATCATCGTCATCATCATTATCTTGTCTTGGAGGTCTACTGTAAGGAAAGCATTGTTGTGTGTTTTATTTATATTATCCCTGACCCTCAGAGCAACCCATAAGATAAGCTTTATCTTTCTCATTTTACAATAAGAAACAAGAAGCTCAGAGGAAGGTTAAATGATTTGGTCAAACTCACGAGGCTAGATAGTAGCTGACCCAGGATTTATTCAAAATATCTGGCACAAATGGTAATGCTCCTTGATATGACTTACCAGTGATTCCCAAGCCAGGCCCAGGTCACGTGCCCCCAGTGGACATATGCACAAACCACCCCGATCTTTGTGATGAAAGTCATGAAGTTAGAGGAAGAAAAAAGATTAAAGACAGCAGTAATATACCATCCAGACTCAATTAGAGCATTTTACCTTCTCCTTTTAAGTCTGTTCAGTCTTTTTTTTTTTTTTTTCTGTGCGCGGGCCTCTCACTGCTGTGGCCTCTCCCGTTGCGGAGCACAGGCTCCGGACGCGCAGGCTCAGCGGCCATGGCTCACGGGCCCAGCCGCTCCGCGGCATGTGGGACCTTCCCAAACCGGGGCACGAACCCGTGTCCCCTGCATCGGCAGGCGGACTCTCAACCACTGCGCCACCAGGGAAGCCCAGTCTTTTTTTTTTTTTTTTAATTCCAACATGCCATTAATACACTTTTCCCTATGAACTTTCAGCCATAATCAGTCCATTGTTGAATAACTTAAATGGTTAGAAATATTTCTCCCATTAATTAAGCCAAATACAGTAACTTCTTTTTGGAACTACATTGTATATGGCTAAGCATTTTTCTTTTGGAGAGCCTCCTCTGAAATACAGACAAGAGTAGACAGGACCCTTTGTATAACTGTAACCATCACCTCTACCACCTTAGTCTTTTATACTGTAAGCCAAATAGCCCCCTCACCCAGTTTTTTTAAATATTTAATTTATTTTTTGCTGCATTGGGTCTTCGTTGCTGTGTACGGGCTTTCTCTAGTTGCGG
The DNA here is from genome assembly GCF_008692025.1 of Phocoena sinus. Taxonomy (NCBI): domain Eukaryota; kingdom Metazoa; phylum Chordata; class Mammalia; order Artiodactyla; family Phocoenidae; genus Phocoena; species Phocoena sinus. The sequence continues at coordinate 22,901,200 of NC_045783.1, forward strand.
CGAACGGGGGCTACTCTTCGTTGTGGTGCGCGGGCTTCTCATTGCGGTGGCTTCTTTTGTTGCAGAGCACAGGCTCTAGGCGCATGGGCTTCAGTAGTTGCGGCCCATGGGCTCAGTAGTTGTGGCTCTTGGGCTCTAGAGCGCAGTCTCAGTAGTTATGGTGCATAGGCCTAGTTGCTCTGTGGCATGTGGGATCTTCCCAGGCTAGGGCTTGAACCCATGCCTCCTGCATTGGCAGGTGGATTCTTAAACACTGTGCCACCAGGAAAGCCCACCTTTTTTTGGTAAAATTCTGCTGATACAACATAAGTTTCCATGTGTTTTTTTGTAAATTTGTCACATTGATTCATTGAGTTTCCTGTCAAACCAGCTACAGAGTAGTTGAATTTGGGCTCATCTTAAGCCAGTTTTTAGTCTTTCTTGACTTATATATTTGAACAGTTGACTTTTTGTTTTTACTCTAATAGCAGGATACTGTATTTATCCTAATTCTTTATGTTCTTCTTGTAATGCTTGCCATCAACTGCCATCATTCTGTATCTTAAGATGGTCAGGTTCCTCAAGACCAGATTTTGTTCCTCCATGTTATCTAGATAGCCAGCTCTTTTTTTCCAAATTTCCGTTTCTCTTAAGTTATTCAGCAGGAAGAAATGATGAATTTACCAAGTCCTTTGGTCTTTTGCCCAGGACTTTCAGAGTCACTAGAAATGGTCTGTATTTCTTTTGATACAGTTGTTCATCTCTACAAGATTCAGTAAAAGTGATGAGTGGTGTATTTGATATACTGTCTAAGCATATTCTTAGTCACTTCTTTGCATTTGCATTTGAATGAGGTAGCCTTATTAAATGAGGTAGCCTTATTAAAAGCTGTGCTATACCCATGAATCATCATTAACCATACTGGTCCCTTTCTCTGGATACTGTAGTATGTTGCAGGGCTTCTTCAGTCCTTAATACCTATGCATTCTCATCATTATTGCATACATCTTTGAGAGACCTAGATTACCTACTAAGAAAAGCCTCATTTTTGCATTATTCTGGTCATTAATGCTCAATATTTCTTAGGTATCACCTCTGAGTTTCCAGTCTTCTCACCTGCTTCATTATTGGATTCTTTCCCGCTCCCAACCTCATTTATATCTGTTTTTACTGCTCTCCTTCTCTCTTATTCTTCCACTTCCCTTTCCCTTTTCTTCTCTCTCCCATGCATCACTCCACCCCTACCAAATAAATGTCCAGAAGTCATGCTCTGAATCGGGAGTTCCTTATACCTAGGAGAGTCCTTACATCACTCAGAGGGAATTTGCTCCTCCATAGTGACAGCGTTTACCAAGTTTTGTAACCTTCCAGCTCATGATAGTTTTAGATGCGCACTGTCCAGTACAGTAGCTACTGGCCACAGATGGCTATTGGACGTGTGAAACAGGCCTAGTGCCACATGTTGAAATGATAATATTTTAGATATATTGGATGAAATAAAATATTAAAATTAGTGTCCTCCATTTACCTTTTTTTTAACATGGCTAATAGAAAATTTTTAATTACATATGTGCTTTGAATTATGTTTCTACTAGACAGCATTTTTAGATACTCTAAACTAAAAGGAAATAAATAAAGAGATTATTCATTAGCACAATGGAAAAGAGAAAAATAAATTACACATGAAAAAAATAATAAAATGCATAGCATTCCAGAGCCATTTTGGATCGGCACATCTCAATAGGCCCAGAGAGCTTTGCTGTATTATTGTACAGTCTGGTCTAGGTTCAAAATAATTGCCCCTGATTTGTCAAGAAATGTTAAATTATATTTTGAATAATCCATTTTTGAATGCATAGAACTGTTTAATGTATTTCAGAAAGAAATTCCCTCAAGAGCAGGAGAATTAAAATGCTAAATTAGCAGTATGTTGAAAATTTGGCTATCTAGAGTGATTTAGCCCTTGACTTTTCCAAGAGAATTAATTTTTATGGTTGTAGCTTTTAAATAAGGCTAAGTGATAATTTTTATATGAAGGTAGTTGATAAATTTATGGGGGCAAAAATAAGCCCATCAAAGAGTAAAAGTACCAAAATATTCAAAACCAGTTTTTTTCATCAGAAATGTTTCTTAATGTTTGATGTGAAGTATTTATATTAAAATTATTTCAAAAAATTAATTTTTGTTTGTTATTAAAATTAGTATACAGATTTCATCTCTTCATTCAAGGAACTTTCATATGTAATACCTGCAATCTCTGTCTTTGGTCACCTTGTTTAGAAATGATAGTAAATGTCTCTCATAGGCAGTTTCTACAATAAAGTTATGGATAGTACAAAACTAAAACCTAACCATGGAAAACAGATTAATGTTTTGAACAACGTGGCAGGGTTGTATGCATGAAGTGATATATATCACAGTTAATCCAAGCAGCTTTCTGAAATATAAGAGGAACAAGGAAGTTCTGAATAACCATCTACTGAAAAGATAATATCAAGCATTGACATAAATCTAATTTCTGCTAAGAAATTCATATTAGCACACACAAAAGACATGACACATGTCAAATCTGTTGACACAGATTTCATTATTGATATATAATTATCTTATACATGTTTCTGATAGAATTGTTGCTGTCCTGTTTTGCTAGGTATTTAAAATAAAAATGGAACTAGACAATAAAACTGATACTAAGGGATGGGGTTAAATATATTCCAGATAAGAAAATGAAAAGGTACAGTTGACATGTGGCTTCCTGCTTCTATACATAGGAAAATACATCCCAGTAAGATATGTAATTTTAAGATTATCTGAAATTGAACATCTACTTCTGTTTCTCCGGTTTGCTACTTCAAATAAAGATGTTTTTCCTGATTTACATTTAGACAGACTTGAAACAATTTCCCAAAGCAAAATACTACGGAATAATTTTTCCCCAAAAATTGCAAATATGTCCTCTTCATTTCCTCAACTTTAAAATCTTTCCTCCATATTTTTCTGAAATAATAAACTTCTTCATATATCTCCTTCTCAGTTGAACAAAATAAGAAAAGAAGATAAAAGTCTAAGAAGAAAGTCAAAATTAGTAGTTATCATGTTAGTACACTAGCCCATTATAGTAACTTTATAATAAGAAAGTAGTTAAGTAAATTAAGTGAATGCTCATCTGTATTGGATTTTTTTTTAAGCTAATATTATGCTCAGGAAAGGAGCAAACTGGCCTTCTAGACATTATACATCAGTACCTCTCTTATAGTCTTTTATTTTTTCTAAAACTACTTCTCTTGGAGAACATTTTCTTTAATATGTCTGAAATGCCTCCTAGGTGAACTATGAACTCTCAATGTCTGTCTTGAAATTGGCTGTGCAAGAATCAAAGACTGTAGTTTCAACATCTAAATTAATAATTAAATAAATTAGCTATATTATTTAAATAGATTATTGTAATTTAATGGACATTCTCAGTATATGAAGTCTGAGTCTGTGGTAATATATCCATTAAGCAGAAGCTGAATTAGCAAAGTGTTGCTACTGTGAGCATGTTCAGAAAGATTATTGGGTGAAGTATTAATCTAAGATTGAGATGTAAATATTTAAAATTTTACCATTTATAGCATGATATCCCAGGTGACACATAAAACTAACACATCAAATATAAGCTCTGCTGCATTGTGATGCATTCAGTGCCTTCTCTCTACTTGACATTCTTTCCATTCTTACTGCCACCATTTACGTACTTTTCTTCTCACCGTCTTGCTACAATACCCTGTAACTAATCCCCAGTGTCTCCAGGTCTTAGTTCATTGAGCTACCAGGTTAAGTTCAGCTTTACTTAGTTTACTCCCCTGCTCAAAAAGAAAGAAAAGTAAACGAAGAGTTTCTATACCTTACAAAATCATGTTAAACTCTACAACCTGGGCTTCCCTGGTGACGCAGTGGTTGAGAGTCCGCCTGCTGATGCAGGGGACACGGGTTTGTGCCCCGGTCCGGGAAGATCCCACATGCCGCGGAGCGGCTGGACCCGTGAGCCATGGCCGCTGAGCCTGCGCGTCCGGAGCCTGTGCTCTGCAACGGAAGAGGCCACAGCAGTGAGAGGCCCGTGTACCGCAAAAAAAAAAAAAAAAATACTGGCAAAGGACGTGGATTCTTGTCCTAGCTTTGCCACTGTATAGTTTTAAATTTTTAGGCAAGTTATTTACTTATTTTGGGTCTTAACTGAGTCATGTATAAAATAAGGATATCATACTAGTTTATCTTGCCAAGCTTGCCTTAAGATTATATTTAGAATCAATGAGTGTAAGTCAGAGGTACTTTTTTTTTTAACAGCAGTTCTTAACCTGTAATAACTTCATAGACCCCATAGATTCTGTAAAAACTCTTAAAACTGTAGGCAAAAATTTGAGTTTATCTTCATATGTGCAAAGAATTTTCTCCCTACGGAGAGGGTCTAATGCTGCTTTCATTAGCTCCTTAAAGTGCTTTGTGACCCCCCCCCCAAAGTTAGGAACTATTATTTACCTGATCTAAATCTTTTATTAACACAGACATACACACACTCAATGCCTCAGTCTCTCTCTCACTGTCTGGTAAATATCTCAAAGCTTTAAGGACATAGTGCTTAGCTCTGTCATCTTCTGAAAGTGGTCCTCAACATCTTTTCCTTAACATACCTGACAGATAATGTTTACACGTGTGATATACTTCCATCAGTGACAGCTGTGCTTTGCAACGTGCTAAATGAATAATATATTCTATGGATTTGATACCGTTCCTCGTGTTCTAGCTCTGTCCATCACTTTTGTCCTACTAATTCAAGATTCAGTACATGATACAGTAGTAGTAGCTGTGTTATACTTGGCATATTATAGATAGTGAATATATATTTGTTAAATAAATAAATGATGTTATTCAAAGGAGAACTAATAAATGAGTGGCATTAAAAGAGAGAGAGAGAGTTTGAATGAGAAAGATTATGCCCAGGATAAAATACCATTACTCAGACTTCACTAAGTTTAATTAGCTCTAACCCTGAATAAGAGATTTAGTGATACTTTGGGGGAAATATAAGAAAAAACTAAGCATTTGCAGCTTAAAGAAGTAAATCATAATTGGTGCTTCCTGAAAAGACCAAAACTGCAAAGTTACTACATCTTTCAGAGACTTTGTAAACAGGACAAAATATACAAAGAATAAAATGCAATCATATACAGTAATTACAGTGAAGACAAGACAGTTCTTACATCATTCAAAAAGTAGTCACTTGTACTTCTGCATTAGCCTTAGTTTCCTTAATTCCTTATATTTGGTGTAAGAAGGCAGAGGTCTGACTATCCCAAATAGGTGTCTCACCAAACGTCTGGCCCTCAGTAGGCTGATGCATTGAGGGGCTGAGCATCCTGATAAGAGCAAGGACTGCAGGAAAGTAATTTCCTTTTCACAGATAACAGTATGGTTCCTATAAATCAAAATATGCTTTGTTCATGTATTCTCGTAGCTCTAAGATCGCAGGTACTACATACAAAACAGTTCCTTGAATGAAGAGATTAAATTTGTATATTCTCCCTATTTCAAAAAAAGTACAGAAGACAGAACAAGTGAGAAATGAAGAACTAAAAGCTGTGCAAATTAGTTCAGTTTTTAGGTGAATTGCCCCCAAAAAGAGGCAAGATTGGGATTTCTAGCAGTACAGCACTGTCATATTTCTCATTAGTCAACTTTTTCTCTTTTGTTCTTTTTCCTTTCTGTAGGTGGTGTGATTATATTCCAGAATAAAGAATTTTTCAAATTTTAAAAGAGATGTGATTTGTCAGTTTCTTATAAAGTTAAACATACATTTACTGTACATCCCAGCACCCACACACCTAAGTATTTGCCCAAAGGAAATGAAGACATAGGTCCATACAAAATCCTGTCTGAATTTTTACAGTAGCTTTATTCATAATCACCAAAAGCTGGAAACAGCCCACATGTTGATCAACTGGTGAATGGATAAGCAAATTCAGGTGCATTCATATAATGGAATACTGCTTGATAATCAAAAAGAACAAATATTGGTAGTCCAAAACATGAATGAATCTCAAAAGCATTTATACTAAGAAAAAGAAGCCATACTTAAAAGTCTACATATCCTGTGATTCCATTTATATGACATTCTATAAAAAGTAAAACTACAGAGAAAGAGATTAGATTAGCAGTTGCTATTGGGTTGGGATAGATTGATTACAGAGGGGCCTGAGGGAACATTTTGGGTGATGGAGATGTTCAAATTTTGAGATAGTGGCTACACAGCTGTATAAGTTTGTCAAAATTCATAGAACTGTACATTTGAAAAGGTTGAATTTTAATGTATGTAAATTGTACTTCAGTGAGTAAATAAAATATTAAAAGACACAGCACATGTACTATATCATAAAATATCCCAGAGGAGTCTGGGCTTAACCCTATAATCAAACATTAATGTATATGATAGCTATGTATACCAGGTGAGTCAAGTTTTGCTGCCAAATGAATTTTTAGAGCTTTGGGGATTTTGAATTGGCACATACGAAATTGTGGGTTGATTGCTATAGAAGAAGGATCCCTGATATAGAGCAAAGAATGTAAAACTATTGGCCTGTTTCAGATCAAATACGATTTTACTTTACCAGACCATTTTTGGACAGCAAACATTGTGATAGTAAAGAATCAATATCCCAGTTCTCTCAGCCCTGACCAGCCATTTACACAGATAGTTGATGGCTTAAGCAGTGGTGGGCATTCCAAGCACCCAGATACCACACCATACATGGCATCACAATCTGACATGCTTAGAAGGAGATCTCCTTCCTTCCTTCCTACCTTCCCTCCCTCCCTCCCTCCCTTCTTATTTTCTTTGTGACATATCAAAAGGTCTTTTAAAGTACAGGCACAGTTTGCAGAATGTCTCATTGGTTAACAATGTGCATTAGGAATACCTCTCCTGGTTTTTAATACCAAACTTTAGAGAATGCATATATATTATAATACAACATTTTTTTGGCCAGTGTGTGTTTGTAGTTATGTCCCAGATTTTAATACTTCCGTTTTTAACAAACAAACAAACAAATCCATGAAAAGTCTTGAGTTACATTCCAAATACAATTGACAGAATGTCAGAAGCAGGTATAAATTATTTGAAACCCCACTTAAGTGTCCATAAATGGGATGCCTATCTAAGATGTCACTGGGGCTAAGTGAAGACATACTACTGCATACAAAGAAACTGGTTGGTAACAATCATTTATTGACTGCATTATATGGTTTTTTTGCAGAGCCTTTGTTATGTCTGCGTGTAATTTTGTGTTTTTTAATGTTTTAGGACCTTGGTTTAGGTTTTTTTGTTAACATGTAATACATTATAATTTTTATCGTTTAAATATTATAAGATAATATAGTTGCATTTGGGGGCCTTTTATCTTCGAAAATTGATTTTCAGCTGCCCTGCAGGGCAGGAGGTGTGGAACACCTCCATTTCTCTAAAGAACTGGAAAGTTCTTCCCAAGCTGCACTGTACCGGACAGCCAGCTTGGAGTTTACGTTAGTACTGCAGCACAGGGTTAATGTTAGCGAATTAGAAAGGTCAGAGTTGTAGGGAGCAGAAGATAGGAAGGATCTCCACCAGGAAAATACTCTATTCAAGCCTAACATTTTAAAGCCCCCAATTATTCCTTGTTTAGAATCGATGTGGAGCGTTTAGTTTGATCGTGATTCTAGACTTCTCTAATGCTGTGGAGGACTTTGAAGCCAGAATCAGAATGAGTGGGAAGGTTGATAGGATTCAGAAGTTGGAAGAAGGCATAGAGGACTCTTAATACTTTGTAATTTTTTCCCAACATTGTCCTGAAAATATTTATGAAAGATTTCAGAGAACGAAATAATAATTCAATTGACAATTGAAATAAATAATTCAAATAATTCAAAAAATAATTTCAGAGAGAGGATGCAGATCATTCCTGGGGCCATGTGTACATATAGTAGATACCAGCCTGTCTGAAAATTGCTTTTGGTGGAAGACCTAGTTTAACATCTTGAGATCAGATTATTTCCTGGTGCTTCAGTGAAATTCCTTCCACAACTACGTGGCTGTTTCTAAAGTATCAAATCTATTCGTGAAAACACATGGATTATGTCACCCAAATTAATATTTTATTCCCCATATTGGCTGTCAGTTTAGTTACAAGAATCAGTTCATCTCTTGTATTTGTTGGCAGCTTGATGAGAAAGTATCTATATGAGAATTAGCAATTCATGGTACTACTTAGCCCTCAGCAACAAAAGGGTCCCTAAACTTGATAATTGAGATTCTTGATTGAAGTCTTTACGTAGCTCTTACCTTGAGATACCTAAAGCATGAGGAATTAACACATGCTGTGGGAAATGCAAAATGTATTGGTCATTTTAATAGACCTGGAATACATTGTCTTCATTCCTACCTATTCCCTTGGTCCAAAATGTTAAAACAAACTAGAAGGTAAAACTTTTTTTTTTTTTTGGCCCATGTTTACAAGCTCATGTGAAAGTTCCCTGCTTTAAAGTAGTTTTGATGGAAATATTTGGCTTATGTTATATAAATATGTTCAACCTGTTTAAAGCTAGTTGTTGTCATTGTTTTTAAAATTGTTTTATTACTATTATTGTTGTGTTACTCTTTTGTTTACATCGATTCTTCCAAAACGCAGATTCGGTTAGTTTCTGCTCACGTTGGCCTTTTTTCAGGGCTTGACAGATAGTGAATAATACTCAGTGAAACCTTAGGCAATTCATTTAATTGTCTTGGTGTCAGTTTCATTAACTGTAAATAATATGTTGATGATCCCTTAGGAAAGCTATTCTGAAATTGGGGATGAGGTGACAGGAGAAAGGTGACTTTCAAGTTACACCCCCCCCTCACTGCATATAACAAGAGATGTTACTGATAGGCATGTATTATGCATGGTTTCAAAGTAGAAAAAAGAAAGGTCAAAATTCTTTTTTAGTCCTTTATTGCTTTAAGAATTTATGATTCTGTGTTCATAATTTTTCCATGTTGTTCCATCTCAACAAAACCAAATGACTCATTTTTAGAAAACTTAGTCTGCTTTGATCCTGTCAGTTGCTAAAGAAAAGAACGAAAGCCCCTTAAGATGTTGAAATTGAGATAAGTCAAAAATTATGACGTCTATTTATTGATTCAGGTTTTCTTCATTTTTATTCAAAAAGTAATTTTGCCTTCATAGTAAGTGAAAGAGAAGTTGTTTCTAACTACCTCAGAGAAATACAAAGGGGAGCTTTATTTTTAACCTTTATTTTTTAACTTTCATTTTTAACCTTCTTTCTGATAACATATTGATACTTTTTAACACATTAACTCATATCTCTGCCCCCCAACTGTGTGTGTGTGTGTGTATGTGTGTGTGTGTGTGTGTGTGTGTATTTACCTTTACATGCATCCTATCAATACTTAGTTTACTAATAAAAACAGTTCAGATTTTGGAAAGTAAACTTTGTGGCTTGCTTATTTTGTTTTTTTAGCCCCACTTATTTTATTCTAATCAAAGAAAAATATTTTAAGCCATCTGTTTTCTCCGTTTCTGGCTGCTATTATCTTGACTATAATTGCCTAGTTTCCTTTCTGGCTGATCTATTGCTAGCCTTTATCTGTATGTTATTAAAGAATATAAATGCTCCACAGAGCACCAGAGTCTCAGCCAGAATATTTTCAGATTCACAGCTGAAATGAAATAGAACTAGGGGTTTCACTGTTAAGTAAGCAGCTCGGATTTGTTGTCAGAGTGTGTGAGGGACTCTAAGTTCATTACGCTACTTATTTCTGCGATGTAGCATTTGAAAAATAGCTTTGAATGTTTATGGATTGTGGTCCTCGGGCACCAGATAGTGGATGTTGGAATGTATTGCAGAAAAGCTGAATAAGTACTAGGAACTCTAACAGTGAAAGTAGAAAGTCATTTGTAATACCTCCGTCTGACACTGTTGGGTGCACTTACATGTTTCCTTTTGAAAGCTTTGGTTTATTATCAGTTTATCCATGAGGGAATAACTTTTTTTTTTTTCAAAAAGTGCCCTTTGGAGAAAATATCAATAAGCTATACTTGATGAGAAGCTTATGTATGTAGACTGATGTGAACTTTGGAGATGCCAAATACTTTGCAGTTTTATTTCCTAGCTTACTGAAGTCATGTTTCACTATGACTTCAATTTCAGTAGTAGCTGCTTTCAGATCTCAATTTCAGTATGATTACTGTATATCAGGAAATGTATACTTACACCAAAATATAGACTGTGTCAGAATTGATTGTCTTCACCTCCCTTTACCCCGTTTGGGCCACTTTCCTCCCCAAGAAAAGTTCACTGGAGTAGAATATGGGAATATTTTAAATAATCACAAAACGTATAGATCTTTAAATATACTTTGCACTCTACTTGTTAACATATTTCAGTATTTCCTCATTGTTTTCAAAATAAAGTTCAAACTTCTTAGAGTGCCATTCATGTGATCTATTTCTTCTCTGCCTCATTCTTACCCATTCCCCTGCAAATGTGCTTTGTTTCAGGTTTACTGAGCAGCCATTGCCCCTCTCATTTCTTTTACTTTGGTTGCTTCCTTCTCCCTCACCCTTCTTCACCGGAGGATCACCTGTTCTTCCTTTAAAAACTCTGCACAAGTTTTCCTTCTTCCAGGAAACCTTCCTTGAACTACAATTATCCTGCCTCTTATTAATCCTACTTAGACTAGCCTTTAAATTCTTCATAGCATAAGACTCATTTCCTACTCTCATCATTTGTTTACTTGTTTGTCTTGTTTAATAGACTATTATTCCTTGAGTTTAGAGATGATAGTTTCTTTTTTTGGTTTTGAATCTGGCCTATAATTGTTTGCTGACTGACTAAATGAATGACTTTTATAGATTATCGCATAATTTCACTTATTTTGCTCTTGATTCTTAAGGCGTTTGAGGGTATGGGTCATACCATTTTCTCAGAAGGAGATTCTTAAACTGACTCATTCACTTCCATATTGCCACCTAAAATATTTAATAAAGGTAGGTCTTTGGTTTTGGGAAGACAAGAACCTTATTTGTGGGGGATTAGAATAATGTAAATCTTAAACTGTCAATCAGTTAAAGAATCTGGAATACAATACATGGGAAATTAGAAAGACAGACTCTTATCATGAAGCATGCATTCTAGCTTATCCATGTATATTGTTGAGCCCGTGACTTTATTGGTATGTAAAATTCCCTTAGGAGAGACTAGATATTTAACAATTTTTTCCTTATTTGAAAATAACTGCTTACAGTTTCTAGATTTAATAAAATCTTAATCTAAGAATCAAGACAAAAGTTTAAAGAAATATTTGCTAATGAAGGGTTATAGAATTTAAACATGTGCTTGATGGTCCTGAGACGTCCTTAAAATATTTGCATCAGGGCTTCCCTGGTGGCTCAGTGGTTGAGAGTCCGCCTGCGATGCAGGGGACACGGGTTCGTGCCCCGGTCCGGGAAGATCCCACATGCCGCGGAGCGGCTGGGCCGGTGACCCATGGCCACTGAGCCTGCGCGTCCAGAGCCTGTGCTCCGCAACGGGAGAGGCCACAACAGTGAGAGGCCCACGTACCGCAAAAAAAAAAAAAAAAAATTTGTATCAATATTCTGCATTCTGTAGCAAAATAAACAAAATGCAAAGAAATCCATATTTATAAGTGATAAGATTTTTTAAAGTAGTTTAAGCTTATTTCTTAATAGAATTATAACATTTTCATCTAAAATTTTATTTTTTGTTTGTATACTTAATATTTGCCTTCACATAATTACTTGCTTAGACATTTTGTATAATTATTTCTTTAGTGATATAGCAAACTGAGTCAGCATATTATAGCTGAATCATGGTCCTGGCTGTTCCTTTTATTTATTCAGTGAGCACACTCTATATTACTAAAATTCCTTCAGTTGTGCTTGCAAAGACTTGTTTGTTAGTTCTTGAATGCCCTAAGAAATTTGTATTGAAGATTCTAAATTATATACCTATTTTCAGTCTGTGATATATTAAAAAATGGAATGGAGAAAAATTATTCACATCTTAACAGTTGGATGTTTGCTTATTCTCAGAGACCCCAGTCTCCTTTTAAAAAATATTTTTAAGATTCATTGTTGTTAAACTTTGGTATTGAATTTGTATAAAGTGTAGGTTGCAGCACGTTAGAATATTATTGTCATTTAGGAATGTATTCACTGTTTTGGTTTTTAGAGCACTGCCTCCAAGGGGTTCATAGCATTTGGTACGTAGTTCACGTATTTCTAGTCTACAGACCTACCCTATCGAGGCAAAGGCTTCTTGATCCTGATATTTTTTTTCTTCTGCTGTAAAGCTCAGCAATGGTAATTAATGTGGTTTTTTTTGACAAAACTTTCCATGTCATTACAAATAAAACTGAGGTTTTTTGAAGATTAGTAATTTGTACCTTTAAAGAGCCACATTATTTTGCTTTTGTCTCAGAATGTATTATGCTTCACAAGTATACTGTGACAGCCTGAATAGAAAAGGGGGGAGGGGACATTGTCTTCAACTGGCATGCTGTTATCAGAGGGAATGTGTTTCTGGACACGAGATTTAGCATTCATTGGTCGTCTGAAGAAAGCTATTTCATCTGAGGATTGGACAAGAAGCTGCGTCAATTTGCTGCCCGTCTCCAAGGCACTGGTGATGCTGCCTTCACAAGCTGGCTAACGTCACGGCTCCATCACCCAGCGGGGTGTGGACTCTCTTTTTCTGTTCTTTTCTATTTAATTCTCTATTTGCTGCCTACTGCATTTCTTAATCTGTCTTCTGCCAAATGCTAACAGCATGATATTTTGCAATCATCTAGGTGAATACAAGAAAGACGAACTCCTAGAAGCTGCTAGGTAAGTGATTCCATTCATTTTAAGTGAGTATAATGCATTTAAGAGAGAAAAGGAGGAGGGCAGGTGGAGGATTATAAAAATTATAACATGTTATTGTCTTGCTTGGATTTTATACGATAATGCGGGTAAGACCTTATACTAAATCTTTGTATACTTTATTTTGCACGATTAGTGTATTAAATGAGACTGTCTTTCAATATGGTGATGATTGTAAGGTTAATTTTATTTGGAACATTTCTTAAGGTAACTGCAAACCCGAGTTGCCGAGCTTTTCGAATGATATTCTTGGAGTATTTAAAAACCTATATCTTTATTTTTCTCTGGAAATTTTTCTAGCCAAGCTTGAATGAGGGGCATGAAGTAAATGTTAAAATTCTCACCCATTTTCTTTTGTTCTTGTTCATTTATAATTTAATTGATTAGCTTTTTACAGCATTTTATATGTTTTTAACTCCAGTGTTTTAGATCACTTATCAGAGTAAAGTTTGTTTGTAATTAAGAAGGTGACTTTATGCAGATACATAAAACAAAAATGTAGAAAGCTACCTTATCTATGATATACCACTGGATGATGATTAACAGGAATTATTAGGAATATATTGATTGAATTGAATAAAGCAAAAGAGATTCATTCAGAACCATATTAAAGAAATCAAAGCAAGCCCATATCATTTTCTACTCTCTTGTAAAAAATATCCATAAACATTCATAAGAAGCGCTATAATTTTATAGGAATTGACTTACTACCTTTTTGTAGGAGTGGTAATGAAGAAAAACTAATGGCTTTACTGACTCCTCTAAATGTGAATTGCCATGCAAGTGATGGGCGAAAGGTAAGTCATTTAAAATATAATACTCCCCTTCAGTGATTTCTTTTTGCTTTACAGTTAAAAATTTTAAAGTTGGCATATATATGTGTATGTACATATATATACACACACACGTATATATACATACATATATATGGCTGTATTTTACTGGTACCTTTTAACTGTAAAATGAAATGCTGCTGTGACATGTTCATAGAGCTGGTGAAGCATGGATCTTAAGCCTTTTCTCTTAAATGTCAGACACTGAAAGTTATTTGTTAAATGGAACTGCAGCTTTTTTAGCGATTAAAATTATAACAACATATTATTTTCTGTGTATGATAATGGAAATTAGAGATATTTGTTTACATCCTAATTACCCATCTTGGTTAGGATATAATTTTTATTTCTTTTTGGCAGAGGAAAATTTGTTTGCTAGGCAACCAACACTTTTTCCATTTAAAGCTGAGAAAATGCTAATGATTTTTTTAGGTCTATTGTAACGGCCCTGCTTTTTTTTTTATTGGCTAAGTTTTCATCGTTATATATTGAAAGAAAGTATTAAAGCAGAGAAAAATATTCTGTATTAATATACAGTTGTCATAAATGTAAGGTAATATATAAAATATGCAGTGGTATCTTCATTATCTGCTTCATATTCTTGCTGAATAGAGACTGAAAATGTAATCCTTTATAGGCTTTGGTATCTGACCGCAAAGTTTTGCAGTGATTTGCCTTATAGATATGGAAAAACAAAACACTTTGTACTATAAAGTCTTTTTTAAAATGTTGGTTAATTTTTTAATGTTAAAGGATGGCTTTTATATTTTTAAAACCTAAAACATTTTTAAAGTTACACTGCAGATATTGAGGAATTTCTTGTACCTAATAATGAAAGAATTAATTCCTTTGGAATTATTTATATCGAAAATATACTGTGGAAAGTATCAGGATGGATGGTACCCCTTAGAAATAATGAACTGTTTTGCTTTTAAAAACTCATTTTTCTCTGAGTGATAATTTTATAGATTAAAATTATTCAGCTTTCCTTTCACTTTTTCCCTATTCTAATGAAACACATATAATAGTGGCATTGAATTGAATACTTCCAAATATATGTTGTTATTGAAGATGGCTTGTATATTATTTCTCATGGCCTAATGAATGTTTAGTTTCTCTGGATAATTTGGAGAGAGACTTGTACTTTCATGGTAGGTTAAATTATGTATATATAAAGCTATAAATTAGCAAAGATTTACTTGGTACTATTGATGACTTTGGGGAGATGTTTTTAAATGGTTACTGCTCATTTTCCCTTCAATTTTGAAGTTGCTTTGGGAGTTTTAACTTCCTTGAGTTACTTTGAGTTCCAGATTTTGTTTGGATCCTTTTAGTAGATAAGGCGACTTTTATCACTATGCAGAAAGAACCCTTCTTATCTGTAAATGCAGGTATATCTTTAGACAGAACTCTTTTAGAGCCCAGCCTACTTCAGTTTTCCACAGCCATTTTAATATTCCAAAATTTATGTGAGATTACTATAACAGGAGTCAGTTTCCATCCCAGCCTCCTTCTCCCATCCTTACCCTTATACCTTGACAGCCCCATTCCTAGCTCAGTGAGTCAAAATAATTAAGGAGTGTGAACACTGATAATTAACAAATTACCTCTTCTCCTTGCTTCAGTCCCTACACAAATATGTAGAACTTCTTTATTTTTCCTTCTCCCCAAAGGAGGATACACTTCCTTTATTCGTGTAGCTGAAACTAACATATTCCTCATTCAAATTCCTATGGCTCCTTTTCTGTATTACTCTATGGCATTTACCGCAGAGTTCTTGAATTGTGGTTATTCGTACGTATCTTTTTCTTCTACTTGGCTATTAGCTCTCTTTTGTACCGGACCAAGCCTGGCATTTTGCATGTAGCAGAAACTTAGGCTACGAATATGCTCCCAGATGAACATAATTTTATCCTTCGAGTGAAAAAAATCATCTGTGCTCTTTGCCAGTTAGAAAATTAACTCAGAAGTATATGAATGGGGAATTGTATATTTTCTGTTATTATATATTATTACTAGTATTATTTTATCAGTTTATTTTTGAGTAACTGTACCACAAGGGAGAATTATATATTTTAATGTGTAGAACATTTTTAAGTACATGTCTCAAATATTACTATTATACTGAAGGTTTCACAACATATAAATAATGTAATAATTTTCCAAAATGTGCTCCTATACTTTTTTAGATTATCAATTTTCTCAAATTAGATAGAAAAAGAAAATTAGACTTAAGCGTTTATTAGGTTTTGGTGCTATGCATATAACATAAAAAATCATTCAAAATTGTTCATCAGAATGCAAATAAAATTTCATGTTTAAAATTGAATAATGTTCATATTTAGATATTACCCTTGTTTATGGCACA
Source organism: Phocoena sinus (assembly GCF_008692025.1). Lineage (NCBI taxonomy): Eukaryota > Metazoa > Chordata > Mammalia > Artiodactyla > Phocoenidae > Phocoena > Phocoena sinus. The sequence goes on from NC_045783.1 coordinate 22,917,333, forward strand.
GAGCAATTCTTATTAGATATGCCAGTTGCAGTAAAGCCGTGAAGTGGTAGATATTGTGGGTGCTGATGGAGTTTGGGAAAAGATTCTTTAGTTATGGCAGTCTCTTTTGTTTTCTTGCTATTGATATCAAGAGGATGTGTAAGCAAATCTAGCTGCTGAATTACAAGTCAATCTTATATATTTAGTATTTTTCCAGGCCATTAGCATGTGTTTATCTAGAATTAGGAAGTCAGATTGTATATAAACAAGAGGATACAGGTACTTTACATGTATAATAAATTAGTCAGGTATATGAAGTTTTATTTCTTGAATTTGCATTTTAGAACACAGTGCAGAATCAAATTCATTTTTAGCAGGTTTTTAAATGACTGTATCAGTGCTTAACTGAATCCTTGCCTGTCACTGTTTTTACTATGATTCCTGGTTTGTAAATTTTAAAAGCCCATGGAAGTGTCAATTTTGTAATGTTTTTAGAAAAGCAATGTTCCTTATACACTAACTAGTGGGTGGAGAAATTGCCTAGATATATGTGGGGGGTTTAGACGTCAGCATTCCTTTTCCAAGTGGTACGTGGGCTTGTACAGTGACAGTGTAAATTTAAATAGTCTCTTAATTCTGTACTGTGACCTGATGGTTATCCCATTAGGTAATATCTCAGTGGTTAAAATTTTTATTTCCCACAGACATTTGTTTTTATAACCTGTAGAATCTGAAAATAGTGAAGTACCAATAAGGTTTTAAGTAACTTACATGGTTATATTTTGCTTTTATTTGACATGTAAATCAAAGCAGAGCTTGACTGCTCTAGAAATTTCCAGGTGTTGTTGTTTTCCCTAAAAAGCAAAGGCAGAAACATTTTTTGTAATGTTTTGTTCTAAAATGCTACTTTCATACAATTACACACCTGTTCTAATGCTGGCCACTTTAGAAACATAGGGGCATAGATATAATTTATTGTTCTTCTGTCTCCTGCCCATTGTGATTAGGCATAGCGTTCCATAGTTTCTTATTTTGAATTTCAGCGACCAGGTCCTTAAAACAGATTGCTTCCTTTCTGTAATTCCTATATTTTCAAACTTAGATGTCTTGTCCTTTGCTCTCTCTTTGCAGCATGTTCTATCATGATCAGACATTTTGTTAGCAATTATCCGAATATTCTGGTCTTGTTTGCTATATAAATTTGAGATGGCGGTCGTCTCTTGTTTTGCAATACTAATTTTTATAAGGATACCTTTTTACAATGAATGAAAATAAGTATTTGAATACATCTCAGATTATTCCAACACTCAACCCTCTTCAGAGTTCTTTTAGGTCCCTTTCCTGGCTGCCTTTATCCCCTTCCAAAATAAATGTCCTAAGTTTATGCCCTCCTTATAACAAGGAATAGGTTGGAGTTTGGCATTACTATACATATTCCTAAATAGAAATAATATGTATCTTTGCATGCATTTACTATGCATACTATTGCTGTAATTGTATGTCACCAAATATTGAAAGTAACTAATGGTTGGTTGGAATTTTGTTTTTATTATAAAATATTCGATGTTATGGTAGTTTCTTTCTGCTCCTTTTGTTCATTCAGTCAGCACTCAATACATGCCATGTATAGGTCACTGTGCTAAGTGTCATGGGAGATAACTGTGTGTTTAATGGTATTGGTTCACAAGGAGCTCAAAATTGTTAGAATGATGAAGACATAATCCGGGACATTGAAGCCAGTGCCTAAAAAAATATGATTCCTTTTGCTGTGATACAAAGTGTAGATTTAAGGTGAGATTTTTTTTCTTGCTCTTTTATTTTTAAAGCATTAGTATTTAGACATGTATGCTCTTCTGTAAGAAATCACAAATTTAGATGAAAGGCAACTGGAGGAGCATGATTTAAATTTAGAAATATTAACTGAAGAGTTTCTCTAAATGTCAGATTTCTACTGTGTAAATGTTTGCTTCCATAAAATAGTTAATAATGAATAAGACTCTGGAAATGGAGAATAGTGAAGTGTTTAAAAACTATTTTTTAATAGAGATCAATCAGAAATAAAGTAGAATTTAGTACCATGCCTTGTAGATACCATAAAAAACTTATGTGATAGTCAAAAGAGCAAATAGGCTTTGAGGCCAAACAGATGGATTCTGTTCTCTGCTCTTCCACTTTCTAAGTGTGTGACTATGGCTCTTCAGTTTTCAGTGTATCCTTTACTAAATGGGGATGATGATACCCATTCCACAAGACATTTGAGAGGATTAAATGAAATAATGTGATAAATGTAGCACATAGCAGAACTTCAGAAACTTAGATCCCTACTCCTCTGCTACATTTTTTGCTTTTGAGCGTATTTAGAATGGACACATACATACTTCTGAGTACTTCTGCATCCCCCACTTCTCCACTTAAATTGTCTTTATTACCAAGCTCAGTCCCAGGTGGCATTTGGATAAAACGTAGGTTACCAGGTAATCTACAAAGCATACAATCAAATTAATTGTCTTGGAACTTGGTCTTTGTCTCCTCCCCACCCCACATCACATTTAATAAATTAAATTTGTTTATTTTTGCAGCTTATAAATTCAGAAGTGTGTTCATAAGATACATATGCCCATTTTCTAAGAATATATTTATTAAACATTAATATCCAGCTGAAAATAATGCCACAACATTCATTTGAATTCCATAAAGCACATCCAGTGTAGCACAAAGAATATGTAGGATTAATGCAATGGTTTTTGCAATTTATACTTAAATTTTAGGGTTATGTGAATTTGTCATATTCTAATACAGTATTCTTGGTTAACACCTCCCTCCTTCAGTGTAAGTCTTCTCTAAATATTTTGCTGGAACAGGATTTTAACAGTCCTCATATTGTTACTTTGACAACCCCTCGATGAACCGGGCCTCTCATTATTTATGCTCTTGTCTAATCCCCTCCCACACAGACTGTGAACTAAGCCTGGGACTGCTTTGATGAATAAAATGAAGTAGAAGTGATGCCATGCCAGGTTTAGGACTAGCCCTTGGAATTGGCCTGGTAGCTGCAGTTTCTTGCTTTTGGAATACTCTTTCTTGGATCCCAGCTGCCATGCCATGAGGAAGCACAAGCAGCCGTATGGAGAAGTTCATGTGGGGAAGAACTGAGGCCTCTAGCCAAAGACCCACCAAGCTTGGTTAAGGCTCTAGATGACTCTAACTCTCCACGTGTCCTAGACTTTTAGCCTCAGCTGAGTGTCCAGTCCAGCCTCCAGGTGACACCAATCGTCCTAACACCTAGCTCATACCACATAGAGCAGAAGAGCCACCCAGGTAACCTACGATTTTAGGGGTGGTTTGTTATGTAGTAATAGCTAACTGAAATACCCCTGCTATAAGAAAATATTGAGTATAACTCAATGCATATTGTCTATTGGTCAAGAAAGTTTGCGTCATTTCTCAGGCAGATTACTGAAAATGGTTCTCTCACAGCTGCTTGGAAGAATAAGTGAAGATTTTTTTTTTTTTTTTTTTTGCGGTACGCGGGCCTCTCACCGTTGTGGCCTCTCCCGTTGCGGAGCACAGGCTCCGGACGCGCAGGCTCAGCGGCCATGGCTCACGGGCCCAGCCGCTCCGCGGCATGTGGGATCTTCCCGGACCGGGGCACAAACCCGTGTCCCCTGCATCGGCAGGCAGACTCTCAACCACTGCGCCACCGGGGAAGCCCTAAGTGAAGATTTTTAAACAAATCACCAAACATATTTATTTCTTTTGATATGTTCAATTACTTTGTATTTATATCTTACAATTTAAGATTTTTTTTCCCTCAGAAAGCAAAAAATAATTTTATGCACATCTTTATGGGTCATGGCGTTGTAGGAAAAAGTAGGAAGTTGAAGCTAGAAGACCAAGTTTTAAGCTAAAATTATTACTAGCTATGTGATCATGGCAAGTTTTATTATATCTCTGAGTTCTCAGTCTTTTAGCCTAAAAAATGATGGCTTTGGGCCACATGAGCTTCAATTTACCTTTCAACTCTAACATTTTAAGATTGTTATGTATTTTGTTACTTATTTTTCATCAGAGTAAGTAATACAGACTTGGATTATGTAAGAGTCGGCAGATAAAACACTCCTGGTATCTGGAATAAAGTTTATATACAGCCTTTTTCCCCTTTAAGAAAGTGTTAGCATTACCTGAGGGCCCATGCGTGGCTCCCTGTGGCCTTTAGTGGCCTTTATCATCCTCCTCTATTCTTGCCACATCTTGGTAGATAAAATGTCAGACCATTTTTTAGTGTCCAGCTTTTCTGGCTCATAGTTTAGATGTTACTTGGGATTATAAGAAGGTCAAAATGCAGTAAGTGTGCATTAGGGAACTCTTCAAGTACTTTAAGTTTAATTATATATCTAATCAAATCACTTCTTTAAAGTACATCTTGCTGAACAGTGCATGTCTTAACGGTAATGCAGAAATCCCTTGGAGCAAGTTTTCTTGCCTGCTTACGTTGGGATATAATGTATAAAATCTTTATGCATGTGTATATTCATTGTGTAACAATAAGGGCTGAAAATGTCTTTTTTATTTTTCATTAGGGAATCACTACTACTAAAACAGTCTCTATTTTGTCAAGCATGACATGTCTACTGGTGAGGGTAATTAGTACCCATGCCAACTATGTTCTGTTTTTCTCTTTGAGAAAAGAATTTTTAGTAGGAAGGGACCTGTGTTAAAAAGCAGGTGGTAAAACTTAGGAATTCAGTTAAGCTCAGCTTAGCCACCCTCCTCTGAACTTCGGTTTCTCCTATACTCATATCCAAAAACCACAAGTTTCCTGCAGTTTTCAATATTAGACTAGTTGAGGGATAAAAAAGGAGCGAGTACTAAATCATTTTGCTGGGAATATGATTCATTATTAAAATTTGATTTAGAAGCCAAATTACAAAAGTGATATTTCAGTATATCCTTTTAAAATTGCAAGAATTGAAGTTTAAAGTGCTTCTTCTGACTCTCCAAGTATACCAGACTTTATAGGGTAGGTTAGATTACAGCTGCAGCAGTAGCTTGAAAAACATCCATCTGGCAGAGTGGCAAGGGAATAGGAGATCAGGTAGAAACACAGAAGGTCACTTTATGCTATTGTTGATGTCCTAGTTCTTCAGTGAGTGGAATTGTGAGTGGTGTTATTTACATATAGTTATTTATTAAGTATTACATAATAAAGGTATTTTAAAATAGCCCTCTAGGGCTTCCCTGGTGGCGCAGTGCTTGAGAGTCCGCCTGCCAATGCAGGGGTCACGTCTTCGTGCCCCGGTCCGGGAAGATCCCACATGCATGGCTGCTGAGCCTGCGCATCCGGAGCCTGTGCTCTGCGATGGGAGAGGCCACAACAGTGAGAGGCCCACGTACCGCCCAAAAAAAAAAAAAAAAAAAATAGCCCTCTAATGATTATGATTTGATTATGGTCTCTCTGGCTTAAACTGTTTAGTTAATGTCAGTTGACAGTAGATTATTCCGCAAAAAGTTTTTAAATCCTTTTAGTAAAGGGTGAACCTTAGTATGTGAAAAAGGCTTGCTTAGTTACAAAAAGAAGTCTGATGTCAGAAACTCTTCTGGCCTAAGGAAAGGCAGCAAAAAGTGGAGAGTTCATTATGGATTTGAGAACTCTGATATTATCTGTAGCTTTGAATTGGTATTATTAGAAACAGTTGTTTGGCCATAATGTGAAAACAATATAAACAATTTCTTAATTCATTGTGTACCAGTTACCTGGTATCTCAGTTAGCTCGGGCTGCCATACCATACTGGGTTCCTGGCTTGTGGAGGGCTGCCTTTTTGCTGAGAGAGAAAGAGAGCTCTTGGCTCTCTCTTCTTTGTAAGGGCACTAATCCCATTATGAGGGCTTCTACCCTCATGACCTCATCTAGCCCTAATTACCTCCTGAAGGCCCTGTCTCCAAATCCCATCATGTTGAGGGTCAGGTCTTCAACATGTAAACTGGAAGGGCAGACATACTCACCTGGTTATTTTTGTATGCTACTTTCTTTTTCTTTTTTAAAGAAGTATAATAATTGTTCAGGAAATCTCCCCTCCCCCACCTCCGAAGCATATTCATCCATTCTCTCACTTGCTTAATTAATTTAGAATTATAAAAGGAAATTTCTAAAAGTATCAAGAATCTTAATATCCTTTTTAAAAGAAGGCTATTTTCAGTGACTAATAAGAAAATGTCTTTCTCTGCTAAGAATGGCATCAATAGTAAAACTTTAATAACACTATAAATACCGTGCATAATTATTTGAAATACATATTGGGTAGTCAAATTAGTAAATTTGGAAATAGACTAAATATAAATTACTTCATATGTTGATTTTCCTTTTGTAAAGATGCTTTAATCTTTCAATAGTAACATGGTAATACCCTACTCTGAATACCATAAAAATTCCCCTAAAGTAATCTCCTAGTGTCTGAGAGGGTTCAATACCCATCAGAATTGGGTAAGGAGGCTTCCGCAGGGAATAGAGCTAGAGATCTCTGCTCCTGGCCGCCTTTGGCTGCTGAATTCACATGTGCAAACTCAGAAATGTCAGGACTCGATCACTGAAGGAACTTTGAGGTAACAGCATGTCTCCCAAGCCCTAGAGCTCTGAAGCACACTAAAATCAGATAACAGAATTTCTCATTCTCTAGTTTATACAGTTAAAATGACTGTCCAAGGATCTAAGGTGGAATGATTTCCCCATAAATAATCTTTAAATGACAATTGGTGGACTTGTTTCCTTGTACTTCCAGAATAAGTCATCTATCTGTTGAACGTTAGTTAGAATCTTTGATGTTTAGATTTGAAAACCTAAGATTGTAAATATTAATTATAAAAAGGAATTCATGTGAGGTTTGAGTAGTGTGAAAACTTTTCTTTTGAAAAGTATAAGACATCAGGTTACTGTCAGACCAAGAAATTGGATGTCCATAAAGTCTGCCAGCTGTTTCTCATTAAGCAATGCAAAATTAATGTTGCACCTTCTGAAAGTGTTAAGCATTCTTTTTCTTTCCCATATTAACCCTATGAGAGGACGCTAGAAACTCATTTTCATGCATACATTTCAATTCTTCAGCTGATTCTGAGGCTGAAAAAGAGAAACACAAATTTCTGGCTGTTGAAGATCCCCTTGGAGTTTCCACAATGATAATGTTGAGTTAAAATTTAATTAAGTTGGCATTCAGAGCTTTACTCTCACAAAATTACCCTATGGATTACCCGCTCTCTATTGTCTGTTCATTTCCTTTCCGCTATCCTTCTCTTCCCCATGCATAAGACTTAAAGTAAGGATAGTCCTTTATAGACTCATTTTAAAAAATAAACTTTTACTATATAAGGCAATTGAAGTACAGAAATTTTGTTTTATGAGATATTTCATAAATTCTACAAATTTTCAAATGCCTTAGTTTCCTTCCTAAAGATGACTACATATGTTACTTTGGAAAAGCATACTCTTTGAGACTAAAATATCAATCATTATTCTACCTCACAGAACTTTATTTGGAAGAGGACTTAAATGCCAACTAGTCCAACCTCCCAGTGCAATGTTGGAAGCTTTACTCTAATGCTGACAGGTTGTCATCTGGCTCTGCTTGAATGCATAGCCAGACCATATCTGGATTTAGCACCAAACTTAGGGTTTCACAATTTAAGGAGGGATATTGACCAGTCAGAGGGTGACCAGGAAGGTAGTCAAGAAATTATTCTGGAAGAAGCAGTTGAATCAATTGGAGGGATTTAGTTCAAGAAAAAACCAAATGACTGTTAGAGATACATAGAAAAATCCAGCACTAGGAAAGAAGCAGGTAAATTTTCTTCTCCAGTTTCAATATTCTGTTATTCCTCCATGTCCCCTATGCTTATTATTATTATTATTTGCGGTATGCGGGCCTTTTACTGTTGTGGCCTCTCCCGTTGAGGAGCACAGGCTCCGGACGCGCAGGCTCAGCGGCCATGGCTCACGGGCCCAGCCGCTCCGCGGCATGTGGGATCCTCCCGGGCCGGGGCACGAACCCGTGTTCCCTGCATCGGCAGGCGGACTCTCAACCACTGCGCCACCAGGGAAGCCCTATTTATTTTACTTTTTGGCTGCGTTGGGTCTCTGTTGCTGGTCCTGGGCTTCCTCCAGTTGCGGCAAGCAGGGACTACTCTTTGTTGCAGTGCGCGGGCTTCTCATTGTGGTGGCTTCTCTTTGTTGCGGAGCACGGGCTCTAGGCGCGCAGGCTTCAGTAGTTGTGGCACACAGGCTTAGTTGCTCCGCGGCATGTGGAATCTTACCGGACCAGGGCTTGAACCTGTGTCCCCTGCATTGGCAGACGGATTCTTAACCACTGCGCTACCATGGAAGTCCTCATGCTTATTATTTTAAATAACTTCTTTTGTTAAGAAGTCCTACATTTCTAGGGAACCCTCCTACACTGTTGGTGAAAATGTAAGTTGGTGGGCTTCCCTGGTGGCGCAGTGGTTGAGAGTCCGCCTGCCGATGCAGGGGACACGGGTTCGTGCCCCGGTCTGGGAAGATCCCACATGCCGCGGAGCGGCTGGGCCCGTGAGCCATGGCCGCTGAGCCTGCGCGTCCGGAGCCTGTCCTCCGCAACGGGAGAGGCCACAACAGTGAGAGGCCCACGTAACGCATAAAAAAAAAAAAAAAAAAAAAAAAAAAAAAATGTAAGTTGGTGCAGCCACTATGGAGAACAGTATGGTTTCTTAAAAAACTAAAAATAGAGTTAACATATGATCCAGTATTCCCACACCTGGGCATATATCCAGAAAAGATGAAAACTTTAAATCGAAAAGATACATATACCCCAATGTTCATAGCAGCACTATTTACAATAGCCAGCACATGGAAGCAACCTAAATGACCATCAACAGATAGATGAATGGATAAAGAAGATACATACATACATACAGTGGAATATTACTCAGCCATAAAAATGGATGAAATAATGCTATTTGCAGCAACATGGATGGACCTAGAGTGAAGTAAGACAGAGAAGGACAAATATCATATGATACAAATTATATGTGGAATCTAAAAAATGGAATCTAAAATGAACTTAATTACAAAACAGAAATAGACTTACAGACATAGAAAACAAACTCATGGTTACCAAAGTGAAGAGGCAGGGGAGGTATAAATTAGGAATGTGGGATTAACAGTACTATATATAAAATAGATAAACAACAAGGACGTACTACTGTATAGCACAGGGAACTATATTCAATATCTTGTAATAACCTATAATGGAAAAGAATCTGAAAAAGGATATATATGTGAATCACCTTGCTGTATGCCTGAAATTAACACAACAATGTAAATCAACTATACTTCAAATTAAAAAAAAAAAAAAGTCCTACCTTTCTGGGGCACTCATCCAACAGTATGGTCACACTCTCAGTATTGATAGGGTTTGATCTGAGTGCTGAGTTGAGTCAGAACTACCAAAGTAATCTCTGCCTACCAAGAGTAATTCTTCCTGCCTCTCAGCCATACTGATCCATTTCTGAACATACTATCCAGAACCTGAGTGCCCAGCCAAAGGAAAGGAAGGAAGGCAGAATGAGAGTTCTGAAGTCAGACTTACCTGCATATGATCTCTGACTGTGCTATTAACTTGCTGTATTAACCCCCCTGTTTCTCAGTTTCCTCATTTGTTATATGGAGATAATAATAGTTTCTAGTTCTGGTAGTAGTTGTGTAAAGTAAACAAGTTAATACATAGAAAGTACACAGTAGATTTTAGCTGTTATTTCAATAAAATACTTGGTATTTTCAAAATGTTTTTATATGTTTTATTTCATTTTAGCCAGAAAATAACACTGTGAGGAAGCCAGTACTATTGTTACCCAACTCCCTCCCATTACAGAGATAATGACTTCAAAACATTAATACGTTAAACACTGTTAGGTCGTAGGAGTAATATGTCTATTTATGAAACTAGTCCTGATTTAATCTGCTGTGATGGGACTGTATCTATTATTAGGTGTATTTAGCTCTAGGCACTGTGCTTTAGAGAACTGTTGACCAAGAATGCCAGGACCAGAAAAAAAGACTCATAATGGGAAAGAAGTCATTATTATTAGAGGATCTAGTAAAGTGTACTCTGTAGAAGAGACAAGTTAAAAGAGATATAGTTTGGGGGGAAGGTGTGAATAAAGTATCTTTTTAAAATTTTATTTCTACTTTGGTTCATCCATTTTCATTCTCCAGATAGTTTCTCTTTTAAATTATTATTATAATAGCCCAAGAGTTGAGAAACTTCAAGGAGACTGTCTAATCTTTATTATGGTACTACTTAAAATACCTCTTCAAAAGACAGGCATCAGTGATGAGATATATTTATTTCCATGGACTCATGCCCGTATTGATTCTCTAGCTTTTAATTTGGCTTGATTCTGATTTAAGTATCACTGTCTCAAAGAACTTCTTAGCTGTACCTCACAAGCCGATTAATCATGTCTCTGTGCCTAAAAGAAATTTAATAAGCTCTGATTATGCAGTTATTATATCTTCCTGGGAGTTTTGTATTAAAGGCAGATACAGTATTTTATTTGTAGAAGGGGAACACTGATCTATCTTAACCAAATGATAAGTTTGAATGAGATGTGTTTTGTTAAGATAACCAGAGCAGAGCTGGAACATTTGTAAATGTCCATTTATAAGGTGATGGTTAAATAATTACGATGCAGCTACACAATGGAAATACTATCCAGAGAATAAGATAGACCTCTATGTGCTAATATTTTAAGAGAAGAAAAGCAAATTGCAGAAGGAGAGTTGTCAGTATTGTAGAAAAAGAAAGAAAGGAGGGACAAAGACTGTCGTAGATTTGGGGAAACATAACGGCCCAGTAACAAAATGTATTCTTCCTGACATCCGGCAAATGAACTTTTTAAAGTTTTTGAGACAGACAGGAAATTTGAATACTGACATGGACATTAGGTGATACCAAAGATTTACCACTATTTTATTAGATGTAATAATATCGGGATTTTTTAAGAAATTGCCCATAATTTTTAGAGGCACCTACAGAAGTATGTAGTGTCTTGAATTTGCTCCAGAATACTTCAGTGGGGAAAATAAAAGAGATAACAGAAACCAGTGTAACAAAGTCTTAATAATAAATGATTGTTGAATCTGGGTGATGAGTACATGGATGTTCAGGTGAACACTGAAAGATCTGAGCAGATGATAAAGTTTTATGATTCTTCTCCTGATTTGGTAAAGTAGTAAGTCTTGTCTTATTCTGAATGCATGTGTGCCCTTGCAGGTGGGCACACATACACAGACACACACACGCTACTTTCTGACTTGGGACAGCTCCGGAAACCAAGAAACTCATTCAGCATTAAGCCTAGCTAGAGTAGGGTGATCAACCATCCCAGTTTGCCTGGGATGCATGGGTTTCCTGAGACTAAGAATGTCTCGGGCAAACCAGGATGAATTGGTTACCCTAATCTGAAAAATTCAGGAGGATTTGATCTAGGTCAAAGTGGAAATCTTAAAGAAAACCTCAGTACACTACACATCATGAAGTTAGGCAGCTCTCTGATGACTTACATCCTGGCTTCTCAGTTGTGGTTTTGTTCTTTCCTAGGGAACGCTTCAAACATCACACAGGACTGTGTTGAAATGTGGTGTAAATCTTTCACACAAATTCAAAATCAAATTCACCAAGCTGGATTGTTCATATCCCCTGTTCTCTTTTATTAACGTAAATCAAAAGCCAACCATAACTTTCATTTCTTTTTTTACTAGTATGAGGCACTGTGTTAAGCCTTCTAACGTAAAATTAAGATATGCTGTTCATTCTCAATGAGCTCACAGTGGATTAGAGGAGACAGACACATAGATATTTAACTATATGATTTCATGACAGGTGTTACAGTAAAAGATTGTGGCAAATAGTTTTAAGACTGTCTTTGGCAATCTTTTTAGTGACCACTTTTTGTTGCAAAAGTAGTGTCCAAAGACAGAATAAGAGGAAAGGAGATATTTATCTGGAGTACTGGTATTTTGGAATCTCATTTTAAAATCTTGTTTAAGGATTGCCCCAAATTTTGTACAGGCAGACCTCGTTTTACACTTCGCTTTAGTGTACTTCTCAGACACTGTTTTTACAGATGGAAGATTTGTGGCAACTCTGCGTTGAGCAAGTTTGTTGGCGCCATTTTTCCAGTAGCATTTGCTCACTTCATGTTTCTGTGTCACATTTTGGTGATTCTCACAATATTTCAAACTTTTTCATTATTCTATTTGTTATGGTGATCTGTGATCAGTGGTCTTTGATGTTACTACTACGACTTGCTGAAGGCTCAGATGATGGTTAGCATTTTAATAATGTATTTTTTAACTAAGATATGTACTTTTTTTAGACATAACACTATTACACACTTAACAGACTACAGCATAGTGTAAATATAACTTTTGTATGCACTGGGAAACCAAAAAATTTGTGACTCACTTTATTGCGATATTCACTTTATTGCAGTGGTCTGGAACAAAACCCACAATATTTCTAAGGTATGCCTGTACTTTGTAAAAATAGAACAATAATAATAGTCTTAAGAAATTAAGAATTTTTATAATATTTTATGTTTCTTAGATGAGAAGTGCTGTCAAGATTGGGATATTCTGTCTCTGTGTTAACTTCAAAAGCTTTCTCAGTACTAACAAACTGAGGAACCTTTCCCCAGTACCCAGCAGTCATTTGTGAGATAGCCATGTGTGTTTTGTGTTAAATGCTAAAATTCCCTAAGGATTGAATATGTAATAATACATTTAAATCTTGAGACGTAGTTTTCATGATTTCTTTGCTCAGTAGGAAAAAAATATTTGGAAATTAAATTTTGATATTCTAGGCACATAATAAAATATAGGTCTTCCAAAGGTGATGGCTGCATTGTGTATCTATAGAATTTTCTTGCTTTGATATTTAATCCTTAGGAATACTTTGTCTTCCATTGTTTGGATTTGTTAAGGAGTCATGTGTGAAATTAAATTTAAGTGGGAAAATATTTTGTTATTTGTAGGCCTTTAGTTTTTTTAGCAAATTAATAATTGTGGCAGTTGAGCTGTTTGGAGTGAACCAGAGTGAACGATGAGGTCAGAAAGTTGGAGGTAGTAATGAGAGATTGTCTGTGGCCTTCTAGATCATTATAAAGACTTCAGCTTTACTTAGAGTGAGATGAAGAGCCATTGGAAGATTTTGAGCTGAGGACCGGAACATCTAACATTTTAACAGGATCACTCTGCTGCTATGTTTCATAGGCTCTCAGAGAATTATGCTGGAAGCAAGGAGGCTGTTACAACCAATCAGCTGAGAGAGGATGGTGCTTAGACCAGGATAGTGATAGTAGATGTGGTGAGAAGTGATGGGATTCTGGAGAGACTTTGGAGATAAAGCCAACAGAAATAGTCTGATGCAGTGAGCATAGTGTGTGAGAGAAAGATGACAATCAAGAAAGACTATCAAAGTTTTTGACCTGAGTAACTAAAAGGATGGAGTTGCCATTAACAGCAATAGGAAATTCTGCAGAGTAGCTTTTGGAGGGAATACTAAGAGCTCAGTTTTGGACATGATAAGCATGCAGTGTCTCCTGTATATCCATAAGGTGATGTCAAGTAGGACGTTAGATTATGAGAGTTTGGAGTTCAGCAAAGAAGACTGAACTGGAGATAGAATTGAGGAGTTGTCAGCATATAAAAGTTGTTTAGAGCCCCAAGACTGCATGAGATCACCAAAAGAGTGAGTGTAGATAATGAGGAAAAAAGGTCTAAGGACACAGTCCTGGAGTTCTCCAATGTCAAGAAAGTGAGGAGCAACCAGAAAAGAAGTGTGGGTACCTAGGTGTCCTAGACACCAAGGGGAAAACATTTCAAGAAGGAAGAAGTGCTCAGCTATGTCAGAGGATGCTGATAGGTAAAGTAAGATGAGGACTAATAAATGACCGTTAAGAAGTAACTTCTAAGATACTTAATAAGGTGATAATAAGCAATAACCACCATTTGTTGAGCTTTCTCAATGTGATACTGTATTAGGTGCTTTATATAGTTATCTATAATGCATGAAATAGCCTTATATGGTAGGAATTATAATTCTCATTTTACAGATATTAGAAACCAAGGCTCAGAGACATTAAGAAATTAGTCCAAAGCCATATACCTTGTAAATTTTGCAGAGGAGGAATGCAAACCCAAGGCTTAAAAGCCTCCACTCACTTCCTTATTTTGTGCTGCCTGCGCTTCTGTTAAAGTTGCATCCACAGTTTTATAACAGGTTGTCAGTTGTTCCTATTTTAACTATGCATGTATGTGTAGGGTAAGTTAATGCATTATTGTATGCTGCAAATCTGTATCATAAAAATCAAAGATAAATGTATATATATAAGTTTATGTTTCCTATGGCCTGATTCCAAGAAGAAAACTTTGAATTATGAGATTTATTTAAGTAAGGATTCTTTTTTCTGTAAACATTTTACAATATGAAAATATTAGTAATAACATTTCTCTTACAGCAGAATAATATTAAGATGGGTTTTTGATAAGAGTTTTTATATTTGCAGTTGTTTCCTACTTTATCACCCTACATGTTTTTTATTTTATTCTTTTTTTTTTTTAAAGAAGATGTTGTGGGTAGGAGTTTATTTATTTATTTTTGCTGTGTTGGGTCTTCGTTTCTGTGCGAGGGCTTTCTCTAGTTGTGGCAAGCGGGGGCCACTCTTCATTGCGGTGCGCTGGCCTCTCACTATCGCGGCCTCTCTTGTTGCGGAGCACAGGCTCCAGACGCGCAGGCTCAGTAGTTGTGGCTCACGGGCCTAGTTGCTCCACGGCATGTGGGATCTTCCCAGACCAGGGCTTGAACCCGTGTCCCCTGCAGTAGCAGGCAGATTCTCAACCACTGCGCCACCAGGGAAACCCCCTATTTTATTCTTTTTTTCGCTCTACATGTTTGACTTGTAAAGTATTCCCAACAAAAAATCTGTTTTAAGAATAAATATGAGGTGTGTAAACTGACAGTGACTGCTGTCTTGTGCACAGTGATGCCTTAAATGTTTGATTCTTGTGTTTGCTAGTTTACAGCCAACACAAAATTATCAAGTAACATGTGTGAGTATTTTACAAATGGGCCTGCTTTCCTTTTTTTTCCAAACCAAAATTACACTCTGTTAATTATCCTAGCATTTAGAAAATTACTCTTATCGTTGCTATGCCATTTGGTAGTTGAGGTATAAAGTTGGCACTATGTGGTAACCATTCACTAGATCACATGATTTTAATTGCTTTGCATCAGAAGATAGCATTTAGTATATAATGTTTAGTGATAAATTTTTTTCTAGAGGAAAAACTCCTGGACTCTTAGTAGTATAAGCTTGTTCAAATCATCGTTTGTTCTCAATTTGTACTTTTTCTTTTTGCTTTATACCATTTCCTCAAATTTATTGCAGGCATTTCACAGATTTTTATGTGCCTTCCAATGATACTATTTAGTTTGCACAGTTAGCATCCACATTGGAATGACTCCTCAGAAAGTTTCATCCTGCTTGTTCTGTACTCACTCTCCCTGTGAGTTCATCCACTCCCATAGCTCAACTACCTCTACTTAGATGCTGCTACCATTTTGCTAACTGACACTGTCATTATCTCCCTCCTAGATTAGTCCTGCAGGCTTCTATTCAGGTCTTCCTGTCGTCAGATTTGCCCTCCCTCTCCAGTTTATTCTCTACTGAGTAACCAGAGTGATCTTTCCAAAACTCCATTCTTAGTCCCATTACCACTAGGGTATCGTATAGGCTCTCAAACACAATAAACCCAAACCTCACATTCTCTCCCTTTGGGTTCCCTTTCCTTCCCTTCCCTTCCCTTCCCTTCCCTTCCCTTCCCTTCCCTTCCCTTTCCTTCTCTTCTTCCCTCTCTCCCTCCCTCCCTTCTTCCTTCTTTTCCTTCCTCTATCACTGACATTTCCAAACTGGAAGCTGCTATATCCCTTACTACTTATTATCAATTATCAGATTCTAGCAATTCTCCTTCTTAATAGTTTTTGACACTCACTCCTCAACTTCATTTTTTAACAACTGCTCTTTTTCAGGCCTTCTATCACTTTCTACTATTTCAATTACAGAGCCTTCTAGTTTATTTGAGTTATATAAGTTTTAAAATCATACAGATTAAAAATTATATTACCATTTTCAAAGCATTATAGATAATTTTTAGTCTCATGATGATTTTTTAAAATCCAGAAACTAGATATAATTTTTTGTTTTGGCCTTCTATATGAACAATTAGTGTGTGTGTATATGTATTCATTCATTTAGGGACTTAGTTTATTTTCAAGAATAAGAAATATATACTATTATTGACCCAACTATATACAAATAAAATTTTGTAAGAGATACTTAATATGAAAAAAGAAAATCTTTTTGTGCATCAGCAATGAAATTGTCACCTTTTCATTATAATATTAAATGTCAGCTATGTCCTATGAGAGCTTACTGACACATTGACCATTCATCCAAAGCAGTTACTATCTCTTGAGGAAGCTTCCCAACTGCAGTTTAAAGTCAAATTCAGCCCTGAAAGTGGGCCAAGAAGGAGTGACAGGAACTAGATTTACCTTCCTTCCTGAAACAATTTAAAAAAAAAACTGGATAAAATATATGAAACTGGTTTTCAGAAGTTGAACATCAGGCAGTACATAGTAGTGATCCTTGAGTGATAGGAATCAAATAAGGTGAGTTCTGTGATTGCTCCAGGTTGCTGCCTAGAAAGAATTTCCAGGCCTTGATGCAGGGAGGGAAAATCCAGGAGGCACCCAGTGGTTTCCCTGACTCGAGAAGATGGAATTAGAAGATTGAGGAGACCAAGGTGGCAAGAGTTAGCAAGGTGGAGGACCAGGGAAGGGAGAGCTGCACAGAGAAGAGAGCTCCAGAGAGCTGCAAAGGATCCCCTTACTATCTTCAGCTGAGTACTGATTAATACAGATATGAGGAAACTACCTGAGGCTGATAAAGGAACCACCCAAAAGGATTAGAGGTAACAATCCTAGCAACTCACAGAGACTTTAATCATTTCTGTTGCCACCAGCCAGAAGGGACAAACCTCATAATTCATTAGATATCATAGAGTACTCAAAAGGGTAATGCTTCAGTAGAAGGGGAAAATTAGTCCTAGAACAAAGGCTGCTCTGGTCCTGCTTACAAAGCTTAAACACAAGCTTTGAAAACAACCTAACATCTGTACAATTGGAGTCCCCAAAAGAGAGAATGGTAAGGGAGAGGGCAGAAAAAATATTTGAAGAAATAATAGCTGAAAGTTTTCCAAATTTGATGAAAACTGTAAATAATAGATCGAAGAAGCTCAGCCAGCCCCAAGCACACACATACACCAAAAAAAGAAGGAAAAAAAAAAAAACTGTACCAAGGTACATCACAAGTCAAATTTCTTAAAGTCTGTGATAAAAAGAAATTATGAATGTATCCAGAACAAAAATCACATGTACATAGGAGTAAAGATAGCATGTAGGCAGATTTCTAGTCTGAAACAATGCAAGCCAGAAGATAGTGAAACAACATCTTTAAAATGTTAAAGGATGGGGAAAATAAGCCCTGAAAATAATTTGGTAGTCCCTAGAGGTATCATTTACAGTAACATTTGACAGGTGTCTGAAGGCAGAAACTTGGATGGGCTGCTTGTTTGATGATTCAGAAATTTTAGTCATCTGTTTTTATGTGGCATTTTACATTTTAAAGGTATGTGGGTATATGTGGGAGAAAACTTTTCATGCACTTTTGAAATAGCTAGGATGGGTGGTTTTATCTCCATTTTACATGTGAGGAAGCTGAGCTATGTAGGTAATATAACTTTCAGAGTTCCACAAGTCCAGGACTGTGATCATGTTTCCTGACTTCCTATTCAGGACTCTTTTCCAAACTACCTGATCTCATTATTAGCTGTGTATTGCTCAAAAATAGTTCCTAAACTTAGAGACTGTCAGAACATATAAAATGTATGGAGTGCCTTGAAAGCAGTAATAGATAGCACAGTATTAAGTAATTCTATTGTATCAAAACATGTGAAGAAAATAAATGGAAAATCTTATTAAATCCCAAGGCCCAAAATAGAAGACATGAGACATGGTAGTACATTAAAGTATATTAGACCCTGTGTGAAAAGCCATTACAGTATTGAAACTTTAAATAAATGAGCAGAGGTGGGAAAATTGCTATGGTTGCAGAGAAACTTTTAATTAAAGTAATGTTATTTCTGATTTTTTTTAAAAGGTGAGGACACATTTGATTATTTTAATTATCATATTATATGTGAGCAGAGCACCTTTTAATAACTTGGTTCAAATTAAAATGTGGCAGAAATTAGTTGGGAAGAAACTTATTTTCCTCCTCTATCTATACTGCATATGCAGTACATAAAATAGAAGAATTAAATACTATCTTGACATATTTCATCGTATCCAAGGTAGGGAATTAATTCTGACCCATTGCTAGCAGCCTAATGGAATGAATACGGTCCATCGTCTTTTTTGTTTCCACTAGAATTTCTTCAAATATTCTTCAGAGATGCTTTTCAACTTTTCCTATTAAAGAGAAATTTTGACAGCTAGCTCTTTATGATAGAATTGGGATTGAAAAGTTAGAATTTGAAAGGTGGACAGGATGCAAGTAACGTAAAGAAGAATGTTTCCAATTATGAGCAATATGAGCCCCGACATGTCTTGCAGAACAGTATGAATGGTCCATGATGGAAAGAAATTAAGAAATAATGTGGAATAGGTAGGGTAGGGCTTGATAACTGAAGGCCTTGAAAAACCAGTAGGAGAAGTAGGTGAATGGCACTGAAGTTAGAATTTACTCCTGAGATGAGTGAATCGTCTCTCATCCAGTTAGGAAATAGGAATTTTTGGCACTTCACCTCAGTATTTTCTGTGTATGTTAACACTCATTGTCTTTAAATAAATAAATACAGATTAGATGCCAAAGCAACAATTATTTACCTGAAGAGGGAGATACATTTTTCTTTCTCTTTTCTATCTAGTCAATTCCGACATTTTTCTTTCTCTTTTCTATCTAGTCAACTCCTTTACATCTAGCAGCGGGCTACAACCGAGTTCGGATCGTTCAGCTTCTTCTCCAGCATGGTGCTGATGTGCATGCAAAAGACAAAGGGTACGTGTATCAGCCTATTTCCTGTAATGGTTTCATTCATGGATATTTACTCTTTGTTTTCAACATCTGATACACTAAAGTTTTTGAGCACTGGACAAAATCTTATATCCCATTGCCTTACAAGCTTGTGTAGCATTTTAAGAATGTTCAGAGTGATTTGACTTCATTTTCACGTTCCTACTAATTAAGGATTCTTCTCATAACAATTTCCTAAATTAGTTTAATTTTATTGTATTCTATTATTTGAAGTTAAAATTTGTTTCTCTCAATTGCAATTACTATTTTTCAACTCTTAAGTTACACTTTAGAAAGATAGATAAATAAAAAATTCTGATAATCCAGTAACATAACTATCCTATTTATCAGGTATGAAAGGACCATCTCTTACTAATAAACTAAAATCATAAGTATACGTAAGTATACAATATTCTGATTTTATCCTGATGAAATCTTGGCCATCTAAACTGAGAAAACCTAAAAGGTCCTTATGAAGGTTGATATGGGAGAGAGTTGTCTGGGAACCAAGAAAGCAGTATGTCATTTATTTTATGAATAGGTGCATTTTGGAAACCTTTGTACCACTTTCCTAGCTAACCTCCAGGGAAATGTGAGTTGGATCTGCTAGCCTATGTGATGGGCTAACATTTCTCATTATGCCACTTTAATATCTAAAAGATAATTGACCTGACTGCCCAGATGAAGTAGTGTTCATATTACACTGATAAGCAGCATAAAGAAAAGAAGCCCTGGAGCAGGCTTTTGTTCACTTTGCCCCTCTCCATGTCAGGAAACATAGACAAGAAGAAAGAGCTCAGTACTTGAGACAGCTCTCAGAAGAGGAGTCCATCATTTAAAATCTGCTCTTTTTGGTGCTCTTTCTCTCTTGCCTGCGCCAGGTTCTGTGCCACATGTGAATGGTGTTCCCATAGTATAGGGGCACAAATGCCTGATGCTCTTGTAAATCTCTTTTCCTTTGTGCATGTCTGAAAGCAGATGGTGTACAATAGGTGAGTCCTCAAGATAAGTACACCACAAAAAAGAGGGTCTTTGACTCATGCAGAATGATAACTCGGATATGCAAATTGTAATGGTTTGGATATTGAATTCTTATGCTGGAAATTACCATGAAAGTGAAATAAAATGGTAGGAATATTTCAATTCACTATCAGTTAACATGTATTTTCTATATATACTTACTGTATAAAGCATGCGATTTTCAATTAGTACATGCACTTCTTCCTTTTATCAAAATGCTTTTCTAATTGGTGCTTTTATCATTATATTTAATGACATACATAAAACAAGATAAATACAAAAGGTTGAGCATTGTTATGCTTTGTATTCTCTTATTTAATACTTCAAAATATTTTAAACATAATTGTACTACGATTTATTAGATTTTGTTTCTTAGCACTTCTTGGATAAATGACTCTAAGTTCTTTGAAATGTCAGTATTTTAATTGGCCTTTTTCCATTTAGTGGACTTGTTCCTCTCCATAATGCATGTTCATATGGACATTACGAAGTCACAGAACTGCTACTAAAGGTAAGAGAAATTAAAAATATTGAATATTATTTGCTTTTTTTTTTAACTCATCATGAGCTTTCATGGGAGTTTTTTGCCAAGATTTTTAAGATAATAAAATTGTTTTTTTTTAAGGTTCACCATTGCCTTAAAATTTTTTAATTATTCAGCTTATTTTAAACTATTTTTTAAAAGCTGAAATTAAAGAAATTAAAACAATTGTTGACATTTCAGAGTTATAACTGAAATTTACAGTCAAATAAGCGAGTTTTTTGATCCAGTGAAATGATTAGTGACCATTAATTTTTTTTTTCTCAATTCAGCATGGAGCTTGTGTTAATGCTATGGATCTCTGGCAGTTTACCCCACTCCATGAGGCTGCTTCCAAGAATCGTGTAGAGGTCTGCTCTTTGTTACTTAGTCATGGTGCCGATCCCACTTTAGTCAACTGCCATGGCAAAAGTGCCGTGGATATGGCTCCAACGCCTGAGCTCCGGGAAAGATTGACTTGTATGTATTTATATCCTGAAGTCAACATCGCTTGTTGTAAATTGTAACATCTTTCTTTTTTTTAATATTAATTAATTTATTTGGTTGCGTCAGATCTTAGTTCCAGCTCGCCAGTTCCTTAGTTGTAGCACATGGGCTCTTTAGTTGTGGCATGCATATGGGATCTAGTTCTCTGACCAGGGATTGAACCCGGGCCCCCTGCATTGGGAGTGTGGCATCTTAACCACTGTTCCACTAGAATATCTTATTTTTGTTATTAGGGCTGTTGTTTTGTCTAACTTAGATAATAGACTTCTCTTCTTACATGTTCACTAGCTTATTATCCTCTTTTCTTATCATTACTTTTCTTTTTGAATTCTACAGGAACCTCACATACATATACTATGTTTATTTTGTGTTTATTGAAGCCTAATTCTAATTCATGTGTTAAGTAAGGCTCCTTTTTTTTTTAAAGATAAAAGAGGATGATGAGTCCATCAATAACCATCTATTGAATACCTACTATGTTCCGGGAACTTGAAATATAGCAGTGTACAAACCAGAAAAAAAATCTCTAAGCTCAGAGGTTATATTCTTGTGCTATTGGTAGTAATAGATGATATCTAACATTATGGAGTACTCACTATTTCCCAAGCCCTGCAAGTTGCACATTCATGTTTTTATTTATGTGTGTTATAGCCCAAGTGCAATCACTTGCCCAAATTTAAATAAGATAATTTTTATGATTTGGTGGAAGTAATCTTCTCAGGTACTGATACATATTACCTATGTTTACATATGCATGTTTTTAAATAAACTTTTAGAATAGTTTTAGATTTACATAAAACTTAACAAAAATAGTACAGAGAGTTCTTTTATACCCTATATGCAGTTTCCCCTATAAACATATTAATATGGTACATTTGTCAAAATAATGAACCAATACTGATACATTATTAATTAAAGGCTGTACTCTATTCAGATTTCCTTATTTTTTTTTACTGAAAGTCCTTTTTCTGTTCCAGGATCCCATTCAGGATACCACATTACATTTAGTTGTCATATCGAATACTGAGATATATTTAATTCTATACGTAGGCACTACAGGTTTAAATTAAAGTAGGCATTACCTACCTAATTTTTAATTTGTCCTATGGTTGATATTCTCTTACATCTAGTATTCTAAGAATCAGATAACTAGATTTAAACACCTGAGAAAACCTTTAAATGATAATTTAAGAAAAAGGCATAGTCAGAATGAAAACATCATTTAAGTTTAAACAGATTGTAAATTAGTTTATGTTAAAACAGGAAGAGTTCCTTGCAGTTTTGATCTTGTTTAAATGGAAATTTAAACTTATTTTGGTACCGGAACAGATGACATCTACTAGATTACAGGCCAGCGCAAACCAGATTATAACTGGGCAGATGTCTTAGCAATGAATCCTTATAGAAGTGCATTTATTCTCTCTCCCACTCATATGACTCTTGCCATATGTTATCTTGCATTATATAGTGCATTTTTCTATGTGTCGTTCTGTCTCCCCAGTGAAGTTTAAATTCTTAGAAAGACCTTTGGTTTTATTATTCTGTCTTCTTAGCACCTATACAATGCCTTGTTACCTAATAAAATGTGTTGATGGTAATTGTGCTTGGGTCTGTATCTGCCTGCCCCCAACTTAGCACAGTGCATTGTGCATGCTGTGTGCCCAGCAGGTTTATTGAATTGAATTTAACTTAACTCAAAATTTATTTTTTACATCTTTTTCTAATTTCTTTCTTTTAGTTTTATACCCTGGGCTCAGCGTCATCCCCATGTCACCAATTTGACTTCTTTTTTCCTTTGAGTCATTTTGTAAATTATGAGTACTGTTATGGGTTTTTATGTTGTATTTCACTGGTCTACCTGATTCCACTGTAAACATTAAGATTTAACCCAAATTTGTATAGTTTTGTAAAGGAAGAAGTTCCCTGATTAGAGTACTTTGCGACCTTCTCAGTATCTCCTTTATTTTATTAAATAAGATTCTACCAAGGAATTATCTGAAGGAAAGGATGTAACAAAGTTGGAACTTTTCTAACCAGTTTTCATCCTCACGCTCACTGCTTTATACTAGGCAACCACAATGACAGAATTCTTTTTAAGAAAATTATACAGGAAACAAAAACAATATTTTGATCATACGCGTGGTTACAGCATTTTCATTACACACACATTTTTTTTGCTCTTTCTTGTTTACTTTTTTATTTGTTATTTTCATGAAGCCGATTGAACACAATAGTGCGGGTTCTGCACACACTGGAGCTGAAAATACTAAAAGTAGCTTTTATTCTTGTTTCCAAATGCATTTAGAAAGAGAGATTTTAAGGTATTTTATAAATATTAAGTTTTCAGGGTAATTGGGATTTCTGAAGTTTCATAGGCCTGTACTTTGAAGAATTTAGCAGTGATAAAGTACCACTAAACAAGAGGTTATATAAAGATGTTTTTTCCCCAAACCTGCCATGACTTATTTTATAAATATTCAGCATTCATGCAATAAATACTTATTGGCCACCTACTATGTGCCAAGCACTGTGCTAGGTGATGGGACTACCGTAGCAGGTAAGACAGTGTGATAAGTCCTCTGATATACAGCTAAAGGCATGTACGAAGGACTTCATAAGAAGGAATCCTAATGGGGAACAACAGGAAGGCTTATCCAAGTATCTGAATTGAGACCTTGAGTGACGAGTAGTAGTTGATAAGACACGAGTATGTGCACACGTGTGTCTCCGTGTGTGTCTCTGTCTATTTAAAATTGCCTTCCTTTTAATTAATTGATTAATTAATTAATTTATTTAGGCTGTATCGGGTCTTAGTTGCGGCATGCGGGATCTTTCATTGCAGTGGGTGGGCTCTTTGTTGCAGCATGCGGGCTTCTCTCCAGTTGTGGCACGTGGGCTCCAGAGCATGTGGGCTCTGTAGTTGTGGTGTGCGGGCTTAGTTGCCCCACAGCATGTGGGATCTTAGTTCCCCAACCAGGGATCGAACCCACATCCTCTGCATTGGAAGGTGGCTTCTTAACCACTGGACCACCAGGGAAGTCCCTCTTCCTGTCTTTTGAAGAAGAGCAGAAAGTGACATGGGGCCCTCAAAGGAAAGGGAGAAAGGAAAAGAGAAAGAATTCAGCCAAGTGACTCAGCTTTGCTGTGCACCTGAAGCTATCACAACATTGTTAATCAGCTATACTCCAATATAAAATAAAAAGTTAAAAAACCTGAGAGATACTGTCAGTACTTTATGCCTGATAATATCAAATATTTATATGAAATGGGAAAATACCTAGAAAAAAAATCTTACTTTAAAAAAAAAAAAAAAAGAATTCAGTACCAGACAGATGCAAAGGCAGGCCTGGAATTAATGTAACATATTAAGTCACATATCATTATATCTTTTTAGAACAATGTTCAGCTTTTTGTTAATAAGTAGTCATATCAAAATACAATCCAACCTTGTAAAATAGAAAATAAGATGATTTGCTTTTAATGAGTAAGAGTGGTGGATTCTTACTTATGCAATTAATTTAGAAATGCCTTTTTAAAAATCTCTTACTTGCTTATACAAATAATAAATAAACATTAACTGTTCTTTGAAAAATTTTCAGACTCTGGCACTTCCCACATAATTCAGTTCTTCCCTTCTCTGTGTCAGGGCATAATCACTATTAACATTTTGGTGAATATTTCTCTAAATGTCTTTTTTATATC
Organism: Phocoena sinus; assembly: GCF_008692025.1. Classification (NCBI taxonomy): domain Eukaryota; kingdom Metazoa; phylum Chordata; class Mammalia; order Artiodactyla; family Phocoenidae; genus Phocoena; species Phocoena sinus. Next base: position 22,942,283 of record NC_045783.1, read on the forward strand.
ATTAGTTATATTTAGTTATGGTGGCAGTAGAAGTAGTAACAGTACCAAAAAAAGGGTCAGCCTGTCCTCCTCATTTGCTACTTGAATTTTCATTTAATAATATATACTTTCACGTCAGTATATACATAGACCTATCTTTTTGTTTAAGAGTTATAAAGTATTCCAGTGTATAAGTATTCACAAATTATTTAACTGGTTTCTATTTGGTGAACATTTAGGTTGCTTGTTTTAAAACTTTGCTGGAGTGAGTATCTTTATGAACTCCGAGTAGAAAATAGTCTTATTTCAAAATTTTTCATTGACCTACACCCTCATCCTTTGCACCTTTATCATCATATTGTCATTTGTTGCTGTTGCTAAAATAGAGGAATGTGTAAAATTAATAATTTTTCTACTTTATTTATAATCATGCTAATGATTTTTATAGATTTTAAATATTTATATGTCAACCATTATTTCATTAACAGATGAATTTAAAGGTCATTCTTTACTACAAGCAGCCAGAGAAGCAGACCTAGCGAAAGTTAAAAAAACACTTGCTTTGGAAATCATTAATTTCAAACAACCACAGTCTCATGAAACTGCACTGGTAAGATCCTATTGTTAATCCATTCCTTGGGTCTGTAATAGTAGTGTAAATGCAAAATACGATTTTCATTTCAGAAACATTAAGGTAACTTTAGTATCTGACGTGCCAGGAATTTGCATTTTCCTTTTTTTTTTTTTTTTTTTTTTTTGCGGTACACGGGCCTCTCACTGCCGTGGCGTCTACCGTTTACCGTTGCGGAGCACAGGCTTCAGGCGCACAGGCTCAGCCGCTCTGTGGCATGTGGGATCTTCCTGGGCCGAGGCACGAACCCGCGTCCCCTGCATCGGCAGGCGGACTCTCAACCACTGCACCACCAGGGAAGCCCCAGGAATTTGCATTTTAATATTGGTTGCATTGATTTTTAAATTTGGTTAGGGAGATAATTGCTTTCATGGATGAGAGAATAGACATTTGCTCAACCTTAATCTGAAAATTATTTTTACTTTTGTCTTTACCCAACCATATTATAACAAATGTACTTTTGTGGCCAGTACTCTCATGAAATGCAAGATGTGATTTTTCTCTATAGAATCTTCTTTTTCTTGTGGTTGCTAGATAAATACTGTATTTGCTTTCTACCAACGATTAAATTATTTTCAAAGATACCTGCATCATCATTTTGAGCAATTGTAGTCAAAGAATTGTTACATTCATTATAGAAAAATGGTATGCTTAGGAATTTTTTTGTTCCAGACTGTACAAATTTCTAAAACTATTCATGTTTTTTCTTCTAATGTACTTTGAGAAAGATTGTTCTATTTTCCTTGTCATTGACCACATTAAGTTTCAGGTATAGGGCTGGTTGGATTATACCTGAATTCAGAATTTAAGCATAAGTGATGCTTCTATCACAGACCTCTAAATATGCTTCAGTTAACATTCTTTATATCTGGCACAAAAGGGTCAAACTCTAGGCAGTACCTGCTAAAAACAACATTATAAGAGTTACCAAACCAAAATAGGCCAACTGTATGTATACTCAGAATATGGCTCTCATGCTGGGGTTTAGATACATTCAAGCTACACAGCATTTCTGCCAGGAGACACTCAAAGCCACAGAATGAACCTGACCTGCTTTTTTAGAGTGTTCATTCTGTTCATTAGTACGTAGTTTTCTTACTTTTTCAGTTTTAATACGAACATGAATATAAAATGAAGTTGAATATAAAAGTTGTATAAATAGAGGGTAAAACATAAAATTTCTGAGAATACTTCTCCCTCTAAGCTCCTTCAAGTCTGTTACCTTCTTACCTGTCCCTGGGCACATGGACTTATTCTCCTGTAGTGCTAGGAGTACCTCTGGGAAAGAGCTTGAGAAATATTGATTTATGTGGCTGACAGCCTACTGAAGGATTGAGTAATTCAGTTATAGATTTCTGTAGCTTTGGAGAGGCAGTATTCTGATACCTTCAAGTAAATATATACTGGATAATTACTTATTGGCTGAAGGAAAAGAAATGAAGTCTCTTACTGCTCAACTGAGAGCATAATTTCACCTTGGTTTAAAGGCTTATGTTTTATACTCCCAGTGTATTTAGGAGGAATTTTGATCATCTCCATAATGTTAAAATATATGTTTTGAGATAACAGTGTTTTAAATAGTCAGCAGGTGCTATTCAATTCAGAAATCTATTTTTACATAGAAGTTTATTAACTTGGTTTTCTTTACTTTACAGCACTGTGCTGTGGCCTCCCTGCATCCCAAACGCAAACAAGTGACAGAATTGTTACTTAGAAAAGGAGCAAATGTTAATGAAAAAAATAAAGAGTAAGTGCAGTTGCAGAAGGAGATGCTCAGTTCTTAAAGGGAAAGTGTGGTACAAGTTAGGAGATTACCTTTTCCTTTCCTCCTCTCCATAGTTTCATGACGCCCCTGCACGTTGCAGCAGAAAGGGCCCACAATGATGTCATGGAAGTTCTACATAAACATGGAGCAAAGGTAAGGCTCATGCCTGAGATAAGGTGCCAACCTTGGCATTGAGTAGCTAGCTGCACTTAAGACTATTCCTATTCTCTCTGATTCTCCCGAAGAAATTAATCTTATAAAGGACTGTTAGCATGTATTTGAATTCATAGACTCTCCTTTAAAGCTGATTTAAATCTTGTTACTAATAGAGATAATTACCTGTGTTTTATATTGTACTTTACTATCATTCTTCTATAAAGCAATAAAGGTGGCTATGGTCTTATCATTTGAAATACATTTCAACTTTATATTGTTTCACCTTAATATTGGAATTGATGTATTTTGGTAGTCAACATCAATTACGGTTTATCAGAAAGTAATTTATGTAAGTGATAGGTAAAATATTGCTACCTATTTTAAAGAACATTTGTTCCTTCAAACTGGTAATGATAATAATTTTCTCAAATAACCTTAATATAAAGAAATAAAATTTTAATAACAATTTTTATTGGCATTGTCTGTGTGACATTATCTGTAACTCATGACTCCATAAATTGCTTGAGGAAAATCTGCTTGAAGGGAAGCAAACTGGTTGTTTTTCGGAGGTACTTGAACTTGCAGATTTTTAAATCCTCAAGAGTGAATACTTTAAAGCAGGAGTCTCCAAAGTAGGGTGCAGACACTCTATGGAACATACAAGATGAGCCATTGGGTGTAGGAAAAAAATATTAGAATTTTGATTTATTAAAATAGTAATTTATTTACAAATGAAAAAGTTAAGATCTACAGTAAGTCCTCTACATACAAACAAGTTCTGTTCCGAGAGCATGTTCACAAGTCTAATTTGTTCTTAAGTCCAACAGAGTTAGCCTAGGTACCCAACTAACACAATCGGCTGTATAGTGCTGTACTGTAATAGGTTTATAATCCTTTTCACACAAACAATACATAAAAAACAAACATAAAAAATAAAGAAAACATTTTTAATCCTACAGTACAGTACCTTGAAAAGCACAGTAGTACAGCACAGCAGCTGGCGCTTCTTAGGTAGTACCAGCTACATCACCACTGCTTTTTATGCTTGCTTCCAGACATCCTGGGCTTGAAATAATGATACTGTACCACTGTACTCTATCCAGTACTGTAAAGTATACAAAAGCAGAACCACTTGTAGAGGATGCATTCATGTAAAAATGTATGCCAGACATGTGAACTAACTTACATGATTGGACATGGGAACGCACATTCGCTTCGTTGAAAGTTCGCAACTTGAAGGTTTATATGTAGGGGACTTACTGTACTAATATTTCATACACAGATTGATGCTGGCACTCTCATTATGTCCATGTGTCAGCCTGTCTGAGTCATGTCAGAGCCCAAGGTGTTTCGTGAGGAAGAACACGAGTTGTGTGGGGGGGGATTGACCGTGGTACACTCACTCGTCTGCTCACTTTCAGCACTTTGTGACACATTGCACTTTACATGAGTAGATTTATGGATATTATCCTAAATGGTAGAATCTTGATAAATATCGTTGTTGAAAATCAGAGGGAATGACCATGACAATCTTATAGCATAAAAAGCTTATCTGGCTATTTTATGAATCAGGATTTTCAGGTTGACGTACTTAGTTGTTGTGCCTTTTTTTTTTTTTTTAATGAAAATAAGGAAGTTCAAAATTTGCTGATAGTTCTGTGGTGACAAATGACTATTACTTGTATGTAGGTACTTTTTTTTTTTGAAGAGAAACATAATCAGAACCTTAAAGGTGAAAGTTATATATTTTAGAGTGAATGAGAAAGTAACTGCTCTTTAAAAGGAACTTTAACAAATGAAGAGGACATTTTGAAAACAGATTTTTAGAAAATATCCACTGTTTTGTGATTTTGTTGCCAAAAAATTATGTGTATTTATCACCCATCTGTCATATCTATATAATTTAAAAACTGGGCAACAGGATTTTCTAACCTGTTTTAAAGTTTTTGTTTTGTTTTTAAATTTGTGTTCAGGTAGTTTTTGAACCTATTAAAAATATTTTAATGCAACACCTCATAATAAGTTTGCAAGAATCAAGAAAAATGCAATTTTACTAGCAGAATTCAGTTAAAACCTTAGCATAATTAGTAAATTACATTAAAAAATAGACATTGTGATTTAGAAGGCTTTGCTAACAATGCACTTTTTCCAGGGGCACTACATATCTATGTGAAATCTTTTTAGCTAATCTAGCCAATGGGACCAACTATTGAAAATGAGCTTAGAATCAGACCCTCAAATCTACAACATAATTTTTATAAGATTTTTTAAAGTTTCTTTTAATTGAGCCAAATGATATTTTGTACGACTAATAATTTAAAATTTTTTTTAATTTTTAATTGTTTTACCTCTTTCCCATCCTTTGTAATTTTTTTGTATAAATTTTATATATATTTATTATGTATTAGTTTAGCCCTGCTTGGTTATAATTTACAAATGTACATAAATGTATATTGAGACGGTTCTTAAAACATTTTTTTATTCCTAAGGTGCATGATCCAAAACAGTTTGAATATCCTTTGCTTTAAAAGGACGGTTGATGTTTTTAATTAAACAGGATGAGCTGGAATGAAAGGAACAGAGTTCTACAGATTTATTACCTATTTTCAGGGTACAACTACTGCACTGTTGCATAAATAATGTCTTGTTGTTCTATCAAACAAAATAATAAGCTAAGTAGGCTTTCTGCTACACTTAAGAACATGGTATGTTTATCATTTACCTATTTTTAAAAATATCTTATGGCATTTATAATGTTCTTGAATAACCATTAATAATGCCCTTCATTTTGGGCAAGTATCTCTTTGTTGTCTCCCGCGAGTCATTTTATTTCCTGAAGGTTCAGTGAGAAATAACATTATTTTATATAACCTATCCTAGTCAGCATTACTCTAGGTCTGTGGTTCTAAATCTTTTTTCTGCCCTTCATGTTCGCAGTACATTCTCATCAGTAACGTCACAATTTATCAGTGGGTCATGTATACTTTTAACCACCCTGCTAGTGATGTAGAATGCCTTTTAGACTAGTATATCTTCCCTAGTCCTTCCACTTCAGTTCAACAAAATTGAGAATTCCTGTGACTAGGCACTTTAAATGGGAAAAAAAGTCATATTTAATCAGGGTTAGGAACCAATAGATAGAAATTTCCATCCTCCCCTTCACTCATTTCCTGGTCCCAAGGCAAACTGCTGTCCCTCAGGGCTAGTTTATCTGGTGACTAATGCATTAGTAAAAGCTCACTATAAAGACCCAACTTAGCTACTGTTGGGCCCTAATGTTTGCTTGCCTAGTGTTCTTTCTGGGCAACTTGTGGTTCCAATTTGATGTTCGAACGACTCATTGTTTCCATTTGATTCTAAAAGCACCTTCTGAACAAGTAGCCCCACTCCCAAATTAGGATTCAGCCCTCGTAGGCTGCTTCTACCATTCTGCTGTCTTCCCCTCCTCATGATGAACCTAGTTCTCAAGCTAAGGCTACTAAATCAGAAAAGGCAGAGAATTTGGTAGGGAGATCTAATACCATTAACTAACTTGTCTTACTTAGACAAATAGAACTTAGTAATATTTATATAAGCCAAAGCATTCTTTTGTGTAAAACTTGGTAATAAATACAAAGTACAGGTTCACTCAGCAAGTTAAGCATGTTGTGTATGTAACATAGACAGATATAGTTTTCAGTTTAGAATCTTCCACTTTCTAGTTTTATGACCGTGAACTTAATTTCTCTGAACCTCAGTTGACTCATTGGTGGTATGGGGGTATTAATACCTCCCCTACAAGGGTGTTTTTTTGTTTGTTTTGTTTTTTTGGTAAAAATTGAATGAGCTTATATATATATGTATGTTGTATAGTACCTGGCACACAAACAATACTTTGATTGCTAGTAAGTATGAGCATTGTATTTTTTTCTATATGTGTCTTTTCAAACTTATATACTAATTTCCTTTAATTATCTACATTTTATTTAAGAGATGTATATAATCCCTTTATAATTTGTTTTGATCCACTAGCTCAACATTGAGTTGTAAAATGATAAAGATTGTCAGCTGGATACTGTGGGAAATAGTTTGGAAGTTAAAGCAGTTACCAAACTTGAAGCTAATCCTGAACCAATTTAGGGGCATCAGTAATGAAAAAGGAAGAGAAAGACGAAAGCCATTTGGAAAGACTAATTGGGTGCTGGAATAGACTTAGAAAATGGTGGTAGTTGGAAATGAATTGGGTGCTGGAATAAACTTAGAAAGTGGTGGTACAATTAAGGAAGTAAGAAAGCTAGAAAGAAATACTGGTGTCCTATGTCTTGGTAATGATTTTGTACTTGGAGTTAATATGATAGAGGGACATTAAATAAAACTAGTGGTTGGAAATACAGCACTAGAGTATGAAAGAGAGCTTAGGATTAGAAAGATCTATTGGGAAGCCATTGACATAGTGATCATACATTGTGGGAATGAGGAAGGTTCCTGGTAGAGAATATGGAGAGATGAGTTGAGAGTCAAGGAATAACCTTTGAGGATTACTCATGTTTGTGGAACAGTAGTGGGAAGAGGAACTGAAAGGCTTATCATGGTGTCTGTTGAGTGCAACGGAGTGTGAAGAAGGAACAGGTGATTAGTGCTGCAGAGAGAAACCAAGGTAGACGATCCATTTAACTTGGCAATTTTCACATAAGGGCCTTGGTAGCTTTTGAAGGAGGTGTTCCAAAGATACAGAGGTAGAAAATTGTATCAGTTAGGGTCTTGGCAATAAATAGCACACTCAGAGTGGGTAATTTGAGGAAAGTTTAATAAAGGAGTTATATACAAAGGTGTGGGCAAGGTTTAGGAAATCAGCAAGGGATGAGGTAGTACCAGCAGCAAGTGGGAGCTATCATCATCCTGGGCCTGAAGGGGCAAGGAACAGGGAAGCTATATAGAGCAGGCCACCTGACAGCATCTGTAGCCTTTGATAAAGGCTATATCTAATCCATACTCCTCACTCTTCTCCTTCCCACCAGTCTCCTTGTCATTACTTCCCACTGGCCAAATACAGCGAAAAGTTAAGACCAAAAGAGCCCATTGATGTGATCCATACACGTGATTTTCCCAGGACACAGAGCACGGTGGAGGGTGGATGTGGGTCCAGGGAGGCAAGCAGGCAATATTTAGCAAAAGGACAGAAAACAAATGACTCTTAAGGAAAGGATGGTTATAAGAAAATGGGGTTATTAACCAACTTATCTGAGAAATCCACTTTTATAGGAGTAAACTTCTGTATCTTAAAAAATTAATAATTATCTCTACCAACCCCTGCTTCGCAAGATTACTGTAAGGCCTAAATGGGAAAGACATGAAGATTTTATCCTTTTTTCTTTATTATTGTTAATGTACCCTGGCATTCTGCATTCTGTTGCTACTGCCTTGTTTGCTATCATTATTAAGTACAACCTAAGCCCCAGTTGCATACGGTATTGTTAATACAGCAGATACAAAAGGTTTAATTCAGAAGTGCTTTTTTTTCATACATGAAAGCACTGCTATTTTGTCGTTAGTGAGCATCTGTTAAATGTGTGAAACATGAAAACTTTTTTTTGATGTTCGTATGTCTTAATTTGACAGATTTATTTATAATGTATGTCAGAAGAAATTGTGTCAATAGTCATTGGCATTAAATGGGCTTATTTCTCATATTGAGAGTGATCAAGACCTTTGCTCACTTTGGAGAAATGTGTTAGCTTATTTTAAGGATTTTATTAATGCTCTTCTAGAGGTGGATTGATAAGCAGATTCTATTAGGCCAAAGGTGTTAAAGTGCTTTTAAAGATATAGATCCAAAGTAGCTTTTATAGTTCAAATAATATCTGAAGTTTGATCATATCAAAATAAAGTCCAAAGGGGCCAGTGTCTCAGAGACATTTTAGTTACTGTTCAGTTAGATTGACTGACTCTAGATTAGACATAAGTAGAAATCTGTTTTATACTTATTTATATACATGCCTGCTTGTTACTTCTATGAGATAACCATGTGGTTAATCCCAAAGAAATAATCTGCAGGAATTCTAGCTGAGATTCGCAAAAGGCTGGAACAACAAGTTTTGAAACTGTTACCTTGGCTGCCATTCTCTCTCTGTGTCTGTCTCTCTTTCTGTTTCTGAGATTGTGTGGCTTTCTTTTCTCTGCTAGTCTTTGTTCATCTGCTTCATTCTTCTTTTTATAGACTATATTTTTCTGTTTTACTTCTCTATGGCCCAAATATGGTCTTTTCAGCCCCTACTTTATAAGCCTTTGGCTTAAAAATATACCATCTGCAGCTGCCATCTCTCCCAAGTCTCAGGGATGAGAAAGGGAGCGTATGAATAAGACTTTAGTTTGTTTAGCACAGCCATGGGATTGGCACCTCGAGTCTAATCAGCTGTGCTCTCTGCAACTTATTTCTCTGACAGTTAGGGCATGTGGGCAAGGTAAGTACCCCTTTAAGAAAGCGAAGAAAGTATGCACCATTATAATATAATATACCTCTTTTCAGAGAACTTGATTGTTCCTTTTAAAATTCCATGTGAATATTGAAGGTTTACAAATAATAATACTCAAGTTTGGCTAGTAAACATTAATCTAGTTTCATGTTTCTCAAATTTAATTTTTCTCAAATTAAAATTTAACTTCTTAGATTCCATACTCTGGTGGGTTCATAACACATTAAAGGATTAAAAACCTATTAGAGTAAAATATTGATTACTGTAGCAGAATTCTAGCTACGAATTAAATTTTTGCTTATTTTGTTTATTTCATTCCTCACAGGAGATACTTTTAACTGTGTATATCCCACTGTGGATGACAATGGCCTGTAAATATCTGTAAAAACGTAAATTATACTTTTATTATAGGTAAAGTGAATCCGTTTTTTTCAATATTAAACAATTCTATCAACACAGGCATTTAACTTTTTTCCCTCCAGATTTCTAGAGAAAGAAGAAATGCATGGTTTTTGGTTAGAGAATAGTTTGATAGTCTCTAATGTTTGTTCAGTATACAGAGTAGTATGTTGAAAACAGTATTCTTTATCATAAGAATTTACTAATTTGTCATTCTTTTGAGCCCTCCATTTACCAACCATTTTCAAACAACCGGTGTACAAGGTATTGCACTTGTTACTATGAGGAATATAGGAAGTTTGAATTTGATAAAGATTCTTATCTTAAGGGACTTAAAATCTAAAAATAGTCTTGTCTAACGCAGTCTACTTGAATATCTATTATACGGGTTGGGAAGTACAGGTAGATTGCTATTCAGAGGAGAGACCAATTACTTGTTAGTGGTGGCAGGCTAGGGGAAAGAATGGAGAAATTCCATGAAGAAAATAGAATTTAAGCTAGGAATGTCCAAGAATTAGATATATAGAAATAGACAAAATACAAAGAATACATTTTAAATAATGACTCAATCTGAAAAGCAAAGGAGTTTTTTAGTCAGAAGTTATGATTAGTTAGTTCAGTAGGTGGAGTAATAGGTAGTCCATGGGGGATGGTGAAAATCTGAAAAGATATGCTGGAACAAGATCTTGCTGGTCTCAGCTGGAGAGCTTTGGTTTGTTCTCATGGTACTTGGAGAGCCACTGGAAATTTTGAATAGGCAGATGGCATGAACAAATCCTGCTTCAGGAAGATAGATAACATCCTAGGAAACTACTTTCTCTTAGAAAACCAATTACAGAAATGTAGACTCAAGGTATATGTATAACAGTTGGCAATCATTTAGCAGTATTCAACAAAGTTAGCTTTTTAAGATTTTTATAAAAAGGGATGATGTCGAGTAATGTTTCTTACCTTCAAGCTAAAAATATTACAGTATGCCTGCCACCTACCTGTTCCCTAGGTTGTAGTCTTTGTCTACCAGGGCATAGACCTGTTTCAGATTCCTGTCTTCATCCCTCTTTTGTAGATTTTATTAATGCCTGTTAATTTTTTTTAACTGTTGTTTGCTTTTAATTCCAAAGTATCCTGATTTGGGCAGAAAAAAAAATTGTCACTCTAGCTAAAATAATATAGAGACTGTTTTCAACTCTCAGATTACTCGAAATCAGGTTTAGTTTGGGATGTACACATGTTCATAGTTAACGTAAAATTATAATGTGAGTCTACATGCCTAAGTACAGAAATGTCACAGAACAATTGATGATGAATTACTGAATGAGTGATGTGGACAATGATAGCTGAAGTTTAAGCGAGAGATGAACTGAGCCTCATGGTTAGCTGTTGAGACTAGGCTGTTCACAATGATTTTTGAAAGAATCCCCTTAACCATTTCCTTATGGTCTGCTTGCTGGTTTCCAAAACTGTTTTTGGCATTTTTTTAATCATAATTTTATGTCCTATACATTTCAGGTCACATACCATTGTGGTTTTATATCATTTTATCAAATTATCCTCTTTAGGAAAGTCATTCTTACTATTCAAATAGAAATAAAGATACATACCTCAGCTTGTTATCTCCAGATACCCAAAAAAAAGAATGTTTTTCTTTAAAACTGCCAGACATCTGTTATTCTTCTCACACCTTCTGAATTTGTATCTTAAGCCAGTTCTAACCATTAATTACCACAGTTGAGGTGTAACACATTAAATATAACATTTTTCTTATTTGAGGCAGTTTCTGTACTTTAGAGAAAACAGATCTCTTTAGTGCTGAATGCTAAGCGTCTTTGAAGACATCCTCTGTCATATCCTTGTGGTGGAGATTGGGATAGAGGAAAATAAAACTGTGTCTTAAAAAAGACTTCATCAGTCCCAACATTCCTGAATTTCTTCAGTAAGTGTGCTGGTAATTCCAAATAATACATATATATTAAGAATTAAAGTTGTATCTATTTAAAATATGAAGAATAAATTAATGCTTCTGTATATAAAATCAATCTGTCAAATAAATTTTTTAGGTTGAAAACAAAACTCATGGACAGCAATGCATATATATAGCTGTATAACTTGAAAGTTCCTAGAAGATTCCTTGTGAGCGGCAATGTCATTTATTTGGTTAGCTCAGTTTGAATGACCATTTAGGCACTTAATTATATGTATAATACTAGACTGTATATTTGTTTTGTCTCTCTGTTTTTTTAAGAGTTTGACTCGTATATAAAGAATATTTTGAATGTTGTTGAGCCTAAGTATTTTGCCTGAGTGAAGAATTATCACAGTGTGAGTCACAGTCATCAAAGCCAAGAGGACAAAGAACAGTGTTGTGTCAAGAGATATTCTAGCTTCTGGACTATATTCTGTACTTGAGTTGGCCCTTTTTTTTCAGTGTTTCCAGTATTGATTTTATGGATGACCTGCACAGGTCATTTAATCTTTTCCTGTTATTTCTCCACCAATAGAGTGAATTATTGTCATTTACCATTTATGTAACTTACAGAATGGTGGAGATTAGAGTAATAAATCCAAACTTAGGAGAACTCCCTTTAAACAATGAGAGTTCCCTACAATTCTCTGGCATCACAACAAAATAAAATTACACTGGCTCCAATATATCACCCTTCTTCACTGTGAAACTGAACTAGAGCAGCAGCACAAATCCTGCCAGGTGACTCATTTAAAAAATCGGGGGACGGGGACTGATCTCTAGTCATATCGCATAGTTACTGCTGCCCTCCAGGAATAAATTTACCACACACATTCTGTACTTCTGTGCCTTGAACCGCTTCACAATATTTGGAGGAGAAAATGAGATTGCCCACTTTATAGAGAGCCCTGATTCTAACCCATGACTGACAAACAAATAAAGGTAGAACCTTAAGGGTGTTGATCAAGTTAGATATGAGAGGGAGTTAGGGACCTTGATTTTTCTTTTTTCAATTTTGAGTCAATTTAAAGATCTGTAATGACTCAAGCAGAGAGTCGATTTCCCATCCAGTAATCATTTTTCAGTAAATGTGTTCTTAAAAGTCCACATAGTAAATATTTTAGGCTTTGTGGGCCAAGAGACAAAATAGAGGATTTTAGGTAGGTATTTATATAGCCATTTAAAATGTAACCATTTAAAAATGTAAAAACCATTCTTAGCTTGCAGGCCACACAAAACCAGTAGGTTGGAGCTGGCCCGCAGATCAAAGCTTATCAAGGCCTTCCGTAGAGCTCTGTTTTGTTCAGATAGAGAAGCTTGAGGGTCTGAGACAGTTCTGATGATCTCATCTCGTCCTTACTAGTGCCTGGTAAAGGCATGGGCCCACAAACCATCTCTGGCCCCAACCATAAGGAGAGGTTCGCTGAGAAAGCTTTCTTCTCTTTTAAAATAGATGTCGGAGGGGCTTCCCTGGTGGCGCAGTGGTTGAGAGACCGCCTGCCGATGCAGGGGACATGGGTTCGTGCCCCGGTCCGGGAAGATCCCACATGCTGCGGAGCGGCTGGGCCTGTGAGCCGTGGCCGCTGGGCCTGTGCGTCCGAGCCTGTGCTCCGCAACGGGAGAGGCCACAACAGTGAGAGGCACGCGTACCGCAAAAAAATAAAAAAATAAAAATAGATGTCGGCAACTTCCCTTTTGTCCTTGGGTAAGACTGCCTGGCACTGGTGGAGCGCAGCTGCCGCAGTCATCTTATGACCTGAGACGGGAAAGCCCGGAGCCCTGAGACCAGGGAATTGGAGAAATTTCTGACATTTGCTTCTAGAGAGGAATAATTCTTCTTCACAAAAACCCTTACAGAATATCTGTTAAATATTCCCCTATTATTGATTGTCGTTCTTTCTAAGTGGGTTGTACAAAGTCTCACCAAATTTTTCTGTTTCTTTTTTTTATTAAGTTTTTTTTTTTTTGATGTGGGCCATTCTTTAAGAGTCTTTATTGAATTTGTTACAGTATTGCTTCTGTTTTATGTTTTGGTTTTTTGGCCACGAGGCATGTGGGATCTTAGCTCCCCAACCAGGGATTGAACCTGCACCCCCTGCATTGGAAGGCGAGGTCTTAACTGCTGGACCCCCAGGGAAGTCCCTCTAGTTTCTTTATTCTACTTATTTCCATGGAATGAGTGCTTCTATTACATTATTCGCTGATACTTTTCTATGACTTCTTGTAGTGCTTCAGCCTTGTTGTCTGATGAAGCACTCCATGGATATTCTTTTGTTGCTATGAAACTATTTAGAATTTGAGGGAAGAATTATTTCATAAAGAAAAATATATACATTTACTAAAGCAAAGAATTTTGTGTTACACTGGTCTCTCCTGTACTTTAGGGTAGAGGGAAGAGTTACATTTAAGGTTAAGTCATAGTCTCTGCTTTTAAGTAGCTTACAGTTTACATGTAGCATCTAATATTAGCAAGTGCTTAGTAAATGGTAGTTGCATCCCTTCCTTATATTAGTGAGTAGTGTTTTTGCTCAGTATTTCACTCCATGAGTGCATGTCCCAGAATGAGTAAGAGGTGGAAGAAGTGAATCTGCAGTGTTCTGTATTGCGCTCAGTTCCACCATGCATATTAATAGAGAGAACTGCTTCTTACACATAGTGTGTTGTTAATGTTTAAAAATACTGTCTGTACTTTGTCTGGTGTTCAGTTGATCTGCTTAGACACTGGAAGTGAAACTGGCTGGTGTTGGATTTACTGAGAAACTTTACATCTGTCTCTACCATCGCATTGCTAAGGCATCTTAAAGGATAATCTTGACCAAAGGCAAATTTTACCTTTCACGATGACTTTAGAACTAACACCTTTAGAAATGGGGCTCCAGGGTAATCTAATAAAGCTGGAGCATAGCAGGCCTATCAGATTATGAAGAAAAATATAGTGGGAAGAGAAGTGGGAGAGGTGGTATCAAAGTAAATGACAGATGGTCTTCAATGACACGCTGAGGGATTCAAGTTTATGTGAAGGCACTGAAGAGTCACTGAGTTTGGGGTGAGGAATAACTTGGTAAGATCTGTATTTCAGAGTAGTAGTTCTGAAACCATGTTCCCATGATTTAATGAGCTGGATTATGGATTTCCATCACTGTATTGAATAATTTAGTGGGTGTCTTATCCAATTTCAGAAAAATGTTAATGATTAGAATGTTCTTAAAGTCTTCTCCTGTGAAGTTCTTCTCCTGTGAAACATTCACAGAAAAATTCAAGGAAGTTTAGTTTGACCACTTGTGTTTCCATTAATACATGCTAATGGCTGTGCTTTTATGTTGTTTATGTATAAACAGTCATTTTTCTGCTGGCAAATGTGATATAATTAAATTTGTCAGCATTTCATGGTGAATCTTGTGAACACCATTAAGAATTTATTGGCTCTCTCTTGTGAGAACACCAGAATCACAACTAGCTGCTGGACAGTCATTGATAGGAAGATGCTGGAACTCACCAAAAAGATACCCCAAATACAAGAGAAAGAAGAAGCCACAATGAGACCGGTAGGAGGGGCACAGTCGCAGTAAAATCAATCCTGTAACTGCTGGGTGGGTGACTCACAGCCTGGAGAACACTTATACCACAGAAGGCCACCCACTGGAGTGAAGGTTCTGAGCCCACGTACGGCTTCCCAACCTGGGGTCTGGCAAGAGGAGGAGGAACTCCTAGAGAATCAGACTTTGAAGGCTAGTGGGATTTGATTGCAGGACTTCAACAGGACTGGGGGGAAACAGAGACTCCACTCTTGGAGGCACACACAAAGTAGTGAGGGCATCGGGATCCAGGGGAAGGAGCAGTGACCCCAGGGGAAACTGAACCAGACCTACCTGCTGTTGGAGGGTCTCCCACAGAGGTGGGGGGTGGCTGTGGCTCACCGTGGGGACAAGGACACTGGCAGCAGAAGTTCTGAGAAGTACTCCTTGACAGGAGCTCTCCCAGAATCCACCATTAGCCCCACCAAAGAGCCCAGGTAGGCTCCAGTGTTGGGTTCCCTCAGGCCAAAAACCAACAGGGAGGGAAAGCCAGCCCCACCCATCAGCAGTCAAGCAGATTAAAGTTTTACTGAGCTCTGGCCACCAGAGCAACAGCCAGCTCTACCCACCACCAGTCCCTCCCATCAGGAAACCTGCACAAGCCTCTTAGAAGGAACACTCCCAAACTCATTCTATGAGGCCACCATTACCCTGATACCAAAACCAGACAAAGATACTACAAAAAAAGAAAATTAAAGACAAATATCACTCATGAATATAGGTGCAAAAATCCTCAACAAAATACTAGCAAACAGAATCCAACAACACATTAAAAGGATCATACACCATGATCAAGTGGGATTTATCCCAGAGATGCAAGGATTCTTCAGTATATGCAAATCATTGTGATACACCATATTAATAAACTGAAGAATAAAACCATATGATCATCTCAATAGATGCAGAAAAAAGCTTTTGACACAATTCAACACCCATTTATGATAAAAACTCTCCAGAAAGTGGGCATAGAGGGAACCTACCTCAACATAATAAAGGCCATATATGACAAACCCACAGCAAACATCATTCTCAGTGGTGAAAAACTGAAAGCATTTCCTCTAAGATCAGGGACAAGACAAGGATGTCCACTCTCACCAATATTATTCAACATAGTTTTGGAAGTCCTAGCATCAGAGAAGAAAATCAAGAAAAAGAAGTAAAGGAATACATATTGGAAAAGAAGAAGTAAATCTGTCACTGTTTGCAGATGACATGATACTATACAGAGAGAATCCTAAAGATGCCACCAGAAAACTACTAGAGCTATTCAATGAATTTGGTAAAGTTGCAGGATACAAAATTAATGCACAGAAATCTCTTGCATTCCTATACACTAATGGTGAAAAATCTGAAAGAGAAATTAAGGAAACACTCCCATTTACCATTGCAACAAAAAGAATAAAATACCTAGGAATAAACTTACCTAGGGAGACAAAAGACGTGTATGCAGAAAACTATAAGACACTGCTGAAAGAAATTAAACATGATACCAACAGATGGAGAGATATACCATGTTCTTGGATTGGAAGAATCAATATTGTGAAATGACTATACTACCCAAAGCAATCTACAGATTCAATGCAATCCCTATCAAATTACCAATGGCATTTTTTATGGACACTAGAACAAAAAATCTTAAAATTTGTATGGAGACACTAAAGACCCCAAATAGCCAAAGCAGTTCTTGAGGGAAAACAACGGAGCTGAAGGAATCAGACTCCCTGACTTCACACTATACTACAGTGTTACAGTAATCAAGACAATATGGTACTGGAACAGAAAAGTAGGTCAATGGAACAAGATAGAAAGCCCAGAGATAAACCCACACACCTATGGTCAACTAATCTATGACAAAGGAAGCAAGGATATACAATGGAGAAAAGGCAGTCTCTTCAATAAGTGGTGCTGGGAAAACTGGACAGCTACATGTAAAAGAATGAAATTAGAACACCATACACAAAAATAAACTCAAAATGGGTTAGAGACCTAATGTAAGACTGGACACTATAAAACTCTTAGAGGAAAACATAGGAAGAACACTCTTTGACATAAATCACATCAAGATCTTTTTTGATCCACCTCCTAGAGTAATGGAAATAAAAACAAAAATAAACAAATGTGACCTAATGAAACTTGAAAGCTTTTGCACTGCAAAGGAGACCATAAACAAGACGAAAAGACAACCCTCAGAATGGGAGAAAATATTTGCAAACGAATCAACAAAGGATGAATATCCGAAATATATAAACAGCTCATGCAGCTCAATATTAGAAAAACAAACAACCCAATCCAAAAATGGGCAGAAGACCTAAATAGACATTTCTCCAAAGGAGACATACAGATGGCCATGAAGCACATGAAAAGCTGCTCAACATCACTAATTATTAGAGAAATGCAAATCAAAACTACGAGTATCACCTCACACCAGTTAGAATGGGCATCATCAGAAAATCTACAAACAACAAATGCTGGAGAGGGTTGTGGAGGAAAGGGAACCTCTTGCACTGTTGGTGGGAATGTAAATTGATACAGCCACTATGGAGAACAGTATGGAGGTTCCTTAAAAAACTAAAAATAGAATTACCATATGATCTAGCAATCCCACTATTGGGCATATACCCAGAGAAAACCATAATTCAAAAAGACACATGCACCCCAGTGTTCATTGCAGCACTGTTTACAATAGCCAGGTCATGGAATCAACCTAAATGCCCCATGACAGATGAATAGATAAAGAGGATGTGGTACATATATACAATGGAATATTACTCAGCCATAAAAAGGAACGAAACTGTGTCATTTGTTGAGATGTGGGTGGATCTAGAGACTGTCATACAAAGTGAAGTAAGTCAGAAAGGGAAAAACAAATATCATATATTAACGCATGTATGTGGAACCTAGAAAAATGGTACAGATGAACCGGTTGCAGGACAGAAGTTGAGACAGATGTAGAGAACAAAACGTATGGACACCAAGGCGGGAAAGCAGCGGGGGGTGAGAGGTGTGATGAATTGGGCGATTGGGATTGACATGTTATACACTGATGTGTATAAAATTGATGACTAATAAGAACCTGCTGTATAAAAAAATAATAAAATTTTAAAAAAAATTATTCGAACCCTTGCCTGAAGTGTCACAGCCTTACAACAATGAAAAACTGGAGACAGGGAGACTGTCTTAAATCCTTTCTTTTCTTAATCTTGTGTTTGGTGGGGGTACCCAAGTGTTTTGAATAACCAACCAGCATATATTTGAGAATTTACTATGTACCATTAACGGGAGCTTTCTAGAGGACCCAGAAAACCTATACAGTACTTTCCATATTTCAGTAACCTTGGTTTTACTTGGTAAACAAACACTCTCCCTGTGTTCTAATTTATAAAATAGTGCTGAATTGACATAGGTATTCAGAAAGGAAGTAATCAGCAAGGCTTCAAGTAATCAAGGAAGATTTCTTAGAAAAGGTGAGACTTGCACTGGATCTCATAATCCAGAAAGGCAGAGCAAAGGGCTTCTCTGAAAGAAGCAACATGTACAATGAACATGGACTTTGGTCTGAGTGGAGTAGAGTCTTTACTGGGGTATCCTAGAAAACAGGTTAGGACTAGGTAGTTTTGATCAAATTATAAACATGATTCCAAAGTTTAACATTGTCTTAACAGTCTTAAAATTATTCTTCCTTTATAATTCTTCAAAGTTTTAAAAATAGAACCTTTGAATCTTCAAATCAGGTTTTTGGTTAAATGTGTAATTCAATTAGGGCATTCTATCATAATCATTTACTAAAATTAGAAAAGAAATGTAATTAATTACTTTGACTGTCTTTGCTTACTTATTCTGTTGTCTTTATATTCCGGGAACAAGTTTGGTAGAACTCATTCATCCAAAGGTATTTAATGTGCATCTTCGACGTGGCAGGCAGTGAACATCAGGCAAGAGTCCCAGCCCTCAGGGACCTTACAGAGACCCCTAGTTGTGAGGAGAGTGGCAGGGAGTGGAGGATGGACAGGAAGACAGTCGTTCAGGGAAAGGATGGGTATGTTAGAATTTTCAATAAGGTGGTCAGAGAAAGACAACTAAGAAGATGGTGTTTCTTAGAACCAGTAAGCGAGAATTAATAATGAATAGTCTGTGGTATTTTTCAAAAAGCTTTGACAGTTGATTTTTCTCATAATTTATTCGCTAGGGTGTAAAAGGGGACAAAAATAGCTGCTCGATCTCATGTGCCCACCCAATGATTTTTCAGATGAATGCACTGGACACCCTTGGTCAGACTGCTTTGCATAGAGCTGCTCTTGCCGGTCACCTGCAGACCTGCCGCCTGCTACTGAGTTACGGCTCTGATCCCTCCATCATCTCTTTACAAGGCTTTACAGCAGCACAGATGGGGAACGAAGCAGTGCAGCAGATTCTGAGTGGTAAGTTCAGATAGATAGACATTGCATTCTGTTCTTCCTCTTCCATGTCTGTCCACTGATAAACTCTTTCCACAGACAAACTTTGTGCCCCTTGTTTTAAGTGGCTCTTTGGAGTATTTTCTTTGCCTGAATATTTTTCCTGCCTTTCCTTGCTTGCAGTTTAGCCTGTGGCTCTGCCCATCAGCCTATTTTGGTGGGGTTGAGGTAGGTGTCATGAAGAGAGGCAACCATTTTCTTTAATTTTTTTAGTGTTAAGTTGGAAACCTGACTTATGGGTGTTACGATCAAAGGTTACTTAAAACTCCTATAAACAGTGTGGAATTACGGTTGCTCCGAAATCTATCAAATAGGGAAAATTACAAATCGTTCATATGGTAATGATCTTATAATTAATTGTTCTTACATGTGTTATATTCTGCTTTCTGTAATTCTTAACTTCACTGTGCTATTATGATATTGTCTTGTCTTTCCTGGTTTAAATATAATTATAAAATCTTCCTGAGTGTTACAGTGCCTACCTAGTACCGTGTTATATACTTTAAGTATCTCGTTTATTGAGGGCGATCAAACATAAAACTGTTACAAAAATAGATACTAGTTTCCAAAGCCCCCAAATCAGAGGAAATAACACGGTCTGCTTACTGAAAAATGAATAAGAAGTTACAAAAGAAATTTAATATAATTGACTCTTCTTTCTCATTCTTTTAATTTTTTCCATGGATTATGTCTGCTGTAGAATGACCTAACAAACTGAAAGAGTAAAATGGAGTAGGCTACAGGCAAGGAATCAGAAGTCTGCTGCTTTCCCTACGTATAATGCAGTAGTTCTTTTCTTCATCAGACGCAGCATACCCTCTTTATTATGAATATTTTATAGCATCCATTTACTATCCAGAAATGAAATTCATAGATATTATGACCTAACTATACAGAGACCTTTCCAAAAATCTTTATTAAATGCCCTGTCTTACTCTGTAAAACTCACTTCCCTGAATAAAGTACTTTAGAAAGAGCTGAAGTATTTCTTCTGAAATCTGAAACCTTATTATAGCATCACTTGATCTTCCCGTTTGGACACTGGGCTCAAGGAAGGTGTCTCTGGCCACAAGATATTGAAATCTTAAGCCTGGAAGAGAATTTCTGGGAAACCAACCAGCGCTCACTTTATAGGTGCGAAAACTGAGCTATCAAATGATTTGTCCATCATCACAATAGAGCCCAGTTTAAATCCAGGTTTTCTGGACTTAAGTTCTTCTGTGTTACATGAGTGTGTGTACACATGTGCATTATAAAAGCCACACTTAATGTCCATGATCATACTTTGAGTGATAAGCATTGTTTTCTTTAAAAATCTTTTTATTTGGGCCAATGTGTAATGAATTTTTGGTTTGTTTATAATATTGGATTGATCAGAATAACTCATTTGTTAGCCTCATAACTTCTAGACTTAACAGCCTGTTTTAATTATATTCTACTTAACATTTGTATCACACCTCTTAAGACATTTTAAATTGCATTTCCCTGAAGCCATAAATGTGAATTAAACAAATTTCTGTATTTAGTAGGCCTTTATTGTACACTGATTATATTTTCTAAGGTCACTGATTTCAGGAGTATTACTTCTGTTTCATAGTGTAGAAATTGAGACCAAAAAGAAAGGCTAAACATTAAGTACTGAAAGTTGAGTGGCTTCCCTCGGTTTACATAACAGAATCTATTGCAAAGCTTTGCTCCAACACTTTGAAAGACCAATGTATCATAAAGATGTCCTTGATCTCATGGTCCTATGTTTCTCCATTCCCCTTTGCCAAGTTTTGACCATAAAATTTGAAAGACAGAGTAATTGGGATGGAGAGGATTTGTGTGTCCTAAAATTTGTTTGAATTTGGCTTATGATAAGGTGGATATAGATTGAAGTAAGACACCATAAAACCTTAAATTAGATCTTAGAAATTTCTGACACCTTAACCTCTCTCTTTCCATTCACCAAATAATTTTCCCTCCTTAGCTACTCTGTGATTCCTTAAAAACCAACAGCACTCTTTCCTTTCTTTCATGTAGAAAGTACACCTATACGCACTTCTGATGTTGACTATCGGCTCTTAGAAGCATCTAAAGCCGGAGACTTGGAAACTGTGAAGGTAAGGCAGCGCTTCAATGTCTTGGGTAGCCCTGTGGAACCTTTGCTTACCAATTCATTTTAGGCTTGTAAGTGAAACTACTCAAATCCAAACAATAAAAGGGATGAGCAGAGTAGATCCATAAACAGGAGAGATCTTTAACTGTGAAGGTTTTCCTAGTATGTGCCGTACATTAAACCACTTTCTAGTCACTTTACTTCTGGTTATATGAATGCTCTTTTTATTTCCACTTTTATTAATTAAAATGTTATTTTGGCCACTTTCATAAATTCCCAAGCTAGTTCAAGCCCAGGTAATAGTAAAGTTTGAAACAATGTTCTTGACCTTTTCCAAGAGATTCTCACATTTGCTCTAGGAAAACATCCTTATGATCCTGCAGCCATTTGGAATTCACTATATGCAGAAGATGGATCTTCTTTTCTCTGTCATTGCTTTTGCCAAGGAAATTTTATCAACCTTTACTTGTGGTGCAGAAACAATGATTATAGATTGAATTTTTTCAAATATAAAATTATATTCTAGTATTGAATATGCCTTTTTAAAACACATACACTTCCCCTCTATAATCATTCATGTGTGGAAGAAGATAGCAGAAAGGGGTATGAGTTTTATTTTTGTTTGGGAATTGGTCTTGTAGTTTTATTTTTTTTTCCTTTTTTTAAAGAAAGGCTAATTGCAAATTTGGTATTGATAATCTTACCAGCTTATTTTTTACAAACTAATCTTGCTCATTTCTTATTGTCGTTTCTTATTAAACAAACTTGGTTTTTGTGATTTTTAGCAAACAAATTTTAGTACTCTCGATGATGTATACTGGTTGAAAATGACAGTAAATGCTTTCTAAACTCTGTTGCCTAGAAATTTTATTTTTGTTGCATTATGTGGCTACTTCCAACCTCTCTTCCATCTTACATTAACATCTAAGTTATTTAAAGGAAAATAGTAAATTTCAGTCATAACAGCCACTAGAGAGAAATTTTAAATTTCTCTTAGATCTGAAATTATATTTTTTTTTCTTAAAAATACTTTTATCATTTGAAATGTATCCTAATAAAATCTTAAAATATAAAAGCGATTAGGACTCCTTTTCTGTATCACAGCATGATAACCCCAGTGCTAGAATTGCTATGTGTGCCCATTATAATTAAATTAATAGTTTATTATTTTTTTAATGTGCAGGTTTTAATTCCTACATCTTGTATGTATTAGAAACCATGCCACAGCTTCCAGGTTTCTTAAATAATCCATTCACAATAAAGGCCAACTGTATTTTTATGAATAGAGTAGAAATGGCAGAAGAAAACAAAGCACAAATTAAGTGAGAATTAAGCATGATAAACTTTTCCTTCCTTAGAGGCTTTGGAAAGCATTAGAAATTAGTTATTAGAAAAAATGGCTGTTTGCTGAGTAAAGTATTTGAGAAGCAGGTAGGAAGGATATAAAAATTGCCTTGGCATTCAAAAAGAAATTGAAATAGAATAGAGGATAAAGAACTTCCAAATAGTAAAAAGCAAATATTTAATAAGCTGAATTGGCTTTCTTTTTGTTAATAAAAACATAAAATAAATTGGGTTTCATTCCCTACCTCATCCCCATTTTGCCACTGTTCTCTGCAAAAGAAAAAACAAGCTAACTTAGAATATAAAGAACTAGAATAAAAGCAGCAAGAAAAGCAGCTTCAATCATGTAAGACACCATAGAAGGTCTTTATTGTCAATTTTTGTAGCCTTTCTTTCTAGTTTATGTATTTATTTCTGTTTAATTTTGTTTTTTGATTCTATAATTTATATATTAATAAAATATATAAAATTTGCCACAGACTCAGTTGTCATGAAAAGATATAACCTGGCCAGATGACAGTGGCTCTTCAGATTTTAGTCTCTCCCTTATGCCCAGACTTCCTTCTGTCATATAAAAATTGTACCACCTGAAAAGCCCTGTTTTTACCCTACCAGCCCCTCCTCAGTATCTCCATAGATATCTACCAGGTTCAGAGTTTTTATATTATAATAGCTCATTACAGTGAGCTATATATGAAAGCCCTTGCCATCATACCTGTAGCCTAGAAAATGTCACCGTTTTTCTCTGCTTTTTTAACTTAAGAATCCTTCTTTTAATTACCTCTTTTCTCATCACTTCCCTGAGTTTGGGTAATTAAGTAGGTAAGCAGTGATGTAGCAAGAAGATCAAAAGATTAAGAATCAAGAAAGTGGGGTTTGAGTTTTTATTCTACCCCTTACCCACTGTATGAAAAAGGATGTCACTTAACTTCTCTGAGCCTTGGTTTATTTATCTGTAAAATGGAGATGATGATTGTTTTCACACATAGATAATAATCCTTTCACTGAAAAAATAGGGGATTCTTTATAAATTGTTCCTCAAATATTTTTATTGTAGTCCATCTGTCACCATCAGCAATGCAACCGCTCTGGCCTAACTTTGCTTCTACTGCTTTGTAAGCAAACAGTTGAGCTTGTGCTGAAATGATAATATTCAAAAGAATAGGTGAAATAGAAGAGATTTGGAGGATACAGCTGAAGGAGATAAAAGGCCAGAAACTAGAATATGATCAGAATCAATCTGACGTGTAGACTTAGACAAATATCCCCTCAAAGATCAAGTAAAACATTGTTGACTGCATGGCTTTGCTGAGATGGATCAAAGGGCCAAGTGGATGGCCCAGACAGAATTAATGTAATTTTCCCAGCGCCTTCTTGCCACGTCAAAGGAGGCAAGAATTCTGGGCAATTCTGCAGTCAACCAGGGTTGGTCTTATTTGAGCAAAGAGTGGCTAAGAGCGTGCTGGTACAAGCGTACAGGCTGTTACAGGCAGTCTCGGGGAGGAAAGCCTTATAACTATGAAGAAGGAAGGCACCATTTGCCTTGGAAATGCTTGCCTTATTATGGGTTTTTCTTTTTGATTAAGATTTTGGCCGGGAAATGTTGAAAAAGATTAAATAGCTCTGCAAACGGAACATTTGTAGACACTGTAAAGCCAAACATCGTGCTGATTTTAAAACATCACTTGTATTATCTAATCTTTGGAAAGAAATATTCATTAGAAAAATACAATTTATCCAAGATGTCTGCAGTATTTTGGAGCGAGTTCTATGAATAAATACTAACGTTCTTCTTGTGTTTGTCTGTGTGTGTGTGCCATAAAAGCAACTTTGCAGCCCTCAGAATGTGAATTGCAGAGATTTAGAGGGCCGGCATTCTACACCCCTACACTTTGCGGCAGGCTATAACCGTGTGTCTGTCGTGGAGTACCTCCTACACCATGGTGCCGATGTCCATGCCAAAGACAAAGGGTATGCATTAGAATTTCACTGTTTGGGATTCATTTTCTTGATACTTAAAATTTATTTTCTTTATATTTTTGAAGTTTTAGGTATTTTTTCCCTATTAAGAAAGTAATGCATGTTCTTTTTAAGTTTAAAGCATAAATTAAAACATTATGGAAATGTATAGTATAGAAAGTGAAAAGTCCCTCTCACTCCACCTCCTAGAGACTACAGCATCAATATTTTGTTGAAACCGTCTGGAGTTTTGAAGGACCTGTCGCAGTGCGTGTGCTGTTGTGGTGGAGCTTACTTTTAATGTAAATGATGATGTCACTGCACACGGTCTGCTTTGCAATTTGCCTTTTTCACCCAGTAGTATATGCTGAATGTCTTTCCATGTCAGTACTTAATAGTTCATTTCATCCTTTTAATGCCTATATATAGTATTTTACTGCATTATGTACGTGTTTATATAGTTTGTAATTTATTGTTCACCCCTTTTTTTGCTATTAAAAATGTTTAATCTCCTCCTAAAAGAAGCCACCCATCCCAAAGTCATAGTAATAGAAACATAATTTTATTTTTACTCATTCAGATATTCTCTATTTTTTATTAGTTTACTGAACTGTTTTAATTTATCTAGACAGAGTTTAAAGCAGCCGTGGAAGCTCTTTAGAAAAGCAAGAAGGAAGTTTTAACTGAAATGAGCTTCCATATCCTGAGTTAATTTCATACCATCTTAAAATATAAATAAGCACCTTTCTGTGTAATTACATACCAGACTGCTGTAGAATTAAACCACACAACTTAGACCTCAGTTAACCATTTTGGGCTTATTTATCTTTTAAAAGGGACACATCAGACATGAATATTTAATAATATTATCACTAGCTCTTTCAAAGTATTATGGTGCGTTAGAGAGGAACCAACATTTGTTTCTATTGCCATCAGTGCCCCCCCACTTTATTCTTGGCCACGCCGCGTGGTATCTTAGTTCCCCGACCAGGGATTGAATCTGCACCCCCTGCATTGGAAGTGCAGAGTCTCAACCACCGGACTGCCAGGGAAGTCCCTCTATTGCCCCATTTTAGCAGTCAGTATTTTTGGTCTCAAAACATTAAAAACAAAAACAGAAAAACCTGATCTCTCTAAGTAAAAAGGTACTAATTTGATACCTTGTGTTTGCTGTGTACTAAGTGCAACTTAAACTTATCCTTTTGATGCATCCTTTTTTATGGGGACATCTTTGTCCTTTTAGAATGCCAGCTGCCTTCCAATCAGAACTTAGGGTCATCACAGGATAGTTTGCTCATCTGACTAGAGTTTATGGTTGATTTCATTATTTTCTTTACAGAATACTGAAGTTTCTCTATCACTTGGATTTTGGGTTTTCATTGCTTGGCACCTAAATATTTAAATCTATGCACAGAAACCACTACCAGATTATTAACAATTAAAAAAAAAAAGCCAAAAACAAAAGGTTGAACTTGCCTAAGTAAATAAGTTAGATTGCATTGTGTATTTTATAAGTAAGCAAGCATACAGTTTTCACTAGGAAGACCCAAATGGAAGAAAATCTGAGAGATGATAAAACCAGATTATTAATTAGTTATTCCTGAAATCACTTTGTAGTGTTGCTCTTTATATTGCCAGGATGAAACCTGAATTAAAAGTATTATAATAGAACCTTTTTTTATGGGTATATCTATATGTATTTTAAGAATAAAGATTGCTGTGAAATTTATATCCATCACCAAGAAACTAAGCAACGTCCTTATATTGAAAGGGACATTTTTGAAATTGTTAATCCTTATTTGGAAATGGATGATGCTATCTTCAAGATCAGAGGAGAACTTTTTTTTTAAGTGAGTGTTCAGTATAATCAATGCCATAGAGAATTATTTTTAGTATACATATCATTTTAATGCAAAGATTTGTTGTATGTCTTTAAAATAATTTTCTTTTGTTTAGTGGCTTGGTGCCTCTTCATAATGCTTGTTCATATGGACACTATGAAGTAGCTGAGCTCTTGGTAAGGCATGGGGCTTCTGTCAATGTGGCAGACTTATGGAAATTTACCCCTCTACATGAAGCAGCAGCTAAAGGAAAATATGAAATCTGCAAGCTCCTTTTAAAAGTATGTAATTTTTAAAATTATAAAGTAATTATATTTATTATTTGGTTAGGACATAAAATTACATCAGAGTAAATTATTCTATAATACAGTGCAGTAAGTGCTGTAGAGACTGCCTCCATTTTCTATTTTAGGGAGATGTTTAAGTGTGATATCATGATACTCACGTAGCTTTGAGTAATGTCTGAAGTGCCTTTCTGAACTGACTTGATTATGTTGAGTTCATCACAGTTCAACAAGGTAGGTTTTGGAAAGAGTTGAATTAGTTTGCATTGCTTATCTGATACTTACAGTATTAATATCAGAAAACATTTGTACGAGAAGAACCAAGTTTTTCCATCAAGTTTGATTTTTTTTTCTTACTAGCTATTTTATTATTGTTAACAAGCTCATTTCTAATTATTAAGCATTATTTAAACATTAAAGGATATGAAGTTAAATTAAAGGATGTGAAATTAATTAAAAGATGTGAAAAATGACTGGACATGTATTTATGTCATTTTCTCTTTTTTTTTTTTTTTTTAAACTAGAGAAAAACTTGTCCTGGTTAAATATAAAATTCTTCTCCTGCAACTTTCATGGGATCAAGTATGTTCTTATGAGTTTTGAGAATAACACTGTATTTGATACTCGTTTTTATTATCACTGGTTAGTAAGAAATAACTTCTAGGACAATGTGAATTCATTGTCTAGGTTGGTTATTCCAGATTTTTCCATTGGGCCTATAGCAGTCTGTGTCAGGCCTGTAATAAAGATTCTTGACTTTTATTGACCTTATTTCATAGGTATAGATGATTAAACTTTTAAAATCAAATTAACTGTTAATACATTTCTACCTAATTTCATGATAGGTTCTAAGACTTACAATGGAAATATTTTTAAATTACCAAACTTTCTTGTTATTGATTCCATTTGGAATTAAGTACTTTTTCCACCTGTGTGTCTTCCTCTTCTCACTTCATCAACACTGAGTATCTCTATATAATTGAAATCTGGTCAACATTAATATCCAGGCCGTGATTAAAAGGAAAAGTGGTTTCTGAAGACAGCTTGGAGTCTGAGAAAGTATATGATACAAAAAGTAAAAGACACTCGACGCCTTTCCCACTCACCATCACTGTTGATCCTGAGGCTTGGGGCTTTGATTGGGAAGTATTGATAGTTAGAAAGCTGATCCAGTATATTGCTAAGTAGGAATTTTGCAAGAAAGACCAAATATTTCCTCTGTTTTTCACAATGTGTATAGAATAGATAATCTTTCTTTGGATGAGTGAAGGTGAAGTTAAAAATAAAGAAACAAAACAAAGATACTACAGAAAACACAAACCCCATTTGGTTATTTTGTAGCATGGAGCAGATCCGACTAAAAAGAACAGAGATGGAAATACACCTTTAGATTTGGTAAAAGAAGGAGACACAGATATTCAGGACTTACTGAGAGGAGATGCTGCTTTGTTGGATGCTGCCAAGAAGGGCTGCCTGGCAAGAGTGCAGAAGCTCTGTACCCCAGAGAATATCAACTGCCGAGACACCCAAGGCAGAAACTCAACCCCTCTGCACTTGGCAGGTAAGCATCACCAGCCCTTCCAAGGCTCATGATCTTTCTTAGATGCCTAATACAGCTCACCAGAAGATGAAAGAAATGCTGAGCATGAAGAGTGCTACTCAGAAAATGCTTGATTGATGTGATTTTAAATAATTTCTTATTATAAATTATATAAATTTCTTATTGTAAATGTCTTATACTTAATTGTGTGATAGTAGTTTAAAGCAAAAAGTATTAATGTTTTCTGGTCCTTATCATTTATATACATATTTTCCTTTTTCTTTTAAGCTGACATTTGCCTTTTCTCATTCTAACAGCAGGCTACAATAACCTGGAAGTAGCTGAATATCTTCTAGAGCATGGAGCAGATGTTAATGCCCAAGACAAAGGTGGTTTAATTCCTCTTCACAATGCAGCATCCTATGGGGTGAGCATGCTAAAGTTAAAGTCTAGAAAACTTCACTGATATTTACTACTTTGTTAAATGCATACCATGCATGCAATAAGTAGATATCTAACCAACAGCGTAATTTAGCACAATTTTAATCTTACTATTCAGAGTGTTTCTAGCCTTCTCAGGCATAAACTATCTTTTGGCCAAGGACCTACTTTTTATAGCTTTTTGGTCTCTTCACATTATCTAGCACAATAATTGTTATGTAATGGCTGCTCAGTTAATATTTATTGATGTAGATAATAAATTTTAACTCTACCTTAAGTAGATTTTAGAAACTATGAAAAACCAGGAGGTTCCTCTGTAGGGCATGGAAATTATGCTTTGCTTATGTTTATCCTCAGCATCTTAGAAAGATTCAAGAAAATGGTTGAGCTATTGGTGTATGTGGTTTCATAGAGTTCAGATGACTAGCTGAAAACCCCACATTGAAAGTCGCAATTGATTCTTGAAAAAGCCCTGTAACTGTAATCTGTAATCATCACCTGAAAAGAGGAAGAGGGTTGTATTCCAGTGCCTTGACATTTGTTGACTGACTGCCTGGAAGTCACCAAGGCCCACTATTAGGTCTGATGAATCACACAGGAAGAAGATGAATGCTTTTGTGCTTGTCAGAATCCCTATTTGACTGTAAAGATGCACACGTGCCAAGAATGTACATACTAGGGGCTCTCATAGATGGAATCATTATTGGTGAGGACAGTTCCAGATTTGCAAAAGCCTGACAGACTATAAGTAAAAACTAATCACCATGATTCCCATACTCTTTTACTCTCTTCTCCCTTGCCCTTCATAATGAGAATATCTGCATCTTCTCATGCCCCCTCTCAAAGACCAGTATTTCAGGGAGATGACATGTCTGAGTGGGAATAATCAAGGAAAGCAAACAACCTAGTTTCAAGTTGGACAGAAAGAAAGAAAATTTTACTTCCAAGTGTGATATATGCTAATTGAAAGTTATTCAAATTTAATAAATATATTATTAGTACTGAAATCCTCTTGAAACTTCTGTATTTGAGGTTATCTTTCCAAAGATAATTAATCCTTTATTAAAATCATTAGAATTTTCTTTTAGCCTTCTTTCATATAAAATTCTCAATTTCACTGTACTACATGTATTTCTACTGAAGACCAGGCATGCTAAATATTTACTGCTAATATACTACATATATGTGTGTGTATAATCCTTTTACCTTTGAGTTATAAGTATAGATATGTATCATTTGGAGAATAATGTCCAGTACTTTTCTTAGCATGATCCTTCTCTCCATGTCTCTAAGCCTCAGTTAAAAGTTTATCAGTTAAGAGTTTATAAAGCTGATGGGATCAGTGTCTTTTAACTTCTGTATAAATCTACTAGTGAGCGAGGAGAGGTGTAGGCAGTAGAATTATACTTCTTGACTTGATCTAATAAAACCTAAACTGTCAACTGTGTAGACTATGTTGATCTATGTACTGTGTTTCCAGTATATCCCATACTTTGTGGATGTGGAAAAGTTCAGTCCTGTCAGTCTTTTCCTTTCATAGCTTTCATAGTTGTCACTGAGGATGAAGAAAGTAAAACTAAATTTTTAAGGTTTAAGTATTTTACCTTTTAATTCCCGTTCTTCTGATGGGAAAGGTGTTGAGATTCTACTTATTACACATATGTGTCAATCTGTGACCAGTGTGAAAGAAAGAAAATTTATAGTGGTTCTCTTTTGTGGCTAAATATAATAAGGTAGAGTGCAGGATGGCCTTGTCTTTGTTCGTATTCCCTTGCAACTATCTTGCCATTAGCTGAGGGAGTGTAATGCAGTCCGCCTCCTGACCAGAGGCCCGCTGTCCCGTTTTCATAAACTTATTTCACCATTATCCACAGCTCCTGCTCTCCTCTTCTAACTCCAAGTGAGAAAGATCATGAGCATTTTTAGTTTCATTCTCTCTTTTTATGTTATCCTGCTTTTTATCACATCCCTACTGCTGAGCTCTTTGTAAATGAATGTAGCTTATGGAGGTAAAAATGAAGAGAAAGTTCTCCAGGCTGTGTAGAGGGCATTTGGTAGAGGTTTCAGTCAACCTGGTTCATCCCATCCTTCTACTAAAGAATGCTAATGAGCTAGACAGTATGTTTGTAGCAAGTACTTTTGCCTCAGTGTGTGGGTGGATTTTTTGACTCACTCTAAAAATCCTTCTTGTATTAAACTTGGAAACTTAAAAATCAAATATCTGTGAGCTAATGACTATGTACTCTTATTCACTAAAACCTTTACTTTGATGGTTTCTTGACTTTTTTGGTTACCATGTTTTTACCATGTACAACATATACCCACCCTCCCACCCCCAGTAACATCTCATAGTGATTTTCAGTTGGCAGTAGGTAAGGTCATTCCCTCCATTGAGAATCTCTGCTCTATGAAATAATTTTATCTAATGCAATTTGTATATCATATAACCTGTTGTCAGTAACCACATCAAATCTGTATTTATCTCAGTCTCAATTAGTAGACTTAAAATAAGGACCAAGGTTAACCATGATATAAAAAATGTTTAAGCTACTTTATCTTACTTTAGCTAAGGGGTGGATATAATTATATTTTCATTATCTCTAGACATATAAATCCATATGTCTTTCCAAAGCCCCTTTTTATTCATATAGCACATAAGCCTTGGCTGGATATTTTAATGAAATTATAGGGCTCTGTTAGGGTGGCAGAACACTGGTTATATAGTATTAATATCGATGATGCTTGGACTGGCCTGGCTGCATGGTGTATATGATGTACTGCCCTGAAATGATAGTTTTGTGAAGGAGATTTTGGTGGCACTTTGTATGGAATACAGGCTTCTATATTTAAAATAAGGCTATTGGTAGAGTAGTTTTAGGTATAGGGTTACCCAGTGATCTCTGCTTAAATAGCTTTTCCCTGATATCATACTCTCTGCCATTTTCAACTTGTCAGGAAATGGCGCTTGTGTTTTAGTCTAGCAAGACCATGCAGGCAGATGTGGCGAAATGGAGACCTGAATTTGGAGTCTGAACCTCTGGGATCTAGTCTTTAATCTTTTCCTCCATAACCCACAAGTCTTCAGCAAGTGCCTTAATCTTTCTAATCTTCACTGTCCTCACTAGTAAAACTTAGATGCTGAGACCGTCTTTACAGGGTTATTGTGATAATTAGGTAAGACCATGCATGTGGAAAGTGCATTCTATCCAAATCCAAGGGAATACAGTTATTATGAGATAACTCGATCCACACAGCCCTCATACTGGGCCGGTCAGAATAAGGTCTGTGTGTCACTTTTACATCTCACAGCCTTAGGAATTAGCTGTATGTTTGACCAGCTCAATATCAGTATTAAACAGACAGATTAATTGACTTCAGTAGTGGATAATGACTGGTAGCTGCAGATAAAATAATTGTGTGAGATATCTGAAATTACATAAAGTTACTTAAGCTGTTATTTATTGGTCATCATCCTTTGATACATATTTTACCTTTTTTCCTCTGGAGAGCTCAGTCAGCTCTCTGTGTGTCTTTGGGCCTTTTTACATAGAAAGAACTTACCACTTCAGTTTTTCCAAAAGGAGAAACAAAGACATAGTTTAAGAAGTTTAAATAAAAGTTACAGATTTCATGAGAGTATATATTAATGGTAATGTGCATTATCCTGTTTAGTGTTTTTGTATTATAATGCCTTATATTATTTTTTAATATACATCTACACAAGACAACTAATTTTTTTGCTCTTCAGTAGATATAAGGCATTGATATTTATTTACCACACAGCATGTAGTTTTCTATTATCTCATAAGAGTAAATCAATTTGCTGAGTTTTCTCTCTCAAATTTTTCATTTTTTAATGCTTTCTCTAAAATGTATAATGTTAGGGGGATTTCATGACATTATCGTACAATTAAATTGCTCTAACTGGAACCCAAACACGTTTCTCTTCTCCCTACTTCCCAACTTTCTAAAATTAAATTAGGGCCCTTGCAGTGTTTTTATGTTGCATTTGTCATTTAAAGCATTTTGTGTTGCAGCTGAATTTTGAAACCATAGTAAGTTGACCCCTGGAAACATTCCAGCAGAGTTCAATTCCTTTTCTAGACCTTCTAGTTCAATGCTTTGCTCTTATGTATCGTATAGGACTGAGCTGTAGCTTATTTATTGTATTTGTCAGCCTTAAATTTCAGTTACTTGTTTTGCCCCAGTGGTGTGGCTATTTAAAAGATTAAAGAATTGTGTTTTTAGTCTACTTGGGTAGCAGCATATTTCCTGTTTATTGCTGTTTCAGATGTTTGTCAGCAAATTTAATAAGCACGTAATTGGTTTCTCTAAGCATAAACTATAAATTTAATATAAAGAAAGTTTAATAATACATACCATTATATGATTCATTTTATACACACACACATAATTTTCCTTGGACTATCTAATTTTGGAAGCCTATACAAATTAGTCTACCAAATTATATTATACTGCCAACACAAATGGAGTAGAATAAAACTAATCATCAGGAACCTAGTTTAAACACCCCATAACCTTACAGGGGAGAAGCTTGAAATTACTCCGTGCTTTTGGGTTAATTGAACAAAAATAGCTATTCTTTTCAACATATATCCTTTGAATAAGGGAGATAAATCACTGGGGTCTGTTTTGTTTTAAGTGATTTTGATAGTGCTACAAATGTTACCTATTTTTATCTTTTGTGTTAGAATCAATTTTATAATCATGATATACCTCATTCATAATCCCCAAAAGATCACAAAACATGGCCTGTTCTCAGAAGCCCTAGTCTGGTTATGCTCTTTTTTGTTGTTGTTGTCTTTATATTGTCAGAGCAAATATGGAAGCTTTCTTAGAAGTTGTCTGATTTGTATTTTCCTCTGTTTTCTGAAATCAGTTTTCCTAAAATTAACAAGTATTTGTATTATATTTAAAAAAACACCAAAAAATACTTTAATACTACCTCAGAAGAAGTACCTATTCTTTTTGAAGTGAGTGTCTTCAAGAGAGCAAAGAAAATATTAAGGAATTTTAAAGGAAAATTTGAAGAAACATGCCCTAAATTCTATCCTGGGATACTTCTGTCCTGACTTTCCCCATCTCTTCCCATTCTCATGAAATTCAGCTTCAGATAGGTATTCAGCAAATGTTTAGTTGGTGGGTGAGTCGGTAAGAGAGAGTAAGTGAATAAGTAAATTACCCCCTTACCTGTGCTCTGACCTTTTGTGTGAAACCATTTACAGAACATCATTATTTAGATATTGTACCTCAGAAACCACATACCCCAAGTGAACCTTCCTTATAGTTTCATTCCTAATTAAACTTCTGCTACTCAATTTCTGTTAATGCTTCCATCTACCTTTTTTTTTTCTTAATCTTCTAGACCAAATTAAAAAAGAAAAAAGGCAGTTACCTTTGACTCTTTTTTTCATCTTTCTTCCTCTGTGGTTAATTTGTCTTTCTAAAACCTGATTCTTTTGCCTTCAAAATTTCTCAAATTTAGCTCTTTTCCGTTCTTCTCTAACCATCACAGTTGAGGATCTTATCACCTCATGCCCAGGTTATTAGTTAATGTGTCTGCAGCTGACATTTCCTCCACCCACTAAGTCATTTTGGCTCGACAGACTAATTTTTGTAAAATGTTTTGTTATGTTACTTTCCCAAAGGCTGAAGAAAGAACATTGAGAATCTTTGAGATGAGTGTTTTCAATAAATAGATCAGGTTGCAATAGGTTAGAAAGAGAAATGGGAAGATAAAGAGAAGCAATGGTTATAGGTTGCTGGTTTGAAAAGTTTGACAGACAGGTTAGCCCCTTATTAGGAAACTTGGAGTCAGGTAATAGTTTCATCTTATATGTTTATTTTTAAGATAGATCTGAATATAAGGCTGAATAAAAAAAATTTTTAAGGCTCCCATGAAGAATTACAGGGTAACAGAATAATTGTGGAATTGATGTTTTAGAGGAAGCAAAGAAAAGATGAAGTCCAAAATACAGGTGGAGGGGTGCAATGAATATTCTTTTTTTATAGAAGAAACTTCTGTTAAGGATGAGAATAGAGATATAGAGGGAATGAAATGTTAAATAAAAACAAGTGTACCTGAAGGAGCTTTACCAAATAATCTCATTCTTACCTCTTGGCATCCTTTTGTTTTTCTTCAGCATGTGGACATCGCAGCGTTACTGATAAAATACAACACATGTGTAAATGCAACAGACAAGTGGGCATTTACTCCTCTTCACGAAGCAGCCCAAAAAGGCAGGACACAGCTTTGTGCCCTACTCCTGGCACATGGTGCAGATCCAACTATGAAGAACCAAGAAGGCCAGACACCTTTAGATCTAGCAACGGTAAGTCCTCATTTCAAAATATTTAGACTTGCTTGTTATACTTTCAGAAATGACAGTAAATTCCAGGACTTAACAGGTTTACCTCTAGTGGTGCATATATCTCTCGGAAGAAGAACAAATTTCCTTCCTTATGAATTTTTTTAAGTTCTCATTTTTATATAATTTAAAACT
The DNA here is from genome assembly GCF_008692025.1 of Phocoena sinus. Taxonomy (NCBI): domain Eukaryota; kingdom Metazoa; phylum Chordata; class Mammalia; order Artiodactyla; family Phocoenidae; genus Phocoena; species Phocoena sinus. The sequence goes on from NC_045783.1 coordinate 22,977,691, forward strand.
ATTAAGGCAAACTAAGCAGTAAGTTAATTTTTTTTTTGCCATACTTAACTTGGAGGGAAAACATGAATCATAGAAAAACTTGTATATAGATTGTATTCGTAAAATATCTTAACACCTTCTACTTTGGCTTATTATTCTAGAGCATCTGATGTTCATGGTAATTTACCTGAGGGGGGTGAGATAGTCAAAGAAAAAATTATCTTCTAAGCAGTATATCATTCTTCTGAAGATGGAAAAGTAAACTGATATACTGTAGAAATAGTTTCAAAATCAAGAATTAAATTTTTGTGGTTAAATGATATTTAACTACAGAATTAAACACAGTAAAGAAACATCTTTCCTGAATTTTCTGGAAATCAGGGAGTTACTGTATGGACACATAATTTAGAATTTTTTAACCAAAAAACTTTTCTAAGCCACATTCTGTTTTATATATCTGTTGCTGAGTAACAGTTTTCAAAACACTTAGTAGCTTAACCAAAACCAAGTGAGTGGCTAGTACAGTGCCACTCACAGTTATAATTCCTCACAGTCCTCTGGGTTGACTGGGCTCAGCTAGGCAGTTCTGCTGTTCTGCCAGCTCCCTTTAGCTGGGAGCTCAGCTGAGGCTGCAGCATCTCAGATGGCCTTAAATCCTACAGTACCTCTCTCTGCGTAGTATCTCACACTCAGTGGTCTAGTTCGAATTTCTTTACAGCATGGGAGGATGACTTCTAAGAGAAAAAAAGTAGAAACTGCCAATCCTTTTAAAGCCTGGCTCAAAAGCCTCAGAACATCACTTCCTCTACATTCTATTGGTCACAGAAACTCATAGGCAACCCAGATTCCAGGGAAGGGAGGTGCCACCTCTGATGGAAGGAGGGGCACAGATGTACATGGAAGAAAGGATAGCTGGCTCTCTTTGGGGACAATCTCCCACATACTCTAACGACAGTTGTGCCTAGCAGACTGTAGAGTTCGTGAATAAGCTAGCCAAAATAAGTGCTGTCCCTTTAAAGTTTCACCAGATTTTAATTGTACATTAAATTATTAAGTATGCACTAAATAACTGAACAAAAATTATTGTAGTTGTTAAGCATAAGCAACACATACTATGTATGGAAACTCCTTCTAAAGAAGAGATGATTGAAATCAGCATTCTAAAATGTGCTCCTTTTTAGATGAAAGATGAAATACTTTGTTTTTTTAACTCTATTCAAATCTTTGTTAATTTACATGTCCTTTGAATACATGTGTAATAAGTATGAACAATTGTGTGCACACTTTTCATTTAGTGTTAAAAAGTATTTCTAGGCGTCAATATAGTTCACATTCTTGGATTTTTTTCAGAGTCAACTTTTTTCTGTGTGTGCGGTGAGAATACTTAAGATCTACTCTCAGCAAATTTCAAGAATATAGTACAGTACTTATATAAGTACTTACAGTGCTTATTAACTGTAGTCACCAAGCTGCACATTAGATCTTCAAAAGATGAAATTTTTTTTTTAAATTGTATAGTTTCTCCATTCTACCTATTGAAACTACTGGGACTCTTTGGAGCTGTGGATCAGAGAAGGAAGGAGGAAGGAATGATCAAAACCCAATAGGGAATAATGGAGCATTCATTAAAGAAAAAATTCACTAAGCATTTTGTCCTTAGTGAGAAACTTATTGTTTTAAAACGTAATTTTTTTGTGTTATTTTATTTTGTTTATTTATTTTTTTAGGCTGACGATATCAGAGCTTTGCTGATAGACGCCATGCCCCCAGAGGCCTTACCTACCTGTTTTAAACCTCAGGCTACTGTAGTGAGTGCCTCTCTGATCTCACCAGCATCCACCCCCTCCTGCCTGTCTGCTGCTAGCAGCATAGACAACCTCGCCGGCCCCTTAGCAGAATTGGCAGTAGGAGGAGCGTCTAATGCCGGGGATGGCGCAGCAGGCACAGAAAGGAAGGAAGGAGAAGGCAAGTACACCTGTGAACGCGTATTGGTTTTGCGGTTTTAAATGAACAGATTCACTTTTCTATTGGTAATTATTGAACACCTCACTTAAAGACATCCTGTCTGTAAGCTTTCATGTACACAACAGCTTATAAGAAATATGTCTTCGTAGAATAAATTCTTTGGCATCTACTTTGTTCTTACTTATGTATATCCCAGTATATCCTTTTCCAACCATATTATCTTATTGAACTGAGTGAGTCTTATTACTGAAATTATATCAGAAAAATACTGAGAGATTATGTAAGAAATGAAAACTGAAACAATAGCTGATAAATGAAAGCTGAAACAATAGCTGATAAATTTGGATTTTTAAATTCCACTGTTAAATATTTCACTAAAAGCATTATATTATGCTTTATAAAATTAATATAAGTACTACTGATAAGATAAACTCTGCATTTATTTCCCCATCAAATTCAGAGGTAACTTGAAGTAAAATCATCTGCACAGCCAAGGGTGTCAAAGAGCCGCGGCTTTAAATAAATACTGGAACTTCCTTTAGATTGATAAACTTCTTTCTGAAAAACTTTAATGTATGTCTGTTTTAGTTGCTGGTCTTGACATGAATATTAGCCAATTCCTGAAAAGCCTTGGTCTTGAACACCTTCGGGACATCTTTGAAACAGAACAGGTAAGCTCTCATATATAGTTGAGTCTTTTTAATTTAATATTAAGAGTTATTAATTGCCACTTGTTCTTTCTTTTTTTGCTTCTTCGCTGCTCTTTTAAAACTCAAAACAAATTTCTGAAAAAGCTAGAGGAATCTAGTATTTTATGCTTCTTTCCAAAATTGTCTAACAGATGATTAGAGTCTGTTATTTTGTTGTATCTTTATAAGCAGTCTGGCTCAATATGTTTTATTACATATCAAAACTTAGGCCATGAAACCCCTGCAAAAGAATGTTTTCAAAATCTTTCCTCATTATTTTGTTTCCAAAAAGTGTTAGCCAGTATTCATCTCATTTTATTACTAATGTGACTAGACTCCATTAAAACTAGTGAGAAATTTTTATGTTAACTATTTAGCAAAATCTTCATGAAGCAATTATCCATTACTGGATAGCAAAATAATTCTTGGGCAAGTGTACATTTTAAAAATTGCTTCTTTATGAAGTTTCCATTGTCTAGGTGGAGCCTAAAATAATGCTGAACCAAAACTTGGCCATATGCTTATAGACTTAGCCTATTTTCAGATGTATCTGAAATGGCTGTGAAGGTCTTAGTATGAAGTCATCATTAGGGTGTTTATGAATTAAGATCCTTCTGTTTGTCATTCTGTTTTTATACAGGATAATGAGTTTTTAACTTATCACTGTATGATTTTATTACCATTAACTATCAAATAATAAATTCCTGAGTTTGACTTGACTGTTACTAATACACATAGCATCTTAGAATGGGAAAGATCTTTAGAGGTCACAGTCATTCTCCCAGATGTAGGAATTACCCTTTTTATATCCATGTAGGACAATAACTTGTTACAATTTGGGCAGGTATGATAAAATGCTTGTAATTTAAAGTACACCCAAATCTGCCCCATGTATAATCTATTAATCTTATGTTTACATTTTACCCTGTTTTGCACAGAAATCTAACCTCTGGTCTACATATTAGACTAGCATTAGTTTCATAGGGCTGCCATAACAATTTCCCACAAATCTGTGGCTTAAACAACAGAAATTTATTCCCTCACAGTTCTGGAGGCCTGAAGTTCAAAATCAAGGTGCCGGCAGGGCTGCACTCCCTACAGAGGCTCTAGGGGAGAATCTGCCCCATGCCTCTGCCAGCTTCTAGGCCCCTTTGGCTTCTGGCCACATCCTTCCAATCTCTGCTTCTATCTTCACCGTGCCTTCTCTGTGTCTGTCTTCTCTTTTGTGTGTCTTTTGTAAGGACACTTGCATTGAGTATAAGGCCTCCCCATATAGTCCTAGATGATCTCCTTATCTCAAGATCCTTAACTGAATTTACATCTGCAAAGATGTAAAAAAAGTTTTTCAAAAAAGATTCTTTGCAAGTTCTGGGGATTAGAACATGGACATATCTTTCTGAGGGCCACCATTCAGCTCACTACAACATAATATAGCCCTTCTTATATTTCTAAGACCTAGTGAACTTATCGTGGATTTACCCTTCCAACCACCCACCCACCCACCCACCCTTACAGAGTTTCTCCTAATTTAGCATAAATTCACCTTCTGTTTCAGTTATTCTTTATGTGGATATAGTGTCCAAATTCTTCACTGGCCTCTTTGCCCCATCTGATTTCTTTGTTAGGCATATAGTCAGTTTAGAGTTAATTAAAAACTCCAGGTCTTTTTCATATCAATTACGATATTAAGATTTTCTAATGTCTTTTTTATTTTAGCTGAATTTCTTCATATTATATATTGTAGTTGATCTTTAATGCTCTTGATGATCAAAACAGTTGGGTAGAAATAGCACTGGACTAAAAGAAGACCTTGATTCTGATTAAGGCATTTAACCTATCACTTGCCTGACCTGTAAAATATAATAATACTTTCAAAAGTCCAGATAGTTAAAATTCCCAGTCAGATGCTTCTGTGCCAGTCTTTAAAATATACTTTAATGAAATATCAGTTGTATCTTCTGTCTGGTGGGGAGGACTTCATAAACTGCTATAATAATTTCCTTTTCCTTTAAGCTGCACCTGCCATTGATTCACCCTCTGGTTTGGAGATTTCTTATGAGAATAGCCTAAACAGTAAGACTCCTTTTCCCTTATCCTTCCCTTGAAGGTATTAAAGCTGTTTTAGAAGCAGTATCCTCTGCTAAAGCCATATTCCAGCCATCTCCCTTCTTCCCAAATCATATCCACAGTAACTGAAATTTCACATATCTTTGCTTAATAAAAACAGACGCTAATTCAAATAATTCCAGTTAACCGTTTTTCAAGAGTTCAGTTTCTACTCTTTTAGTCAGTTCGCATCATAATTTTATGTTTTCTTTTTTCTGTTTTACTTTATATATTCTCTTTTATAGTAACTGATTTCCTGTGGCCTGGTTATCTCACTTTATTGATTTTAATAGTTTAATAGTTTAGTCTTAACAGTTGGTCCTTTTGACAGCTTATCCTGGTTTCATCAGTTTCATTGTTATCTTTTTCACTTCAGTTTTGTTCTGAGTAAATGGTTCCATTGATTTTCCTTTTGCCAGAATAATTTCTGTATCTTTTTTTTATCAATATGTTGACTCTTCCATTTAATGTCTATTACCTAGCATAGCTCTTTCCTCCAGACAAATGATATCACCATTCATTGTGTTGAACTCTGTGTGACTGTCTTTTGGCCCAGTCTTCAAGCAATCAAAGTTTTATTTTGACTACAATTGTTACTTGACTAGCCTTTAGTTATAGAGTAATACCTTCTGTAACCCTTTACATAACTTACCCAGAGGATTTTCTGCCATTAGCATTCTATGTCAGTCCGGTAATATATGATGAGGGCCAGGTATTTGTGAGGTGAGGGAAAGTGTTAGGGTGTATGTATAGCCATTTAGTTCATGTTTATTGAGCTGAAGGCAGAGGCGTCCTGTTTTCCTGAGATGCTTTGACACATAATATCTTATTGCCTCTGTTCCTACTGATAGATTCTTCTCTCTCAGTGGAGTGGGGAACATAGTTCTTTTATTTCTGGTTCCAGGGAAACTTCCTTCAGAGCATCATAGCCTCACCTCTTACCTTCACAGTTATTCTCTCTGAAGTCTCTTAACTAACTTGACTTGTTTGTCTTATATAGTTTGCTAGTTCTATATTAAATAATATATACCTATGTCCTTTATAGTTAGTTAAGTATAGTACCAGTGTCACTTTGGCCCTTCCTCTATAACATAGCTTCCTGACTAGAATACTTTTTCTGTGGGAAAGACTGATTTGATTTACATTGCAATTCCTGGAACATAAATGCCGTGACTTGGAAGATTCCTTGTGAACATGTTTATGGTCCACATATATATTTTCATGAAAAGTAACCATATAAATTTTTACTTCAGAATCTAAAGACAAAGACATGGACTCAAGAAATTCATTATGAACATGATTGTAAAGTTAGTTCTAATTGCTGTTACTCTAGCCTGCAATCTTTTAAGCCCAAGTAAAAGAAAGGCCTTTTTCATTAAAACTCCAATTCTTCTCACTCCACCCCAGAGGAAATGAATAAATCTTAGAAACAAGAGCCAGCCCTTCTTAAAGTAACACTCTTGAAGTGACATTTGCTTTATGTGCAAGATGACTTAGCTGATACATGGATAATATTTATTTTAAAGATTATAATTTGGTTTTAATGTGTGCTAACTATAAATAAGTGGCCCAACAAACTTATAATTTCCTGGATGTAACTAAGTTAGGGTTTTGTGTTTTTTTGAAGTGAGTTAATTTAAAGATAATTTTCAGAAAAATATTTCTAGCAGTATAAAAGCCTTGAATCTTGGAGAAACATACCTAAAATCCAACTAGCCTGTTTTACTTCCAATTATTTCCATTTCTTTTATTAACACAATAATCTCATATTCACTTAGCTTCAGAATTTTGGAATAATCTTTACCCCCATTCTTTTTTTTTTCTCTAACCGTTTCTATTTAGGCCCTGTCATCTGTCCCTTTGAAATTGCTCTCCGATTCATCCCTTCCAGTCCGCTCCACCCTGTCATCATCTTGTTCACAGTCACTTTCCCTTCCAGATCTGCCCTTCATACCACCATCCTCCTGAAAGACACCTTTGTGTTGCTCTGCTGAAAAGGTGTTCTTGGACATTTTGGACACTGTCTTAACTTGGTGTGTAAAGCCCATTAGATCTGCTTTTAGCCTGCTGCTCTGTCCATCCCTTCTTTTATTCCTGTATATACATTATACGCTAATCATTATGAACTTTATTACTAGAGTCTCTCAAATGTTCTATAGTCTCTCACTTGATTTTCCTTTTGCGCATGGTCTTCCATTTGTCTTAAACACCCTTCCCTTCTTCCTCTGCCTAAGTCCTCTTCCTTAGCTGAATTATTACTTTCTTCTAAGAACCTTTCCTGATCCCCTTCCTAGTCCTTTCTTTGTTCCCTCCCCTACTTGTAGCCTCAAGCCAGTAAGTAATCTTCCTAAGAGTTCCCATAGGGGTTCCTCGAAAACAAGCTTTACCAAGCTTTACCAAATATTTGTGTTTACCTTTTATCTCCTTGGTAGAGGAAATAACATGATCTGTAGTGGTAGGATTCTGTTTGTTCCCTGGCTCCACTCTTTTACTGCCAATTTGGACCACTTATTTACCTTTCTGAGCTGAAGTGGGTTGTTTTAGAATTAAATGAAATGTTTAATTAGTTACTTTTTTGGAAATATCTAGCATACAGAAGGTACTCATTAAATATACTATGTATGAATGAATGATTAGTGAACATAAATCTAAATTCTTTAGCTTGTCATTTAAGGTTTTCCAGTTGCCAATTCCAATAAATATGAGGACAAATAGGGTACCACGTAACTCAAAGCAACTAAATTTAATGTTTAGTTATTTTAGCTTTTTAGTCATCCTTTTTAAGAAAAAATAAGCAAGAGGAAAGACAAGTATGGCAATACATTTCAGCTCTTCTGTGTAGTATTTTCATGGCTTCACTGTGCCTTAATTTTCTCATAAGGACAGTAGTAGTATTTCATGAGTCATTGTGAGTATTAAATGAGGTATTCATTTCATTCACGATTGGAGCTATATATAATGAACAAATGTGTCAAATGTTCTCCATTTCTTCTCTAGAAGCTAATACTATGTTTTGCTGGCCTGGTTTCTGCTTCTTTCAGACATACACTATATGTATCAATTCAGAAAAGCTAAGGACTCTTTAAATTGAAGCTACCACATAGATAAGAGATCCTGTTTTTATGTCAACCTTATGTGAAGTTTAGAAGGAAAAAAGAATGGAATATCAGTATAGTAAACCTTGTGCATGGTTTCCAAATTATATTAAAATCACATCTAGCTAAAAATGTAAAGACTCCTATTATGTTGTGATCTATTCCATCTCAAAGATGCATATTTCAAAACTGTTGCTTTTTAAAAGCTCTGCTGAAAACTTCCTTTGGGTGATTGGAAGTGAACTGCCCATTTTGTGCAATGGAGCGATTATTTCTTAAATGGCCACTTAGGAGCAATAAAGTAAATTATTTCCAAGAATGAATGATGTATGCTTTTTGCACTGAGGAGATCGGACTCATTATATAGTATTTCATTTTGACAATAAAAACCATCGGAGCTCCAGGCCTAATATGTTAGTTTTTTAAAATGCTATGTGCAAGGATAAAGGTAGAGAGAACTATGGATAGATAAAAATATCTTGTTTGAGTGGGAAAAAGAGTGTCTCTCAAAGGATTTCTCCGTTTCCAGAGGAAAGAGAAAATCAATGGCTAATCTTGTGAAGTAGTATTTGGGCTGTCAGAGGGGCCAGCTTCTTCTGAGCTGAAAATTGCAGTTCATCCCTCAAGAAATGTGGCCGCCCAGGACTTCACCCTGTGCCTTCAGAGCACTGCCACTGGGTGACGCTAGAGTCACCGTTCCTTTTAGTCAACAAAGGAATCTGGTAATTTTGAGTCGTGGCAGCTAATCATCTCCATCTACAGGGACGAATAACCAAAAATTTAAAACCATTGGTTCTGTACAAAAATAGAATGTATGTTAGGCTTCAGGGATTGTTAGATCTGAGAATTTAGAAGAGACCTTAAAAACCATCTATCTACTCTCTTTTTTCTTCTCCAAATTGGAATTCTTTATATAGTTTCTATATAAAATGGTCTGTAATCTAACTAAATGCTTGTGATATAAATCTTACTACTTTCTAAAGCAGCCTTTTCCATGCTCGGATACTTCTAGGAAGTTCCTTCTTATTTTTATATAAATGCTACTTCCCTAAAGCTTCTCCTGTTTCAGTATGCTGAACACCTCTCCCGTTCCCTACCATTCACCTCTGCTACCTTCTGGATATTGGGATCTGGTATTTCCCCATTTTCAGGCTACTGGTTGTTCCCTCTTATATCTTGAGGCAAGCAAAATGTGGTAGAATTAAATAATCAAAAGGAAAAATAGCAATGACCATTTTATACTTCTATAGCATTATTTCTCCCATTTTAATTCTCCATTGACTGAAAGCAAATTAGGGAGTATTTCAAGTGAGCAAAAAGCTGATAAGTTTATGGGGGCAACTTTAAGAAGATTATCAGTTCATGCTTATAAAGGAAACAGAAGAATTTTCTTAATTTGACTGGATGCTATAGCATTGAAGGCAAATGGAAAAGTTTTCATCATCTGAGGAACTGTTAAAGATGTAGCAATTAATTTTGATTCGTTTTTCAGATTACACTAGATGTGTTGGCTGATATGGGTCATGAAGAGTTGAAAGAAATAGGCATCAATGCATACGGACACCGCCATAAATTAATCAAGGGAGTAGAAAGACTCTTAGGTGGACAACAAGGTAAGCTATTAAAAAATAAATAGATTTCAGAAATTAGTGGTACAAGATAAGTGTCCAGGCTGGCATTTGCTCGGGTGGCCTGACCCCAGAGCTCGTGCACTCAGCTGGGGTGGCACCTCCTGCCTCCCCGTCTCCATCCTTGACCTCGCTCTCCCTCTAGTTGCTTTAGCTAGAAATCAGAGTCACTCTTCCCTCTTCCCCAACACTTTGTATCCTAAATATCTCTGGAATCTGTGCTTCTGTCCTTTCCCACTGCTGTCACCTAATCCCTATCGCTGTCATCTCTGTCCTGGACTCTCACAACCACCTTCCAGCTTATCTCCGACAGTCACCTTTGCCACCCCTCTGGTACCTTCCCTACACTGTAACCAGAAGACACTTTTCAAAATGACTATATGATCATATCATTCCAGGGCTTAAAACCCTTCAATAGAACACTGTTGCTTTTAGGATAAAATCAGATGTTCATAGCATGGCTTTTCATAATCTGACCTTTCTCTCTTACCTTATCTTGTATCTTTTCCCCTCCCTCACAACTGTCAGCTCAGTCTTTTTCCATTGTACTTCGCTGTTACACGCCTATCTTTCTCCTTTGTGTGCCTCCCTGTTCTCTGTTTGTTAGAAGTGCTTTCGCTATAGGAAAGCAAAGGAAGAGAAAGGAAAAAACTTGAATTAGTCATTTAGTCTGCAGAGGTAATAAAATTGCAAGAGTGACATGAAACTAAACATTAACAGATGTTGAGCTTGAGTCTTGCTTATTTGTACTAAATCAACACGGGTAATGAAATTAACAAGAACAATGTATTTTAAACTTATTATAAGTGACCATTTCAAGTCATCTCACAGATAATAATTCTTTTAGAGGATAATTCTTATATTTTAGACCACACTACATTGTAATCACACTGTGTTTTCTTTTGTATCAGCATCATGTATGTTCATGATTGAGTTCAGTTCAACAAATAATTGTTGAGCCTGCTGTGTGTATGTACAAGGACCTCTGTAAGAACAGATCAAATTGATCCCCAAACACATCTCCATTACTTCTCTTGTCTTTGGATGTACTTGCTTAATACAACCTTATATATTAGGTTCAAATTGCACATACATTAGACTTGTTCCAAAATATCTATTATTTATGACAAGTGTTCCCCAAAATAGAGCCTGAAGAGTGTGGACCTTTGTTTAATATGTTAATTTTTCTTTCCTGCAGGCACCAATCCTTATTTGACTTTTCACTGTGTTAATCAGGGAACTATTTTGCTGGATCTTGCTCCAGAAGATAAAGAATATCAGTCAGTAGAAGAAGAGGTAATTGTACATGAAAATTTTTAATTATCTTTTCCTGAAATCTGTGCTGAGTCTTAGACTCATCAGTGACACAGTATAATAGAATTGAACTTTTGAAAACAACAGGAGGAATGTCTTCAGAATTACACACTGGCGTATCTTCAGAAAGTTACTCTCTTTTGTTCTATAGATGCAAAGTACAATTCGCGAACACAGAGATGGTGGTAATGCTGGTGGCATCTTCAACAGATACAATGTCATTCGAGTAAGTTTTTAAAATTTCAGGGTGAAAATTGGATTGCACAGCTTGCCTGAATATCAAACATAGGCTGGGGCAGCTGGCGCTAGTGAGGCAACATGGCGATAAGACTCCCAGCTCACCCACTAATATGGACCATAGCTGACAGTAATTTCTGTTATCACTATTTCAAAGTAGCATTAAAGGCCTGGATTTTCCATCTAGTTGAGTCAGTGTTTATATCAGTATGCATGTATCTCTTAATCTCAGTATCTTATTTATAACATGGAATAAATGACTGCCGTATGCTTTTTTTCAGAGGGGTGTCATGAAGATGAATAAAATCAGTTGAGAACTGGGCTAACCCTTTGGGCTAATGGACCTATTGAAATTACACCAGTGCACATCAGAATTACCTGGGGAGCTTTTTGAAAGTACAGATTTATAAGCCCCTGTATCCCGAAATTCAACAAGTCCTCAGTTGATTTTGAGGTATAGCTAGGTATGGTGCAGAATAACAAACAAAAACTGTAGCTGAAGCTTATGTCACTGAAAGCCAGCGCATTAACTGAATTACACCGGCCTGGCAACTTTATCGCTTTTAAATAATGTTTTAAGCAAACAAAACATAAAACAAAAATTGAACCTCCCTAAAGGAAAACATACTTCTTATTTTAAATCATAAACTACCAATTAATAAACATTTCGCTAATTCACTTCTTTCTTCCTCATCCTTAAAGATTCAAAAAGTTGTCAACAAGAAGTTGAGAGAGCGATTCTGTCACAGACAGAAGGAGGTGTCTGAGGAGAATCACAACCACCATAACGAGCGCATGTTATTTCACGGTGAGTGTCCCGACAGTCATTATCTCTCTGGGCGTTTGCAAACTCCAGTAGCGTGAAAAGCCTGTGTTACTGACTATATTAGTGTTGTGTTAAAAATGGTTTGCTCTGATTTTTTTTTAACTACATGTTGGTACCAGCTTTCTAATGCATTACATGTTAGTACAGGCTTTCCAAGGCACGTACAGTGAAAGTAATTTATCTGAAATTGTCTCAGAACTTCAACTGCACAGTGAACCATCTAGATAGTGAAATACTCTTTTTGTTGTAGTTTAGCATAATTGTTTTAGTTTATTAGATTATCTGTTTTTGCTTAAAGTAGGACTGGGTGTAAAATAATCTGTATCTTCAAAGCCACGTTGTACTTTGCTATCTAAAATCTCATGCCATCTGCAAAATCCATATAACACCCTTGCTCGGTGAACACTATGGGTTCCTGATAAGATTCTAGTACATGATAATAATTTATGTAAGTAGACCATCTTACAAAATAAACTTTTCATTTAGGCGTTATTAATTAGTATTAATCTGCCAAGTGCAAATAGTATGCAGCTAATTGAGATTCTAGAAAAGCGCTCAAAACTGATCTTTCTGTCTTTATATTTTTAGGTTCTCCTTTCATTAATGCCATTATTCATAAAGGGTTTGATGAGCGACATGCATATATAGGAGGAATGTTTGGTGCCGGGATTTATTTTGCTGAAAACTCTTCTAAAAGCAACCAGTACGTTTACGGAATTGGGGGAGGAACAGGCTGCCCCGCGCACAAAGACCGGTCGTGTTACATATGTCACAGGTGAGCATCTTGTCTTTTGTGTAATGGTTGCTGTCCTCAAGTCATGAACCAGCTTGGTTTCTCAGGCTCTGCAGAAGTCACAGGTCATCCTCAGTCTTACTCCTAATGAGTCAGGCTGTTTTGGGGTTGGATAGGAATAGCTGATCAGCCCCTGCCCCAATAGGAGTAGTGACAACAGAGCTGACAGCAGCGGTAAAAGCTAGTCATAGGTTACAGTGAAGCTCCCTCCATTTTGGCTTTCTCCCTGGGTTCCAATTTCCTTGCTTCAGATTCAGAACAAGGTTGAGAATTATTTCTGGAGAACAAAGAACCTCTAGCTCCAGTCACATTTGAACTAAAGTCACATTTGAACTAAAGCACATAACTTCTATAAACAAGTAGAACCTTTAATTTGCTGACTTTGCTAGTGATATTTTAAGGCAGGGTATATAATTAGTTAGAAGTCCAACCTCAGAATATAACTTTGGAATTAATAGTAAACAAATGAATATTTGCTTTTTAAATGGGATTTTAAAACTCAGAAATTTGAGAGAATGTTATAAACTCTCAGAAGTCAGTGAAAAACATACCATTCCCTTTCCTGTCGTTGGAAAAGATACAAAAAGAATTGTGCTGTACAAAGATTGCAACTTATTGCATTTCTCTTTAGATTAACCAGCTGCATTATTTTTGCAAAGTCAAGTTAGTAAGATACCTTGTAATCCAGTTGAAACCTCAGAAAGACCCATATAACCATGAAATTCATTATAGTTGTTCACCTTAAAACTTCTCTCTCTCAGTTTTGTTGTGAAAAAAATTGTAGCCATCAGCAGTTCTAAGACAGATGCCCTATGTCCAGAAGAAAACTTCTTTCTATTAAGGTCGCTGTGGTTAATAACACATAAAAATTCCCAGGGATATATAATTGCAGAAATTTCCCTTTGTTGCTTCAAACCTAACTCCTAAATAACAGTAAAAATGAACGTAGATGTGGACTAACAGTTGCTTATTTAAATTAGGCACACATGTTTATGTCTTGGCCAGGATTTCCTAGAAAACAGAGCCTGAAGCAAAAGCTTATGAACTAGCACTTTCCTGGCAAGTGCAACCTCAGGGAAGCAGGAGTGAGGGCACAGAAGGAAGTGAGGTGGATAAAGAGGCAGAGCAAAGACCGGGAGGTGCACCGGTGAGCTGGCCACGGTCTCATAACCAGTGCAGTCGGTTGCTCAGTCCATGAGGCCTGGACTCATACGGTCTGAACTGTTACATCTCAGAGCAGTACATCATGAGGGAAGAGAGCTGAATTTATGTGCTGGCGCCTGTCTTGCACTGGTCAGCATTTGCCCCACAGGGCGTTGGTGTCCCACCTTGGGGCCGCTGCGTCTGCAGGATGCACACACAAGGCACAAGGCAAGCCGGTGAGCAGACGTGAGCTAGTACCAGCCTCGCGGGCCAGCCAGGCAGGTCCTGCATCTTTTGTCTCCACAGCAACAGGGACACCCTGGGGCAGGAAGCAAAAGTCAGAAAGCGAGGGCCTGTCAGGTCAAGCTTTGAGTGACATACGGACACTGGGAGTAGCCATGGCAGTGGGCCCAGCGGGCTGAGCGGGCAGAGTCCAGTGACACTGTAGCGCCACCACAGTGTGGAGATAGAGCTCAAAAAGCTTCCTTCTAATGCAGATCCAAATGTTTTCCTCTGGGACCCACAAGAGGATACAGTTGATGCCCAGCCAGCATCCCAGAGGGTCATCAGTAGCATCACACTAAAAAAGCCAGCCCAGGCAGGACTCAGTTAAACTGGGTCTGGCACAGTTTTTACTCAAAGTAATATCTCTGATGAGTCACAATGCAAAGATCATACTCCATTACTAAAAATAAACTATTTGATTGAATAACAGGTATTTACAGTTAACAGCGTGACCAATCTTATAGCGTAGTTAAAATATTTATTAAAATGTTTGTTAAGGGTTTGCAAACTTTTATTTTAAAGAACTACAAAGTAAGTTTTTTAGGCTTTGCAGGCTGTATGATCCCTGTCACAGTGACTCAGCTCTGCCCTTGTAGTACAAAAGCAGCCGTGGTCGACATGTAAATGAACGTGTGGCAATGTGTGGGAATGTGTTCCAGAATGTGTTCCAGTAAAGTTTTATTTACAAAAACAGGTGGCAGACTAGATTTTGGCCCATACTTTGCCAACCCCTAGTTTATGTAATACACTTTCTTTCCAATCAGTCTTTCTTCTCCTCTATAATATTTAACAGCTGCCCCAATTCATGTTTCACTCAGGTAGTATAATTTCCAGACATACAGTTAAGCTAAGTATTTTTATATATAACCCCCTTTTATTATTACGTATCTTATCCCAGTTTTTGCTTCTTCATAATGAGTAATAAGCCTAATCTTAATTTCAGATGCTGCTGCCATCTGCTTATTTTCTTCACTTTCTTCCTATCCAGCCACGTGCATCCTTCCAGAAGACAGTTTTTGCTAGTATTTGTCCTTTTTCCACTAGTCAAAAACTTGCCAAGTGTTTTCTATGATTGATTTTTAAACCACACCAAAACTTTAAATGTTAAGTATAACTATTGAGCCTGCTAACAGCTTATAGTAAATCAGTATATCAAATCTTATCCTATTCCTACTCATAAAATCAAAAGTGACATTTAAATTAGCTTGCCTTATATTAACTGCTTTTGAAAAAATCAGTAAAGCTAACAGTTATGTCATTCTAAGTTTGCTTTCCTTTTTTCTTCAGACAAATGCTTTTCTGTAGAGTGACCCTTGGCAAGTCCTTTCTGCAGTTCAGCACCATGAAAATGGCTCACGCCCCCCCAGGCCATCACTCCGTCATTGGGAGGCCGAGTGTGAATGGGCTGGCCTATGCTGAATATGTCATCTACAGAGGAGAGCAGGTATGGTGCTCTTGGAATAAGCATGACCAAGCTACCATAAACGGTTGATTCAGAATGCGGAGACCACGTAAGAGTTGAAGAAAGCCATTTCATGAAATATCCACCACATAGTTTGATAGCATTAGTTGATTCAGTTCAAAATGAGCATACCAAAATTCTTTGATATCATCTTTATACGTAGATCCCATCATTCACCTGTCAGCCAGGTAATACAGTGTAAACAAGATGGTGGCTGAGAAATAAAGGTGTGGCATCTCGTGCAGCTCTTGTGGCCTGCTGTTCTGAATTAATGCTTTGTATCTTTCATGCCTCCGCATGGCATGGAGAGCTAAGAGTAGCTGCCATTCAAAGATCTTCGTGAGGTACTTGCCACAGGCTGGTCACATGAGTTGATCAGCGTACTTACACAGAAGAATAGCTTTCTGAGTCTTAAAGCTACAGTACATTGAATTCTGCCAAATGCTTGAGGCTCCAAGAAAAAATTGTCAACAAACAGGAAAACTTTCTATCATTTTCAATCCAGGCCTTAACTCTCACAATACTGCTGAATGCCTACTAATCTGTCTAGAAACAAAAATCAATTTGTCTGAACTTAATTGAATTTCAAATGGATACTTTAACTACACTGTTAGAGAAAACTAAAAAAGGAGAAAGAAGAAATTAACTATACACAAGTAAACTATGAAAACTATTTTCTTATATGCCAACAATCTTGGGCCGGGTCAGGTGTGGAGTAGGGGAAGAATTGCAAACAAATCCTGGGTTTCATTTAGTAGATCTGTTGATTGTGGTGGTTTGGGCAAAGCATTGAAACTCTTTTAGCTGTATTCTAGGATTGAGCAAATGAGTAAATGTGTTGATGTGTTAATTTTGGGAGCTGGGTTCTCACTGTGGAAGAAAAGACATATAAATATGGAAAGGGGAAAGGTAAGAATGACGCTAGGGACGGACTGAAATTGGAGATATCGATATGAACTGATGCTTTCTAGTATTTGTATGTTTGTACACATGTAAATAATATGTATGTATAGGTATATTTGTAAGAGGTATATGTGTAAGAGATATATGTAAGCATGAGTATATATGTGCATGTATTTCTTAGCACTGTCTGCTGAAAGCAAAGAAACCCCAGTAGCAATAAACACACCTAAAGCCCAGATCTTGGTCTCCAATACCAACCCCCACTAAAAGGAACTTTGGAGAAACAGCTAATTCCAGGGCTGGAGCAGAATAGGAACAAGATGAGCCCGGAACAACATCTTGTTATAACAGAAAGTAATGAAGTGCTCAAAAGCAATGATGGGAGCATGTCACAAGGACTCAGAGCTGGCTTGAAGTGGCTCCCACTGGCCAAATCTGGGATAGTTTGAACATCAGAATAAGTACAGTAATAAATTTTAAAACATTGGAAAGAATACGAATTTATGTTTCTATACTGATAACAAATAGATAAATAAATAAATGAAGGGGAAAGGAAGGCTCTGCTTACAGTAGAAAGCCAAGGGCAGGTGGTAGATAAGGAGGGAGTACTAGATTTGCAGCCATCATGGTAAAGATTAGATCAATGGATGCTAAATGTAGGGGATAATTTTGATACGGAGAGGAGGATTGTGCATGGTCTTCTTATTAGTTACAAAGGACGGGGGGAAACCCACAGTAATTATACTTTGGAGAAAGGGGGCAGTACCTTGCCCAGATGATCAGAATTAACATCACCAATGAGGGACAGATACACACACAGTGTGCCTCCAGATGTCATATTCTGAGAAGAGCCAAAATCATCTATGCAGTGTTCCAGCCAAGAATGTATGACCTCAGTCTAATCAAAATGAAGAATGTTCTATTAAAAAAAAATTGAGGGGAAGACTGGATTCTTCAAAAAATGTCAATGTTATAAAAGAGAAAGGCTTTGAAAACTTTCAGATTAAATGAAACCCAAGAGACAGGACAACTAACTTCAGATTCTGCCCCCAAATTGGATCTGGTACTAGAAGAGAAAGGACACCATTATTAGATCAACTGATAAAATTGAAATATGAACAGTAGGTAGATAAAAGTATTATGTCAGTATAAAATTTATGTAAGAGAATATCCCTATTCTTAGGAAGTAAATACTAGCATATTTGGGGATAAAGAACCATGATGAGGTATATTATTTACTCTCAAATGGCTCAGGGAAAAACGTAACTGAATCTATCTGTCTTTCTGTCTGTCTGCCTAGTATATATAGAGGTGGGGGAAGTACACATGATAAAGCAAATGGGATAAGTAAAACCTTAACAATATTTGGATGTAGGTAAAGGGTATACAGGTATTTTAGGTACTAGCTTAATTTTTGCAACTTAATATGTTTTGCAGTTGTTTCCAAATAAAAGTTTAAAAACTACCAAAGAATAAATTTGTCAGATTTTTCTTTTTAAATCAGAAACTCCCTACTTCTAGAGAAAACACTTTCACTTTGACTCAGTAATTCCACTTTTAGAAATTTGTTTTAGATATAATCAGTGATGATCACACCCAAAAAAAACCCTACAAGAAGGTTCATCGCTGTGTTGATTATCATAATGAAAATTTTAAACAACCTAAATATTCAACAGAAAGAGAATGATTTAAATGAATGTTAGTATATTTATGTGCCTGTGATTTAAAAAGTATATTTACATGGTATATGCTAAACACAGAATCAACCAAAACATAAGAGCGGTTATCTCTGGGTATTGAGATTATAGGTGATTTCAGTTTTCTCTACCATACACTTTTCAAGATTTTGTAAGTTAGCTATGGGAAATAGAATTTCTTTCACATTTGGGTGGAAAGAAATAATAAGGGATACTAATAATAGGTTTACATTTGTAGTATTTGCTGATCTTTCAACCATTTCCTAAGTAGTTTGACTTGATAACTTGTTTAGATTCCCTTGCTAAAAGAATTTTAGAGAATGATGTGGTCCAAATCATATTTGAAAGAAAAAAGTACCTTGAAAACTGAAATGTGTGTAGTAGCTGTTTTGTTTCAGGGGAGCATACCTGTGCTTCCATATCCAGGTGCTTCCCACATGGACAGTGTTTACTCTAATGTCTACTAATTGAGTCGCTGCCCATGAGCAATTTCTCCTGATTTATGGTGGACTTTTCCTTTGGTAACTTTTCTTTCATTCCCCTTAGTGATACCTTAAATCATCTTTCACCCTTAGTATCAACACTTTCAAGAATATGTAAATGTTTTATTCAGAGGGTTGGTTCGAGGAGTATTATTTATTTATTTATTTATTTATTTTAAAATTATTTATTTATTTTTGGTTGTGTTGGGTCTTCGTTTCTGTGCGTGGGCTTTCTCTAGTTGCAGCGAGCAGGGGCCACTCTTCATCGCGGTGCGCGGGCCTCTCACTGTCGCAGCCTCTCTCGTTGCGGCCTCTCTTGTTGTGGAGCGTAAGCTCCAGACGCGCAGGCTCAGTAGTTGTGGCTCACGGGCCCAGTTGCTCTGCGGCATGTGGGATCTTCCCAGACCAGGGCTCGAACCCGTGTCCCCCGCATTGGCAGGCAGATTCTCAACCACTGCGCCACCAGGGAAGCCCCGAGGAGTATTATTTATTATTGGTGGGATTATTTGTTTCTTTGGAATTGAAAAGATGTGTTGAAAAATAACTACACTGTGCTTGAAAGAAAAGTAGTTCTGATTTTAGTATATGACTGGACTTAGAGTATCAGGAATTTTTTGTGCGTTGTACTATAAGCTTCACATTAAATTAGACAATAGAGGAGGTATTCTCTGGTCATTGGCCGCTTCAGACATGTGGCCTGTTTTACTGAAATGATATGAACAATGCAGAGTTATGTAACTTGGAGAATAGAAGACTACGCAGTGATTTGTAGGATGATTTTCAAATGCACAAAATCATTCAAGGGAGCATGTTTCTTCACCTCTGTGGAGAATTAACTGAAAGCATTTGAGTTTAAGTTGTAGCATTGAGGATTTGGGTTAAGAAGAATTTTCTGAAATTCAGTTACTAAAAGTGGCTGTTGAATCTTTTCTTTTAGGTACTTTAAAAATATGCTCTATGCTTTTATAACCAGCATGGGTTTAAAGTAAGACTTGACAGGAAATCATGTTTGTTGGTCTATCCTGGGCCCTTCTAGTACTGCAGTTTAGTAATTCCCTTGCCTTAAATCCCTCTGGACTTTGATGTGATTAATTCCTATCTCAGTCGGTACACAGAAGCAATTCAGTAGCCTAGTCAGTAGGAACCAAGAGATAAGGACCTGTAAGTCATTCATACCATTAGCATCTTAGAATCTGCCTAAAATTTACATGTGTTAGGAATCTCCTAAGATAGTGTACTACCAAAATTCACATGCTTGCATTACCAATCCCTTTGCTTAAGCAACATATCTGCAAGCAAAAGGATGTATCATACAAAGTATCATAGATATTAAATGTCATTGGGACAAAAGGAAGTAGGAGTGGGCTTCACACTCTTTTTTTTTTTTTTTTTTTTTTGTGGTACGCAGGCCTCTCACTGTTGTGGCCTCTCCCGTTGCGGAGCACAGGCTCCGGACGCGCAGGCTCAGCGGCCATGGCTCACGGGCCCAGCTGCTCCGCGACATGTGAGATCTTCCCGGACCGGGGCACGAACCCGTGTCCCGAACCCGCGTCCCCTTCATCGGCAGGCGGACTCTCAACCACTGCGCCACCAGGGAAGCCCCTCACTCGTTTTTGACACTTAGCACATGCTCACCGGGGTTAGTTTTAAATTCTTCTTTTTCTGTCTGGCTTATCTTCCCAAACAAATGGGAGACTTCTTGACAGCAGGGTCCATATCTTACCCCAGAGTGCTTTGTATGCACTAGATGCTCAATATATGTGTATTGGTGATGAATAGATAATTTTCTTGACCATCAAACTATCTGGTTGATTAACCAGTTTTTTTCCATTTTTCCACCAGTTTTTGAGCCTTCCTAGATTCTTTATACCCGACTCTAGAATTAGCAATAGATAGCTAACCTACCTTGTAACTAAAAACTAAAATACAGTTTAAAACCATTTCAACAATTAAGCAGTGTTCACATTATAATAAAATAAAACTACAAACTATTTAGTTATTGCGCTCCGGATTGGAAAGTCAGGAGTAATGAGGATTGTCAGTCTTAGTTATTCCAACTACGTGTACTAAAGATGGAAACCATTGCTGTTTTTAAGTCAAACCAAAACAGACTGGAATTTTGGAAAAGAATATTATGAGTGATAATGGTTCCTTACATGAATAGAAACAGTTATAACTTTTCAAAACATATGTACATTTTTTGTTTTTTTAATCCTTACTGAGACCTCTTCAAGAAGAACTAGTCTTTGATGAATGAGAATAATAATAGTTAACTAACACAAACTAGATTTTTACTATGCCAAACCTATTCTAGGATCTCTCTGTTTAATCCTCACAAAAATCTTGGTGTTGTTACTGTTCCCATTTATAAATGAGGAAAGCGGAGGCACCTGACATGTAACAGTTTCTGCAGAGGTGTAAAATTATAAAGAAATAATTCAATAAATCTATCACATGTTCATTTCTGCATTTTAACTATTAAACAGTCCAGTTTTTTTATCCTTCATTCTTTCCATTATCTTACTCTCTCTAGGTCAGCATTCAGCAAATTATTTGGGGGCCCCAAAACACTTACCTCACCAAAGAATACTATTTTTCACCCACAGACCACTCTGAAATATTGAGTCGAGTCTTATCATTATGTTAGAGTTAGGGGTGACAGGTTCCTAGGTAGTGTACATGGCTTCACCCTGCCCCCCTTCCAGCTGCCTTTGTAGGGATTTCTGGTTTGTCACCACTTCCTGGTCAGGCTTCCTCTTCCCACCAAGAAGTGCTCTTCCCACTGGTAAGCACCGAGCCTTCGGTTTTACTACAAGAAAGAAGACACAGAAGAGGAGGGAGTACAGGGGGTGGAGGCTCTTCATCAGAGTCATTTTCTTTCCTGTAAAAATTGTCTTTAACTAGTCAACTTGTAAAAATCACCTCCAAACTGTTGCCTCTGAGTTACTGGTGACTCAGCACACGTTGCCTTTCTTCCTCCTCACTCAGTGGGTTACATCATCATCTATGATTAATTTGAAATCAGTTCAGTGAACTATTCTGTCATGTAACAGACTTTTCCTGAAACATGCTATGTGATGGCACTACGCTAGGTGCTGTGAGAAAGAGATTTTTTTCTTGCCTGAGTTTTCCTGTTTATGGCATGTGGCTCTCTAGTGAGGGATAAATACAGTGTAACCATTTTACAGTATCCAAAAGTAGAAATAACATTATAACAATTCTAGGATTATAGGATTTACACAGGTTTATATACAGATGTGGAGGCGGACCTCCTAACTGTCCAGGCACCTGTGAATTAGCTGACCTTCGTAGGCTCTTGGGTGTACGTAGAGTATGGGTTATGATCAACAGCCTCTGAGGCTTCCACGTTAAGTCGGGCTTTAGTATTTTAGCTGCCCAGAGGGTGATGTGTTTTGCTTCCTGTCCTTTCCAGGCATACCCAGAGTATCTCATCACCTACCAGATCATGAAGCCGGAAGCTCCTTCACAGACCACGGCAGCTGCAGAGCAGAAGACCTAGTGAATGCCCACTGGTAAAGGCCAGATTGGATTTAAACCTGGGACTGGATGACAGTGGATTGTTTTCAACAAAATCAATATTCTATAAATCCGTGACAGCCTAGAAATAAGCTGTTTGTCTTTTATAAAGCATTGCGATAGTGATGAATATAGTATGAGTAACTGATACATACTCAACTGCTACTGTTCCCTTTGAGGAAATGTTTACAGGGGCGGCCTTTTAACATATCTCAGGCTCATTTTCATTGTAGTTATCCATTGCTAAGACAGGATTGCTTCAATCTAGACTTGGAAAAAAAGAAAACATAACCAGTACTTTCCCAAATGTTCACAATTCACACACTACATTTGCTTTGCTATATATGGCGCGTGTATATAGTAAATATACACATATGACAGGTTCATTTTTCGTTTTTTCTGAACACTCATCGTTCACTTTTTTTTGCTATCGTTGTTGTTGTTACTTTGAAAATGAGCCGAGCCTTCTTGAGGATATTTTGCACAAAGTCACACTGACTAAAATCACTAGTGATGTAACCCAAGCTTCTGGCTGAGCAAGGCTTAGTTTCCACTTTTTTTTTTTTCCCACTGATTTATTTTGTATCTGTACTTCTTATCAACGTAAACTGAGATGGAAAGGAAAAACACCACGTTTCAGTTTCCTTTTATTGATTGGCCAGTCTTACAAGGGAAAGGCACAAACATCAACCTGATTTAGGAGCTCCCAAGTTCAGAGCAGTCGAAGCCAATGAGAGCCACTCGCACTTTCCAACTCAGGCCTGCCTCCGACGTGTTCAGGACGGTGCTGGAGGGCCAGGAAGAGCCCAGCCAGCGAGAGGCTTGAGTGATGCTGTTGTGACGTTCAGAGGGGAGACCGCCAGGGAGGCCTGTGAATCCAGGAGAAGCAGCATTACGACACATGAGGGGCCTGTGGTGCGATAATAGGACCGCAGAAAAGGACAACGAGGGCTCCTCACAGAAAACACGACTTCTCTCCACTTAACCCGCGCCACCAGAATTGTCGCCCCCAAAATTAGCTGCCTTATTTCCAAATTCAGTGGAATTATTGTACTGCATTAGAGTCTCAAAACAATTACCTTATTGTTTCTCTAGTTTAGAAAGCTGGGATTCAAATCCTGTGTAGTCACTAGATAGGCACAGATGCAAGAACTTTTCTGTTTACTCCAGATTTGGGGTTTATTTTGAGTGAGGTGCTTCCGATAGTTTGTGTAGGTCCCTGCACTAAATTTTTGAACCATTTTCTCAAACTTCTTAGTAGACAAGGAGAACAAAAATGGAAACCAAAGCTCTTTCAGTTACTTTTTAAATGAAAGTGGAGAAGTAACCATACTGTTCCTTCCTGAAGTCGCTACTTTGTTTTGCTTTTTCTCTCAACATTTGTCAAGCGCACATTGTTACTTGTAAAAAATTATCCATTACAGTTCTCACGCTTGCCCTTTTCACCTTAACTGAATATTGAATTAAGTGCATTAACTTACTTACTTTGACATGCTATGCGTCTACTCAGCTTCGAAGCAAAAGTAACATAAATGTGATGGAAAAACAGTGTGACGCAAACTTGCCATTTCAACTTAAAGTCCTGAAAACTAACTTGCTTGTTTGTTCTTTAATACAGGCTGATTAAGCTGTGACCTCATTTAATCTCCTGAGGAAAAATAAAATGGTTACATGCAAAGATTCTAGAATAGGCTCTTAAAATATACATTTTGCTTTCCTTTTGGCTTGAGTCCAATGCTAGAACTAGACATCGGGAACTAGTTTTGAGTTTTATAGCTGAATCTTGCATGGGTCCTCAAAATTAAATCAAGAATTAGCCTCAGTTGTTGCTTCTATTGAAGTTTTAGTGACCCAAGCTGGGTGTTTGTGTCTTGGCTACTTGTTTAATAGCACTAGAATTCCACATGAAGCTCTCAAGTTTGATATCCATTGAGGGCTTTTTTCCTCCCTTCCTTCTTTTTTGCTGTGTGTAACAGTGGGTTGAAGGAATTGGCATCTGTGTAGTTTTCAGTAGCTGTGAAAGTGTATATTACTTGCCTCCCCAATTAGATATAGTTTAAAATGGTAAACACAGCTGTGATTTTTAGTTAAATAAAAGGGTTAATATGGTATAGATCCCAAAAGCTTTATAGCTTCATTAAAAAGATAAGCCACTACCCAACTGTGGTTATATGTTATTTCCATCATACTAACTAGATTAACGGATGTGCCAGTTTTAAACTTCAGCCTTACACTTGAGAAGGTAAACTGTGGTTCAGTATTTAAACCGCCAATGTTACGTATCTGATGTTCTGTGTGCCAAGTAAAGGTACTGTGTGTAAGGAGGACATTTGCTGTGCTTCTTGTCTCGTAATGATTCAAGTATATAGTAGTTCTTGAAAGAATGTGTACATATTATTCATCTGCTGAAGAGAATGAGTTCATTGATGTCTCACAGGAGCCAAATACATTTTTTCAAAACTTGAAAACCAAAGGTCATCATGAGTGCATTCAAGTTAGCAAAAGTTGATTGCGTTTGGAATTTCCACCCATAGCAGTGTGAAAAACCCTTTGGAACTCAAAAGCATGGCTTTAAGTTAGGCTAAAATGCACTTAATTTCTTGCGTACACACTGTATAGAAACACTAGCAAGTGAGGACTTCCAGTGTGGCCTCCCCTGAGTGGCCCCTCTGTTTCCCAAACCATATAGAAGAGAGAATCCAGACGCCTCCACCTTTTCCACCACAGGTCTGACATCAAAGGGCTTCTAGACCTGATGGCCCAGTTTGCTAGCTATTGGCATCAGTTAAGTGCTCTGGACTGGACACTTTCTCCTTGTACTTGGCCTCCTTCCCTTTTCCCCAGATTGCTAGTCTGGAATTATAATTAGCTCCAGCAATTACCTTTGACCCCTCTCATTTTCCTCCTTTCTCCATCTTGAGTCTTGCATATGGCGACCGTACCTCTGTATCCACTTCGCAACTAGAACTGGGTATTAAGCCTCATGTGCTCTGCTCGGAAGATTCTGCCACTTTGTCAACAAATGACAGCATGGAACCCAGAGTTTTAATTCTATGCAAAATAATAGCAGTACAACCAGGATTCTTCCTTACCTTTTCCTTCTTGGAATTTGGAATCTCTAGCTTTTCAGTAACATAAGTAGAATAAACAGTATTAGGATGTTTTTGTGAAATGGCACCCTTGTGCTCGTTTGAACTTGATGTTAGTGGCTACAGTAATTTCCCTTTGCTCTCAAAATAGCGAAGTGCATTGATATATGCAGAGAAATGCCTGAATGTGGCAAATAAAGTAATATAGATGAATATTCTATTATTATAGCCTTTATACAAAAAAATAAACTTTTGGTGTATGCTGGAAGACAGCATTAGAATACAATGAGTTGTCTATGTTTTTCTCTATTTCAGTAAGTCTCCCACCTGCACAAAGGTTATTGGCCACTGCTTACCCTCCCTTTTTTTTTTTTTAACATCTTTATTGGAGTATAATTGCTTTACGATGTTGTATTAGTTTCTGCTTTATAACAAAGTGAATCAGCTATACATATACATACATCCCCATATCCCCTCCCTCTTGCGTCTCCCTCCCACCCTCTCTATCCCACCCCTCTAGGTGGACACAAAGCACTGAGCTGATCTCCCTGTGCTATGCGGCTGCTTCCCACTAGCTATCTGTTTTACATTTGGTAGTGTATATGTGTCCATGCTACTCTCTCACTTCATCCCAGCTTACCCTCCCTTTTAAAACGTGTGCACCTTCTGGATTTCTGTAATTGCTTTCAAACAGAGATGGTATGTATTTTTAAGCACCTTTCCCCCAGTGTGTCCAGATCCCATTTGTATGATAATCTGTGATAAACAGCCTTTTTTCTGTGTTTTCTGTTGGGCAGTTATCTTGCATAGAGCTATAGATTTTAGTCATTCAGGCAACACTCAAAACTGACATAAAGATAGGGTTTCATGTGTCAGAAATTTACTTAAAGACTGAAGTTAAACTTCTTTGTTGTCAAATCAGTGACAGAGAAATGAAAAGACAGTGATTGTGAAGATAATATTTGCACTTTGGCTGGACACGTCTAGCACAAGAAAAGGAAATGCATTTAAAAAAAAAAAAAAAAAACACCCTAAAAAGTGAGGCTTCTTCAGATACTTTGTGAGTTCTGAAATTAATAGACACTCTTTCTTCTTAAGAAAGCCTTAACTATGGCAGAAACTTTTTAACCTTTTATATCCTAATAAATACAGAGTTGTAATTCCATTTCTCAGTGTGTGAAAGGTGTCACCGAGTTGGGTGTATCTCCATGTATCTCACACCTGGTAGGCGTACTTAATGAGAGTCTGTTTCATAAGTAAGCCTCCTTTACGTGCAAAGGAGCTGAGAGAATTGATCCACCCCAATTTCTCTACATCTGAACTTCCTCAGCTACCAAATCTTCTGGTTCAGAGAAATGCTAGAAAGATTTTGAAACCCATTAAGTTTTGTGCACGTGGGGATTGGCAACAACTCATAAAGTGATACCATGTAGAATTGGGGTGTTGCACAAGCTGATTTTTAATCATTTTAAAATATAAACCAAAAAAAAAAAAATATAAACCACGGTGATAAGTGAAAAGCAGTAGGAAACTAAAGATTTTATATACTAAGACCAAACGTGCTCACGATGTGACCGGTTTTAAACGTCTGCCAGAGGGTTGTGCCTCCTTTGAAATAACGTTCACACAGTAGAGATGATTGCATTCTGACTCTTCGTTCTTTCGTGTTTTCTTTTGCGACTTACACTTTCACGTCTCCACGCGCAGCCCACCACCCATCTTTTCAAACAGATTTCTCATGCTCTAGAACGCAGAGTGTTCGGTTATTTTTCATCTGTCGGCCCTTTTTTGCAGGCAGCCCTTGAAGCCCCTTGTTGATTCCTAGCATTTGCAGAGAAATGTAGTTAAACCCTGGTAGGGGGGTGTCTCTCCCACACTCCCAGGCCCCTCCCAAGGTTCAGGATGAAAAACTAGAGTACACAACCGTAAAAATTAGAAAAGAACCAAAATCTTTAAGGCTAATAGCCTAGACCTAGAAGATGACCTTGACTATATAACCATTGTATTCATTACACAGAATATTTAAACTCTTCATGTGCATAGAATACCTGCCTCTGCTTTCACTGTGTCAAGCTCACCCTGTCTATGTGGTAGTAGTATTTGTCTGATACCTACGAACTAAAAAGGTACTTTTATCAACAAGGTTTCTCAAACACATTACAAAACCAGCTTTGAGGAAATCTAGAGTGTTTCCTGGCAACAGCATTTGGAGTAGTAACTGTATTTTCTCATTGTGATCTTGGTCTGTTTACGTAACCAATGTAGTGACTCTTTGGTTCATCATTGGTGGTGTTTTCATTTGTAGTCTCTGTGTGACCCACCAGTGGCAGGGTGTCCCAAGCCCCTTTCCTTTCCTTTTTGCATTTGTCTTTTTGTAGAATTGCCAGATAAAATACAAGACACCCAGTTCAATTTGAATTTCAAATAAACAAATAATTGTGTCTCTTAAGTATGGTTCATGCATTATTTGGCATATATTTACTGCAAAAAAAATATTATTTATCTGAAATTGAAACTTAACTGAACATCCTAGGGGTTTTGGCTTTGCTTTGTTTTGTTTTACTGAATCTGGCAACCCTATCGATTTGGTTGTGGAAAATCGCTTTCAGCATGTAAATTCTTCTAGATTTCACCATCTTTCACGTGGAATGGCACCTTTTTTCCCCTCATCCTCTACTTTCCAAAAGAGGGCATCAAGGAATTCAACCTGCCTGCATGGTGGGTTTCTATTTAAGGCATCTTTATGATTATATTTAACCAGTAACTGTGCTTTGGCTAAATGTCTAACTTACAGTACTTGTAATTGTTTAATATTCAATAAAAGCATTTTTAAAGTTTACTGTATGTGGGTAGCAGTTAGCTCTGAAGCGTTTTCATTTGCCTGTTTGTTCCTTTCAACCTGACCAACCTTAACGCAAATGACCTAAAACTGTCGGAAAATACGAATAACAGCTCCCTCTCATCTTCCTAGTGAGACCTGTGTGAAGGGCCTTAACCTCACCTCTGAGCCCACATGGGAGTCACTGAAATACAGCACTAGCAGGAGAAGCACAGCTGCCTTTTAGAAACATCTCCGCAGCGAATAACACCGACTCCCAGGGCAGCTTGAGGGGCAGCAAACTCCTATCCCTGCCCCCCTCCTCCTATCATACTGGGGAAGGGGGCAGGGAGCGGACTACCTGCCTGTGATGATACTGCCTTGGTTGTTGGGCCTCGTGTTAGAGGCAGCACACCCTATTAACAACACTTGTAAACCTTTATCATTGGGCACGGTTCACTTTCCTATTACTTTATAATCATAAGACAGTACAGCGGGCCTCCAAGCTGAAGGAGGACCTGGCATTTTATTGGGAATAATAAGAGGTCATCTGTTCCCATTGTTGGGACCTGGCTGCCAGATTTGCTGCTTGGCATCTACTCTGAAGACCTGGACCTAGAACGAGCAGAAGCGGAAGGGGGTGGTGTGTGACTTCATTTGACCAATCCCCACCTGCCCTATAGGGCTAGTAAAAGGTCTTTATGTAAGATAATGTGTAGGTGACATGTTCATTTTGTTAGTACGATTCTTGGCATACTTTACATAGCCAAGGACTGATTAGAAAAGTAAGTCTGTTCATCTCCACTTTCATAATTCTGCTCACAAATCAGGAGTACGTGATACAAAGCATAAGGTAAATTAGGTGTTTGGGATTAACAGATACACACTACTATATATAAAATAGATAAACAAGGACCTACTGTGTAGCACAGGGAGCTATATTCAATATCTTGTCATAACCTATAATGGAAAATAATCTGAAAAAGAATATATATCTGAATCACTTTGCTGTATACCTGAAACTTAACACAACATTGTGAATTAACTATATTTCACTTTTTTTTTAATGGTTTTAAAAAAAAAAAAAGATAACCATGCCGTGGATGCAAATCTGCGGCCGTATGAAGAGGCTGGAGTTGCCAAGAAGCCATGGTTGCCGTGGGCCACTCAATTGCTTCACAGCTCCCAGGAAATTCTATGGGGACTCTGGTTCTCTACTTTTCTATCTACCAAGTAGGAATACTTTCTGCCAAATAGTTGTTTAATAGGAATATTTGGAAGATATACAAGATAACACAAATCAAGTGTTCTTGGGGTCCTAGGAGAAAACAAGTTTAACAGTGAGAGGCTTAGGCGACCAGGTAGTCTGTTAAGTGCAACAAGTTTGCTGAAAGACCGTGTAGGATGAAGACACCACCTCTGCCCTCAGACTGCCTAAGTTCATGGCCTGGCTCTGCCACTTACACACCATGTGACCTGGGGAAGCTCCCAAGGTGCCTCAGTCTCCCCACCTTCAAAATGAGTCTCCTGCTACTACTAGCTCAGAGAGTTGCTGTAAGAATTAAATAGTGTTTTCTGCTGGATTGGAACCCAGGTACTAGAGAGTAGACCTGGACCTCCAAGACACACAATGAGCAGCTGCTGATTTAGGCTGTGCTTAACTAGTTCTCTCTAAAAACAGAATGCTCTGGTGTATTTCAAAATGGTTCCTTTCTCTCTCCCACTGCATCAAAGCACAAGGAGATTTTTCTCCAATATTTACTATTTGAGCTCCTGGAAATAAATCTCACACAACTGTAGTGGACCCTGATGACTGTGTCCCCCTGGAGTTTTGAACTTAGAGTTGTCCACATTCAGCCTCCAGCAATTCATCAATTACAGTTCTTGTTTTCCTTCCGGTACTGGTTCCCAGAGAAGTTTCTGCTCGTGAGTCTCTGCTCCAGTAAATTGTTATTCTGGGTATTCGCCTGTCAAATTCTCCAATCCTGGGGACAGCAGTTTCCCCTGTGTCCTTACCACTCTTACGTATCCTAGAAAAGTGGGTTTTTCAGCCTGGGTTTTGACGTGTTGTTAGGAGTAGCACCTTCCAAGCTCCTTACATCAGAACTGGGACCCCCAGACCACAATGACTTCTTAAAATACAACACTAAAGGCATGATCTACGACAGAAGGAAACTGATAAGCTAAATTTTTATTAAAATTAAAAACTGTTCTGCAAAACATACTGGGTAGAAAATGAGAAGATAAGCCACAGACTGGGAGAAAATATTTGCAAAAGATAAAGCATTGCTATCCAAACTATACAAAGAACTTGTAAAACTCAAGAAAATGAACAACCTGAGTAAAAAATAGGCCAAAGACCTGAACAGACAGCTCACCAAAGAAGATGAACACATGACAAATAAGCATACGAAAAGATGCTTAACTTGTGGTATTGGGTAAATGCAAATTTTTAAAATGACATACCATTACACACCTATTAGAATGGCCAAAATTTGCAACACTGACGACACCAATTGCTGGTGAGGATGTAGAGCAACAGGAACGCTCATTCATTGCTGGTGGGCACACAAGATGGTACAGTCACTTTCGAAGACAGGCCGTTTCTTACAAAACTAAACATACTCTCACCATATGCTTCAGCGAAAGTGCTCTTTGATATTTACTCAAAGGTGTGGAAAACTTATGTCCACACCAAAACCTGCACATAGATGTTTATGGCAGCTTAATTCACAATTGCCAAAACTTGAAAGCAACCAAATGCCCTCCAGTAGGTGAATGGATAAATAAACTGTGGCATATCCAGACAGTGGAATATTTATTCATCGCTAAAAAGAAATGAGCTATCAAGCCATGAAAAGACAT
Source organism: Phocoena sinus (assembly GCF_008692025.1). Lineage (NCBI taxonomy): Eukaryota > Metazoa > Chordata > Mammalia > Artiodactyla > Phocoenidae > Phocoena > Phocoena sinus. Next base: position 23,008,604 of record NC_045783.1, read on the forward strand.
GAAGGAAACTTGAAAGTTAAGTGAAAGAAGCCAATCTGAAAAGGCTACAGTCTGTATGATTCCAACTGTATGACATTTTGGAAGAGGCAAAACTATGGAGACAATTAGAAAAGTGGTTGCCAGAGGTTTGGAAGGGAGAGAGATGAGTAGGTGAGCGCAGAGGGTTTTCGGAGCAGTGAAAATACCTTGGTGATACTGTAATAGTGAATACACGTCATTAGACAGTTATCAAAACCAACAGAATGTACAACACCAAGAGTGAACCCTAATATAAACTGTGGGCTTTGAGTGACTGTGACGTGTCAGCGTACATCCATCAGTTCTAACAAATGGACCACTCTGGTGGAGGATACTGGTTAAGTAGGAGGCTGTGCACGTGTGGGGCAGGCGTGTATGAGAAGTCTCTGAACTTTCTGCTCAATTCCGCTGTGAAACCAAAACTGCTCTAAAAGATTTAAGTCCATTTTAGAAAGAGAGAGAAGGATAGAAACATGTACAGTCAAAGTGTATACATACATACTTTCTCTTTTCGTTGAGAGAGAAGACATAGAGATGCACATGAAGAAATAAATATTAAATAAAGAAAAATAGTTAATTAATTTTGACCTAATTCCTCCTTTGACTTCAAGGAGGTGAATAGTGTAAACATATGTTAAAGAAACTTGGTATTTTTAATTAGTTTAAAACTGGGGCGAGGGACTTTCCTGGTGGCGCAGTGGTTAAGAATCCGCCTGCCAATGCAGGGGACGCGGGTTCGAGCCCTGGTCCGGGAAGATCCCATAGGCCGCGGAGTGACTAAGCCCGTGAGCCACAACTACTGAGCCCACGTGCCACAACTACTGAAGCCCACGTGCCTAGAGCCTGTGCTCCGCAACAAGGGAAGCCACCACAAATGAGAAGCTGCGCACTGCAACGAAGACCCAACACAGCCAAAATTAAATAAATAAAGAATAAATAAATATATAACTGGGGAGGACAGAGGGAAAAAGCAAATATTCTCTATGTTTCCTCCACTTTGAGCTCAGAACCCGGTTTTGTAGACCAGTGCTCCAAAGTTCAGACCCTGGAGAAGCGTGAGGAAAAGAGAACAGTTAGCCAGACAAGTCTTCTCCCAGGCACTCACTCAGTGTATGACATTGAAATAGAACTGATGTTCCCTTCGTGGCACTGGGGACCAAGCTACAAGGTGAGCAGCTGTGTTCTCTATCTAAATATTCTTTAAAATAAGACAGGAGAGTGTTTACAAAAAGAATTGAAAGCAGGGACTCAAAAAGATATATATGTTTTAAACTATTATAAGTAATAGTCAAAAGACAAATGACAAACTGGGGGAGATATTTGCAATTCAGACTCTAGACAAGGGGGCTAATCTCTTTCATAGAGAAAGAGTTCCTGAAAATCTGTAAGATAAAACAAATTAGGTAAAAGTCATGGACTTGTGCAATCTCATAATAAAAGAAATGTAAGTTAAAATAATAAGAAGTTAACACAAGTTACCTCTCAGATTGACAAGACTCAGGAATTTTTATAACAAAGTGGTGGTGAGTGTTTGGGTAAAAAAGCAGTGGGTGGGGGAGAAGTTACATAAATATAAACACACTATACCTTCATGTCCTTACTCATAAATGATTCTCCCAGAATATCTTCTGGGTGAGTATGTCAAAATCTGGTAACACTGGTAAACACGGGTAACCTGGGTGTTGAGAGATAGTTGAGAAGGAGGCATTTTATCATATACACGTCTATATTTTTAAAACGTCTGATCTGTGTGAATAAATTAGCTACATAAAGAAATTAGGAGTGAGTCAAATCATTTATCATTTGACTTGAGGGGATTTCCACAATGCATTGAGGGAAGCAATATGCAGAAAATTGTGTATCGTAGGATCTTGTTTTTATAAAGCAAACAATACCAAATAAAATCCCTATATGTAGTTATACATGTAGATACATGGTATATGTGCTTTATACCATATAATACAATACATTATATTGTATACAACTCTATGAGCATGGAAAGATAAGGAAGGACACGTGATCGTTAACAGTGGTTGTCTGCAGAATCTGGTGGAGGGAGGGAGGGAGCTAAGTAAAAAGAAAGTATTCTTTAACAATATGGCTGACACTTTTGAAAGAAATAACTCTGTGTGTGTATGTGTGCGTATATATATATTTTTTTATGTCTTTCTGTCTAGAACATAGAACAAAGAAAAACATCACCTGCAAGCCACAAAGAAGTATAGAACATGAAAGCATGTGTATGTATATATGTATGTATGTATATATACATGCACCCACATATATATAGAAAGATGGTCATGGAACGTTGAGGGTGATTGTAACAGAGACACAGGATTTCAGAAGACTTTTTGCTTTCTAATATTTAGATTGTGTTTGAATTTTTTTTTTTTTTTTTTTTTTTTTTTTGCAGTACGCGGGCCTCTCACTGCTGTGGCCTCTCCTGTTGCGGAGCACAGGCTCCGGACGCGCAGGCTCAGCGGCCATGGCTCACGGGCGCAGCCACTCCATGGCATGTGGTATCCTCCAGGACCGGGGCACGAACCCGTGTCCCCTGCATCAGCAGGCGGACTCTCAACCACTGCGCCACCACGGAAGCCCTGAATTTTTCGATAAAGCTATTTTACTGTGGGAAGGGAAGAAATTGAAACAAGGATAATATTGTTTTTTAATCATGTGGCTCAGTAATTCAAGGCCTCTCCTTTAAATTTAGAGTCTGATTTCCAAGTGAACTGCTTTAATCTGTTTGGAAACTGAAAAGCAAGAGCAATCATCTCAGAAATGAAAAAGGTTGTGATGATGATGGCAGAGCTGTAAATGTGCAATTCTGCCAGTGCTTCTGCTATTTTTCCCTATTTGCTCAGAATGTTGGAAGAGAATCTTTTCCATTGGGAGATGGAAATGAAGAGGATTGGGGAAATGCCTCTTTGCTTCTCTTGCTGGATCTCTTCAAAGCCATGGAATATATATATATATATATATATATATATATATATATATATATATTTTTTTTTTTTTTTTTTTTTTTTTTTTTGTGGTACGCGGGTCTCTCACTGTTGTGGCCTCTCCCATTGCGGAGCACAGGCTCCAGACGCACAGGCTCAGCGGCCATGGCTCACGGGCCCAGCCGCTCCATGGCGTGCGGTATCCTCCAGGACCGGGGCACGAACCCATGTCCCCTGCATCGGCAGGCAGACTCTCAACCACTGCGCCACCAGGGAAGCCCATGGATTATATTTTAAATGGGGTTACATTGTTGTAAACAAATATCCAGAATCGACATTCAGCCTAATTACAGAATTCAACCTATAAATCTACCGTCATATTTCTATTACTTAATGGTCAGGTGTTCTCTATGATTGAAAGATAAATCCCCAACTGTTACTTAAAATAAAAAGGAGACATACACAGACATACCAGACAAGCGGTAACCAAACGAATGTAGACATGGTATTATTGATTCCAGACAAAGTGGAATGGAACATTACCTGGAAAACAAGAAGCATCACCTACAAGCCACAAGAAGCCGTATCAAGCACGACTTCATGCATGCAAGGCCACATCGGAACACAGAAAACACAAACTGTTAAAATCTTCCACTATGATTCTGATTGCATCAAATCCTCCTCGTATTTTTAATTCATTCCTCTAAGAAACTGACAAAATAAAAATGAAAATATCAGGGAGTTGAATATCATATTTAACTAACTTGAACTTTGTACCCAAAAGCAGAGACTGTACATTCTTTTTGAATGTCTTTGAAACATTTAAAATAATTGACTTAGCTAACATCTCAAATAGTATCCTGTTATCAGGGAGGAAGAAAATTTCCTCTACCTTTCTACGTTACTCTGGCTGGTCTAAGAATTAAATTGACATGAGATAGATTAACAGGAGAAAATCACACAAAAGTTGAATGACACGTATCCATGGGAGAGACCCAGGAAAACTGAGTAACTCACCAAAATGGCTGAAACCCTCACCTTAAAGACCATCTGCAGCTAAAGATAAAAGAGGATGTTGGGGGTACTGATTGGGGACTTCAGAGGGGAGGAAGGCAATTTATATGGAGATGGAAAAGCAAATGTTTGGTAAATAAATGTTTGCTGGGCCTGCAGAGACAGTGGGACCCAGGAATTTTAACAAGCTGACTTTGCTGAGTTCCTCCTTGTCTACTAGGTTATCTATGGTGATGCTTCCTTCCTGGAACAGGTCCTCTATCTGCATTCTTTAGGGGAAGCTCAAAGTTTCTTCCTGAGTCTTTTGTTCCTTGATTACTTCCAATTCGAAATAATCTGCATGGCAAAAAGACATTTAGGGGTGGCAAACTTTGCTATCGGCACTGTCAAACACATACATTTATAAAATGCATAAATAAAAGTCTTGAAGTAATTACACCAAATGGCTCATTTTGGTTACTGAAAGTAAAAGAAAGTGGGGTGTAGGGCAGGGATATGGAGACGGAGGAACTTCCATTTTTCCTTGTATGTATTTGTGTTCTTTGAAGTTTGGGGCAGTGAACATATGTATTCATATTCGTGTATTTTCATGTATTTATCATTAAACAAATTTACTGGTGTATAATTTACGCATTTTAAGTGTAAAAGTCAGGTTTTGTTTGTTTAGTAAATTTACTAAATTTAAGAGTTGTACAACCACCCAAAGTGGTGATGCAGAGTCAGCTTGGGAACACTATGATGGAGATGCCTGGAACTCCAAGGTCAAGTTCCGGAGCTTTTCCACTGAACTTCCCCATGGCAACTAGTGGGGAGCCAGTTTCCTCAGCTACTGTTCTGGTTAAGAATAGATTCCCTGCTTTCACGAGAGACTTCAGCACCATTTCCAGAAGATCGTCAGGGCTCCCTCTTCTTCTGTCTGTGCTGTCAGCAGTGAGCTCCCTGGAACTCCTATGGGTCCTTGGCTAATTCCTGCACAATGAAGTGCACACTTCTTCAACCGCTGGGTCCTTGGGCTGGACCAAATCTTTACGGAACAAGTCATGAAATCCGCAATCTCTAGGGTAAGAGACGACTTTTCTCTAAAGGAAAGTACGTGTTGGAGAAACTGTCCCTTTCACCTTGTTTTTAACTTGTCCATCCAGCCTCTCTCTTCCAGGAAGAGAACTGGTCAGATCTCAGGACACCTACTGGACTACATTTTCCCCACTGGGTAAGGTCCTCACACCTCAAGATTAGCACATTCATCTTATTCTTTCTCCTGCTACAAAGTCTGCACCTTCCCCTCTTCACCTGCAGCTAAGAAGCTAACTTAGTGTGGGGCTTGCTCTGTAGACAGAGCTCTTTCATGTTCATGGGGTGAGAAGGTCTAAGCTGGCTTGTCAAACTCAGCTCTTATCTAAGACCCACTGTTGGGAGGTAGCAGATGTGTGCCCACATGACAGATGTTACTTGCTTCTAACATCCTTGGATGAAAATCCCAGTCTAAACCTCCCCAGCCCTGTAGCTCTATGTGCCTCCAGAGATCCAGGGAAAAGAATCTTAGCAGGGGCTTGTGGGGATGCGTCAGTCTTACCCAGAGATCCTGGGTAAGACCTTTGTCTGCCTGTCCCAGCCTGGCCGCCAGACACAGGGTTTCAGTACTGTCCACTGGTCGTGGAGGATCCAGAACAATTCTGACTGTTCATATTGTGCGCTCACTTGGTCCCTGTGCCACTCACTGTGCAGCAGGAAAGACACCTCAGGTGGACCTGAACAAACCTGACGTAAGCGCTAATGGGGAGAGGCGGGGAGCTGAAATCGGTGGTGACATCAAATGCTCCTGCCTTTATTTCCTCCTCCGAATGTGCTTTTTCAGCTTTCTACTTTCCAGCATTTTTTTACCTAAGGTTAGGTTTATCTTGTGATGCTTTCTGGATCACATGGGGCCAATATAGCATAAGCAGACAGTATGCATAGTGGTTAAAAGCTGTGTTTTGGTCCTTGGACGAGGTCTTGGATGACCAATGTCTCTGGATTAGGGGTGAAATTTGCATTTTCAGGTTTCCTAGGTAACTCTCTGTTTATTGGTGTGGTGGTTTGAAAAATGGCTCTGTGTGTGTATGTGTGCGTATATATATATTTTTTTTTTTGGGGGGGGGTATGCGGGCCTCTCACTGTTGTGGCCTCTCCCGTTGCGGAGCACAGGCTCCGGACGCGCAGGCTCAGTGGCCATGGCTCACAGGCCCAGCCGCTCCGCGGCATGTGGGATCCTCCCGGACCGGGGCACGAACCCGCGTCCCCTGCATCGGCAGGCGGACTCTCAACCACTGTGCCACCAGGGAAGCCCACTACGATGAATTTTTGACATTCCTTCCATCCAGAGGCAGGGTTTGGCTCGCCTCCCCTTGAACCTGAGCAGGCTTGAAACTGCTACAACTGATAGAGTTGAGAGGAAGTGATGCTCTGTGACTTCTGAAACCAGACCCTAGAAGGGGGTGGAGCGTCCACCTTGCTGGCTGGAATACTCGCTGGAGTTCTCATCCGTCTTGTATGGACTCTGACTGCTCGACTGGAGAGGGTGCATGTAGGCGCTCAAAGCGACATTCACAACTGAATTGTGAGTCTGTGAGTCGACAGCCAGATCAGCTGCCAGTCCTGTGAATGAGCCGTTTGGATGGTCAGCCTGGCCGAACCCCCAGGTGACAGCAGCCCAGCCAACAGTGGCCGCAGGAGAGACCCCAGTGAGAACCACCCAGCAGAGCCTTTCCCGGCTTTCTAATCTCCAAATTTCTGAGCAAAGGAAAATGGTTGTTGGTATACACAACTAAGTCCTTGGGCAAGTTGCTACAGTAATAGTGATGTGATCAGAATAATTACGGGCTGCGGGTTGTTATAACGGCAGGGGATTGAAGGGAAGGGAGACGCTAGAGGTCAAGCCTGTATCAGGCAGTCCTGAAACCAGCTGTAAGTCAGAATCTCTTGGGGGGGGAGTTTGTGTAGTCTCTGACTCAATGTCTTAGATGAGCCCAAGAATCTCTATTTTTAAAATAATCTCCTATAAAAAAATTAAAACTATTTTTATCACAATAGTGATAGATGCCCAGTACAAAAGGATATAAATCTTACCCCCCAACCTTGTGACTCTCCCTTTTCTTTTTTTGAATTTTCCTGCATATTTGTTTCTTCAGGTGAAATCAGGATCATTTTGCCATGTTCCTCCCAAATCCTGTTGGTGTTTTGATTGAGATGATATTAAATGCATAGGCTAATTTATGGAGAAATAAAATCTTTTCAATACTGAGTCTTTTCATCCAAGAACACAGTATGTCTTTCAGATTTTTTCAGATGTTCTTCTATGCCCCTTGGTAGCGCTTTACCATGTCCATCAGCTAGGTAGGTCTTGCCTATCTCTGGTAAAGTTTACTGTAGGCAGTTTATCTTTAAGCTGATATTGTAAATGGGATCTACTACTTCTATTTTATTTTTAATTGATATTTTCATATAGGAAAGCTATTGATTTTTTCATGTTCATTTTGCAATCAACCACTAGCTGATTTCTCTCATTTCTGATAGTTTTTCAGTTGATTCCCTGGTGTTTTTCAGATACATATCATCCGCAGATAATTTGGGCTCACACTTTCCAAACTGTATACCTCATTTCTTTCCCTTGCTAATTGCATTGGCCAGTGCTTCTAAAATAATGTTAAATAACAATGACACAGTGGACATACATGTTTACTAATATGATTTTGGTTTACAATTTGGGAAATTTGTACCAATGGAATCTGATAGAAGCAACGCCCAGATCAGCATTGGGGAACCACTGACATATCATCTTCACCCATGTATTTCTTCTGTCTGGAAGCATATTGCTATTTCCATGCTACAGGGTATGAGAGAACATGAGGTCCGTAAAACTTCCTAAGATTCTGTGAGCCAGGATGGACCCCCTTGTTATTGATGGGGAAGGGTGTGGTAACTCCTTGTATAGTCTTTGGTTATAGCCCTAGTCACTTGTGCTTTAGGCTGTTTAAGATTGACTTCTCCCACCTGGGAACCATCCTTATCACTCCATCCTGTACTTGGCACAAAGGAGACTCTCAGATGAAGGACATCTGTCTCTTATCCTTCACTTCGTCCTGTCTCTCTGACTAGAGAAATCAGGTTCTTGAGATTCCTATCTGCCTTCTCCTGTCACCTTCCTTGAGTGGTGTTTAGGGAGCTCACAGATCTGACCAGCCTGTCTCCACGGGAGACGGTACACAGTGCACAAGATTATCAAATGACCCAGATCTTCCAAGCCATGATATCAGCACAATTTTTCAGGAAAGGATAAACCAAGCCAGAGGTGGTTGAAAATGTATTTATTTTTCTTCAAATGATCTTTTTTTCAAGCAATAAATAAAAACTGACATGTTTGACTTATCTAAAAGACAAAACCAAACAAAAAATCCCCTAGACTATATACATCCTACAGAAAAACAAGCATATCAAATGTAGAAATGACATCACTCTGAAAGATGGGGCTATTTACAGAAGTTACAAGTATTGCATTGCTCTGTCTTGAAGAAGCCTCTTTCTCCTAGGACTCATAAACTCTAAGGGAGGGCAGGGTCCTCTTCAAAGAGGTGGCACTCTCCATCCTTCTCGACAGACAGGGGAACTTTCAGGGAAGAACATCGACATCCAGACACTGTATTCGGTTTCCTAACAAGGCTCTGCACATCAGCTGGCTTTCAAGGGGCCTGAAAGGGCCCCTCGTTCAGGAGGTCACGTGGCCCCTGAGCTCCTGACAGAAACCATCTTGCCCCTCAGCAGAGCTGAGGGGACTGACCATGAGACCACACTGAACTAGTGACAAACCCCTGGCTGTGGCTTCTGCCAGACAAGCCAGCTCCGTGTTATCAAGACCCAGGCTCCAAGAGCACCTTGCCATCCAGAAAGTAGCTTCCCAAACTTGGTTACACACGGAAAGCACCTGGGGAGCTTTGAAACCTACTGATGCCTGGGTCCCTCCTCCAGAAATCCTGCTGTACTTGGTCTGGGATCGCCCGGTAGCAGGGTTTCAAAGCTCCCCAGCTGAGGCTGACGGGCAGCCAGGGCGAACCACCACTTTACCAACTAAAGGCTTGGCGGCCCCTCCAATCTCACAGCCCCTTCCCCTCACATTTGAATCACCCGTCCCACCTCCCTCTGCCCATCTTCCCGTGGATTCTACATTTTTTCTCATGGCTTCCCAACCTTTTGGGTAACTCTCTGGAATCGGGCTAGGATGGGTAACTGAGGAAAATGGTCTCAGGAGGCCACGACTGAGGCTGGGAGCTCCCGGCCACCGGCTCACAGGCGGCTTCAGCCGAATACTGCTCGGGGGAAGCTCCACGAACACACTTGGGTCACACAGAGATGCCGGGAGGGAACCGGCAGCATTCTCCAGTCTCTACGGAAGATCCAGAGTGCCTACTGCCTTTGTCAATGGCACAGTTGATATTCGGTGTAAGTGGCAATGCTTTCCACCCATGACACATGTTTCGCGTCACCAGAAATCACTCCATGGGGAGACACCTGTTGAAACCCACTGGCCATTTGGACAGACCCTGCGGTGCTGTCTTCATTACAGCTATTCCAAGTCATCAAAGAGGCTTCTGATGGGGGAATAGTGACCCAAGTCCCTGTTTCCAATCAAGCCAATTTCCTATTTGATTTCTAAGAGTTTTGGGGCTGCTATTGGGTACAAAGAAAATAGCTTTATAAATAGTGGTTTGACGCTGTGACAGAAGACTTGAATTGGAAAGCAGGGAAAAGACCTGTCTGGCGCAGGTCCTGGGTTCCGACCGTGTGGTTGGGATCCAGTCTGGGAAAGCAGGATACACAAGTTTTGGCCAATGTACACTCATTCTGTAAAAAGCTACTTTCCCTCCTCTCTCAAGCAGTCCCTCCTGCAGGCCTATCTGCATGTGGGAACCCACGCTTTTTCAGACAGGGCTTGGGAAAGGCAGGACAAATGATGCCAACACAGGCTCATGTTTGTGGAAGGAAATGTAAGGAACCTGGTCCTGTCTGGGATGTGGGGCTAAGAAGGAGCATTCCAACACTATTCCAACCTTGAGGCTTGAAGTTATCTATGGGTGAGCAGGAATGTGCATCACTTAGATCCTCAGAAGACTAAAAAGAACCCAAAAAACAAAACCAAAAAGCATGCTCTCGCTTCTAGACAAGTTTGGAATTACCTCTAACCTGGTACTGGGTAACAACACTGTTCCACGATACTACAAATTAAATAACACGTGGTTTGTCCCGTCCTCCCTCCCCCCAAGCCCAACCCATCTCCTTCTTTCTCCAAAAGCCATTCCTCCATCTGGAAAGGGCCCTGAAAATGGCACTATCCCAAGAAAGGATTCTAAGATGGCACACAAGTGCCCTGGATGCCTGTCACAGAAGCCAAGCAGCCAGCTCCCCCACAGAGTCTGCCCGACTCTTCACTCACTCTCTCTTGCTGTCCTAGACTTCCAAGGGACCTGAAATGGGGTGTCCACTCCCTTCTTTTTATTCACCTATTCACTTTAAAAATATTCACCGACACCACGAATTTTAAGAACCCAAGAATTTGTTGGTGTACTTCATTCCAAGCAAACCCCCTAAAATTAAAAACTCTTGATTTATGTAAAAGAGAAAAAAGATGGTGCTTCCACTTCCAAAAGGATCCATTTCGGGTCTATCTCTCTTAGCTGGGTTCCCCCAATGGCCTTGCCAAATGATTCACTGCAGGAAAAGCTGAATTGCGCCCAATTTTTTTTACGAGCACCTTATATGATATGGCATTTATCACAGATGATATACAAGTTCTCAGGCAGGTCTATGAGAAAAATGCTTCCACCGCTACAGTGAGTTATTGATCACCAGAAACGGTTGTATTGTTGTGGTTTCAAATCGCTTCAGTGGCCCATGTGCCCAAGAACCAAGTGCGCTCCACGCTCCGTATTCGCGGATGCAGTATGCGCGGACGCAGTATCCGCGGATGCAAGAATCAGCGGATTTACGCATCCACGGATTTGGGTATCCGCGATGGAGGGAAGGGGTGCTGGAACCAATCCCCGGCAGATACCGAGGGAGGCTGTAATGAAAAAGTAGTCCCTTCCTTTCTTCCTCCTCCCACCCCACCCTGACTCCTTCTCAGCGGTAACAAACGCAAGCTGATCATGCGAACTTGTACACACCACTTACTTCCTAACTGCTTTGACGTCTGCATGCTATTGTGCTCTGCTGATCCACGTTAACATAAATATATTCTAAATTCACCATCACTAGACTCTTTGTACTTACATACTCTGAGGAAATTCTTAATAAATACTTTTATTTATTATTAAGCATAATTGTTCACCTGTTGGTGGTGACTTAGAAAGGAAAACCATGTCCTAAAAGATTTCTTTAAAAAAAAAAAAAATCCTGTAACTACAACAACAACAAAAGGACCGAGCACACAGAACCAGGCACTTCTGGCGAACCTGTTTTTATCTTGTCCCTTTCCCTCCCCTCCCTCCCTTCCCATCCCCCTCAACAGAACTGGGTGGGCACATTTGCCAGGATCTGCGGGTTTCCTAACTTCAAGCCTTACTGCTGAAAAAAATGAGGTAAGAAATTCCTATCTGAAAAGTAAAACTGACGCACAAACCAAAACCCAGGTCTTCCCTGCCTGCCGAGGAAGACATTATTGCTCTAAGTTGGAGTGTTGTGTTTGTTTGCGTTAAATATGTATTCGAAGTCCTTATTGCCATTCTAGCTGGCCCCCCGGTTGGCCAAAGAGAGATGGATGGAAGGAGCTCTGTCGCCCCCTGCGGGCCAGTCCCGACCTGCTGCCCGCACAGGGCGCCACCCAACCCGTGCTGAGAGCCGATGGGTGTAGGGGAGGGAGGATTCGAGAGGCTCTAACAGCTGGGGGAGGTGGTGATGGGGCTGTGCAGATAGGGCAGGCTGCTGGGCGCCGGGTGCCCCCCGACGGAGACCGGGAAGCTGAAGACGAACTGCGACGTAGGGGTGGGAGTGGCCTTGCCCCGCTCGCGCAGCGGCCCCGACGGGCTGGCCGCCTCCACCGCGCAGGACGTGGCCAGCACCTGCGACTCGAACTGCAGCAGCTGCCCCATGAAGCTGAAGTTGGGCGAGATGATGCTCCGCCGCTGCTTCACGAACTCGAAGGCCTCCTCGAGCCTCACGCGCTTCTTCATCATCAGGTAGGCCAGGCAGATGGTGGCCGAGCGCGAGATGCCGGCCTGGCAGTGCACCAGCACGCGCCCGCGGCAGTCCTTCACCGCATCTGGGGCAGAGAGCGGCGCGCCGTTAGCGGCGCCCAGGTCCCCATCGTTCCCGGAAGGCGGCTGCAGGCGGCCTCAGCCGGGACGAGGGTGCGGGGAGATCTGGAGAAGAGGGGGGCCTGCGGCTGAACCCCTGAAGGAACAGCGCCTCCCAGGCTGAGGCCGCACAGGGAGGAAACCCACGGGGGGAGGGCCTCTAGAGTTCCACCCCCGCTAGAGTATTTCGGAGAATTACGCAAACAAATGTACTACGCTTAGGAAATACGCCAGCTGAAGCTGGAGCAATCCCCGCACACACGGCAGAGTTTTCATTTGCAGGAACAAAAACAATGACCCAATCCTCCCTTTGTCTCCCTCCCCATCCCCAGAGTCTTATCCTCTCGGCACCTGGGGACATCCAAGGAAAAGGTCCTTGACTCTGTAAGCTAACAGCACCTGCTGTTTGCCTAGGTCCGTCAGACTATCCAGGGCCTGCACAACACCCCACGGGCAAGCCTTCCTACTGAGGAAGAGGGGAAACAGGCAGCCCCCCGCCCCCGGATATGGCCCTTCCTAAGTCCCTCCTTCCACACACCAGCTACACGTGGTTCCCTCTTCCCTCCCGTCCTCCCTCCGCCAGACCTGGGCCCAGCACCCTGGCCTGGGAGGACCCAGCACCCTGGCCGGAGCCAGCCTACCGATGTACTCGATGGCCACCATGAACCAGGAGCTGATGTCGGCCTTGTGGCTGTCCTCCACCGGGATGCACTTGTACTGGTAATGTCCTTCAAAGTGGTTCGGGCAGTCAGAGGAGACGTTCAGCAAGGCTGTGATCCCCAGGGCGTCCAGCATGTCTCGCCGGGCTGCGTGATAGGCGCTGCCGAGGTAGAGGAAGGGAAGGATCTCCACGGGACCCCCCTGCACCAGAGAGGGAAAACAAAGCGCCCCCCGCCCCCCACCGGCAAACGTCGTTAAGTGAAAGGCAACTGGACATGGGGCTGGGACGTGTGGGGTGGGGAGAGGGAAGCCAGTCTCAGGTGGGCTTTCACGGGCCCTGGGGACACAGCCCATGGACCCGGCCCCTCCAGGTTTCCCGTGTGCCGCTCGGGCCCCGGCAGGGAGCGATGGGCTCTGGCCTTTCTGCTCTGCTCTACTCTGGGCCCCACCTGCTGGTTCAGGCAGACCACTTCCGCCGTGACAGATGAAGCTGGCCGTGCCCCACTGTTTGTGACGCGAAGAGCTTACACCCGCTACCACAGAGCTACGCGGCTTAGGCACTTATTCGGCTGGATACGCAGCCGAATAGCAGACGAAAAGCAGACACCATGTCCACCTCACACACAAGAGGAGGCATCCTGGCAAAATGAGGTAACGCTGGCTTCACTAATGACACTTTTCTGAGTCAGATCAACACAAGTGATCTCGGATTTGGGGAGCAGAGTTGCTGGACCCCACAAATTCACTCCATTTCCATCTAAAGGAAAGGGCTGGAAGAGGTGGGCTTGTATGAAATGTAGTGGCATAAGCTGGTTTTCTTGGGAGAAGGGTTGGTTGATCATTTATGTCCATTTAGCATTTACAATTAACTTGTATGGGGGGCGGACAGCCGAACTGTTTTGAATCGGGCAGTCCACATGCTTCTGGCCTCCTTCCTTGCTTGTCTGCACAGAACTCTAGAGGCTAAGTCAGGGACATATGCGTTTATATTCTTTTCTTAGGTGAGGGTAATAAGAGAGGGAAGGGGAAGACGTCCAAGGAATAGTGGACTCCACATAACATCACACCCCGATACTCAACACATTCTCCCCACATTGAGGCACTGCATCCAAAGCCTTTGACAAGCAGTCCTCTTCGCACCTGGTCGTGCAGTGGGGTGCCGCAGGAGCTGCAGCCCAGGTCCAAGGACTCGGCCGTGCTTGGGGGCACAGCAGGTGGGATGGCGGCCAGGGCCTTGGTTTTGGAACAGAATTCCGGGTACTCGGAGGAAAACCTCTCATAGCCACCTGTAAAGTAGAAAGATATTCAGGTTAATGGGGTCGCTGAGCCAGCAGGAAACCACAAAGAACTTGAATCCTACCTGATGGGGGAGAGCTGTTGGAAAGCTGCGGCTGGTTGTACCTACATTTGACACTGGGTGGCGCTGTGGGCCCAGAGAGAATGGCTATGGAGCCCTTTTTCCCCGGGATGCAGAGATTACATTCGGCCAAGACTGCATCCTGAAAGCGGGAATGAAAGCTTTAGGGACAAGACTTCGGATTGGGATGCAGATACACAAAGGAGGATGTGCAGGGGAGATGAAGAAGGGATAATTTCTTTACAGTGATGACAAAGAAAGAGGGAATAGCCACTGGGGGTTTCCATGAGCACTTCAGCTGGCCCCTGGGCCCTACAAAAATGTCTGTCATCCCCCAACTACAGGCCTTCTTTTAGAGAGGTTCTCCAATGTGGGAGAGAATAAAAAACTATTACCCTGGCATCGGCCCTTCTGGATCTCAGCAACAGAACAGATGCCAATTGCACGGCCCCATGAACAGCTGTTCCATGGACATGGGGCCAAAATGAGAGCAAACGGGCTTAAATCTAAATAAATCCCTCTTGCTACATACAGGTTTGGGGCAAGGGAGGATTTCCTGACCTGAGAGTTGCTAAGCCCTGGAATGGTTCTCTGTGGGGTCGTCTTCCAGGGAAGGAAGGTCGTTTAAGTAAAAAGAGAGAAACGGCCAACTTCTCTGCAATAGTGTCAGTGCCATTCAGGAAAGGGCTGGCCGGGCGGACGTGGGCAGAGATGCGGGCAGAGATTCAGGTAGAGGCAGGCAGTGAAACACACCAAGAAGAGAGACATTCAACCTGTATCTCTGATTTTCTTGTGATCTCTGGGACTTCCCTTTGCGGGACACTTACCATCTATTGTCAAGGTTTGGCCCTGCTTGTATTTTTATTTTTGCAGTTTCTGTTGGACCAAAAATGGATTATAAATGAATTCAGTAGGGTCTGCGGGTTCTGGAACCACCACTCAACTGATGGTCACGTAGGCAGCTAGCCCGTTACGTCTTTATGACTAAGTGAGAGGGTGGGTGCCACTGTTCCAGATCACCACTGTGCAAAGCAATTTTCCAACATGTGACGGTTAGTCAATTACTTGCCCTGAATCCCAACCCTAGAAACTTCCGCTTTGGAGAGGAAAGAAAATTATGTTTGCCACATCATTAAGGCTTCCAGAAACAGGGCAGACATTTTTTCCTCTCTGACTGGAGGCCTCCTATTTCCCCCACTCCCTCCCTCAGGCTATAAATGGATATTTCTCTGGTCCCAGGCCCTGGCTCCCGCTGAGTCATAATGACCAGCCTCCCTGGAGGGAAAACCTGCTAGAGGGGCCAGTACTCCCCGCCTTCAGATGTGCTGGTGGCCTCAGTGGACTTTTCATTGCAGGAGCGGCCTCCCTCCCGTTATCACCCCCATCTGTCCCCTTGCCCTATAAAGCTGTAAACACCGCTGCCCCAAGTGCGGTGTGTGCGGGAAGAAAAGCCAGCAAGTGCCTCTAGCTGAAGTCCCTGGGATGGGAGACTTCGGGAGATGCTGCCCTTTGGAGAAAGCGGAAGGAGAAATGGGTCACTCAACCAACGGAGGTTGATCATCTATATGAAAAGCCATCACTTGTTATTCTAGAGACTTCTACAGGATTTGAAAATTTTTTTTTTTTTTGCATTATGCGGGCCTCTCACTGTTGTGGCCTCTCCCATTGCGGAGCACAGGCTCCAGACGTGCAGGCTCAGCGGCCATGGCTCATGGGCCCAGCCGCTCCATGCCATGTGGGATCTTCCTGGACCGGGGCATGAACCCGTGTCCCCTGCATCGGCAGGCGGACTCTCAACCACTGTGCCACCAGGGAAGCCCAGGATTTGAAATTTTTTAAGCAAGATGGTCCGTGTCTTTATTACATACTTTGAGCTAGTAAAATACATTTTTTTCAAAGAGATGCAAGGCATGAGTGGTGCCCTCCAAAAGCTCATCAGCTAGACAGGCAGGCCAACAGTCACAGGAGGGCCAGGGCCTGGCTCCAAGGTCACGGAGGAAGAGCAGGCCTGAGGGCAGCAGGAGCTAAGGAACCTCAGAGTGGTGGGAAGAATGTTCTCGCTGCTGAGAAGGTACACGACAGGGCACCAGACTGAAGTCCTGAAGAGCCTCGCCTCTGCAGTCAGACTCACAGGTCTGGGTTGAATCATCGGCTGTGCAGCCTTGGGGCCGTCAATGAACCTCTCTGAGCCTCCTCCTCATCTGTAAAATGTGATGAAGCTTCCAAGGCCAGGAGTCTCCTGTGAGGGCTGACTGGAACGGCCAATGCACTGCACCGGGCCTTGGGGAGAAGCTCAATGAAGGTTTTCTTTTTTGGTACCTACAGGAGACTTTGGCTTTCCTGGCAACTTCTCAGACCCTGGACAGCCTTCTCCTCCTGGGCTTTACTTATTTTTTCCAGTAGGCATCTTGAGAGCTGGTAATTAAGACAGCAGAAGAACAGGTGCTGGGCACTTCCTGAGCCCTGAGTGCCCTGCCCAGTCAGGGACATCTGCTACCTCCCAGGGTCAACCATCAATCAATCCGGGGCAGGGAGGGCCCAGCAGAACCCTCGGAGGGCTCCGAGCCTGCGGCTGACCCTGGGGGTGTGGTGTGCAGGGGAGGGTGCAGGTGGCCCAGAGGCCAGACCCGGCCTGAGGGGGGCTGTCTGTCGTCACCCCTAGGCTGCTCATAACAGGACAGAGAGACAGCAACGGTCAGGAAAAGGCACCATTACAACAAAGTGGGAAAACACGATTACTGAAAAGTCTGTTCCCTCTGGGGGGTTTTCAGAGAACAGGCAGAAAGGAACCAAGTGAAGAAGCAGATTTGTTCAAGGGACAGGAACAAGGTGAGGGCTGCGTCCCTCGGTGGCAGCAGTGGAAAGGTTTTCCCTCCTGAGCCGTTGCTAGCTTTGGGGGCGGTCTGTGGCTGGTAGTTACAAGGACCATCACCAAAGGATCTCCTTCTGGGGCCGAGGTGCTGCACTCAGCTGCACTCAGGCCAGGCCCTTGGATGAGCTGAACGTGCCCTGGTGGGCCTGGAGCTCGCAGGCGAGGCAGTGCAGACACAGGAGTGCAGGTCAGGGGCCATTAAGTCCACACCCCACTCACAAGGCCACACGCCAGGAAGCCACCTCCAGGTATTCCATGCGTGTTCATAAAAATGACAGACCCTCTTAAAAGGAAGTGTTCATTATGTGTCAGGCTCTTCCCACACAGGTATCCAACCAGTAGCCCTAGAGGAAGGCGTGACAAGCCCCAGTTTTACAGAAGAGGAAACGGAGGTTCAGGGCAGCCCCCAGGTAAGGGCGGGACCAGCATTCAGTCCACAGAAGGGGCCTGAAAGCCCCTTTGAAGCTGGCCGTCAGGAGCCCACCCTGCTGCTTGCCCACCGCTGCCTCCCCGGTGGGCCTTCTCTAGGGGCCTTGCCTGCTGGGTTCATCACGCGAAGAAAGAGTTTTCACGCAGAAACAGAAGGGATGTGAACAGAGCACTGCTGACACTTCACCAAAGTGCTTCTTTCCGGTGCTTTTCCAGGTAGTCATGGAGGAGTCGTGACCAGCGTTTTTCTATTTCACGAAATAGAATAGAAGCTCCTTGAATGCGCTGCATTTACAGAGCGTGTAATTTCATGGCATTGTGCTTTCAGAGTGACGGTCCCCGTCACAGGGACTTCAGCTAAAGCCACTTGCTGGCTCTTCTTCCCCCACACACCACCTTGACTCCAGCCCGAGTGTGGCATTAGCCCCGTCAGTGTGGGGCTACAGACACCTGGCCAGGTGATGAGCTTACTGGAGGGTACCACTCACGTCTTACATCTCTTGGGAAAAAATGTATTTTAAGAGCTCAAATTACGTAATAAGCACACGGATCATTTCACTTCAAAAAAAATTTCAAATCATCTCGAAGAATATAGAGTAGCTCTATACTGGGTCGTGGCAGAAATGAAACTGAATTTCTTAGGGTGGGTGGGATTGAAGAAGACTGCCCCCAGCCCCCTCTCCTCTGTGCCTCCCTTCCCAGCCCACATCTGTGCAGGTACCAGAGCCTCGGCCCTTCCAGTAAGAGCTAGGTTTAGATCTCCAAGTTTTATCCAAAACTCATGAGAGGGAAAGCTTATTGCCACTGTAGACCCGGAGGGGAGCGCTCTACCCCGTGACCCCTGCAGATGTGCAGGGTAGACAAAGCAGACAGGTGTGGACGCGTCCCAGCTCCGACTGTGGAAGCCCAGCTAACACATTCCCTCTAAGTCCTGTTTTCCACCCTCAAAATGTAAGGATTCCAGACCATATCATCTCTAAGTTCCAACATTCTGTGATCCTGAACATTCACAAACTACTCATTTGCAAACTACAAACCGACAGCAGGTGCCTCAAGACCTATATTTCCATCTTCTGAACACATTTTCACAGCACAAACGCCAATGAATTCCCACCTGGTTTTCTCCTACGTCCTATTGCATGTAATTCTGTAACAGACATGCTGACTAATTTTGACCCGTTTTTCTCATGTTCTTATTTAACAATATACCTTCTAGTCTTAAAGCTCTCATTTTCTCAACTTCATTTTAAAATTTGAGAGTCTTGTGGGGGGGCGGGGGGGAAAGGACTATAATTTTCCACTTGATTCCCCTGAGGAATAACTACATCTACAGTTCCATTCTGTGCTCCTTTCATCTTCTCACACAGAAACTGTAGCTTTGAAAACTGGCTGGCCTCCTGCTTATGCAGGGGTGGGAGTGAATGTGGGAGAAAGTCCTTGGGAAAGGGCAGGCTGGCGTAGTGCTGGTCGTCTCACCATAATAGGACTCTTAATGGGGTCTGTGATGGGAAAGACTGTCTCTTGGTGGTGACGATGGTCACGGATCTTAACGTGGCTGCCAGGTTTTCCCCGTGACCCTCTCCACGCTCAGAATATCACCCGTTCACAGACAGGGCTCATGGCCTCGCTCTCTTGGGACAGCTTATCAATACAAGGCAAATGTTGCCCAGCAGGCAAGTCTGGGGACATTCGAAGGTCCCTTGGCTTTGAGAACTTCCCTTGATGCGGGTGTTGACCTAGGAAGCGCCCCTCTAAATGCTGAGCATTTCCAGTTTAGCTAAATGGGCTTCTCACCTTGGGGCTTGGTGTCAAGACCTTGGTCCCGGGCCAGCTGGGCTGACACCTGATGCCACACTCGGGCTGGACCTTGTTTGCAGCCCCTCCCAGAGTCCTTCTGTGCTATCTGCTCCGTTCAGCAAGCCGCCTTCCGCTGAGTCTACATTTCTTCCTCTCCAACTTCCTCTTTGTTAGATGGGAACTGCCTCCCAGCAAGGAAACCAGCTATCTGCTTTCAGATGTTCTGATTTTTTTCAAGGAATTTCTTGGCCCTTTAAAAACGCCACCCTTTCTCCTCTCTGAGTTCTCTGTGCAGCCCACCTTGGTGGGGACAGCCCACCTTTCCTGTAAGCATCCAGGAGAAGCCCAAGGGAGCTGTGATAGGCTTACGGACAATCAGATTGCCACTCTCAATTTACACCTACACCCTGTCTTTAGTTGCTCTTGTTGGTTGGAAACATCCAGTTCAAATGATGCAAAGAGTAGTGAGTTTGCTTCATTCCTTACAATTCTTTAAGGCCTTCGGCTAGGGGTTAGGAATTACCTTTAAGGCCTACTTTTTTTTTTTTTGTATTTCTAACAATTCTTGGCTGTCATGGGCATTGTGTCCTGTTTGCAAGGAGAAAAGCCAGTCCTTTTGCCTTTGGGTGAAAGAGGTGTTCAACCTTAGCATCCCCCAGGACTCTGCTGTTTGATGCCACTGACCTCCTGGAAACGAGGATGGGTAGGGCAAATGGACACAGAGAAAGAAAAGACAGAAGACAGTCACCCGAACCCCACCCATAGCATTCATTACGGGCCTTAGTGGCTGTTTTCACAGGAAGCATAATGTCAGGTCTGTATGATCAGGCCTGGGGACTACTGGGTAGGTGACTTCCAACCTGGAAGGAGAAGTTGGAGTATTTAGTTGATCTTCCCAGTTTCTCAAAACAGCTCCAGGACAGCTTTTAAATCAGAACTTGAATAAGAACTGACAAAGGTCATGGGCTGAGACGAATTTTAGATAGAAAGAAAAGTAAGATAATGTTTTTATACCTGACATCTTCTGCAAAACAGACTGATTGATTTGGAGACTGTGGGAGGTAAAGGAAGACTTCTGTTAGGGTAAGAAAATGCTCTTTTTGTCTTTCTCTATTGACCCAGGGTGGATGGGGTGGGAGCGATTGTCTAAAACCCTATTCCAAGGATCTATGAGGAGCGAGAAAGGGATTTCAAAGGAGACGTGTACTGTAATAAAATCTGAAATGCTAAACTTTCTAAACTGTCCCTAAAAATGTCTTACAGGATTTTAAATAAAATGAGCTTAAAAAAGTTTATCCCAATGGGAAGCTTTTACTAGCCTAAAGACCAGAAAATGTAGTGATTTGGGTTACTGCTTTTAGCAAACCTTGGGTAATATTAGGAAATGTAAAGGCCAGATAGTATTTCATTGATAGAAAGTAAAGTTTACTCTTAACTATGAATTCTTGCCTGTAGTATTAGTTATTAACTGCCTGCAATGAGTAACCAACTTCCTGCCCTCAAAGTGGCAGGAATGGGAAAATCGGCCTTTAAAAATGCAATTAATTGGTAGAATTAGATAGTCTGTGGCCCGGAAGGGTAACAGAGCTTCTGAAAATGCCCAGCTGTTTTTACTCTCCCTCCAGGACGGCAGACACCAACAATCAGTCTTCCATTGGCTTAATGTCTGACCACTTTTATTCCACACCCACCACTGCACAGGAAATGAGACGCCCAGGAAGGCCCATTGGCTGCAAAATAAAGGAACAACTCCGGTGGGAAAAAAATTACCCAACCCCTAATCAGTTAAGGCATTTACTAAAGATAATCTAAGGGGCTTGTCTCCCCGTTTCCCTCTAGTTCCCCGTCCCCAGCTCCCCCCTGACCATGAGCCCACATTTCCTGCCATTCCACTTCTCCAAGGGATGGGAGTGCAGGAGGCATGGCTGTCCTCCCCCTGAGGCACGTTCCCGCAGCGCTGGGGGAGCAGACCACGCCCATTTCCTTCTGCCCTCATTAGGGATGCCTTTCCAGTAGAAGGCAAGGAGAAGAAACAGGACCTGTGTGGAGACCGCCTCTGCTTAGCACATAAATGAAAATACTCAAGTTGAATAGAATAGGACCCAGTTAACCTCAAAGAAGTTCTACCACCACTGCAGAACAAGCTGGAAGGAGCCCCCTCCGCAGCCCAAACTCTGTGAATTTTAGGCGGCTGCTTCCAAAGGCAGGCTCCCTTTGCTCAGAAAAACCCAGCTGAACCTCTCCTGGCTCCTCCCGGGGGGCCTGTTCCTGGAGAGAGAGAAGCTCGGTCCAGGCCTAGACACTTTCCGGCTCAGAGGATGCGGACTTTGAGAGGCAGCGGGCCGTCCTCCCTGCCCGCACCAGGTCAGACAACAGGAGGCAGTGCAGGCCTCGGGAGGAAACAGCCCATAAAACACGCCTTTTCCGTGGGCCAGGCACCTCGCCAACCGCCAGGGGACTGTCGTTTTACCCAAGGGCTGCCCGTCCAACGCAGCCTTCACATTAGCATCTGCCTTGCGCCGGGCGGCCGGTCCGCAGGGCGGCTCTCGGTACATACAGGTCTGGCTCCGGGGTCTCCCGGCGGAATTCGGGGGAACCAGGGAGGTGCCACGAGCCCGAGGCGGAAGCCTTAAAAATCTGTTTCCCCGGGAGCGGGGCCTAAGTGTCTGCGCGCCCGGAAACCCTAGGGCGGTCCTCTCCGGATTTCTTCCAGGAAGAAAAACAAAACAGAACGAACCCAGACCCCACGTGCGTCTGCCCTACCTCGAGAAGGGTCCTGTGTTCAGGGCCCGCGCAGGCAGGCGGCGCGATTGGGCTCCAAATCAGGAGCGATCGAGGTCAACGCGGCACGGAGAACACCCCGTCCAGCCCCTGCCACTCGAAAGGACTTTGGTCCCAGAGACGTTTCTCTCCTCGTCCCCATGAGCGCCGGCACGCCGGCATCATGCAAGGGAGTGCAGGAGGCGTGCGTCAACAGCCCGGACCCCAGCCCGGCGCTCTACCCGGTCCGGGGCCGCGTGGCTCCCGACACAGCTCGGCGCCAGGGCAGGCGGGGGCCCCGGGCCCCCTGCGCCCAGCTCGCCGGGCTTAGCGGTCCTTCCGGTGCAGGGCTCTTCCTGGCACTTTCTCTTAAAGCACTGGGAGGAGAAAGGAGGAGCGTTTGGTTTAATGTGAGGTGCCAAAGGCCGCCCTCGTAGAGAAAGAAAAATCAGCAAAATCGCCTTAGTAGTTCAACCAAAGGTCAACAGCAGCATTTCCCCAGCAGCTGACAGGTCAAATGGCCAGGAAACAACTGCCGAGAACAAAGTCCCCCGCTGTTCACGGGGGCAAGCCTGGCCCGCCGGCACTGGGCAGTGTTGTGCTTTTTGGCAGGGGCGGCGGGGAGAGGTTTCCGCCGCGCCTCCCGCCCCATCTCCCTTCCTCTCCAGTGAGCGGGTCTAGAGAGGGCAGGGCAGGAGGGAGGGGGGCCAGGGGCGCCGACAGGGAAAGGGGTGGCTCTTTGATAGCCCGGGTCCGAAACGCCTCTGGACTTCGGAGGCCAAGACCCGCCGCGGGCGAAGGAACTCGCGGAATGCGGCGCGGGAGGAAGGGGCACTGCGCGGCCCCAAGAGGCCCCAAGCAACCCGCCAGCTCCCCGCCGCCCGCCGCCCGGCAGGTGCGGTCGGCGCCCCCGTCCCTCCAGGTACTTGGGTAGCCCTCGGCCCTTTCGGAGTTTCCGACTTGCACATTTGACAAGACCTCCCCTCCCCAAGAGTTCCGCACTTAAGCGCGCGCCGCCATCTGAGAGTCGAGTCTGAACAAAAGGTCGCACTTGTCGCAGTTTGAGGCCCCGTCCCGCCTTGCGTTCCCCAGATACTCGGACCTCCCGCCTCCCGCTCCGGAGCCTGGGGATGGCCCGAGGCGGGAGGGGTTGGCGATCCTCCAGGTGGAGCTCGGAGTTGGGCAGCAGGAGAGGAGAGAACAGATCGCTCCACATCAGGCCCGCAAGCCGATCTTCGTTTTTGCGTTTAGGAAGGGCTGGTTTCCCGCAGGGCCCATCCCATCCCCGCGCCCACCCTCCTTCACCCCCTGCCCCATGTCTCGGGATCTCTGGGTCGGACTCAGGGCGGGGCCCGGACACGCCAATCCAACAGGCCTAACCTCCCCACCGTGGCACTTGGGAGCACTTCCCTGGACTCGAAGGTGGGCAACGCAGCTGAGTCGCTTCGCCCGCAAGACCAGACCGTTAGTGGCTGTAAACAATCGCAGAATCGCCAGGAAAGGTCCGGAATTTCAGGTGACGGAGCCCTCACCGTCTCTGAGGACCTCAGGAGCTCGCGCTTGCACACAAACACAGAATCCTTGCACACTACGCGCACACACCAGTACGCACAAAGGAGTGTGCGGGGGGGATCCCGCAGCCACGAGTCCCTCCAGGCACTTCTTCTCCTGCCCACTAATGTTCAGGCCGCGGAGCCCCGCCGCATCGACCCTCCAGCTCGCGCCCGGCGCCGGCGTTTACCTTTGAGCAGGCAGATGTCCGTGCGCTCGGCGTTGCGTCGCAGCGCCTGCACCACCAGTGACACGGTGCTGTCCTCGCGGAGGCTCTCGGCGCGCGGGCTGCGCTCGTCGTAGACGATGACGGCTGAATAGAGGCCGGAGCGCAGGCGGGCGCGGACCTCCTCCTCCGCGGGCAGGATCTGCTCCAGGCTCACCGAGCCCTTGGCCCGCCGCCGCACGATGGTGTTGCAGCGCACGTTGACTGAGCCTCGAATGTAGCCGGCGCTGTGCGCCAGGAACGGTCGGCAGTCCAGCAGCAGGCACTTGCCGCCGCTCAGCAGCCCCAGGGCGCCGTGGCTGCCGCTGCCGCTGCCGCCCGCGCCGCCACCGTTCTCGTCCCGGTTCATCAGCCTTTTGAGCACGCTGCAGTCCATCTCCCGCAGCTCCTCCACCGTCACCATGGTCGCCAGGAACCGCGGCTGCTGGGCACGCGAGGAGGCGAAGGACGCCCGGGCCAGCTGGGCTGCAGGAAGGGGCGAGCGGGGGCTAAGGGAGGGCGCGGGCAGAAGTGGCCGCAAACTTGGCCCTTAGGGGCTCCCACGGCCGAACCTCTTCTCCCCGGTCCCCTTCCTCCCACAGCCTCGCAGTTACATAGCAGTCCGAGCGGCCTCGGGCGCCAGGCAGCACGGTGCCAAGGGGGAGGTGGCGGTGTGGGGAGTGTGTTTACGGGAGAGGACCAAGGGCTTCTTTCCGTTGTCGCCTCTATTGTATTTTGCCCGTTGTGCTGCTCTGGCCGCCGTTCCCCACGAACTGCCGGAGCTCCGCGGTCTGCCCCAGCCAGAGTTTCCTCTCCTCGGCTTATGGATTTATTAATGCTCCTCTGCTCTCCCCCGGGAGGGGGCAGATTCATTACTACCTCGCGAGGCCCCGCCTCTTTCCATTCTAGGTCGCGAGCCCTGCTCCGCCCCCCGCGCTCGCTCCCCGCCCCCTCGCGACTCCCCTCGCCCCGCTAGTCCCACCCCCTCCGCCCGCCCGGGCGCGTGAATGGAGTACCGGCAGCTAGCGCCCAGTCACGGGGACGCGACGTCACAAAGAGCGGAGTAAACAGGGCGCGCGGCTCTCGCCGCCAGGCCCATTCATAAAACCAAGACCTAGAGGATGAGGGAGGAGGCCTCCGACCCGCGGGCGAGCCGCAGCGCCCGGACTTCGTGAATGGAGCTTGGCGGCGCCTCTCCCCGGCCTCCGCGGCCCGCGTCCAGCCCTACCCGAGTCGCCGTGCAGCCATCGCACCCCGCCGCGGTAGTGGCGGCGGCGACGGGCGGAAAACAAAGCCGCCAGCCGAGAAGCCGGCCTAGCGGAGGCCTGGGCTCGGTTTCGAGGTTTCATTCCTCTTCACCTCCGTGCTTGCCCCTTACCAGCCTCGCAGGTGTCCCCCACGTACCCAAGTGGACTGGGGAACCCTGCACCGCATCCCAGCCGGCCCGGCCCTCCTCGCCCCAGGCTTACGGAGTGCGTTCGGCCCGCCAGCCGTTTTTTCTCTTGCGATTCCTCAGCCATGAGCTTCTGCCTTAGCCTGATCGATTTTCATCTTAAACCGTTAAATCAGCTTTATAGCTTCCCGAGGAACGTGGGCAAACCCCAACCCAGACGATGAAAGAGAAAACCCTCCCGCCCCAAAGCCCAGTTAATAGGAGTGAGGTGTGGAGTCTGCTGCTTTACGACTCGGAGGGAGGCATTAATTGAATCCGGAATGTTGTTCCCAAGAAGGAAGGCGGGAGTGCCACTCCCTTCCACGCTTCCCAAAGATGTTTATTTAACCCTGATGCGGGAAAAAAACCCCGACGTTTTCGGCTTTTGGAAAAGTCCTCACCCCGTCTTGTACTCGTGTGAATTGTCTTCTCAGGAAATGACAATTAGGGTCCACACTTGGTGCGAAGCTAGACCCAGGGAAATTGACGCGTAAAGGATTTAATACGCTCCACGGCCGATTCAGGTTTCTTTGCCTTGCTTTTTCCAGGTCAATTCGCATTTTTCCCGGCCCCGTTTTTACTTATGCATTTCATTTCCCAGAGGCCGCTTTTGGCAGGGGGTGTGTGCGCGCCTCGGTGGGGTCACGACAGAAGCCAAAAAGTATTCGCCCATCTTGCCAAGTCTTGTTAGTTTGAATTAACCAGCGAGCTGGGAATTACAGGACTCGCTCCGGGCCTTGTTGGCAGCGGGGTCGAGTCTTCCACTCTGGCTCTGCAGAGGCAACAAGGGCCGCAACCCGCGGGGTCCCTCCCTCCCCTGAGTTGGCCTTCCGCTCCGCCTTTGTTCCCCGCGGAGCGGCTCTCCGGAGATGTCACCTCCGGCCTCCAGGGCCACCCCTCCACTCCCCAGCCCGGCCTCGGCGGCGGCCTCCACTTCCGAAACCTACGACCCGCGCTCCCCTCCCGCTGCGCCCGCGCTCCCGGACCCCCAGCCCAAGCTGAGTGCGCCGCGAGGAGCGCCGCTCTCCCGTGGGGATACTCCTTTTTACCTCGGGCTCCAAAATGGCTCTGCAATGCACTGATCCCGTCTCTGTTTAAAATTTACTACTTTGTTCATCGTGCATTCTTTTCGTGAGGGGGGGCACTAACTTTGTTTAAGGTACTACATTAGGATATTTATTTCGACCACTGACTTTCGGGCTCCCCCTGACATTTTGCACACGAGGCGCGTGCTCAGTCTAGTCCCGGGCCTGGAGGAGGCCACCACTGCGGACAGACCGAGGCGCGGGGCACTGCGGAGGGGCGGTCAGCGGTCAAAGGCTCGCTGCTTGGCTTCTCCGCTGGGAAGGGGTCTGTACTCCCTCCAAGGGCAATGGGGGCCTCTGTCTGGTTTCTCACGTGCTGAGGTGGCCGTGAGGCTCCGTGTAAAGACTCACTCTCCCTGGTACACCAGGAGCGCGCCCTTCCCAAGGGGCTCCCACGCCCCGACCATCCCCGGCTTTCCCGGGCCGCTCTTGGGCAGCCAGGCCCGCTTCCAGGAAAACGCCGTTGCCTTTCCAAGGGCTTGAACTGGACATCTCGTGGAAGAGCCTCTCAGTCAGAGGCAGGTCCGGGCCAACTGCGCACGTGTCGCAGGAGCTGGGAGACGTCCCCCTGCCGCACCCGCCGGGCTCTGCTAGCCTTTGTCTCCCCAGCGCTGGGGGCGCCTCCCCGCCCGCCTGACCCCCGCCCGGCGCTCACGTGGCCCGTAAATAACAGTCAAATCCGGGGTGGGGGGGAGGAAAATGCCCACCAAACAAAGACTTGCTTTCTGCACCTGACAGTAATCCGCGGTCGAAGCCCGTAAATCCCGCAGGCAATGCACAAGGAAGGGGGCGTGGGCGGGCGCGTGTGAGCGTGTGTCCACGTGTGCGCGCCCGCGCCTGCGCTCCCGCTCTCTGGAGAGGAGCCGAAGCTCCCACTTCACGTAGCTAAGCCGAGAGCCGCTTGCGTTACGAACGCGAATGCCTCATTTTTGAAGAAGACTGGGGAAAAAAATCCTCCCCCTTCAAGTTAGGAATTAGCTTTCAGTTGTGTGAATTTCAGCCAAAGAGATTTAAATTTCGTATTTATCCGGGTCCTCTGTAAGCACCCTAGATAATTGTTTTAATTTTAATTTTTGGTATTGTAAGTATGGGGGCCATTTGCCACACAGTTAAATGAATACAATGTGAGGGCTACCCGATAACGGCTATAGAGGTGATAAAACTTGTCTCCACTGAGTATGCAGCGGGGCCGGGGCGGGGCGGGGGGGGGGGGGGGCGGGGAAGGACCTTAATCAGTTTACACAGGAACCTCGTGAAACAGCTTGTCAATAAGTAGATCTTGGAGAAAACAAAGGCATTTAGAAGGAAAACATTGAATGTCATTTCAAAGTTAATTTAATTAAGGAAGGCATAGCTGCAGGAGTTGAGATGGGATTGCCCAAGGAGAGAGATTTTATTTATATTCAGCAGGAAACCTACTTTAAGCATTCACTGTGACATGTAAATCCAGCTTCTCTTTCATCAGACAGTCCTCAGACAGATCTTATTAGTCACTGTCAGGCCTGGCAAAACCCTTGTTCTTGTTTAAGAACACTTATTTCCAACTAGGAAGTTGTGTGATCTGGGAATTTAAAGCCCAGAGTAAGGATCCCCAGAGAGGACTATGGCTTCTATTCTTGTTTTGATGCCAACCTCTGACTCACTGCCCTGTTCCCAAGGGCCTGAATAAAACTTGCCTGAAAAATCATTAATGAATTAATCGAGGTGGTGATGGAAAGAAAGGTCCTGTGGATTCCTCTTTCCTGAGTAGAGAGGGTGCCTTGCTTATTGCTCTCAACTGGAACAAGAATGGTCCTTTTTGCATGGAGCTGTTGGCTAGGTTTCTTAGATCAGCTGATTGGGGAGCTTCCCCCCATAGTGGGAATGCTTAAAAGAACTGAGAGGCTCTCTCATGCTCCTCAAGGTAAGAAGTCTGTATATACTGTGTGTTTTTGGCAACAGGTATAGATGGAAATGAGGAACGTCTGTCCTTCCCTGCCCACCGCTGCTCATCAAGTCAGGACTCAAAAGCAATGGAAAGTCTTCAATGGTGAGAATGAACATCACCAAACAACCTCAGAAACACAACCTGAAGGCTTTTTTAGTCCTGACTTTGTCATAGATTTGTTCCATAGCCTCCATTTATTTTTCTATACACTGTACTGTAGTATTTGCTGATGATTTAAAGTGCTAGGTTTCTAATCCAGGGACTCTGCAGAAAGGTTTAATATGTTGCTTCATTCAGTACTTTATTTTGAAAACGATTCAGTCTAGGATATGCCAGCATCTAGCTTAGTGATCCTGGGCAAGACAGTCTCCCTGGGTCTGTTTCTTCACGTGCAAAATGAAGAGTTTGGGCAGGTTGATTTGTCGGATCTAGTTCATTTCCAGCCCTGTGTGATTCTAAGCAGGAGAGGTCTCTGCCAGCCTGAAACAGCCACCACCCCTCCCTCCTCAAAGCTAGGCACACTGAAATGCCACAATGTGTGCAGAACAGTCACTGCTTCCTTTCTGTCCCTCTTTTGCTCATGGAGAGCAAAGTTCGTAGCTTTATGTTTAGTCTAGTACTAATGTCCCAAGCCTCTTGACAAAACTTCTTCAAGTTTTTAAAATCAAAATTTGGAAACAAATACTCCAAATAGGAGATAAAAATCAGCTCAGAGGTTTTTTTGGGGGGGGGTCATTCTAGCTGTGAATATTTTCATATTCATATATTCAACAAACATGTTAAACTCTGGGGGAAACTTGTCTGAAACACTGTGCCTTCAAAGAATTTATAATCTGGTTGGTCTAGTTAGGGCTTGATTGTCACTGTAGGTTACTGCAGGGCAGAGTCTAATCAATGTCTTTAGGGAAGAACAAACAAAATGCCAGGGGGATTCGGACAAGGAAGGGATTGAAATGCGTTGTGGGATCCTTAGGGAAGGAAAAGGCCATTGTGAATAAAATGAATTTCATCTACTTAAATGTTATCCTTGATTTCTCTTGGTCCTTTTTTTTTTTTTTTTTAGCTTTCATCCCACCTCTGACATTCATTCTGTCCTTGTGCCTTGTGTCTTTTCCTTTCATTTGTTAACTTCGCTCTTCCCCAGTGGGTTTCCCTGCTAAAAATAGATGAGCACTTGGTCTGAAGCTGCAAGGGAGCCAAGATGATGCAAAGACTCTGTTGAAAATCTATGCAATGGGACTTCCCTGGTGGTCCAGTGGTAAAGAATCCACCTTGCAATGCAGGGGATGCGGCTTTGGTCCCTGGTCACGATACTAGGATCCCACGTGCCGTGGGCTACTGAGTGCGCGCCTCAACTAGAGCCCGCACCACAACTACAGAGCCCACGTGCCCCTGGAGCCTGCACGCCACAACTAGAGAGAAGCCGGTGAACTGCAACGAAAGATCCCACATGCCTCAAAGAAGATCCCGCGTGCCACAACTAAGACCTGACGCAGCCAAAAGTAAATTAAATAAATAAATAAATATAATAAAATATACTATCTTAAAAAAAAAGAAAGAAAAAGAAAATGTATGCCGTGGACAGTGAGCCGACCTAGATGTGAGATGACCCAAGTGTGCACCTGACTCTAACTTTCATTGTCATCTTCATCAAATCAGTTTTCTGTACCTTAATTTTACCATCTGTAAAAGTAGGGAGGGCTTCCCTGGTGGCGCAGTGGTTGAGAGTCCGCCTGCCGATGCAGGGGACACGGGTTTGTGCCCCGGTCCGGGAAGATCCCACATGCCGCGGAGCGGCTGGGCCCGTGAGCCATGGCCGCTGAGCCTGCGCGTCCGGATCCTGTGCTCCGCAACGGGAGAGGCCACAACAGTGAGAGGCCCATGCACCGCAAAAGGAAAAAAAAAAAAAGTAGGGAAAATAATGTACTTATTTTCTTTTCTCAGGACAACAAAATACCTAAATCACCTTTCCAAGGATCCTGCTGTGAAATTCTTGTCCAAAGCAAGCATTGGCATAAGTGGTCAGAAAAGATTTTGGGAATTGTGAGATTATTTATATTTACATATAAATATATTTAATTTTTAAATTCTTACCTAGAAGTAAACATTAAATCACATTTATTTATGTATTTTCTAAATCTTTTTTTATAGAAAGCAATAAAACAACCAGAAATTAAGACTATCACAGGAAATCTGGGACTTGGTGGCATTATTTCTTCATTGGTGAAACAGTAAAGGAAACAAAGTTATAGAAGACCACCGTCATGCTGCCTGTTTGATACCACAACCCCAGGTCATCTTATCCACTGATGTCTCTGTATACATTCTGCAGAGGGTCCTGGACACAGTCCTTCCTGCCCAATAATATAATATAGACAGTGTGTGTCCTGCCTTTCAGATGGTTTAACTATACTTTGCTTCCACATCTTGGCCTTACTGAGGTCTTTTTGTGTAATGGTTGGTTAATTCTCATCATAACTGTACAGGAGAGGACAAAAATCTTCCCTCTATCCTCTTAGGTTTGTTAGTTGGGGCCTGAAAATTAAACGGACAAAGCCAGGTTAACAGGAGAAAAGGCATACAATTTTAATTGATGTTAATATCTCTCTCTTTTTTTTTTTTACATGTACAGGGGCTTCACAGAAAAAAGAGAAACCCAAAGAAGTGGATAGACTTGGAGGCTTATATGCCATTTTAATAAAGAGCAATAAATTGTAGAGAAGCAATTAGACAAAGAAAAGGGGGTTTGGGCTTCTAGGGCTGATAAATGATGAGAAAGTGACTAGGAAATATATGGGGGAAACTAATGGTAGATAGGGGTTATTTAGTGAGGACTTATTTGTGCAGACTCATCTGGGTGCCATTTCTGTCTCTGGTGATAAGGGTCATTCTCCTCTTCCTGGTACGGGGGAAGGAGGCACCTGCACAGGGGAAATTTATGCCCTGCTTTTAGGCAGATGAGAAGGGAGGGCAGAGAGCTCTTTTCACATCTGTTTCTCAGTTGCCTTTAACTGACAATAATCCTTCTGCCAACGTGGCATATTTGGGGGTGGCATATTCTGACCCCCTTCATAACCATCTTGAAGCTTGATCAAATGCTGGGCAGGGCAAAGAGAGGTGCCAGAGTCTCAGCTTGAGCCTTCCTTGAATAATGAGTGAGTCCCATTCAGTCCATCAGTCGCTTTAGAAACCCTGTAGTCCTTTAGAAACTAAAGTCCTTACTTCTGAGTTTTCAGGCAGATGGAAGGGGCCAAGAACCAACAATTCCGAAATGAAAAATGTCCACATTTAATGAACTATTTTAGCAAAAAGAAAAATGCCTTTGATACTTCAAGAGATTGATCAATTCACATCGGTTGAAATAATGGTTTCCGAAATCAGGGTATGAACAGACTCTCCCAGCTGGATGGGATACTCAGATTATCAGCCCTCCAAAGGAACAAAAGGAGAAGCAGAGGAGAGGGGGAGCAAAAGGGCTCCACCTCACACTTCTCAGTGGGCTGCCATGACTCCTGCAGAACGACAGCCCCTCCTGTCAGGGGGCCCCATCCCCACATCTGCCCCCATCACCCTGCACCATGAAGCCGCTCCTCAGATTGTGTACATTTCCCTCTGTATGCTATCCCTTGTCTATGCTATCCAGTTTTTGTCTTTATATTACTTACTTATTTATTACTTATTTTCTTTTCGTTTATTTCTTTTTTGGCTGCGTTGGGTCTTCATTGCTGCGCGCGGGCTTTCTCTAGTCGCGGCGAGCGGGGGCTACTCTTTGTTGCGGTGCGCGGGCTTCTCATTGCGGTGGCTTCTCTTTTTGCGGAGCCCGGGCTCTAGGTGCGCGGGCTTTAGTAGTTGTGGCGCACGGGCTTAGTTGCTCCGCGGCTATGGGATCATCTGGGACCAAGGATTGAACCCGTGTCCCCTGCGTTGGCAGGCAGGTTCTTAAACACTGTGCCACCAGGGAAGTCCCCAGTTTTTGTCTTTAAAAAAAAATTATTTGGGCTATCCAGAATCAACATGCAAAAGGAATACAGCTAAATGCGCTTCATTCTTTCCTAGATAAGAATTTTGTTCTCACTCTACTTTTACAGCTGGAATTAGCATAACAATCCACAGGGGTTTTACTCACTGAGGGAAACACCAGGGTCCTCTTTAAGCAGTGGTTAATTACATCCTGCTATTTATCCCATTTATTAGAGGTTAACTAATTAGCACCCAGCCAGCTCCATTTTTAATCTAATGTATTATTCCTCTTTCCCCCCAGACTCCCAGTGTCCTCTGTGTAACACAGTCCTGAACCAGGTAACAAGCTAACAGTCTGTCTTCTCTTCTAGGTGACCCAGGCCCCTTTTTCAAGGCCCATCTGGCTGCCTCTGCCTTGAGTCTGAGCTGTATCCTCTCTAGTCCTAGGTTTCTTTTGGTGCAATGAGCAAAGACGCAGGCTTTGGAGCCAGACAAATGTGGGTTTCAATGTTAGCTTTGCCATTTAGAGGCTGGGGAACTTTAGGTAAGTCCTGATTTTCTGTTTCCTCATCTTTTCAATGGGAATGTTACTAACCCACAGACTAATTATTGGGAATGTTATTCAACAAAATCTTACTCCCTTTCTCTTAAAGAATATTTTTTAAAGAAGCTAAGAGATGTCTGTGAGGCAGCATTTCTGATTTACATTGTACATCACTGTACAATACATCATCCTCTCCATGGAGGTGCCATTGGCAAACCTCCAGGCGCACAGGGAAGCACAGGTGGGTTCTTGTGTCCTTAGGCCAGGCTGCTCAGTGAGCCCAGCTGTTAACCCAGGTGTTCGCCCAGTTGTTTTCCTATGAGCCAACATAACTTGAAAGGCTCCTGGATCCTTTCTGCTGCTCCCACTATCCTGGACCACTCCATCCCCCGTCCTCCCAGTCCCTTTGATGTGTCTCCATAACTCCCTCCATTTATCCAAGCACAAATCTCACTGTGTCGCTGAAACTTTCTGTGACCCCTTCATCAAGAAAGGCAATCCTTCCCTCTTCTAGTTTTCTCCAGTCCTTACTGCCTTTCTGTCATTTATCTCTTACTGTTTCCTGCACAGTGCTTGTCTTTTCACCAGCGTTATGTGAGAAATTTCCTCGATGCAATGGTAGCTTCCAGTTCCACTACTGGTCAAACTATCTGTCTTAGTCCTATCAGGTGCTATAACAAAAGTACCATAGACTGGGTGGCTTAAACAACAGACATTTACTTCTCTCAGTTCTGGAGGTTGGGAATTCCATCCAAGTTTAAGGTGCTGGCAGATCTGGTCCTGGTTTGTAAATGGCCATCTTTTCATTACATCATTACATGCACAGAGCAGAGAGAGAGAGAGGGGAAGCAAGCTCTCTCTTCTTATAAAGGCACTAATCCCATTCATAATGGCTCCACCCTCATGACCTTATCCCCTCCAAAGGCTCCACCTCCAAATACCATCCCATTGGCGTTTAGGGTTTCAACATATGAATTTAGTGGGGACACATTCAGTCCATAACGCAATCCCAGAGGTCTTGGGACAAAAAGACTCTCAGGCTTGAACCACACGGTTTATTGAATCAGTTGAAAACACCCAGTGAGAAACGGGGAGGAAAAGATGAGGTAGGTTACAGCTTCCCTGGTGGTGCAGTGGTTAAGAATCCACCTGCCAATGCAGGGGACACGGGTTCAAGCGCTGGTCTGGGAAGATCCCACATGCCACAGAGCAACGAAGCCCGGGTGCCACAACTACTGAGCCTGCGCTCTAGAGCCCGTGAGCCGCAACTACTGAGCCCAGGTGCCACAACTACTGAAGCCTGTGTGCCTAGAGCCCGTGCTCCACAACAAGAGAAGCCACCGCAATGAGAAGTCCATGCACCGCAATGAAGAGTAACCCCCGCTTGCCACAACTAGAGAAAGCTCGCACGCAGCAACAAAGAACCAACGCAGCCAAAAATAAATAAATTAAATTAATTAATTAATTAAAAAAAAAAAGATGAGGTAAGTTAACCACTCAGGTTAGGGTGCAAGTGAGTCAAAGGACCACGCTACTTGTTTCCTCAGTTAATGCAGAGTTCACATGTCCTGTGTTCTCTGCCGCAACAGCCGTCCCTGTTCATGGTGTGGTTATGCAGCCCAGAGTTGAAGTTTGAACAAGGAGGCTCAGCAGAGGAAAATGTCTGAGCCAACACATACTTGCTCTATGAGAGATGAAAGGGGCGAGTGTGCCTGGCCAATAAGTAGCTTGCTGAACAGCCGTGGGTCTTATCTATGTTTCTAGGCAAAACATATGTGGAGCCAGAATGAGACCAAAATGATGTCACCAGTGGTGATGGATTTAGGAATGATAGCTGTCATCCTAGAGGTGGCATAATCCATACCTTACGACTTGTTCCTTCCATCCTTTTCTGTCTATAAGTAGCATCCTTGTCTCATTCTTTTTTTTTTTAATGTGGCAAATATACATAAAACTTACCATTTTAACCGTTTTCAAGCACACAGTTCAGTGGCATTAAATATATTCACCATGTTGTGTAACCATTACCACCATCCATCTGCAGAACTTCCACACCACCCAAACTCTGTAGCCATTAAATATTAACCCCTGATTGCCCACCTCCCTCCAGCCACCGGCAACCTCTAGCCTACTTTCCTCTGTTCATGTCTCCATGAATTTGCCTATTCTGAATAATCCATGTAAGTGGAATCATACAATAGTTTTTAAGACTGAATAATATTCCATTGTATGTATAGACCACATTTTTTTAATCCATAATCTGCTGACGAACATCTGGGTCATTTCTAGCTATTGCTGTGCCCATTGGTATACCAGTGTCTGTTAAATCCCTGCTTTCAATTTTCTCAGGTATATACCGACAAATGCAATCGCTAGATCATATGGTAATTCTTTGTTTAACTCGTTGAGGCTCATCCTTTTTTATCTGTTCAGTACTCATATGCTCTGTTTATTTTTCTATAGCTCACATGTCTCATAAGCTTTGTCTTAGTCCATTCGGGCTATTATAACAAATGACCATAGACCAAGCAGCTTAAACAACAAACATTGTTTTCTCACAGTTGTGGAAGCTGGGACGTCCAAGACCAAGGTTCCAGCAGATCTGCTGTCTGGTGAGGACCTGTTTCCTTGTTGGTAACTTATTGTAACCTCACATGGCAGAAGGGACGAGGGAGCTACCTGAGGTCTCTTTTTTTTTTTATGTTTTTATTTTTTATGAGGTCTCTTTTATAAGGGCACGAATCCCATTCCTGAGAGCTTCACCCTCATGAGCCAATCACCTCCTAAAGACCCCACTTCTCATACCATCACCTTGGGGGTCGGGACTCCAGCCTCTGAATTTTGAGGGGACACAAACATTCAGTCCGCAGCACACTTCTCTACTTAGTTTTCCTCATTTTCTGTAGCAGAACTGAGTCATCTTAGGTATTGCGGCTGATTGACATTACAACCCCTGTCTGTATCATCTGCCAAGCAACACGGTCAGACCTGATCACGGACCTTGACAAAACTTCTACAATCCTCAGGTCAGAGCTATGCACAGAATACCCGGACCAGAGATTTATTAACTTATGGATTGCTATGACTGAGCTCAGAGAAAAGCCAAGAGCCCTCCATCCCCCTGCTCCACACTCCCACACCCTCTCTGCGCCACTTGTGCTCTCTACGTTCTTTCACACACTTTGTAGGGTTTACCTGCTCTGCACACCATCACTGTGGCTGGCTTCTCCGGCCACCACTTCCTGCTCCTTTGATGTGGTTTTGATGTTTGCTGCCAGGGGGTTCCCAGGGCTC
Source organism: Phocoena sinus (assembly GCF_008692025.1). Taxonomy (NCBI): domain Eukaryota; kingdom Metazoa; phylum Chordata; class Mammalia; order Artiodactyla; family Phocoenidae; genus Phocoena; species Phocoena sinus. The sequence continues at coordinate 23,044,775 of NC_045783.1, forward strand.
TAGCTTGCTCCTCTGGAGAGACCCATCCAGACCCTCAGCCTCAGACTGGTCCACCCAACCAGCTGCCACTGGGGCCCCTTGGTGCCAACAGCCCAGGAGCATCAGGCACTTTCCAATCCTCCCCTGAACAGGCAGATTTAATCCTCTCACGTTCTCTGCAGGAACTTCTGACCAATTGAGCGGCTTCTGCTCAACCGAGGCTCACAAACCCAGTCACGCTGAAATGCGCTTACGTGTGTGGATGGCTGTTCAGAGCAGAACCCCGGCTGGAGGGTACATACGCACTTTCTGGCCCCAGGCATAAACACCACATATGTATTTTTTCCTTTCAGAAGGGATATTCTTCATGCTTGTAATGAAGTGTGGTCAGAACATATTCTCTTCTAGAATATTTTACATCAGCCAGAGGCTTTCCCTTCTGCTCTGTACATGGGAATAAAAAAGGGAGTCAGCAAAGCATGTTGTTAAATATTTTACACACGTGTCAGTAGATGCAGTTCTAAAGCAGACTTCTTTTCTGGGGTGTTTGTTGGTGATTTAAAGGGAAAGGCGAGAGATTAGACTCTGTGCCTTTCACAGTAGCTTCAATCTTTGGGTTGTGAAAGACACAGAAATATCTAAATGTGATGTAATATCTAAATAATTATCTAAACATGATCAGGATTTCCACTTAGAAGTTATCAAGTTTGAAGTCTATCAAATTGCAGACTGCTGAAAACAGAGGTTCTTTTTTGTCTTATGAGGTTTCCTGTTTCTGTGCCATCTCTCCAACTGACTGAAGAATCAAGAATATTTTGCTTGAACTTTCCCTGTAGGGCGACCCTGGCAAAGGTCTTTTCCCGTATTAAATTCCCTAAGACCTTGCACTGCAGAGGTGAGGTGTGTGTGTGTATACATACACACATACATATATGCTTGTATACATATACATATACACATGTTTTCTAACATTTATTTTTTCCTCTTGAAACACCCATTTCCAACCTTCCCCTCATTTTTGTAAAACCCCCTTTTTCCTTCCCGGCCCCTTGCAGTTCAAAAGGGTTTTCTTCTTCCCCCTTTGTGTGAGTGTTCACTCATATACACTCGTGACAGGATGTATTCAAATTAAATGCTTAGAAGATTCAGAGACCGATTTTCTTCCACCCCCAGTCTGGGTTTTCTGACTTGCCGTTGCATCTCCAGCTAGCTATCACTTTGGAAGGTCAGCTGCACTCACTGGGTGTTGATTGACAGGCTGGAACGGGGAGGGTCAGGGGGCGCCCAGGAGCCAAGCATCTTGGCAAAGGAGGAGAGTGTTTGCTCCCATTAGGCTCGGGGTCGGTGCCGGGCATCGCCCCCAGCCCCGAGTCAGCGCCTCAGGGTCAGCTTGGGTCTGTCTGTCTGCCTCCCTCCTGTACTCCTTCAAGTCCTGTTTTGAGAGGAGATAGCTGCTGTCAGGATAATTAAAATGAAAAGATGGTTGACAGAGGCATCGGCCGTGTGCTGAGTTTTGTAGCCAAAGTACCCCATTAGCTAAGGAGTCCTGTGGACACCTGAAATTCCCCAAGCTCCCTGCCTACCTCCTGGGTGGGTGGGACTCCACTCTGAAGAGAACTCAATGTAAAATACCCTGCGTGGGGGCCAGGAAACAAACACTCAGTACCTGGGGACCATCTTAGTCTGCTAGGGCTGCCGTAACAAAGGACCACAGACTGAGTGGCTTAAACAACGCATATTTATTTCCACACAGTTCTGGAGGCCAGAAGTCGAGATCAGGGTGTGGGCAGGGATGGTTTCTTTTGAGGCCTCTCTCCCTGGTGGGCAGATGGCAGCCTTCTCCCTGTGTCCTCACATGGCCTTTCCTCTGTGTGTCTGTGTCCTAATCTCCTCTTCTTATAAGGGCACCAGTCATACTGGAATAGGACCCACTATAATGCCCTCATTTTAACTTAATTACCTCATTAAAGCCCTTGTCTCCAAATATATCATATTCTGAGGTACTGGGAGTTAGGCAGTTAACATGGGAATTTTGGTGATGTAACAGAACTGTTGTTAACTCTTCCCAGGAAGAGGCCTGAACCCCTCAACTTGATCTTCCTGACTCTGTCTCCGCAGGAGGTAGCTCCGTGTAGGTTCTGGAATCAGCCAAAGGTGGACTTGGACTCCAGCTGGATCCTTTCCAGCTGTGTGACCTTAGGTGGGTTACTTAATATCTCTGAGCTCTGGTTTCCTCTGCTGGGAAACGGGGACAAAATACACACACCTCAGGGTAAGCCTGTGGATTCAGTGAGATGATGTAGAAGAGCCTGGCCTGGTATCTGACTCAGTACCCACATGCCCTGCCTTTCTTTCCTTTTGGCTCATTCCCTTGTCTGAGGTCGCTAAGGACATCGCATCCAGAGAGCAGACAGATGCATTTATTTCTGATCGGGTCAGCAGTTACCAGCTGGGCCACTCTCCACGCCCACCTCAGTACATCCTGGAACCTCCAGGGAAGGTTCTCTGTCTCCCGGGACCCTCATCTCTTCCTGAGCCTGCTCTGTGCTCCTGGGCTGGGTTCAGGGGTAGGGATGGGCTAGGGAGCCTCATCTCCAAGGGCACTTGTCCCCACACAAGCAGGGGGCAGGGCGTAGATGCCAGAGTGGCTACAGACTGAAATCAGAAGGCTCCAGGCTTGGACCGGGGCCAAAGCAAAAGCCCCCGTTGTTAGATTCCAGCGATGAGCAGTTTCCCAGGCTGGGGAAGGTGACCTGTGGCTTGTCAGAGGGCCGGAAGGTACTACTCAGGGCAGTGGAGGAGAGGAAGAAGGTGGGGAGGCGGCCAGGCTCGCTGGGAGAGAAGGCAGCACGTGGAGGACGGCCCTGAATTCAGGGAAGACGGTTCTTAGCCAGAAGGAGCGTCGCAGGGCAGTTGGTATCAATCCCTTCCAAGTGCAGCTCCCATGCTTGCCAGGTGGCTCCACAGAGGCGGGGGTCCTGGGGGCAGCACCCTCTGGCAGAGAAATGATGAGAGAGGGGAGAGGCCAGCCCCGCGAAGGGCTTTGCATGGGGACAAGCTGGCCCGCTGGGGGCCCCGTTCTCTCCTGTCTCCCTGTTGCCTTTTCCTGCCCTGCGCTGCTAATTCCCATCTTCTCCAGAAAGTGCAGAGAGGGGAAGAGGTCATAGGGAAGCAAGTCTGTTGTGCTTGGCGGGAGAGCTGTGTGAGGGTTATGTGGGTATTTTGTGCTTAGAGGCACCCCCTTTCTGCCCAGTGCAACTGAAAATAGACAAAGGTTAATCAAGTGCTGGCCATTCCCTAGCCCGAGCATCTTCCTGAAGTTTTGCCCGGGTGGAGAAGGAAATATTGGATGGGGAGCGGGTCCCAGCCTCCCCCAGCTTATCCACGAAGAAACAGATGTCTCTTAGCCCCACTGTCCCTCCGCCAAGTCTGGCTGTGCGTCCAGAGCCCTTCCTCCGCCAGCTGGCAGCCCCGGTGTTGGTTGGGTGGCCTGGGCCTGGCCTTTCACCGTGATTTCCTGATCTCTGTTCCACATCTCTCCTGGGCCTGGGGTCTTGCTGCCCGATCCTCATTTCCCTTGGCTGGGCCTGCGGGTCAGGCCTTTCCCAAGTGGGGCTAGATGCTGGCCGTTGAACCCCTACTTCCTCGATGGGGGTGTTGCTCTATCTGGTTGGACCGAAAGGCCCTGCACCCCCAGAGTGACCCCCCTTTTCACGCGAGCGACAGCTGCGGCGTGTTGGAGCCGACCACCATCCGCTGGCCGCAGGGATCCGCGTTTCCGGCCCTCCCCTCTTCCCACACCCAGCAGCCGGCGAAACCAAAGCAGGTTAATCCCTCCAGGCCACCAGCCTGCCACTGTGGTGGCAAGGGTGCCTCCTGGCTGGGCCCACAAGCCCTGGGGTCTGGGAGAGTTTCCACATGGGAGGTGTCCAGGGCAGTGGGTGTAGATCAACAGTGGGCGCTCCCAGAGCCGTCTGTGCTTCTCCCACTCTCTTCTCTGAGCGCCTCCCTGCAGCTTGCTCAGCTGTCTCACTGTTCCCGAGTCTTCCTACTTTGACTACCTCTCGCCTGGGATGCTGCCCCGGCCTCCTAACTTGTCCACCCCTCCCCGCCCCGTCTCTCCCTGCTTCCGTGAACCCTACACACTGCTGCTCTGATCTTCCTTCCTGATGACAAATGTTTATGATTCTCTATTGCCAACCACATTCAGGGAGTCTGCAGTGGACCCTCCACCTCCTTTCCCAATGTCAATCCTTTGGCTGGAATCCCCCTTTGCTCCCCGTCATTCCTGGACGTGCTCTGTGGTTTCTTTCCTGAGTGCTTTGGTTCACACTCTTCCCTGTACCCCAAATGCCCTTCTCCTGGGTCTCCTGAGACACTTTAAGAAAGACCCTGCCTTTGAGCTTTAGGCACAAACATCCCGAATCTGCTGTTGGTGTGATTGATCCCCACCCTACTCCCACCAGAGACTTAGGCAACCCACCCTGGACCTGTTTGAGAATTGCCCCACCCCTGAGTGACGCAAAAGCAGAGTCATAACACATCTCAAGAGAGACTTTGAACTTCACTTTTGAATCAGTTGGAAATTTGGACAAAACTTTTCTACATGATGTCTGTCCCTTTCACTTTCAGTTCAGGGAGACTCACTGAGCTCTCTTCAAGGATGTGGTGTTCTGTGCCCGGCAAACAGTAAATTCACGTCTGTACATTTAGACTGCCCTGCTTGTCTTTGTTCTATCATAAGACCCTAGTCAATGTTTTTTTGATTTTCCAGCCAAAAGTAATCCTCTTGTCTTTCCAACTCCTTCAGCATTTTGTCTGTTCTCGTGAAGCATGCCCTCATCTTCTTTCATTCTTTCATTTAACAGATACCCAGGCATTATTATTATACCAGGCACTGTTATTTGCACTGGGTTACGGTAGTGAACAAAACAGACAAGGATCTCATGGAACTTACAGCATCTACAGATAAAGACAATAAACACCCAAAAGTAACATATATAATATGTTAGACGTTGATAAGTCATGGAGAAAAATAAAACAAGGATAGAGATACAAAACATTGGAGGATGGTAGAAATTTTAAATAAGAGCTCTTATAAACTTGACCTAAGCCATTTTGGATGTGCTCAATTCTAAGGGCTTTTTTTTTTTTTTGGTAGACGGTGGTAGCCGCTGGGAAGTTAGAGGTAGGTGGGTGTTAGCCACTCCCCCATAATGTCACTGTCAGGAAATAATCAAAGTACAACTCAAACCAGATTCTGCTTATGACTTTTATTAACCAAATACTTACTAGCAAAGCAGGCCTAAAATTGTTCATAAAACCTGTTCTGAATTCCCATCGACCTTTCATATTTCCCAGGTTCTGTGCCTCTAGTCAGGATTGTGCACCATGAATCCCTCCAGACCAACATCTGGATATGGGACAGAGTAGGGATCAAGTGTCTCGTGGTGGGTACAGGTTACAAGCCTAGTTGGATTCTTACCCTTTTAGGTAAGCATGGGGAGTGCCTAAGTCCCTAAATGATTACAGCCAATTATTGGAGCCAATCCCACCCCCCCAAAAATTTTAATTTTACTAAGAAACAATCCTTCACTTTTGTTGTGGTTCTTCACTTGTTGCTAGTTTCACCGACAAAGACTTATCTTTTGAATTTAGTGCGCTAATCGGAAAAGTGTTGGTTGTGGCTTGAGATGGGGGTAACAGAAACTCTTGGAGCGGCATCCTTAGAGCATGGCCTTTTCTGGGAGAATACCAGCTGAGTATTCCTGGACTGTGCATTCCTTTTTTTTTTTTTAGTTGAAGGATAGTTGATTTACAATGTTATATTCATTCTAGGTATACAACACAGTGATTCGAGATTTTTATAGATTATTCTCCATTTCATGGTACTATAAAATATTGTCTATATTCCCTGTGCTGTACATTACACTCTTGTAGCTTATTTATTTTATACCCAGTAGTTTGTACCTTTGAATCCCCTTCCCCATCTTGCCCCTCCCCCACCCTGAACTGCGCATTCCTGATGGCACGTTAACTGTCTCTAGAATTAAAACTGAAATGAGGTGGCACATACGTAATACCCCACTGACTATACTGAATTTTAAAGTAAATTACAAATATTGTAACAGGTGTCCAGGGAAGACCTCACTGGGAAAGGGACATCTCAAAAGACTTGAAGGTGGTGGAGGAGTGACCCAAGCATGCTCTGGGAAGCCTTCTAGGCTGAAGGAATAGTAAGTGACCAAGGAGGGGGGGATGGTGCCAGTAAGGTCATCGAGTCAGATCCCATGGAGCCTTGCAGGCCATTGTAAGTGAGATGGGAGCCATGGAGAGTTTCGCACGGAAGAGTGACATGGTCTGGCTTAGGGTTTCATGGGATCAATCAGGTCACCTTGTGGAGAATAGATTGATGGGGACAAAAACCAAAGCAAGGAGACCAGTTAAGGATCCATGAAATAGTCCAGGTGAGACTTGCCAGGGTAGTGAGAAGTGGTCGCATTCTGAGCGTACACTGAAGGCAGAGCAGCTGGCTGTGGTGATGGATTGGAGGTGGGGTGGGTGAGGAGGAAAGAACTCAACGTTGACTTAAGCCGTTTGGACTGAGCAACCGGAAGGCTGGAGTTACAGTTCACTGAGGTGGGGAAGAGGGTAGGAGAAGAAGGTGTTGGGGGCGGGTGGGTAGATCAGGATTTCAGTTTAGCAAGTTTGAATGGTGAAGAGGTGATGTGGCATACACAGTTGGATATCGGAGCCTTATGTTCCAGAGAGAAGGTTAAGCGAGAGTCATACATTTGGGAGTAATCAACACAGAGATGGTGCTTAAAGCCATGACTCTGGACGAGGAACCCCAGAAAGCAAGATAGAAAGTAGATAGAAAAGACAAGAGGGCCCAGGACCGAGCTCTAAGACCCTCCAACATGAAGAGATCAGAGGGGCCAGGAAGAATTAGCAAAGACTTCTGAGAAGGAGCCACCAGTGAGATGGAGGGGCGACCAGCTGTGACGATGAGGACAGAGATATGACCCCTGGGTTTAAAAGCCTGGAGGTCACTGCGGCCCTTGATGAGAAGTAGGGCAGGCAAGCCGTTGGTTGGAGTGGATTCAAGAGAGAACCAGATGAGCACAACTGGAGACATGAGTATAAACCACTCTTCCGATCAACATTACTGAAAAGGGCCGGAGAAAGATGGGAGGTAAGTCCCTTTAGGGTGCTGTTTGCATTAGGCCAATCCCATATTTCTTGATCATCTACTACGTGTTAGGGATAGGTTTGAAATTAACAAAGCTAGAGCCACCACCCAGCAGAGGAAATTCAGCCACAAAAAGTGACAGCATTCCACTAACGGGATTTTACCAAGTGCTACGGGTACAGAAAAAGCCAGGGACAAACTGCGGGGAAGTTCAGGGAAGCAGCGTCCCATGTTCTCGAAGGAACAGTGGTGTTGGTGTCCCATAGAGTCAGGGAAGGAAGTTCTTCTCAGCAGAAGGAAGAGTGTTGTCAAGACGTGAGTGTGGGGTGCCTGGAGTGTGTGCAGCACGGGTGTTGGGGGCTGAGTTTGTGAAGGAGGTAACCCACCTTGGTAACCACCTGGTGTGGAATTTGAACTTGTATTCCCTATGCAACAGGGAACGCTGAGAGGTTTTTTTTTTTCCTTTTTTTTTTTGCGGTACACGGACCTCTCATTGTTGTGGCCTCTCCCGTTGCGGAGCACAGGCTCTGGACGCGCAGGCTCAGTGGCCATGGCTCACGGGCCCAGCTGCTCTGTGGCACGTGGGATCTTCCCGGACCGGGGCATGAACCCGTGTCCCCTGCATCAGCAGGCGGACTCTCAACCACTGCGCCACCAGGGAAGCCTTCCCTTAGAGTTTTTGACTCTTGCAGTGACAGGATCTCATCTGTGTTTGGGTAAGATACCTCTACGGTTTTAGGAGTAGAGCTTGGGGGCAGGGAGACTAGCAAGGTGTTTTTGCAGCAGACTAGGCAAGAGACAGAGGGGCCCAGATTAGGGCAATGCCGTGAGAAGGTGCAGGAGGGTGTGAAGGCAGAGAAAGCCGCAGGATGGAGTGATGGCCCTGGATAGGACTCGGGCAGAGGGAGGCGTCACTGACTCAGAGTTAGTGGCTCAAACCCGGCAGATGCGTTGATGGAGTTCTTGGTCTCCATGGTACCTAACACGTCGTAGATGCGTGAAAAATGTTCCTTGGTTGTTGAACTTAAATATGAAAAACGTAAAGAGAGTTTTAAAATCAGTTTGTAGGAAATCATCCCCCCCTATAATGTCCAAGTTCATGGAGACCGTGGGCAGATGTTAGATGTAACCGGCAACCACAAGAGGCCTTCCACTGAGCTGGGCACTCACCATCTCCCAGAGGGGCGGAGAGAACCACGTGGATGAGTAACCTGAACAAAACCTATTGACAATATGTGATATAAAGCTGTATATTGAGTGATTCAGATGAGACGTACTGCAGGAGTCTGGAGAAGAAAAAGACCCCCTGAGACGTCCAGTTAGGCCCTGGAGGGTAGGCGGGATTAGGACAGGGGTGATAAGTATTATAAATATCTATCAAGCACTTGCTGGTGCCAGGAGTTGTTCCAGGTGATCTGCTCACCCAGTGAATCCACACAGCGGGCCTTTGTGCTGGGAGCTGTGACTACACCCAATTTACAGATGAGGACAGTAAGGCCCGCAGAACCTAGGGCGCTTTCTGGAGGTTCTCTGGTGAGAACTCACAAGCCGCAGAGCCAGGACTGTGACCCAGGTGGCTGGCTTCAGAGTCCTACTCTGGACCCTTTTCCTTACTGTGCCCTGGTGCGCATAGGTAGAGGGGGACAAAGAGACCACCTAAGCGGGGCTCAAGAGTGAGTTTGGGGTGCAGTGAGCCTCCTTGACTGGCCCAGAGGAGCCATGCTGGGCCAAGCAGGCAGGGGGGGCAACTTTGACGACTGCTCTCCTAGCCCTGGACAGTTGATTGCCAAGGGGAGGCCCTTTCTAAGCATAGAGACCATGGGAGAAGCAGCAGGGAGGAAGCCGAGAGGGGCTGCAGTTAGGAACTCCATCCCCAGACCCCAAACACCAGCAAGGATGATTGATATCAGGCTTGGCAAACAGGGCCGCGCAGGAGGGGCCGGGATGGGATCGACCCCATGCGAAGGGCGTCTCCAAGGAGACCCAGCAGCTTTAGGGTCCGTCAGCCCGGCTGGGTGGAGTTGGGGTCCCTTTCAGTGCCTGGGGGGCTTGAGCTAAGTGAGAGTTTGTCTCCCAAGCTCAGTGAATGTAGCTGTTTCAGCCACAAGGTTTTCCCCCTCCTTTTCATCACACCCTCTGGGGTTGCAGGAAGAAAAGCAGCCCAGGAGTAGGGCTCGGTGTAGCAGACCTCAGACCCCCGCCTCCCTCCGTCTCCTGTCTCTTACATAACCGTCCTGCTCTCCTTCTGGCCGGCTCGCTTCAGCCCAGGGCTCCCGTGCGTCTGTTCGTGCGTCTCTGCTGTGAGCCGCTGCCCAGAGGGACCACCAGGCTCGCGTCACAGCCTCTACAGCTCAGCGCTGAAGGCCGAAGGCCGAGCTCTTGACTCATCCCGTCCCCGAGCCTGCAGAGCAGCTGGCCGGCTGCCTGGCCCCGTCACTTGGCTGCCTTCAGTGGCCTTTCTAGCCCCTCTCCACAGGCACCCCAGCCATGGAGGGAGAGGATCCCAAACTAGTTTTGCAAAGAAGGCGACAGAGTGATACCCATTCAAGCTACAAACACTTCAGGTCTCCTGAAGTATTCGAAGTATGCGGGGCCAGGTGCTGCCCCAAAGGCCGAGCTGTAAACAGAACAAAGGAGAGGCTCTGCGCTCGGAGAGTTCCCATTTTAGCAGATGAATGAGTGAGGTCAACTAGCTTCTTGAGAATTCCAGCCTTAAGCTGACCCTGCGCCGCTGGACACCCCCTCATCCCGTGTGCTGTGGCTCCTGTGTCCTCCTCTCCCGGCCTTGTCCTGCCTCCCGGTCCTGCTCACCTTGACAGTCTGCCCAGACGCAGGACCGAGGGCCTCTTCCGCCCCCATAAGCTCCCATCATGGCCTCCAGAAGACGCCGAAGACTTCCCTAAGGTCCTGTGTGGGGCACGGCCAGCTGGAGACAGAGGTGACTCAGAAAGCTCATCCCACTGATCGTTCAGGGAAAACTCCCCTCAACTTGATTTAGGTTAATCCAAGCTGGGGGGTCCTGGGAAACTCATGTTTCTGAGCATCACGTGGATTTGGGGCAAGGTACATTCTGGAATCGACATTATCCACTTCCTGTGCTTACGATTTGAGGTCCAAGCTGGGAGACTGCAGGGGAGGGGACTCGGGGGAAGCTGAGCGGTGGCTGGTGCCTTTGGGCACAGTGTGCTATGATGCTCTGTAACATGATGTTACTTGGAAACTGCCCAGTGGCAGATGACGGTGGAACTAGGCCAAGCATCTCACCTGCCCAGTATTTCCTCTTTTGGCCATAGCTCCGTGATTTTCCTCTGGGGAAATAAACTTTCCCTCAATCGTGGTGGGATTGTCAATCAAGCTGCCTGTCTGCGATGGACACATCAAGGTGACATCTCAGATCCTCTTTCTCTTGAGCAGACATGAGATCAGCTGCATGGATTTGTTCCAGTGGGCCTGTCGATATGATTCTGTTACTCAGATCCCAAATGGCCCTGGTTCCTGTCCTGTTCCTGCTTGATTATGCAATTCTTTCTCCTATTCCAGGAACTACCCTGTATCTTCCAATACTTTCGTTTTCTTCCTTAGATTATCCAGAGCTGTTTTCTGTTGCTCGCAACCTTAGAACTTGGAGTGATAGGAAGGGTGATCTGCAGCTGTCCCTGCACGTGATCCTGCACAGGGAGAGGTTGACATAGAACCGGTCAGGCTCACAGGGTCCTCAGGGCCCTGCTTTCCCCAGTGACGGCAGAGAGAGGAGGGGGCTGCTAGCAGAGCCCCTCAGCTGCACTGGGATGGCCATCGAATGACTCCCATCCCTCTGCTGCATGCTCAACATGGCCCTGAAGAAAACGCCTTCATATCTTGGACTGTGGTTTCCAGAACATTCTCTTTACCTTGCCCGTGTCCTGGGTGAAGAGGAGGGAGGTTCTCTCAGCTTCTGCCCAGCACCCAGCCTGGCCTCCCAGCCCTGACTCCTCACCAGGCCAGGCTCCAAGCCAGCTGTCTCCCTCCTCACCCTTCCCCTCTCTTCCAAATCAGCTCACCCAAGATCCCTGGAGCTAGGTCAGTACTGGGAGATAAGGAGAGGGTACAGCAGAGAGGAAAGAACCAGAACTTTAAGTCTGACAAACCTATTGGCTGCAGCTCTGCCACCTGCAGGAATGTGGCCAGTTTTGCTTACTGTTGCATCTCCAAGGGCGGCTCATACTAAGCGCTCAGTGGATGGTTGTTCTCAAATGAACCTGCTCCTAAGGAGGGTGGGCTCCCTGGGGGGCCCTCCCTTTCCCCCCTGTATGTCCAGGGGGCAGTACACACCCTCCCTCAATGCGTTCAAGTTGAGGCTGGTGGTGGGGCGGGGGACCATCTAAAAGGGATGTTTTAAGGGGATCCAAGTTCAAGATGGGAAGTTGGGCTAAATGAACTCTAAGATCTCTTCTAACCTGGGGCTTGATTAGTCTATAGCTATTTTTTGCTTTTTAACTTAAAAAATATTCTTACCGTGAATTTTTCTAGCATACAGAAAAGTACACAAATAATACAATAATTGACAAACACATATGTAACAACCACCTGTCAAATTTAACCTCTTGCCATGTTTATTCCAGATACGAATGAACTCTCTGCAGATTTGTAGGGTTTTTTTAAATTAAATATTTATTGAGGTATAATTTACATATAAAAAGTACACAGATTTTGAGTGTACCGTGTGGTAAGCTTTGGCAACTGTGTATGTATGTGTAACGACCACCCCAGACAAGATATAGAATTTTCTCTCATGTATTTTTTCCAGTCAATCCCCCCCCTGCCAGAGGCAACCACTGTCCTCATTTCTCTCACCATAGATTAGTTTCGCCTGATCTAGAACTTTCCATAAATAGAATCGTACAGAATGAACTCTTTTGTGCCTGGCCTATTTTGCTCATCATAACGTCTTTGGGATTTTTCCATGATGCTGCAAGTATCAGTAGCTCATTCCTTTTTATTTCTGAGTAATATTCCATTAGATGAAGACACCACAATGTATTCACCCGATAATGGACCTTCCGATAACATATTTATCCAAGATAAATGAAGACATATGTCCACAAAAAGAACTGTGTAAGTATATTCATAGCAGCTTTTCTCATAATAGCCCCAAACTGGAAACAACCCAAATGGGTGTTCTATTTTTATATGAGCATCTTTCCTCCTAGACAATGAGGACAGGATGCCTCCCTGATTCATCTGTGTACCCTCACAGCGGTTTGAACGTAGTAGAGAATCAGTAAGTCTTTGCTGAATGGGTGGAAGGCAGAGGGATATGCAGCCTAAGCTCCCAGCCTAGTTCAAGAGATGAGAAGTAAGGCCCATACCTGGTCAGCTCAACCGGGCATAAGATAGAATGCTAGCAGGGAAAATGTAGGGGTTTGTTTATCCCGGAGCCTCAGTGCTAAGTTCAGTTCCTGGCACAGGGTGGGTGTTCAGAATACATACGGTGAATAAATGAAAAGAAGTAAACACGCTGTTGAGTGTTGAAATCACTAGGCCCTCTTTCTTTTAGACTATCCTGTCTTCCACAGTAAACTTGCTTCCTAGGAAGACACACCCACCAGGGTACGCGGATGAAGGGACAGTGTAAGATAGAGAGAAAGGTCTAGAGGCAAGGTCTGGAGATAAGGATGAGGAGGTTAAGAGTTTCCAGAGTGAAGTTAAAAGAAACTAGGTTCTAGCTCTTGCCCCCAAGCCCCATACTTTAGCTCTTTCTTTTTTGTTCCTGGTAGGCCTAAGCACAGGAATCCACCAGTTTAAGATTGAGAAATTCACCTGGAGATCCCCAGGGACCCACCATGTGTAGGATGCCCTGCCCCTCTCACTCTCCATTGCTGCTTCAGGCTCACACATTCATAAAGGCATCAAGCAAAGCCGGAGGATGGAGACATTTTCCTTTACCCCAGCCGTGGGTTCCGACCGTTCACCTCTTCAGGAAACCAAACACTTGGCGGTGGATGGAAAGTTGATTTTACAAGGGATAGAAACTGTGGCCTTACTTCAGTGGGTTTGTTCCAAAGCAGGGATAAATATATTCCCTAAATGACGAGTCTTAGAAACATCAAGTCCTTTCAGGCAGGAATGAAATTCAAGAGAATTATGGAGAGGAGGAGGTGTATTGGGCTCTCTGACCCTAGTGTGACTCGCAGAAAGATTAGTATCTAAGGGTCTAGAGATTTTTGTCTGTGATGCCCCAACTCTGTCCCTTGGCCTGGAAGCCACAGGCACTTTAGTTTCTAGGACGTCATAGTGGGAAAAGGACCTAGGGTTCCAAACTCCTGAATCCTGGTTCCGCATCTAGCTGTTTATAGGACCTCAGGTAAGCCTGTTTCCTCACCTGTACAACGAAAATGCTGGATTAGACAATCTCTAAGACCCCCCTTTTCCAGCTCCAAAACCTATGCTTCTAGCATCACAAGCTCATAAGGCTTGATCCCACCGGTCTCACCACTCTAAATGCATGGAAGGGAGAATTTCACAGCGATCTCTTGCAGCAAGCTCATGTGTTTTGAAGACTCACGAATGTTTTAAAGACTACAACTTACTGTTCATTCTTATTGAGGCGATTCTCCTGCTCACGATGTTCCCTTTTTGGGGTCCAGTTCGGAAATGCTCTCGGTCAACTGTCGGTGTAGATGGAAAAAAAAGTCTGAAAGATTTTCTGCTTTATATCCTTGTGGATAATACTCACACACAAGGCCCCACTGCCTTCAGAGGATGGTGGAAGGATGGGAAATTCTCATCCTTCCAGGGCTAAAAATAAGCATTTGTTGACGATCTGGACAATCTGATTGCTGGAAACAGCAGCAGCCTGGAGTCTTACACCGCATGAAAGGGGAGGGTACGTTTCCCTGGCTGGGCCCAGGGACACCAGAATTAAAATAAAGTTGACCTTTTGAAAAGGAACACTGAGAAACTTGTGTCTGTGGTTTCTCCCTCCCACCGCACTCCCCTTTTTTATGGGCCCAGCGCTGAATTCTACATGAGGCGCCCTAAGTACATACGCTTAAAGTGAACATCCTTTATTTCCTGCTAGGGCTTAAAGTGGCATACCCATTCAGCCTGACCTTTAAAGAAGTTACGTCATAAGGGGGATTTCTAGGGATTCACTTTATGGAAGATCCTGAAGATTAAAGACAGTTCAGTCAATAAAAAGGGTTCTTTTCCTATTTGCTGACTGACAGAACCGTTGGTTTCAAATGGTTCTCTTTGTTCACTGACCTTCGTCCTTTCATTCTAGAGGCCGGGGGCTTTGGAGAAGATGGACTTGGTCCCAGATTCTGGCTTTGCCCCTCCCCCATCGGGGGACTGTTGCTGATGCACTGAAGCCAGGCTGACCATTGGGCAAATGGCAAGGGCCACCTGGAAAGAAGGTGAGACTCTAGGGAGAATAGATAAGTGGGCTGGTGTCCTTTTCCCCATAGGTGTTCCCAGTGACAATGAAAGTCAGTCTCAGGCTAAATTCTGGCATTAAACTGCTGGACAAGCCCACTTTTTACACCTCATTTATGCCAGGGCCCTGGAGGCTGTGTCATATTTCTAACCAATGACATATTTGAGAATACATCACCCGTTCGTTTCATCAACAGAAATATTTCTAGGGGACTTCCCTGGTGGTCCAGTGGTTAAGACTCCCCGCTTCCACTGCAGGGGGCATGGGTTGTATCCCTGGTCAGGGAACTAACATCCCACGTGCCACATGGCACGGCCAAAAAGAAAAAAAGAAAACAGAAGAAATCTTTCGAGCATCCCTTATGCTCATTAATAAAATCTTTAGTGCAGAGTCCCATGCTGTAATTTAAGTGCTAAATAACTACCTCTGAAGGTACTGATTCTTGATTAGGGCACTTGATCTGTTAACCACACTGGAGGGTTGGCTCCCGCTGTGTCCCTGAACACTTAGCTACGGCTCCACATGGTATACATTACACGGATCTTGTCCAAATATCATACTGTTTCTACTGAAGTATTTCAAGAGAAATTACCATACAAGCAATGGGGCAGTGACCAAACCCAAGTCACTTAACCTCTCTAAGATTCAGCTTCCTCGTCTGTAAAATGGCAATGATAATACCCTCTAAGTGTTTGCTGTGAGGATTAAAGGTGATAAAATAAATGTGTATAAAATAAGCACATTGTGTGAGTGTGTGTGTGTGTGTGTGTACACAATAACTAGCACAAAGAGCTTCTAAACATTAGTCCCCTTCCTTACCCTTTCCTCTTAAGGCATCCAAAGACTGAAAAGGGAGAAACTTGACAGGATACAAAAAGAAAGCAGAGATACCAAAGAGTGGGCTTTATGGGGAAGTGGGAGAATTACTTAAGTTTAAAAAAAGTGAAAATGTTCTTCTTTTAGAAATGTTCCCTTATAGAAAATAACAGAAGAAGAGAAATTTAGCAAAAGAGGTAGACCAAGAAATTCTCCTTGAAGATATTTCCCCAAGAGTTTTTCGTCAAAGTTACTCCAGACGCCCATGACCTGAGACCCTCAGAGGATGCCATTACCCAGGAATAATGCATTTGATGAGGTTTCCTACCTCATGGTTTAGACAAGTCCAAGAGCCTTCAGGAAAGAAGGCTGATCTGGGGAAGGAGCCAGTGTCCCCCGGGACTGAATAGTGGGGGTGGTCTGGCCCACCCCCTCCTACAGACAGAATGTTGAGTGAGGGTGACTCAGATGATGAGGGGGTCGCGGGAGCCAACCGGCTGACAGCACTGGGGCTGGGAGGATGTGGGTGAGCACGGAACCACCGGCTCCCAGGCCATCTAAGCGGGGCCTTGGCAGCGGCCAGCCCTGCTTGCACACAGCAGGCAATGGAGGCTCAAGTGGTGAGGGGTCATTGTGAAATTCGCAAAACCTCACCATCTGCTTAAGTTAACAGACTAGAACCTGGAACTGAGTCAGTTACCTTGACATCTTTGGGAATTCTGTTGGTGCAGCTTAATAAGGGGTAGAGCTGAGTTGTGAATCCTGGTCCCTGCACCAGCTATGGGTCTGTAACCCACTCTCAGTGGCTGAAGATCAAAGGTCCAAGTATTTCACAACAGATCAAGTATATCATGAGTGCTAGATCTTTAGTAGGTTATTGAGGATGGCTGGAAACATTTGGGATTATCGCCTTTGGGGCTGCCCGGCAACCTGGCCCTGGTGTCCTGTGAAATGTCCTTACTCATAATACAAGCAAAATGTCCGCCTTCTGCTCTTGGATGGGTCATGAGTCTGATCTAGCGCTTACATTTGGGGGTATCACCCCTGGGCCCCTTCCTAAAAGGTACCTGATGGCCTCTCTGAGCTGGTCAGTTTCTTCATCAGCACATTAATGATCATCGAACCTTGTGGGGTAGATTACATAATAATGTTAACCCAGCTAAGAACCAGACACATTATTAGAAGCTTTCAGTAAATGAAATAAAGTGCTGCTTTAAAATGCTTTTTAATTATTACTTTACCTTTAAAAAAAATCTGCTTCTAAATTGAAATAATGTGTCATAGGTTCATTTCACAATAAATGACCTCCTGTGCCTTCATATGGCAAAACTTGTCTGCTGGTGCCATTTGCTGGGAAGGACCCAACAGAACAGATTCCACCGTTCCATTTTGGCCACCCAAGTGACTTTATGGTTAGGTTACAAGGAGGGGGTTTCAGAAGCCTTTCTAATCATTATGACCTGTATACTGGCAGTCTTCACTTCACACTCTTAGGATTCTAACCTTAAGACCCTATCACCCCACCAAGGATGTCAGAATGTGTGGCGAATCCACTGTACATAAGTCTTAGATTCACAACTCAACTCTACCCCTTATTAAGCTGTGTGACCTGGTTAAGCTACTCAGCTTCTCTGAGCTTCATGCTCTTCCCATCCAAATAGGGGCTAATAAAATATACTTCCCAGGACTATAGCATTTGGTGGTAGAAATGTGTGGCTTTCATAAACTGTTAGTTGCAGTTTGTTCAAGAACTTTTTTTTTTTTAACTGATTTAAAAATTTTTGATAAAATCATGTCAGCTAGCTGGATAAGACCTGTGGCCAGGACAGTCATTTAGAGATGAAGCTGTGTTTCTTAAGGTGGTGTATGGGCATACGGAGGGGAAATAGCAGGAAATGAAACTGGGAGTGGTGAGAGGCTCCCACACCCTCTCTCTGACTTAACAGAGGTAAAGGTTTTTATGTCGTCCTGTCCGGAAGCACATTAAAGCCTCTGACATCAGAACATCCACCCCCTACCAGCCAGGTATCCCGCCCTCTCCAGGGCCTGACCTGAGCATACCTGGAGCATTCTTCATCCCTTGCCTTGCTTCCAGAAAGAGAATCTTTTTTGTTGCAGAGGATTTGGAGGGCAATTCGATTTCCTTCTTTCCCTCCTTCCGTGAGGAATCCTAGATGATTCTTTAACTCTCCTTTACACCCCATACACCAATGGAGTTCATCGTTTTACACACACACGCCAATTTTCTGTCGCCTCTCGACTTCCCATTTTCTTATTAAGTTGTGGGCTTTAGATGCACGGGGCTTTCAGAATTGGAGCCTAGCACTGCCTCTTCAGCTGAATAAAACAAATGCTCCCAACCCAACTTGGATACTAGTTTCCTAGCTTCCTGTTTTGTTCCTGTTTATCTTTCTTTTCCGTGTCTCCATCACCCCCCAGTCCTTTACCACCTTGGAGAGGTTTTATCTGCCTGTCCAGTCCTTGTCTGGAGAAACGACGAAACTACCACAGCCCACCAGCCAGCCTGCGTGGGGTGGACAGAAAGAAAATGAAGGCAATGTCCTCATAAAATGTCACAAGACAACATTTTCTCCTTTTCTGTTTGTTTTTAACTCAAATAAAGCCTTGTGTTATCTGGTCTTTGTGCATCTGAAACCAGAGGTTATCTTCAGAATCTCTCTTTCATCACTTTGAACTTGACCCCAGGGGAAAATGATACAGCATCTAAATTCAGAGGAGTGTATTTGAGGTTGGGGGCTCATTTTATTTTTCCTTGTGGGTAGCAGTGTCTCTGACTCATTTGCTGTTTTTATTTTCCTCTGAGGAGTGACCAAAATCACAAATCTTCACGTCTGTCCCCTAAAGCAGCTGGGGACAGTAGCAGAATGCTCGGAGCCTCCTCCCTCCCAGGCATCGGAAAGTAGCCACATGCCACACAGGGAGGACCGACACGTGTCACCCCATGAGCTGGTTTGCACAACACGTGTGCTCTGGAGCACAGATGTCAGGGCTCCCACTGACTCATCGGACAGAAGCCCAGGTTTTGCTTTCCTACAAATGAAAATTGGTTTTCTGTGTGCATGTGTTTCATTATAAAAAGTTGACAATAAAGACATTCTGTAGATAAAGAAGAATTCCACGCCCACCCATAATTACCATTAACATTTCAGTGTGTGTTCTTCTAGTCTTTTCAGGTTAAATATAATACATAAATAAATTTTTTTGAAAAAATTAAACCACACACATATGTGCCTATTTTTTTTTAAAACCTGACCATAGAATCATACTATAAATGCCATTACTTTTTAAACTTACATGTTGGAGACATCTAACTATGTCAACATGTAAATTTGCAAGGTCGTTGTTTTCCCACTGTTGTTTTTATTTTTAAAATTTATTTTATTAATAAAAAATTTTTTTAACACTATTGTTTTTAAATGGCTCCACAATATTCTGTTCTGTGGATATACTACAATATATTTAACTTATGTCTTTATTTAAAAAAAATTTTATTGGAATATAGTGCTTTACAATGTTGTGTTAGTTTCTGCTGTACAGCAAAGTGAATCAGTTATACATTTACATATATCCACTCTTTTTTAGGTTCTTTTCCCATATAGACCATTACAGAGTACTGAGTAGAGTTCCCTGGGCTATACAGTAGGTCCTTATTAGTTATCTATTTTTATTTTTTGATGTGGACCATTTTTAAAGTCTTTATTGAATTTGTTACAATATTGCTTCTGTTTTATGTTTTGGTTTTTTGGCCACGAGGCATGTGGGATCTTAGCTCCCTGACTGGGGATCGAACCCACACCCCCTGCACTGGAAGGTGAAGTCTTAACTACTGGACTGCCACGGAAGACCCTACTAGTTATCTATTTTATATTTAGTGGAGTGTGTAAGTCAATCCCAATCTCCCAATATATTCCTGACGCCCCCCCCTTCCTAGTAATCATAAGCTCATTTTCTACATCTGTAACTCTATTTCTGTTTTGTAGATATAACATGTCTTATCCATAGTTTTTTCCAGTTTTTTTGCTGTTATAAATAATGTAAAGGTACATCTGTATACTTGTCAGGTTGTGTCGTAGAACAAATCTCCAGAAGTGGGATTGCTGGGCGTACCATCATTCCTTATGTACCATATCCCTTATCACAAATTTCATCTCTTTTGGGACACTTTGTGTTTGTGTATATTTCCCAACTAATACAGAGGCCTATTATATTGTGAGTAAAGCAAAGAAGAAAGAAGCAAATGCCTTGGATAAACTGCAAACGTGTCTTTCTTTCGTGGTCCACATTTAAATACTTGTCTTCCTAAAGATTCTTTCATGCAGCCAGGTCCCAAGTATGTGAGGTAGGCGGGGGGCAGACAGCAGGCAGATGCGACAGGCCCTTGGATGGATCCTCTGCTTCCTTTTCCTGTGTCCACCCTTCTCTCTCAACATGCACGTTGCTTTCCAGGACCTATAGTGTCACGGTTCTGCATGCGGAACACTTTGTGTTCTGAATTTTCCTCTTCAAATTCCAAGAACGAAGAAGCATCCTGTGTTGATCAGCCTTTCTGATTTCCCGACTGTGACTACCGCATCGGTAAACTACCTGGTCTTGTCTACCCACTACTCTGACAGTCAGTGTTCTGTCCTACCTCTTAAAACCTGATACGTTGAGAATTGATCATTTGGGGCTGGACACGGTGGACGAGGGGAGGGCTGGGAGGGACAGGCATATTTGGAACCAGGGGAAGACCCTCCAGAGAGACCCTGTTTTCTTCTTGTTCCTGTTTCTCTCATCTATTGACTCTCTCTTTCGATCTGACAAGGGGCGTTGCTTCAAGTCACTCAGCAGCTCCAGTAAATGGATGGAGATGGGCTTTGACCTTGTGGCTGGGAAAGTGGCCTGGAGCATCTCCATGGGAGGTCAATGAAACTGTAAACATCGAATAAACAGAAAACCTGAGTCCATACCACTCCTGTGAGACAGACCACATCTGGGTTTCAGTTTAGTCTCTTTTTTTTTTTACATCTTTATTGGCATATAATTGCCTTATAATGGTGTGTTAGCTTCTGCTTTATAACAAAGTGAATCAGTTATACCTATACATATGTTCCCATATCTCTTCCCTCTTGCGTCTCCCTCCCTCCCACCCTCCCTACCCCACCCCTCCAGGCGGTCACAAAGCACCGAGCTCATCTCCCTGTGCTATGCGGCTGCTTCCCACGAGCTAGCTATTTTACGTTTGGTAGTGTATCTATGTCCATGCCTCTCTCTCACTTGGTCACAGCTTACGCTTCCCCCTCCCCATATCCTCAAGTCCATTCTTTAGTAGGTCTGTGTCTTTATTCCTGTCTTACCCCTAGGTTCTTCATGACATTTTTTTCCCTTAAATTCCATATATATGTGTTAGCATATGGTATTTGTCTTTCTCTCTCTGACTTACTTCACTCTGTATGACAGACTCTAGGTCTATCCACCTCATTACAAATAGCTCAATTTCGTTTCTTTTTATGGCTGAGTAATATTCCATTGTATATATGTGCCACATCTTCTTTATCCATTCATCCGATGATGGACACTTAGGTTGTTTCCATCTCCGGGCTATTGTAAATAGAGCTGCAATGAACATTTTGGTACATGACTCTTTTTGAATTATGGTTTTCTCAGGGTCTATGCCCAGTAGTGGGATTACTGGGTCGTATGGTAGTTCGAGCAGTTAAGTCTCTTGATCTCCTCAGATTACCGATGAGAGGAGCAAATGGGATGACATTTATTTGCTTTGAAAATAAGTTAGAGCACCAATCAAATGCAATAAATTCAGGATTCAGGTCATCAGACTATCTCTAGTCCTTATCAACATAGATAATTAAAAAATTAACTATACAAGTGCACACAGCTGCTGGAAAAATAACTTCTCACCACACATCATGGGCACCAAGCTATCTTGAGGGGCCAGCATAAAAATGTCTAGGTCTTGGTTACTTTATGTGAAACAAAACTGTTCAATTTTTAAACTTCCCAATTCCTCCAATTTATCATATTCATAGATATCTTTCTTTAAAAATAAACAAATCCTTTTTCTCCAAAGCTAAGGTTGTGAGGTAGTAAAAGTGTAGGCAGGAGACGTGGGGTGGCCGCTGTCCTCATTGAAAAGGTAGAGAAAGTGAGTAAGAAAGTGCACAGTCCCTGATTTTAAGCCAGACGTTTCCCCCCTGAGATGCTGGGCCCGTAGGTATTTGAGGATATAACCAGCGTCTTTTCCTATTGTTTCCCCAGAGCTAAAGGATTCATGAGGATCAGCCTGGAGTGGAGGGGATTTATGAAAAGTTGGAGTGAGCTGAGAGGTGGGAAACCTCCCAAATGCGGGGGACAGATGAGCTCTGGAGGTGCTGCTGGAACCCCTCATTCACCTCTGGCCAGAGACTCCTGTTCTGTGACTTCTCCCTGTGACACCACATCGGTTTGCTAAAACACATTGTATCTACTTTGTAGGTCTCTACCCCTGGCATCTGTCTCTCTGCAGGAGCTCTGGGTAACGACAGCTGTCAACACCCCAGTTCCCACCGCCAGCAGCTGAGCTGTCAGAGCAGCTGGACCTGGGAGGGGACCACACCTGCGGTCCTGGCATCGGGAGGGGATGAGGCTAAGGGGAGCAGGGGGCAGGCACTTGGGGGCGGCTGGCTGGGCTGTAGGGTGTGGGGTAAAGCTCAGCTGTGCTCTTCCAAACCCGAAGAGTCAACGTGGGCTTAACGTGGGCTTAGCTAATTAAGTCATCCATGAAAACCAAAGTCAGAAAGAGGGACTATGAATTCTCAGATTCTAACCCAAGACACATTTAAAGTCCTTTAGCGTTTCGTAGTCCCAGGGCCCAAAGAGAACAACTAGAGAGTTATAAACTGTGCTTTGAAATGAAATGGATGGCTAGTTGAAGACCCTTCTGGGCTTGATGAGACTTTTGCCTAATGGCTTTTGCTCCCTACCCACTATCAGCTGGAATGGGAGCCTGAGGCCTTTTAATTTTCATTAGAAAAAAGCATCCCAGGAGAAATGATGTGCTGTGGGATGACCATCTTAGAACTCTGGTTCTGCCCTTTAAGTCTGCGAGAACCTTGTGTGTGTGTGTGTGTATGTGTGTGTGTGTGTGTGTGCATGCATGTGTATGTGTGTGTGTGCGTATGTATGTCGGTATGTGCACACATCTGTGTGTGTATGTATCATTCTCTTTCCCCTTCTTCTCAACCTCTTGTAAACTCCAAGGAAGGCAGTTGGCTGGTTTTGTTACGTCAGTTAGTGGAAGTTCTAGAAGGTTCTGAGCTTGTTTCATAATGCCTGGATCTCTTTCATAACGCCACGATTAAGAATCCTAACACTGAAAGAATCTAAGTCTTCCTTCTTAAGTCTGCATTTGATAAATGTAGAAAGCTTTGGGGGGACTTTCAGAACTGGTTAAACCATGTGTGCTAGGTCTCCTGGTAGGTGACTTACAAGGAAATGGGATTTAACAAACACAAGGAAAGTGTCTTACAAACAATTTGCCAAATGGCTCTCCTCCACCTGTCATAGTAGCTTGGCTTTGTGACTTATGGGTAAATTTCCTTGTACAACTCCCACTGGAGCTGCAGAGTCAGCGACAGTGTGTCAGAGGAAAATCTAAATAAATCCTAGGCAAAGCGGACTTTTCAATCATGAAACTTTGTGGTGACTTTAATCACAAGGAGGAAGTTCCAGGGCTTGGAAGGGTAGCATTTATGAATTAACCCACAAAGCCTGTGTAGGAAGCAGGACTCCCTTTTCACCACAAAACTCAGTGGAACCCAGTTCGAACACAACCTGTGGTTCAGTCTCTCTCCTTTGACTTGATGTAATTGTGCTTTTTCCAGCATTGGGATTAGAGGTACCGAAATAGTCTGCATGACACTGGCTTTCCTCAGGCTGCGTAGGTCACAACTGGGAAAAGGAAAATGCCAGAAGTTTCTCAAGGCAAAATATTTTCTTCTTTTTCCATATGGAAAGGTTGGGGGTGGTTTTTCAACTCCTTCAAGGCAGATACGTTCTAATGGCTACTATCCTCTCGTGAAGAAAAATGGAGAGAATTCTCCACTGAGACGAAGGAACACTTCCACGTTAAGGTCTCCGGCTCCGTTGCAGAATAATTATTTATTTTAGGTTTGATGTTTCCAAGTCTGAAGTTGAGTATACAGTAAAGGCCCTCGATCGCAGGGGCTGTTGCAGTACCTACAGGAGGAGTCGGGGCAGGGGAAGGACAGATACAGGTGGGTTCAATAGACTCCAAGATTGTTCACAGATGGACTCGTGTAATTGTCCCTCTCTTATTTGTGATTCTGTTTAAATTGAAATAGATGAGAATGGTAAATATCCTTTCTTAGTCCAGTTGTGTAGACTATTGGCTAAAAGCCCGAGTTTTTCTTTAGAAAAACAAACAAACAAACTGGCAAGAGCATTAAACCTGGAAGTCGGAGACCTGGCTTCTCTCTGGCTCCAGCTCTGCCATTGATTTAGTTTGTGACCCGCTTTGATTCTTGTTTTTTCCAATCTGTGAAATGGGGGTGAAGGGGAAGGGTTAGACTAGACCACTTTTAAAGATTCCTTCCACTCTAGATACGAAGCTATTATTTTCTTTTTTAGTCCTCTTTGGATTATACATGATCAACCCTGACCTCCTTTCTTGGGGGACTGGATAGGTGGTGGTGCAAATCAACTTTCTTTAGAAAATTCTTAATATAAACATCTTAGAAGAACATAGGTATAAAAGGTTGATGTTTAACTCTGTCAGGGATTATTTACATAAGTTTTAGGTATGTTAAAAGGTCTCCGACTGAATAGAACTTCAAAATCAATTCGAAATAAAAACTTGAATTTCTAAGCCATCATCTTAGCGGGTGAAGCTAAGTGTGTCCCTCTCACCATCTCCATATTTGCTCATGCCCTCTCTCTGGAAACTCTCTCCTTGGACTTGCCTCCTTCACATTCGGTTCCAGATGTCCCCTCCCCATTTCAGGGCTGTCTCTGACCACCTCTCTAAAGCATGTCCTTCTCCCTCTCCATCACTTCATTCTGTTTTGTTCTCTTGCTAGCCCTCATCTCTATCTGAAATTCTTTTACATTTCTCATTTGTTTGCTTGTTTCCTCTCTTCCTCCAAGAGAAGGAGAAATCTTGAGAGCCTAAACTTTGTCTTGTTCTCTGTTGCCCAAAGCCAAGTATAAAATTCTTAATAGGTCTTTGTTTGAAGGAAGGAGCAAATCTCCATTCCCCTTTCCCCCAACATGTTCCTACCTTGCAAAACTTCTTGCCGTTCCTCAAACATGCCATGCCATCACCTCCATGCTGTTTGGCCTGCCAAGAAGGCCCCCCTTTCTCTGTTGTAATTCTACCTACGCTTGAAGAACCAGCTCAAAAGCTGTTCCCCGTCCAGCACTGCACTGGGACCAAGCTCCTGGAGCTACTGTAGCTCTTACTGCCTTATGCTGACTTCCTTTTATCTGTCTACCCTGTGAGTCAGAAGGGATCCCTGATGTCAGGGACCAAACCTCACTTACCTTGGTGCCCCAGGCTTAGCATGTGTCTGACCTAGTGGGAGCTGAGGGGTATTTGTGAATGGATGTGTGGACCAAGATTGTCACCTGCCATTTCAGTAAACAAAGGATGTTGAGGCCATCAAACCATCAGCCACTGCAGTGGCCCCTGATGGTGCGCCCTGAGGGGGATTCAAGATACAGAAAAACAGGTTGCCTGCCACCAAGCCTTGAGCCTCTGCAGCTACCCACAATGGTGTGCCCTGAGGGGATTCAGGATAGAGAAAAACAGGATACTGGCCCTAGATAGTTCAGGTGAATATCAAAGGAATAATTTCAATAAACCTAGATTCTTACATCTTCCCATACATAGAAACGCACTAAATTCAGTAACTTGAGATGTCTGGTTTTCTTTAATTAGTAGTAATCTTTTGATGTTCTGACCACCTGTTTTTGTTTGTTGGCTTGTTTGTTTTGCAAAAACTCCCCTATATACTTGCTCATCCCTCGCCTCTTTAGAACAGTCTCCCAGCGCTATCTGAGAGGCTGTCTCCCGGCCTTAAGTCCTCAGTAAGTCCACTGAATAAAACATAAGTCTCAATTTTTAGGTTGTGAATTTTTTTTCAGTTGACAAATGATTTCCTCCAAAGCTTTTGACTAATCAGACTTGTATATGGAGCACAGCCTAACAGATAGTTGACCTTTGAGAGACTCTGTTTATTGACACTGTTGTGTTTCTGGAGGGGACCTGACTAGGGGAGACTCCTGTAATAACCACTTGAGAGTAAAAGATACTGTCCAACAAGAAGGTGAACAGGTGCTGCTGGCTGCCTTTTTGCTGAGGGACACCAGGCCCTCAAACAAGTGACAGTCCCTATACCATGTTGTATTTGGCCTTTTCTCAATCAAGTTGTGAAACAGATTCCCATGGTCACGTTTTCAAGTATTAGTCATCAGGGTGACAGATCCCCCTGAGATCCTGGAGAAAAGTGCAGAAAGGCATGTCAGCTTCACCCCTCTTCAGATACCATTTCCCAGGATCACTTGACCAAAATCTGGCTGGAAGAAGGGGCGGCCAGAAATGATCAGTTTCTTTTTGATCTGTTTCTGACTCTCTGGTGAGTTAGATGTGATGACAAGCATGACAACTCCCCTGTTAGTTGCAAGTTGCCTGCTAGGCGCTTAGTCATTTTAATTAAGAGTAGTTATCACAGGGCAAAACACCCGCACATGGCACTGCTAACTTCCACTCATAGGGGATGTTACTGAAGAATTCTAGAGTGTGGAAGAGATATCCTAAACCTACACGGAGCCTGTTGTTCTGCTAGTGTCATGTGGAAAATAACGCTAGCAGAACAACACAGCATTTATAACTATTTATTGATCGAAAAAATGAAAGTTTTTTTCTGGTTTGCCAAGGGTGTGGAAAATAGGAAGCTCAGGATAATAACATTTAAGTAACCAGCCTAGCCTTTGGGATCAGTTTTTAAAGTCTTACATTCTGGGGGATTTGATGGAGGGTTTGATTAATGGAGCAAGATTTCCTAGAGGGCTTGATGTTATGGTTTTGGTTTTTTTTAGATGTTTACATCTCTGGTGAACATTATCAAGGTTAATACAATTCCTCTTGGATTACTCTTTTGAATGTCTTCCTTATTGTGTGTGATCCCTCCTTCCTCTTCATGGCTCAGCCCCTTTTATGTATGTACTTCTGTTTCCATCTTATGTCATTATGTTTGTGTTTTATTTCTCCTATTAATTTTAAACTCTTTAAGGGCAGGGCTTAGACCTTAGTTATCTCTACAGCTCCTGCATCACTCAGCACAGAGGTAAGAATTCAGTACGGTGAGGCAAATTCAGAATTTACTTATAGAGCCAAGTTCCCCTATGATCAAAAGCAAAGAGAAAAAACAATCATGAGAGAGTGACTTATAAATCAGAATACCAAGTTATGGAAAGGGATTATGCTAACCTCCTTGGCAAATATTTCTTCTTCTTTCCTCTTCTGGTCACATATGCAGATTCTACTTTCTGCCCACCTTGTGGTTGGGTGAAGATGTGACTGGTTCTAGACATTGAGTTGTGAATAGAAATGATATGTCACTTGTGGGACAGGATTGTGACCAACCATCCCAGTTCCTGGAGACTGAGGGGTTTCCCAGGACGTGGAACTTACAGTGTTAAACCAGGATAGTCACTGGAAAACCAGACCAATTTTCACTCTAGCTGGAGCATTTAACTGCTGGTTCAAGACCCTCTACAGCTCTCTCTCTCTTTCCTTCTGGCAGAGACTGGCAACACTCAGGTCATGGGAATTTCATCTCTCTAGATCCTTGAATCATACAATGAGCAGAATATAGCTGTGAACCCATGATGGGCATGTAAGTGATAGCAATAAACAAAACTTAGATTGGAGAGTTTTTGTTATCGCAGCATAACCTAATTTATCCTGATTGATACATGGATACAAATAACAATTGAGTTCATATGCACTGGTGACTAAGTGATTCTTTTTTTTTTTCTTCTTCTAATAGGAAAATTAGCTTAGGAAATTTTAAAAAAACACAAGGTGAAATCAAAAGCAGAGCAAAAGCAGTTGGATAACCTTAATCTGTGCTACAGTTATCAGTCATTCTCTTGTCTTAAGAAGTATATATGCCAGGAAGACTTGGTCAGGTACTGTTTTGCATTAAAAGTATTGGACAAGACCGTCAACAGATGAATGGATAAAGAAGATGTGGTACATATATATAATGGAATACTACTCAGTCATAAAATAGAATGAAATCATACCATTTGTAGCAACATGGATGGATCTAGAGATTATCACACTAAGTGAAGTAAGTCAGACAGAGAAAGACAAATATCATATGCTATCACTTATAGGTGGAACCTTAAAAATGATATAAATGAACTTATTTACAAAACAGAAAGACTCACAGGCATAGAAAACAAACTTATGGTTACCGAAGGGGGAGAGGTGGGGCAAGACATAAATTAGAAGTCTGGGATTAGCAGATACAAACTACTATATATAAAATAGATAAACAACAAGGTCCTATTGTATAGCACAGGGAAATGTATTCAATATCTTGTAATAACCTATAATGGAAAAGAATCTGAAAAATAATATATATATGTATTAGTACAGATAATATATACAGCCTACTTTTAGGAAAATTTATCACACAAATGTGAGGCACCTTATTTATTTGTTTTTTAAGTTAATGTTATTCGGTAGAGGTGGGGTGGGAATGGTAGGGCTGGAGTGAGGGGAAAAGGGAAAAAGCCGGGGGTGGGGTGGGGTACTGCATGTATTCTCATAGACTCCTTTCAGGAACATAGTGGAGGAATTTACAGACCATATCAAGTGAGCTGGAATTAAGCCAATCTGCATGGCTCTATCCTTGTATTGGTGGGAAAGTGTTCGTTTTGAACAGAAGTGCCTTATGTGCTGACATTTCTCACTGCTGTGGGATATAGGAAATGCGCTTTGTTCATCACTGTAACAAATTCCAAATTGTGTGACCCTGAGACCTTCAGCACAATGATCTGGAAACAGTGGTTGGGAACTCTCAAGTCACTTGGTGCAACCTTTTGCAGCTGGGATTCTATCTTTTTGTCTGGAGAAGCTGGTCTGGCAGCTGACGTTAGTGGACTTTGTAAATTTTTTACCCGGACAAATGGAAGTTTTTCAAACGTTTACCCTCTCTGCGAAACTTTCCAGACTATTTTGGCTTTTAGAAAAAAATGTTAAGCCAACTTTTTATTGTTCAGAGTTCTCTTAAGGACAGCTCTCCTGTGATCTGAGTTAAACCCTAAATGATAAAATCCAGTTCTTTATGACAATGTACTGTTTGCTCATTCATTGGAGGTGGGATGGGGTCGGGGGTGGAATTGGATGGACACCAAGTAATCAGTCGTTACTTTTCTGGCTCCTGAAAAGTCAAGGGCTCTAGAACCCAGAAAGATAGACTGTAAGAGTTTGGGTCCTTGGAAACTTTGAGCAATGTTTACTCACCCACGGGACAGGCACTCTTGTTTCCACAGTGTGTGCACTATGATAACAGATAATGTTGATTCAGTGTGTGTCATGTAACATTCTTCAGGTTAATTTTTTCTGTATCCTCTCATTTAAACTTCACAAAACTCCATGAGGAAGATATTGTTACCCTTATTCCATGGATAAGAAAATACAGACTTAAAAGATTAAACACTTAGTTCAAAGTCCCAATTAAACTATCAACAGCACCAGTGATTGGATTCCAGTCTGGTTGACTCCAAAGCCCTACTTTTTTTTTTTTTTTTTTTTTAAACATCTTTATTGGGGTATAATTGCTTTACAATGGTGTGTTAGTTTCTGCTTTATAACAAAGTGAATCAGCTATACATATACATATGTTCCCATATGTCTTCCCTCTTGCGTCTCCCTCCCTCCCACTCTCCCCATCCCACCCCTCCAGGCTGTCACAAAGCACCGAGCTAATATCCCTGTGCCTTGCGGCTGCTTCCCCCCAGCTATCTACCTTACTACGTTTGTTAGTGTGTATATGTCCATGACTCTCTCTCGCCCTGTCAAAACTCACCCTTCCCCCTCCCCATATCCTCAAGTCCGTTCTCCAGTAGGTCTGCATCTTTATTCCTGTCTTACCCCTAGGTTCTTCATGACATTTTTTTCCCTTAAATTCCATATATATGTGTTAGCATACGGTATTTGTCTTTTTCTTTCTGACTTACTTCACTCTGTATGACAGACTCTAGGTCTATCCATCTCATTACAAATAGCTCAATTTTATTTCTTTTTAAGGCTGAGTAATATTCCATTGTGTATATGTGCCACATCTTCTTTATCCATTCATCCGATGATGGGCGCTTAGGTTGTTTCCATCTCCGGGCTATTGTAAATAGAGCTGCAATGAACATTTTGGTACATGACTCTTTTTGAATTTTGGTTTTCTCAGGGTATATGCCCAGTAGTGGGATTGCTGGGTCATATGGTAATTCTATTTGTAGTTTTTTAAGGACCCTTCATACTGTTCTCCATAGTGGCTGAACCAATTCACATTCCCACCAGCAATGCAAGAGGGTTCCCTTTTCTCCACACCCTCTCCCGCCTTTATTGTTTCTAGATTTTTTGATGATGGCCATTCTGACTGGTGTGAGATGATATCTCATTGTAGTTTTGATTTGCATTTCTGTAATGATTAATGATGTTGAGCATTCTTTCATGTGTTTGTTGGCATTCTGTATATCTTCTTTGGAGAAACGTCTATTTAGGTCTTCTGCCCATTTTTGGATGGGGTTGTTTTTTTTTTATTATTGAGCTGCATGAGCTGCTTGTAAATTTTGGAGATTAATCCTTTGTCAGTTGCTTCCAAAGCCCTACTTTTAACTGGTGTAGTCTACCACATAGAGATAAACAGGAAAGTGAGTCTGATGTGCACATAATATAAACACTTTGTGTGACATATTGAGAGTCTTTACCTCTAAACAATACTAAACAATATACTTTCTATCGCTTCTGTTTGTGGCATCTCTGAATATACTTTACTTGCCTTTATAGCCCTGCAAAGGGAGTTTAACTTAAGGAATATAATGCAGTAAAACAAGCTGCATTTTTATTTCTTTGGAGGGTGTGTTGGGTGGATATTCAAGTGGTGGTGAAGGGGTGCAGATGTCCTTGTTCAAGGTTGGAACCTATGGTTGATGGTGGCCCATTTCTTCTTTTCTGGAAAAGCTCACCTTAGTCTATCCAGATTAGGAAAAGCCAGTATATTTTCAGAAGAGACCCTAGAGGATCTTCCATCCTGCAGGAACCAGATATATTTTAAGGGATGATCTCTTTCTGGGCCAATTATATATTAGGTTTAGTCAGACGTGACCAAAAAGTGGTCTTGTGATCTCGACTCTACCCCCTTAGGCAGGATGAGTGCTTGAAATGGTTAATTCTGATTTCAGGATTAAATGTAATTTTATTGTCTTAAATACTTTTTAATATTTTCTACATTTGTATGTAATACTTTTACAATTATTAAACTAGAAATATTATGAAAGATTTACATATTCTTGAGTCTCCAAACTAAAACCTCTTTACCCTGCCATGTATTTGAAGTGAAGTGTGTGTGTGTGTGTGTAGCTGATTGTGGAGACCTCCCATTGTGACTTGCATCTATAACTGTTTCACTTGCTGACACGTTAGGTTACCTAAAACATTACACCCATCACTTCTCAGACAGGGACACCGCTTCTTATTGCCATTAGTTGAGAAGCCTTCTGTTTGCTTTCTGTACAGCCTGAATAGGTAATATAACCACCTCGTTCAACATTCAGAAGGTACAAGAAGTTCCCTCCTGGAAGCAAACAGTTATCAGTTTCTTGTGCATTTTCCCTGAGATTTTTCTTTTTTAAAAAAATTTATTTATTTTATTTATTATTTATTTTTGGCTGCATTGGGTCTTCGTTGCTGTACGCGGGCTCTCTCTAGTTGCGGCGAGCGGGGGCTACTCTATGTTGAGGTGCCCAGGCTTCTCATTGTGGTGGCTTCTCTTGCTGTGGAGCACAGGCTCCAGGCGTGCGGGCTCAGTAATTCTGGCGCAAGAGCTCAGTAGTTGTGGCTCGTGGGCTCTAGAGCACAGGCTCAGTAGTCGTGGCACACGGGCTTAGTTGCTCCGCGGCATGTGAGATCTTCCCGGACCGGGGGTCAAACCCGTGTCCCCTGCATTGGCAGGCAGATTCTTAACCACTGCGCCCCCACGGAAGCCCCCAGAGATTTTTCTTGTTTATCTAAGCAAACACACACACACACACACACACGCACACACGGATGTTTACTGCCCCAAGTTTGGGCCAAAATAAAAACAAAGACCGGAAATAAAGTGAGTTTGGGATCACTCTGCTTGACCTCCCTCCCTACCCTGTGCCTTTTTCTTTGGGACTAAGACTTCTGGCTTGTGAGTCAGATTCTAATCTCTACGATTTTCTCACTCCTCCCTCTTCCAGCTCATAGAGAAACAGCCCTTTTATTTATTTCTGATCCCCAAACACCTGTTTCTTCTTCCCTTTCAAAAAAGCAATTTACTATTACACGATGGAATGGGTACTTTCAAGGATGAAGCAAAAATGCAGAGGAAATGGGGAGAAGGGAAGCAGAGGAGGAGGTACCGGCTGACACCGCCCCTGAGCAGCCCGCCACCCCCGGGGCGGGCACCTCCCCAGCTGTGCTCTGTGCAGCTCACAGTGTGTGGGAGGCGTGTGTCCAGCAAGGGGTGACCTTGCAGCCCGGAGAGTGCACGGTTCCCGTCACTCCCACCTCCGTGGAGGTTCACAAAGCCTTCTCCTTTTCCTTCCCCGAAAGAAGTCCTTTGTTGCATCCATGTTGCTGCAAATTGACCCCTAGCCCAATGCAGCGCAGGTACCTGTGTGCCTTCGAACAGTTTCCTCCTTTCCCTCCTGGGAAAGGCGCTCAGTCTCAGAGACAAGGAACTTGAAGTAAAAAGCAGACGCTTAGCTGTCAGCCCGTTACTAACTTACAGTATTATTAATGACAGCACGCATCACAAGACTCTGACTCCCCTCGCCTCCCCACCGCCAAAAGTAATTTATCCTCCTCTCCCACCGAAGCTCTGTTTTAGTCAGATTTAAATGCTGTTCCTCCTACCAGGGTTCCAAGCACGCTGAATCACAGCCTTTTTTGAGGAGCGAGGGACCCGGTGACATAGGGACAGGTTTTCGCAGTTGACCAGCCCACATATCTCCGGTTGATTTGATTTGAGACTTTGGGGCCTCAGTACCACTCGCAGGAAATGCACTTGGCTTTCCCAGAAAGAAAAAGCCCCATGGCCAAGGTCACCTGTTTCTTAGGGAGTTTGTCAGCTTCAAGTACGGTGACTCATAGTCACAGGTCGGAATAAACCTACTCGCTATCATTGATTTAAAACGAGTTCCCACCACCTGGGAAGGCTGACTGCCTCTTGCAAATCACTGTGGAGCCGAGACCTGATGAAATCCTTTTTAATGACACAGTCGCTAAATAGTCCAGGCTGGCTTTTTTTGTTGTTCTGTTTGTTTGTTTTGGCTCACGACAGGCCCTTTGCTCTTATTTTAGGGCTCAGATGAGGTGTAGTGTGAAAATTTTGCATTCTTTCCTTTCTGCCGAGAAATGGCCTGGGCTGGGGGAGAGGACGGGCTGGATGAGGGCGGGCGAGTGGGACGACGTAGAGGGGAGGGAGCGCGGCTGATGTGGGCTCGTGGCCTCTTGGGCAGCCGACTCTTCCTCTGCTCCGGGCGTTGGCCACCCCCGTGGTGGATGGAATGTTCCAGATGGAATAGCCGCGACGTCGTGCCACGGTGGGACTGCACAACAGAGCCTGCAGGGCACAACCCCTCCCAGGAGCTGGTCTTCTGGTTGCTGTTTCAGATCTAGACATTCCGATTAGGCGCCGAGGCACACAGTTGTAATCAAACTTCCAAGAAGAGACGATCAGTTTAGAACCAGAAATACAACCACCAGTGGACCAGAAGCCACTTCTTGGGGCGGCTCATTTTCTCCCTGTCGATCTATGTACATGAGAAGCCAATTAAAATTTTAGAAAGGGTCTTGGTACAGCTGAAATCAGAAGAAAAGGAGGAGAATTTGTTTATTTATTTATTCCCATTTTATAATTTTTATTTTATTTATTTATTTAACATCTTTATTGGAGTATAATTGCTTTACAACGGTGTGCTAGTTTCTGCTTTATAACAAAGTGAATCAGCTATACATATACGTATATCCCCATATCTCTTTCCCCTTGTGTCTCCCTCCCTCCCACCCTGCCTATCCCAAGGAGAATTTAAAATGTACATCCGATTTTATTTACCCCTTCGTTGTTGTCCTGTGTAGCAGACTTGCTAAAGTTAAAAAAAAAGGAGTTTTACAGATTCTCTGTTGTTCTGTATTTTATTTACTATTTATTATTATTCTTGGATAATAATCAACAGACACAAGTTAAAAAATTCAAATAAAGGGCATGCATTGAAAAGAGATTCATGTTCCCCACTATGTCCTCAGTTCCCCAGTGCCTCCCCACAGCTACCAATCTTGTGCTTCCAGAGACATTCTGATTATGTAGAAACATGTGTGTATTTCTTCCACTCCCATTTTATATGTACGTCTATAATACTCTAGACCCACTGTTCCAATGCCTTGCTTTTTCACCTATCATTATATTTTGTACATCTTTCCAAGATGTCTGCTTTTTCCACTGTATGGACATACCATACTTTGATGGGTACATCTGTTGCTTACAATTTCTTGGATTACAAAAACTGCTGAAATTAATAAATGATATAAGGGATATTTTTACCATGGAGTGCTCTAATAAGATATCCCTCTCTTTTGAATGGAACGGTCTTGTCTACCAGGTCCAATGACTTTCTTCCTGGACACCAATCAACACTGACAAATTCTGACACCCCCCCCCCTTTTTTTTAACACTCCCTCCACCCCACCCCCGCCCCAGTCAGGTTTCATGTTTATCATTACCCTGCCTCTGGAGCACAGTGCAGTTCATTAGCTTTTTCTCTTTTTATCTAGACTCAGATTTCATTAAGTGCCTCTCTGAGACTGTATCTAAGTTGCCAAGGTTACATTTTAGTCTTCCCAAAGCTTCTCAGCCATAACTTTACAGAAAATTGTGTTACTTTTAAAGCTATATAGTATAGAGGTGTAGTGTGTGTGTGTGTGTGTGTGTGTGTGTGTGTGTGTACGTATCAACTTGTTTAACTTTCAGACAGAAGGTTTACCTTGCAGCAATGCAAATAAGTTGATGAATATTCGACATCTATCTTTTTAAAAGTCTCGCTGGCACGTTCCCACCAGAATTCCTCAGAAAGAGAAAAACAAATACCGTATGCTAACACATATATATGGAATCTAAGAAAAAAAAAAGAAAGGTCATGAAGAACCTAGGGGCAGGATGGCAATAAAGACTCAGACCTACTAGAGAATGGACTTGAGGACACGGGGAGGGGGAAGGATAAGCTGGGACGAAGTGAGAGAGTGGCATGGACATATATACACTACCAAACGTAAGGTAGATAGCTAGTGGGAAGCAGCCGCATAGCACAGGGAGATCAGCTCGGTGCTTTGTGACCACCTAGGGAGGGTGGGAGGGAGGGAGATGCAAGAGGGAAGAGATATGGGAACATATGTATATGTATAACTGATTCACTTTGTTATGAAGCAGAAACTAACACACCATTGTAAAGCAATTATACTCCAATAAAGATGTTAAAAAAAGAAAAAGAGAGAAATTCCTTACTGACTGCATTTCTGCAGACTCCAATGGCCATGCCCTATTTCAGAACCCACTTTGCTTTCCTACGGTACATTATTAAAAGCCTATGCTATCTAACCCTAACACTATCAATTTCTCTCCCTCCAAAAGATTAGAGCATACATGTCTGAGTATTTAAAGCCCTAAAAAGTACAAAAGTGGGACATGAAGGCACTAGAATCCTACCATTATCTGTCAGTCAGTGCCTCTCAGATAGAAGCTTGACTCTCAAGAACCATGTCACCGAAACATAAAATCCAGGAGGGTAGGCGAAGCGCTCCCTTATTTGTTGTTTGCTGTTTGTAACTGCTGTAACATAGACCTCCAGGTATATAATGACTCTAGACCACTCAAAATTTATTTCTTGCTCACATAACAAGTGGGTGCTTGAGCAGTTCATCAGGGTCACCCTCCTCTGCATCATAATTCTGGGACCCAGGCTTCACCGGCTCTGCTGTCTCCAATACATGGCTTCCAACATGGACACTTTATCAGTTGGAGGGGGGAAAAAAACACGGGGTCACTGCATGGCAGGCTTTCAGTGGCCAGACCTGGGAGTGGTGAGAATCAGTTCTGCTCACATTCTACTGGCCAGAACTCTGTCAATGGTCACCTAACTGCAAGGGAGCCCAGGAACTATATAGTCCCTGACTGGGCATCTACTGTCTAGTAACACGATGGAAGAGGGAGCCTGGATTTTTGTCAGATACATAGGTGTCTTTCTCTTTAATCATCATCATCACGTTTTTATATATCATCTTTTAAAAGAATTTTGTTTTTATTAGTTTTTTAAAATTGAAGTACAGTTGATTTACAATGTCGTGTCAATTTCTGCTGTACAGCAAAGTGACTCAGCTATACATATATATACGTTTCTTATATTCTTTTCCATTATGGTTTATCACAGCATATTGAATATAGTTCTCTGTGCTATAGAGTAGGGCCTTGCTGTTTCTCCATTCTATATATAAAAGCTTACATCTGCTAACCCCAAACTCCCACTCCATCCCTCCCCCAACCCCCTCCCCCTTGGCAACCAGTCTGTTCCCTATGTCTGTGATTCTGTTTCTGTTTCATAGATAGGTTCATTTGCATCATATTTTAGATTCCACATATGAGTGATATCATATGGTATTTGTCTTTCTTTCTCTGACTTACTTCTCTTAGTGTGTTAATCTCTAGTTGCCTCCATGTTGCTGCAAATGGCATTATTTTGTTCTTTTTTATGGCTGAGTAGTATCCCATTGTGTATATGTACCACATCTTCTTTATCCATTCATCTGTCAATGGACATTTAGGTGTTTCCATGTCTTGGCTATTGTAAATAATGCTGCAATGAACATACGGCGGCATGTATCTTTTTTTTTTTTTTTTTGCGGTACGCAGGCCCTCACTGTTGTGGCCTCTCCCGTTGTGGAGTACAGGCTCTGGATGCGCAGGCTCAGTGGCCATGGCTCACGGGCCCAGCCACTCCACGGCATGTGGGATCTTCCCCGACCGGGGCACGAACCTGTGTCCCCTGCATCGGCAGGTGGACTGTCAACCACTGGGCCACCAGGGAAACCCCTATCTTTTTGAATTATAGTTTTGTCCAGATATATATCATCTTTTGAACACATTACTTACGTGGCATTGTACTGTATATATATATGGACTATCTAATTTAATTCTCGAATTAATAAGTAGTCGTTTGTTGTAGATACTCTCATCATCATATTTTATAGATGAAGAACCTGAGAATACACGTAGTACATTTTGGAATTGTGATTCACATCCTTGTCTTCCTGATTCTAAAACCTAGTGCTTTTAATTTTTCTTTATACTGCCTAGGTAGAACTGGCATATTTGGGCCCTTAATAGCTAAAACAGAATACAGGTGCCAACCCCAATGGTCGGTCCCCTTTATGTTTTTCATTACTACTCTAGCAGCATCAAGAAGATGGCATGATGTTCTGAGTAATCTCAATGGTTTTCACACTCACCTCTTATTTCTCCTCCTTATTGTCTAAAATCTAGATTATTTTCAGTCATTCTCAAGGATTCGATTTCTATTCATATAAGGATGGCTTCCAAATATTTAGCTTCAATCCCAGCATCTCATCTTAGTTGAGACTCATATTTCTGACTGCCAACTCAACACCTCCCTAAGCATCCCAAATTCAACCTGTCCCCAAAGTGAAGGCATTGTCTTCACACCCTCAGACCTGCCTATTCCTTAGGCTTGTTAATCAACAGCTCCCCAGCTTTGATGAGCTCCCCAAGGTGTGAGTGCCAAACATTTGTTTTTCCATCACTGCTGGCCTCCTAAAGATTCAGTAGAGTCTTAGCTACTTTGCATGTCTTCTAGACGGGCCAGATGTCATCACTCTTGCCGTAGGGTTGAAGGACTATTTTGAGATGGTGGTGATGGTTATCTCAAGGAAACTTCCTCCATGTGCCGTGCCGGCCACTTTCTGTTTGATGCTGATAAAGCTGGCGAGAACTTCTAGATGATACAAATCCTTTGGGGCTCAGGCCTGGCCTGAGTCATGGACACCCAGTCATGGAGACACACTCATGCTTCTGTACATGATCGTGTGGGCCACACGCACATATTCCGACATCTTAAGTCCCTCTGTCCACACTATTCTCTGGGCATATTTTTTCTCTCCCTGCCTCTCCCACCTTTGAGCTAATCCATATGCAGAAAAGAGACCAACACATGAGCATTCCCCTTCCAAACGGACATTCCTGAGAGTTTCTGGGAAGATGGTACTTGTCCTTAGTAAGTTCAGCCTAGGGAAACACAGGGGCCTCTCCAAGATGCTTCATCTCCCAGGAAAACCCAGACGACTTGTTACAGATCTTGGACCTAGTTAGAGAGGGGCTGGAAGACCAACTGGT
Source organism: Phocoena sinus (assembly GCF_008692025.1). Classification (NCBI taxonomy): domain Eukaryota; kingdom Metazoa; phylum Chordata; class Mammalia; order Artiodactyla; family Phocoenidae; genus Phocoena; species Phocoena sinus. The sequence continues at coordinate 23,082,912 of NC_045783.1, forward strand.
ACCGACCGCTAAATTAAAAAAAGAAACATCAAGACATCCTAGAATAAAGAATAATGTGAAAATGGCAATCGATGATCAGAGAATTTAAATTCTTAATTTCCACTACCTTTTCATTCTTTGCTAAAAACAACTTGCTATGAAATGTGAAAAAAATATTTATAGCTGTTGTTTAGTTTCCCCCTCTCACATGCCACGCATTCGTGCTAATCCTTACCAAAATCCTGTAAGACAGCTATTATGTGTATTTTACAGATGAGGGAACTGACCTCAGAGAGACTAACTGACAAGCCAAGTTATTTAAGTGAATAAAGCCCCCCTTACAGATATTTTTATATCTGTAGCCACAGACCTGGGGCAAAGGATCATGTCTGCCTTCTGAACTCCTGTATCCCCAGAGCTAGTACAATTCCTACTACAAAGTTGGGGCTTTGTAGAATGAATGAATGAATGAATGAAAGAAATGAATGAAACTGTGATGTGATTAAAATGATGGTCTCCTCCACGCAGGGATGGTATAAATTGTAACGGTATAACGTGGTCACAAGCAACCCCAAAGTTTCAGCAGTTCAGAACCACAAAGATACGTTTCTTGTTCTTGCTTTGTGTCCATTACAGGTTGACTGGGGGGCTCCACTCACCATAGTTACTCAATGACCCAGGCTGATGGAGTGGCTCCTACCTGAAATTTTGCTGGTTGTGTTGTGATTAAATCATGTAAACTAAAAGGGACACCCATCCCTTTCGCTTACGACTCACTGGCCAGAACTATCCACATGGTCCCACCTAATTACAAGGGAGCCAGGAAGTGCAATTCCATCATGTACCTGGAAAGGGGTGGAGCCAGCAATATTTGGCAAATAGCACTAATGACCTCCATGGGATGTGGGGGTCCAATGAAGTGAATGATATAAAAATGCTTTTTATCATAAGTGGTTACTGGTGATCATTAGGCTTAAGAAGCCTCAAGTCATTGTGCTGGCTTTCTTCCTGAGCCATAATAGGAAAGCCCTGGGACCTGGTAAGAGGAAATATCATGTCCAACCCTGATCCCTTTAAAATGTTCCAATGGTTTCCTGTCCAGATGCATCTTCTGAATACCCTAGTCCTGTAGGATCTTCAACTACACATAGGTTGGTTAGGAGGTTGCTTTCTCAGCAAGAGCATGAAGGCTTCAGGACGTCTCATCACCTGCTAGGCTCCTACCCACCCTCACTCTTAAATCGTGAAAACCATTGTTCCAATCCTTTCTTTGCTAAAAAATACTCCAGGCTCATGTGGTTTGGAGACTTGAGCCCCAGTGATTAGGGAGCAGGTAGTGGAGATCTGAGGTCCACTGGGGTGATTACTGGAGGGCAGTGAGCAGTGCCAGAACATTCTTACCCACTTCCATCTTTTAGTGTGAGCCAGAGGTGCAGGGCAGCTGGAATCTGACCAGATGATATTCCTTTCCATTGTTTTTGGCTGATGTTATAGATTTTTGGAAAACAAACCAAATGGAATCTATCAGCTCACGTCCTGCATAAAGTGCTAAATACATACAAGAGGAGCAAGTAAACGTACTCTTCAACGCACAGTGAAGTAATTTATGATCATCTTGCCATTGCAGCATTGAAGTGTTAAAAGCCATTTCACCACTAGATGAAAGTCTAGTCCAATCTCCTTTATAGAAGACAATAGACAGACTGGCACACCCAATTCGTGTCTTCGTTCTCTGAAACACAAGAAGATGCCTGCCTTGGGTTGAAAGGTAGAGATGAAACCAAATTTCCCCATAACTCACTTCCTTCAGCTGTTTATCCAGATGTGTCTGGAAGTGAAAAGGGAATTTCTCTCTTTCAGGCATCAGCCTCTCCAATTTTCAGAGCACTCAAGACTTACTAAGCCAATGGCAAAGCTAATTTAGGATATAAGGAGGTGTCTTCAGGGTACCCGCTCTTATTAATCCTCCTTCCACCTACCAATGTGTTACTCTGCTTCCAACTCAAGCTTGAGATCTCTGCTTTTCTTTTTCTTTTCTTTCTGGTTCTTGAACATTTCCCTTACTTTCTAGAATGTCCTATATGTATTATCATTATAACTTTTGTTTGTTGTAATCTATTAAGAAATGAGTTCAATGGAAGTGGGAGCTTCAGAGCATCTGGTCCACCATGTTGCTGCCACCCTCAATTTTCCACCCTTCTCTGCCACTTTGTTTTCCGCTCGACTTCTTGTAAAACACTATAATGAACTTCCATGGACATTATTCAGTTTTGACAATCATCAACATTTTATTATTCTTATTTCATCTAATCCTACCCTCCCCTATTCTGCTTGTTTTTGTTTTTTTAAGAATTTTAAGGCCAGTCCCTGGCATTTTGTCATTTCCTTCATAAGAATACCAATATGAATCTCACCCATAATAAAACTGCAATACTATTATCATGCCTTAATATCCAATACCTGGTCTCTGGAAACATTAATTTTTCACACATTGTTTCCTTGATCTATTTTCTGAGTCTCTTAACTTTTCCCCATAATTTTCTTCTCTCCATTCTTTGAGATGTTCTTGATTTTCCAGGCCACTAATTCAGATATAAGAGTGAATTCAGCTACTAAAATTTTCAGTTTGCAGACTATATTTTTAGGCTGCAGGATTCTGCAGGGGGATGAGGGTTCATTTTTTTTTTCTTCAGATATCCAGGTATCACCTTAAATAACTCTATTTCACTGGCATGTGTTCCGATGATTTAATCTCATCCTTCTCTTTCTGACTGCTCCAGCTTCTCAGGTGGGCAGTTATTTTCTCTCTGGGATAGAAATCTTGTTGATGGAATACTTTAATGGCAAAAATCCCACAGGCTGTGGCAGCAAAGATGTCTTAATTAGTGTTTGTTGAATCAATAATGAATCTGTAGCCAGGGATTTGTGTATCTCGTTCCGTTACTGTTGTCCCCGGAACAGACTGAAGTCGTAATAAAATTTTCACCTGAACAACTGATCTGAATTTTCATTTCTAAAGGCAATCATTTCCAGGAAAAATGGTCTCTCTTGGATATATTTTTAGGTGTTATATGAGCTGTGCCAAGCTTGGTTTTTAAAACACCCCTTGGGTTAGAGGAATATTTGTCACATGTGTCAATTAAACTAAGGATGTGGGGATTCTGTAGGGATGTGTGAGTCTTAGTTGAGGCACGCGGGCTCCAGAGGGCACGAGGTCAGTAGCTGCAGCGCGCCGGCTTAGTTGCTCCGTGGCATGTGGGATCTTAGCTCCCCAACCAGGGATCGAACCCGTGTTCCGTGCAATGGAAGGCAGATTCTTAACCACTGGACCACCAGGGAAGTCCCAAGTGTAGGGTTTTAACAGAGTGGCTCTTTAACGTTTACTTTTCAGTTTCCTGTTAAACTCAGTCCTTTTTTCCTAGAAAAAATAAACAAGTGCAAATAGACATACACGGTTGCAGGCAATGGGTCTCAGGTTTACAGAAGGATCTTCAGAGGCAGAGGAAACAATGCAGTTTTGAGAAGGGAAGGAAGAAGAGGCACGGAGGCATCATTGCCAGAGTGAAAAGCCTGAAGCACGTGAATCAGACAGAGCCGTGGATATCTGGTTGGCAAACAGGAAGACCTTGGCTCGGATTCGCCACCAACTGGCCGTGCGTTTTGGGCGAGCCACTTATATTGTAAAATAGGCATCATCATACCCACCTCGTAGTGTTGTTTCAAGGACAAATGGGAGCATGATAACTTGCTCGATAAATGTTAACATTGTTATTTAGAATTTTAGTATATAGGGCCTACATACTGTGTGTTTGCTTCTGTAGTGCATCTATATTCTAGAACTTGCCTGTGGTTGTCACAACACTTCTGGACTTTCGGTGGCAATGGTCTTTTTCAATCACGCACAGAGCATTCCCGTAAAAGATTAACTCGGTGTTAGTAAATAAGTATTATTTTATGTTTAAAAATCCATTTAGATGTTAATGCCTTTTTCCCTTAAATGGGTCTCTGTGGAAAGCCCAACTTCAGAGGAGCAAATTTGTCCTGAGGGGAAAGAGGCAGAGAAGGATCCCTTGCTGCTAATGAATAATTAATATGATGCATTTAAGACTGAGAATGGAATGATTAACAAAACCCGTGATCCAAGTGACTGGAAGTCCAATCTAAGTTTTCTGGAGACGTGTTTGTGAGCTGATCTTGGGATTTTGAAGGCCACATTATCAGTCTTCAGCAGATGAGGGGGTGGCTGAGCCACAGGGAAAGGAGAAAGGTGGGTAGGGTGAGATAGGACAGGAAATTACTACAGAAAATTCTATTTAAAAATAGAGAATGGGGACTTCCCCGCTGGTCCACTGGCTAAGACTCCATGCTCCCAATGCAGGGGGCCGGGATTTGATCCCCGATCAGGGAACTAGATCCCACATGCCGCAGCTACGAGTTCGCATGCTACAGTTAAAGACCCTGCATGCTGCAACTAAAAGATCAGGCACGCAGCAATGAAGATCCACATGCCAAAACTAAGACCCCGGGCAGCCAAATAAATAAGTAAATAAATATTTTTTTGAATAAATAAAAATAAAAATAGAGAAGGAAGAGAGTTAAGTGACCTACTGTTTTTCCTCTTTAAGCGAAAAACCAGGTGCCCTAATCTCCCAGAAATCATAATGTTAAGACTTTTCTACACAGTGTGTAATGTAGGAATGGACATGACCATGTACTTTCTACATGACTCACTCTTCTTTTGAAGCTGGGTGTTCCTAGGCAGTACTTTTCCAGATGGCCTGTTCTGAGTGGACAGAGAAGGACACAAGGATTTGGGGGGTGAGGCGGTGAGATTAATAAAGATGGAATCTAGAGAATTTGTTCAAGAGAGAAACAGATGAGGACTTCCCTGGTTGCACAGTGGCTAAGAATCTGCCTGCCAATGCAGGCAACACCGGTTCAAGTCCTGGTCTGGGAAGATCCCACATGCCGCGGAGCAACTAAGCCTGTGCACCAGAACTACTGAGCCTGTGCTCTAGAGACCGCGAGCCACAACTACTGAGCCCCCGTGCCACAACTACTGAAGCCCGTGCACCTAGAGCCCGTGCTCCACAACAAGAGAAGCCACCACAATGAGAAGCCCGCGCACCGCAACAAAGAGTAGCCCCCACTCGCCGCAACTAGAGAAAGCCCGTGCCCAGCAACGAAGACCCAACGCAGCCAAAAAGAAAGAAAGAAAGAGATAGATAAATAAATAAATAAAAGGGAGAAACAGATGAGAGGGAGGAAGGAATGGTTGATAATTGTGTTAGGTGTGATAATGACAGTATGGTCATAGTTTTGTTAGGGTGTGATGCTAACAATGATGGTTCTGGACTTCTAGCAGCATTATGGGATGGATGCAATGTCCAAGCTTTTAAGAGATGCATGGAGGGATAACATTTCATAATGCCTTAGATTTGCTTTTAAACATGTGAAGTAGACCAAAACTGTAACAGTTATCTCTGTGTAAAAGGTGTGGTCAGCAGTGACCTCTCTGCCTGTGAGGAACATGAGAAATATTAGAAAAACAAGCACATTGTGTTTTAGCAAATGGAAAAAACAATAAAGCGATGTGCAAAATTAAAAATATGTGTTTTTATTTCCAGGATCAGGTGCCTTTGCTAAAGCTCTCTGGACTATGTTGCTGCCCAATGAAAAGTAGAAAATATTTGATTGGATGGAGAGACCCGTTTCTTCTTGTCCTGCCTGCCAGTCTGGGAGCAGAAAGCTGTTACTGTATAGATTCCTCAATAGGGCCATAAAGGGAATCCCTGCGTGGTTGCTCGCAATGCCTGGTTGTGGTTAAATGAGGCACTTGCTTCATCAAAAATTGAAAAATGGGGCTTCCCTGGCGCAGTGGTTGAGAGTCCGCCTGCCGATGAAGGGGACACGCGTTCGTGCCCAGGTCCGGGAGGATCCCACGTGCCGCGGAGCGGCTGGGCCCGTGAGCCATGGCCACTGAGCCTGCACGTCCGGAGCCTGTGCTCCGCAGTGGGAGAGGTCAAAACAGTGAGAGGTCCGCATACCGCAAAAAAAAAAAAAAAAAAAAAAAAAAAATTGAAAAATGCCTCTCCCACCCTCCCCTCTTTCCTTCCTCCTCTGCAGCCTCTGTGTTTTCAGAATGCTGGGAATACACACTCTTTCCACAACGCCCCCATGCCAAGCGCAGGAGATGTGAAAACTCCTTTATTCAACAAACATTCTGAAGCACTAACTACGTATTAGGTAGAAGGGCCCTATGCTTTAATGCTCCACGGGTGCCATCTTGAAATTCTTAATTCTTTTTTGACCAAGGGGCTCCTCCTTTTCATTTTGCACTGGCTCCTGCAAATTATGTAGCCAGTCCTGAGTGGTGATCAAAACAGACATGTATTGTTCTCATGCAGATCATTTTTCTAGGATTAGATTTCGGTCCTGGCCCTGGGTCGGGGTAGGGTCACATAGTCCTGTGGGAGGAGATGCAGATTTGTAAACAAGTCCAGCAGAGCAGGAGTGGGAGCGGAGGGAAGAAGGAGGGAGGTGGAAATGGTCCCTGGGGGTGGGGGACAAGGTTAGCCTTAAAAGGGGAGTAAGATGTTTGCTAGCAGAAGCCTGTGTGGGTGGGAGATCCAGGGCTTCTGGGAAAAGGATGCAGAGATGCTGATGGAAAGCACTCCTGTATGCCTTTGGCTAGGCTGAGCTCACCATCTGACGGACACAACAGGGTGAGAGAGAGAGAAAGCCAGCAAAGGGCTGGATCCTAGAGAAACTTACCTCCATGATAAGGAACTGAAGCTTCATCTTTGGGTCAATGGTTCTCAACTCTTGGCTAGTCATTAAAACAACTTGGGAGACCTTGAACATTATACCAAGCCCCCATTTCCATTAAATCAGAGTTTTAGGGGCTGAGGCAAAGGCGTTGATAGCTTTTAAAGCAACCCAGGTGAATCTAATGTTCAGCCAGGATTAGAGACAACAGGTTTAAGCAGAGAGGTGTCAGGGTGTAGGATACTATACTAACAAAACTGTACGGGGAAGATTTGGTCATAGCCGTATTTTAGAAAGATCTACAGGAGTCGGAGGGTGAGTTAGAGAGCCAGGGTCAGAAGGGCCGTGAGTTAGGACGGTGCCGATGAATCACTGGGGATATTGTTAGAAGGCTGATTCTGATTGGGTAAGCCTGGGGCCAGGCCCGAGGTCTTACATTTCTAACAGGCTTCCAGGTCGTGCTGTGGTTCCTGCTTCTCTGGCCACTCTTTGAGTGCCTAGGACCCAGGACACAATTTCAGTCTTCCAGGCAAGAGACAAGCAAGGCCCGATAAAGGCAGTGTGCAGGGGGAGCGTCCAGGACATCCCCGAGATTTCTTGCTTGGATGAAAGAGTAGAATTTGTGAACAGAGGACTTTTCACTAAGAGCAGCGCTTGCCTGAGAGCTATCAAAGCTCAATGCAGGGCTTCCCTGGTGGCACAGGGGTTGAGAGTCCGCCTGCCGATGCAGGAGACACGGGTTCGTGCCCCGGTCCGGGAAGATCCCACATGCCGCGGAGCGGCTGGGCCCGTGAGCCATGGCCGCTGGGCCTGCGCGTCCGGAGCCTCTGCTCCGCGGCGGGAGGGGCCGCGGCGGCGAGAGGCCCGCGTACCGCAAAAAAAAAAAAAAAAAAAAAAAAAGCTCAATGCAGGTTTTCGTCGCCCCTGATTCCCATCCATGAAGCTGAAAGGACATCACTTGGAGTGACCTCCAGGAGCTGGACCACATCTTCTTCATCCATTCATCTGTCGATGGGCATATAGGGGTCTTCCATGTCTTGGCTATTGTAAATAGTGCTGCTATGAACATAGGGGTACATGTATCTTTTCAAATTATAGTTCTGTCTGGATATATGCCCAAGAATGGGATTGCTGGATCATAGGGCAACTCTATTTTTACTTTTTGGGGAAACTCCAACTGTTTTCTATAGTGGCTGCACCAACTTACATTCCCACCAACAACTTCTGTCTTCAGATACAGGAGAGCACTTTCACATGGGAGACTTATTTCCTGCTTTTAGAGAAACACAGGAAGGTCAAAGTGTCCCTCCTGCATCGACTATTTCTTAAATAACTTTAATTCAAAATAATCAATGCACCATTGAAGTATATTTTGGGTGGCCTGCCCTGGGCCCCAACAGTCTGTTCCCCAATCTCTACTCCCTTGATCTCTAGATGTGCCTAAAAATGTCTGAGCCCCAGAGAATGCTAGTTCCCGTGCAAATCAGTGGAGACAAGTGTATAATTCCACATGCCAGATGCCTCAAAATCTCAGCTTCAGCCCTACCAGGCTCCCCACTTCGTAAGAAAGCCACCAAAGACCTTGGACTTGTCGTGAGATGGCAGAGGCGGGAGGAAAATAACCACGGAAGAGTGGATCCCTTTAGGACAATTGGGAGTCTGTGAGAGATTGGGAGGACAGAGGAAAGGAAGAGAATCAGGGAACGGAATGACAAAGATAATGGTCACCAATCTGCCCCCAGAATCATTCCCAAAGTGAACATCTTGGGAGGAAAAAACAGAGCAAAATAACAATAACCACGCCACCCGGACCACTTCATCCCAATACTGCCACCGACAAAATCCCAACCGTGGTGCGTTGCCAGGTTACTTAGACTAGGTTACATCTTAGCTTCTGGTGGAAGCAGCTTTGTGTTTCCATGGTCATCACAGCCGCTGTACTGGGGCTTCGGGGGTTCCTGGGACCATCTGAGGAGATCTCCTGAGGCTCTCTCTCCTGGAGCAGAAGTTCTAGGCTGAGTCCCCACACCCTTAGGTCCTATAAAGGAAGACCCTGTGGTAGTCAGGTGTGCTGAAGGGTGAGATCGGTGCCTTAAATTTCCACTGACTCACAGTAAGGCTTCAGGTTAACTAAAAATCCCAAGATTCCTTGCTCTTGACTGGATTTTTTTTTTTTTTTTTCGGTACGAGGGCCTCTCACTGTTGTGGCCTCTCCCGTTGCGGAGCACAGGCTCCGGACGCGCAGGCTCAGCGGCCATGGCTCACGGGCCCAGCCGCTCCGCGGCACGTGGGATCTTCCCGGACCGGGGCACGAACCTGCGTCCCCTGCATCGGCAGGCGGACTCCTAATCACTGCGCCACCAGGGAAGCCCTCTTGACTGGATTTTTATCAGCTTCTTACAGAATTCTGATCAGCTCATTTGCTCATCAAAACCAGGTCTGTTTGATGAGTAAAAATGGGAAAGTAAATTGTGAACGAATGCAGTTTTCTTGGGGAAGAAACTCTTACAAATATGGTTGCCATGATGGCAGCAGGGTGTGTGTGTGTGTGTGTGTATGTGTGTAAAATGTTTTATGGGGGACAGGTTGGAACATCAGTATTGAATGCCTGGTGCTCTGGAGCTTCATTCAACAGGTGTGAGCTGCCAATACGATAAAACAACATACGCTGATGACATTTACTTTTCAAATCAAACAATGGCATTTTCATACCTCGCGATATAATAAAGGAAGGCATATATCCATCAATTTTTTTTTAATCAGTAGTACTTCTCCAGGGCTTGATATGAAGCCAGCTGGTTTCATGAATGATGCCTCTGAGGAAACAGTGAGGTAGGTAAGGAAGATGGAAAATCTCAGGTTTACTGTCTGTTTAGTTTTTAGGATAATGTAGCCAAAAGGTAATGATGCTGTACGACTCTTTTCACTCACTGGCATATGAGGTGACATCTTTGCTCTCATCCTTTGTTTTTTAAAACACATGACAAATTGATCAACTTATTTCTATCTATTCCATACAGCCTAGATGGTTATGTTGTTGTACAATCTGTGTTTGTACAGCTAGATTATTTTATGAATTTTGTGTCAGTACATGTCTTGGGTTTAATAAAACAACCCTCCTTTAGAGGCAGCTACAGACACATTATGAGCAGAGCACGGTCAGGGTGTGGGGCTTCCTCCACGTACTGTCTTTCATTTTTATGAGAGAACATGTTTAAAAATTAAATAACAAGTATATTTTGAATACCCATTAGTAGATATAAAATTTAAGCAAAATGCTAACCATCCATCAGGTTGAAAAAAATATAAACATTGAATTTCAAACAGATTAGATGAAAATCGATTTAACTTTAAAGGGAAGGAGTTTACCCAAGAGACACTGGGGAAAATAAGTGGTAAAGGAATTTTTGGAACAGGAAAGTTTTGAGTCACTGTGGTTGGACTCACAGCAGGAATAAAGCTGAGTGCCCACCATCTACCTACGGTATATTTGTGGCTCAGTCACAATTTGAGCCCAGGCTCAGACTCTTAGCATCTCCTTCCCTTTCCTAACTTTACCTTCTATGTATAAAGGCAGGCTGGTCCCTTATCAGGCCAGATCATACTCCTCTTGCATGTCTGGAGGCTGGGACATCTCTAGAGGGTCAAAACTTGCTCAGGGTTTTAGGGAATAAGAAGAATACAAGAAGTAGGAGAGACTTTGGAGGTGAGTCACAGAGCTGACTTTCTCGTGTTGGAGAGTAAGGAAAAGCCAAATGTTCTAGAATTATTTAAGCCCAAGAACATTAGACTTTTGCTATAATAAATAGCCATTCATATTTAAAGATGATAACAGTTCCCATTGGGATAGGTGGGCTGTATGAGAGAGAGAATTTCCAAATTCTGGTGGAAACAAACAAAAGTTTAGGGTATGGGTACAAGCGCGGGTTGTTATATTATTATCAGTTGAGATATAAAGAGAAGGTTATCTGACAGATGAAAGGACTTATCCTCTTGGTTGATGATGCCAGAGCCTTGGTTAGTACCCGTGATGAATCGTCACTCCCATGTAGCACATGTCCACACACGCTGAGGTGATTTCCAGGCAGAAAGGGCACCTCATGGCTAACTGAGAACATTTACTGTTGGTAAAGAGATCCTCAAAGAGGAAGAAGGAAGGTATGAAACCATGGGGCTCCTCAGATAAAAATAACTCCTTTTTGCAGTGTTTGCCATATTTTTTAGGAAGTGGTCATTCTAAAAGGGCCTGCCTGCTGAAAGCATTTCTTACTGATGAGTTTGTGTGTGTAAACTGATTCCCAGACGCTCTCTCAAGGCATTTGTGTCTAAGAAGGAACCGTCTAGAGGGTGGAGGTGAGCCTGTCTGTTGCCAGAAGGACCAGCCAGGTACGGAGTCAGGTGACTGTCTCTGCCGTCACACACTCACCTCCGGTGTGCTTTCGTGTGCAGCATTCTTTGATTGAAGAATTGCTCACTCAGTTGAGAGGATTTAAGCCATGACTGAATCATAATGGGGGGGAAAAAGGACGATTCTAAGAACAGTATTTTTGTGTTTTTGTTTTTCTGAGAATAAACACGAGTCTGGTAATCGGCCATGACAGAGAGGTGCTTCAAGCAGCCTCTGGAGGGGGATTTTTCCATCAGATTCTAAATTATATTCTTTATCAGAGTAGAAGAAAATGCCTGAAACAGCCCTTGGCAGCCAAGCACGTGGGTGAGGCTACGTCCTTGTCGTGATTTTCACCTGCCAAAAAGCTCTTTATTATTGGGTCAGCAGTGGATCTGAGGGCCTGCGTTTTTCGTCCTAATATTTGTGAATGATATTCCTTATGCATGGGATGATTATGAATGCCGAGCTAAAAATCCTTCTCGAGCTCTTTTTTTTATGCCACTAGACTCTAAGTACTTTTCAAGTCTCTCTGTGAGGATATCGTTTTCTTAGACTGCCAATTGCACATGGGCGGCAAGATGGTACATGTGGGGCAATATTGTCGGTCCTTTACTCTGCCCACGTCTGCTCCTCGATCCAGGGCTGGTTGGAGTTGATTAAGCAAATGAAGTAATTGGTGACATTCCAGAAAGGAGAATGGGAAATTATTCTCATGTGCCTGGTTGGCTGAGTCCCCGGTGTGGGGACAGAGTGAGCACCTCCATAAGGTGGGCTAGCGTGGTGGTGAAGTTCAGAGCCTTTGGCACCACAAACCCGGGTTTGATCACCAGCTCCCCCCTTGCTATTGTGTGGCCCTGGGCAAATTACTTAACGTCCCTGACCCCCAGTTCTCTACCCGGAAAAGTGGGTTGATAGTGCCTAATTTATGGGGCTGCGGTAAGCATTGGCTGGAATAATGTCGACAATGAGTTTAGGAATGCCTGGCACGTGCTTGTTTGTTAAACGTCCTAATTTCTGCTATAGGAGGCGAGCTGAGCAGTGAGAGTCCTTGAGCAGGATTTGGTCGGTCGGCACTCACACCCATGCTCACCTCCTTCCAGAATGCCTTCCCTCACTACAGAGGTTAGAAAACCCCAGACTGCCACATTTCCCAGACTCCCTTTCAGCTAGAAAATTGTTTCCTTTCATTAGATCTGTGTATATGATACTTGCAAGGAGGCAGTGAGGTAGTGGCCATTTTCACACTGCTTTTGACTATTTTCTGCAGGCAAGCAAGGTCATGGGATCATGGAATTTTCTGGAGCACTTGTCCAGCTCTGTAGGTGATGAGAAGCAATGACTTTCTGATCCTGACTTTCAGATCCCTGTTTCTTCACCCCTGGACTGCACTTAGGGTGATATGTTCCTGAACTCCACAGATTCAGGGGCAGCCTCTTGAGTCCCCCAGTGCCTGGATTTCAGCGCAGGGAGCGCAGCTTCCCAGTGGTCGGCTCCTTGGCATTGTGGGAGTTTCTCCTGGAGACTCATCCAAGAGTCCCCGTCTCTGGTCTTTCCACCACTGCCCTAATTCTATCACTTTTTGTTAAAAATTCAGTGGAGTATGTTTCAAGCACCGAATCCTAATTTGTACTGTAAACGAGTCCCATGGGAAGAATGAAGAAAGGGACAAAACAGAAGGAAAGAGGGTGGTGGGAAAGAGAAGTTGCAAGAAATGAGGAAAAGGAAGCGATAACTGTAATTGACAGATAAGGTGACACCCACAATTGCTGACCGTCCAGATAAACATGAAACTCTCAAGAAGGGAGGGGCAAAATTACCATGAGGTCCGGGTTTAAGATCTGCCATTAAGTGGACATCAAGGATAACATTGATCCCACAGGAACTTGAACCAACTCTAGTTGCTTGGTCATCAAGTTTGTGTCAACATTGTATGGGCACCAAGTCTCTCTTTCATTAAAGCATTTGCTAATATAAAAAGTCTTCTACTGGCTTCTTACTCTACCAAGGATGTGTAAGAAACAGCTACCCCTTTCAGAGAATTATTCCATAAATGAATAATGAAGTTTGAAGGAAAAAGGATTACTTTGGTTGCGGTCTTGATTAGACTGGAAATATATAGGGTCTATATAAGCATCCCTGGGCTGGGAAGTCATTACTTATTGGTGCTTTCCTACCTGAAGCTTGATGACTAAGCTGCTCTCTCCCCTGGGGCTGTGTTCCTATTTCAGAGGCCGATCTGTCACAAATATAAAGGGGATTAAGTATTACGGGAGCATTCTAGGCTACTAAGCATAACACACTATACTAACGATGTTTGAATTCAACAGTGGCTTGGAATAATCATGGATATAAGAGCCCTTAAGAGAAGTCTCTCATTAGCACATTTATCCACAGGTGTCTAGAGATAACAGCTCTTAGTGAAATGTCAGCACGCTTACTGGTCTTTGGCTAACGCTAGTTTATCAGAGGGTGCTGTGAAAAAGGCACCTGAGTGTAAAGAAAGCAACGATTTCCCTAGCAACCTGTCATGGGTAGCAAACTGACACCATTCTGCCTCCTTCCCACAAGATACTGGTGACAGTTTCAGAAAAGGTTTGATGTGTCCCACCTTATCAACAACCATGAAGGAAGTAATGGGGCTGCAGCTACCTCATCACAGTTGGTATCTTTTTGGAAAAGGTTTCCACTCCCATCCCGTTGGAATATCATCACCAGAGAACAAAGACAGAAGCCTAGGCATCAGTACCAGAGATGATAAAGCTACATGGATTTATTGATGTGGTAGTTTAAAAAGGGCCACAAACCCTTTGCAAGTCCTTCCATCAAGAGATGAAATCTATCCCCACCCCTTCCTGATGGACTGGCCTTGTGACTCGCTTTGACTTACAGAATGTTGGAGAGGTAATGTATGATTTCCAAGCCTGGGCCACAGGAGGCTAGCCTGAGCTCATAGCTGTTCTCCTTCCGTTGGAACGCTTCCACAGCTATGAGCCCAGGCTAGCCCACTAGAGGACAAAACTAAGCTAAACAGAGATGAAGCATCCTAGCCGAGACTCTCTGGGTCAACCAGCCCCCAGCTGCCCCACCAGGGCTGCAACTTCAGTGGGTGACTCACTGATATGCGCTTTACAGTGAGAGGCCCCACCCAATCCAGCCATGCCTACTGATTTAGTTGTCTCATACAGGAGTGCAGACAAGCAATGCTAGGAGTTGCCTTTCTTTTCCTCAGTATGTGTCTGACTGCTTTCCTGGAGATACACTGCATCCAAGGGCCAGAAATCCTCCTAGAGTATCAGGAGAGTGATATCTCATGGGGAGTCCACAGGAAGCTCATCTGACGGCTGGTTTTAACGGCCTTCACCCTTGCTGCTTGAGCAGTGCTGTAGGGGAGTGGTGCGCTTGGGGTTTAGGGAGCACCTGAACACAGGAGTTCAGGTGGGTTTCCTTTTTTCAGGCTTTGTTGATTGCATTTCCATGTCTCCACCTCACAGAGATGGTTCTAAAAGTTTCTGGGTCTTGGACATCTTTGAAAATCGGAGGAGTTCTCTGCGCCCTTTCCCAAGGAAAGAAACCGCATATAGGTATTTTCAAAACAAAAATTTTGCTTACGATCGTTGGGAAGGTGGGGAAGGGATGGACCTTAGGGAGTTAAAATAGCAGGATTAGAGTAATTGGTTTCTTGGCTAGTCAGAAAGCTCAGTTGGAATTACCTATTTAAATTCCCTCCACAGCTTAAAAAAAAAAACAACTTTGAGATTGTAAATGAAGCCTTTATCAATCACTTTAGGCAACACAATGTGGGCTTTGAGGGTAAAAGAAGGGACAGCAAGCTATCATCAAATACAAAGGAAAGCCCTGGGTGTGTCCTGCCTAATTCTTTTAGAGAAGAGGGAAAATTTCTGCTTCTGCCAGTGGGGAAGTGCTTTTCCATTAAGCAAGAAATTGAAACAAACAGACAGCCCTGAGGCTTTTGGGGGTAGGAGGGAAGAGGTTGGGTATTGGTCTCCCTAAGACTGTTGGATTTCTCAAAGGATGCTCTTCATTAACAGGAAGTGCCAGGAGCATCTCAGAACTCAGATCTCTCCACTCTATGAACCCATCCCAAACTCTTTCTTTGAGGATCTGTGCCGACATTACATAATCTGAGCTACCTAAACAGGCAAGGGGTCCAGCCGGTGAAGTAACAGGCAATGTGTATTGAGTTGCAGAAACAACCCCTTCTGCTTGCTCCCAAATCCTTGCTAGCAAAGGGTAGATGAAGAGGGAATAATTTGTGTGGCATATTTCTACTTAAATTTAAGGACCAGTCTGTTTTTCGACGTTTTATACCACATAGCTAAAGAGGAGTTTCAGGTCAGGGGTAAAATACTTTAAAATAACAACACAACAATTCCATTTGTCTTCCTTCATGTTCAATGATAAACTGAGGCATATTAAAATTTTTGAGAGTTTATTTGAGCAAACATCAATTCCAGTTGGTTTGGTACCAAACCAGAAGTGGTTAGGAGACTGTATTTGGCAAAGCCTAGTTGGCCGTTTGTGACTGCTGGTCCTCAGGTTTCAGTTTTCTTACCTTGAGGCAGTCACAGGATCAGGCTCTGGTTGGCTTATTACGCTGCCCAGGCATTAGAACCGCCTCAGTCTAACGGCCTCCTTGTTCAATTAATTTAACACGCAGCTCAACTGCTCTGGTATTTAATGCATAAGAGCTTTTAGAAAATACTTTTTCTCACCTTCCTGTTAGAGACTGAACCATGAGCCTACTTCTAATGTCTAGAGGTGTCACCTTAATAAAATACCTGGAGAGAGTCAGTCCTGAAGCAAGTTGACACTTCTCGACCCTAGTGAACCAAGTTGGTTATAGCACATTTGCTTTCAAATAGTGTCTATAATTAGAAGCAGACTCCTGCTGGAGGCAAAGTAAAGGGGCATTTGAACAAATTTGATACTAATCAAGCAGCTCTTCTAGGATGATTCCAGTTTGTTTAGCCTTTCTCCACGACTTCTATAACCTGAACATTTGTCTATGTATGTACATTTAAAAAACCTAGGGAACCTTGAAATCCAAAGACAGTCTTCTAAAACTAGTTTGGGCTTCAAAACACTTGAAGAAAATGGCTACTTAAAAAAAAATTCTTGGAATTGGTCATAAATTCTTAGAATTTGAAGTGGGCACAGTCTTTGTTCATATTTGCATTTATGACCTGAATAATGCACTTTGCATGAGGTCTCAGATACATAGGAAGTGGCTGACAAAGATTATGAAAATCAGTGGTAATAACAATCAGAAAAAAAATCCTTAAACATCAAAAAAAATCCATCAGAATGACTTGGAGCCTTGCAATGGTACTAGGCAAGTAGTTTTCATTTTTAGAGAAATCAAAAAAAAATTTTTTTTAGTGATAAATTACATGAGCTAGGTTGATGCAAATTTAGACATTCCAGGAATGCAAATGACTTCATTCTTAGTCATTCATTTGACTTAAAAAGTTATTTTCTCTATTTCTTTACTGGAAAGTCCAAAAAGAATCCAGGACATAGTGAAAGCTCTCTTTTTAAGCATTTTGACTTGAGCATTTACTATGCTGCTATCTGTGTGTTAGAGAACCAAACCCAAGCTGGGCTGCAGCCCATGGGCTCAGAAGGGATATGGTTGAATCAGAAAGGCCCTCTCCTGGATCATGTTTTAGGCCAATGCAGGTACATTTCTTACCTGCAGGGGCAAATCCTTCACTCTTTCAGGTTAATGCCCAGTATAGCATGGATATTATGAGAAAATTCGTGCTCCAAGGTTATTTCTTTTGTATGACACTGTAGGGGAGGGAAAAAAAATCTTTTTCCTATATCCATCTTAGGTTCTCAGGCCCTGTAATTAGACTAACAAAGACAGATTAACAAGAGAAGAACAAACAGAAGTTTATTAACAAGTGCATCGAGCACACACGTGGGAGCACCCAGTGATGAATTACTCATAGTGGTGGTAAGAATTGTGCTAATACAGCATCCTAAAGGGACAGTAAGTTCTAGAGAAGTGACAAGTGAAAAGAAAAGGACTTTGAGTCTCTAGGGCTGGCAAATTGTGGGAAGGCGAATATACGGGGGAATGAATGGAAGATAAGGGCTAGTTTTAGCAAAGTTTCTTATGTAGATTCCTCTGGACTAATCAGGGTCTAGAGTTGTCTCTGGTGATTAACTTCTGTCTTTCCCAGTAGAGGTGAGAGGGACACCTTTGTAAATTTATGTCTTGCTTTTAGGCAAATAGGGGGAGGCAGAGAGCTTTCCTTGTACCTGCTGCTTCTCAATTGCTTTCAGCTCTAAACAATCCTCATGCCAACGTGGCATATTTGGGGGTGGCATATTCTGCTCCTCTACGACACTACTGATGGACTCTGGTTAAAATATTGGTCTGGGGCCGCCATAAGGGGGAAATGACAAAATGGAGCAGGAGTTGTGTGTGATGAAAGGGACATGGAGGGCACCAGTTAAAAACAAGTTACGGGGCTTCCCTCGTGGCGCAGTGGTTAAGAATCCGCCTGCCAATGCAGGGGACACGGGTTCGAGCCCTGGTCCAGGAATATCTCAAACGCCGCGGAGCAACTAAGCCCGTACGCCACGACTACTGAGCCTGTGCTCTGGAGCCCACGAGCCACAACTACTGAGCCCGTGAGCCACAACTACTGAAGCCCGTGCGCCTAGAGCCCATGCTCCGCAACAAGAGAAGCCACCGCAATGAGAAGCCCATACACCGCAACAAAGAGTAGCCCCGCTCACCGCAACTAGAGAAAGCCCGTGCACAGCAACGAAGACCCAACACAGCCAAAAATAAATAAATAAATTTAAATAAAACACACACAACAAATTACATGTGGGAATTCCGTGGCGGTCCAGTGGTTAGGACTCGGTGCTTTCACTGCTGAGGGCCCAGGTTTGATTCCTGGTCGGGGAACTAAGATCTTGTAAGCTGCACAGTTTGGTCCAAAAAAAAAAAAAATTGCATGTTAATCCTGATTCGTATGCTGACCTCCAGGGTGACCTTGGACAGGTCATTTAATCTCTCAGAGGCTCAGTTTCCTGAACTGTAAAACTAGGATGTAAATAATGTTTACATGATTAACAAATGATAACTTAATAGGATAATGTCTGTGAAAATGCTATCTAGACTGCTGTACATACTGATTTTTATTAATCTATATTTTTGTAAGGAGGTAGAGGAAATTAGATTTTCACGTGTGTGGGTATGTGTATGTGTGTGTATGTGCCTGTATTCATGAGTTTGTAAAATACAGACCAAAGTAATTAAATGAGATAATTTGTACAATTTCTATTTATAAATAAAAATAGTCACTGTAATTTTAGAATAATTGATCTCTATTCTTTCTGGCAGTAATTAGATTGTAGGGCCAGAGTCTGCTCAAATTATGGAATGTTAGAAATGTACTTTTCAAGTAACTGTATGTCACTAAACTTATTTTTAGCTTTTTTTGAAAATCCTTTCTTCTTCTTCCAACCTCTTTCCCTCAGTTATTGGCCAGTCCCTCCAAACCCCTAACCTCAGGTAATTGCCCTTATTCTGGTACTAGTGGATGATATTGATTCCTAAGGAAAGACCTTGATCTGAACCACCATGGAGTAAATAATCTTCCAAGTTGTGGCTTCCAATTTTAGTTACTTTTAGCTTGTTCATTTGGATAAATCACTACACTTAAGTTTAACCCTATGAAAGTTGGTTGAAGAATGTTTCCATTATGTTTATAGAGTACATAACTCAGTGTTCTTAGAAAATCTGTCTTTGACAGTTGCCCAGCTACATTTACATTGCTACTTGAAAGAAGAATTCCTCTTCTCAGATGGTCTGACGTATTCATGGTATCTGGAGGAATATGGTGTTTTTTTCTTTTTTTTTATTTTTGCGGTAAGTGGGCCTCTCACTGTTGTGGCCTCTCCCGTTGTGGAGCATAGGCTCCGGACGCGCAGGCTCAGCGGCCATGGCTCACGGGCCCAGCCGCTCTGTGGCACGTGGGATCTTCCCGGACCGGGGCACGAACCCATGTCCCCTGCATTTGCAGACGGACTCTCAACCACTGCACCACCAGGGAAGCCCAGGAATATGGTTTTTGAAAGCTCTAGGATCCTCCAGTTTCCACATACAGTAGTGTGTGTTTCTTATCGTGCCCAGTAAATTTAGAAAGGGGGAGGAATTCCTAGGTTTTATAATTTGGCACTGGTATGCTGATGAATAAACTCTCCCCACCCCCAATATCCCTGATTTTTGGTATGTGCCAATTTCTCTGGTACAAATACTTTCACCATGGCCAATTGCAAGGTACCATCAGGTGAACAATAGACTCTCTAGAGCTGGTACAACCTGGCTCCAGCACACCACTGAGACCGTAAAATTTAGTCAGTCATCACTTTTCTAAAAGGAAGGCAAGGGACATCCCTGGTGATGCAGTGGTTAAGAATCTGTCTGAAAAGAAAAAAAAAAAAAAGAATCTGTCTGCCGTGCAGGGGACACTGGTTTGAGCCCTGGTCTGGGAAGATCTCACACGCTGCAGAGCAACTAAGCCCGTGTGCCACAACTACTGAGCCTGTGCTCTAGAGCTGGAGAGCCAGAACTACTGAAGCCCGCATGCTTAGATCCCGTGCTCCTCAAAAAGAGAAGCCACCACAGTGAGAAGCCTGCACACCACAACGAAGAGTAGCCCCCATTTGCTGCAACTAGAGAAAGCCCACGTGCAGCAACGAAGACCCAACGCAGCCAAAAATAAATAAACAATTTATTTAAAAAGTAAAAGGAAGGCAAGGTGAAGAGAAGTGTGGACAGTGGCTGTTTTTGGTCTGAGCTCTTTGGCGTATGCTCTACGTATTAGAAAGATGTATGAGTCACTCTTCCAAGAATTAGTTCAGGAAAAGTCAGTGTAGGATGCTTTCTCCTATTTATCTATTACTTTCCCTCCATTAAGTCTTTTCTAACCTTAAAGAACTTCTAAAAAAGAACTCTATTGGATATGATAGTATAGATATTGTTTACTTTTAAAAAAGCAGATGAGCACATAAGAGTATATGAAAATACAACTCATCAAAATTTCTGGCATGTAGGCAGCAAAAGAAGTGGTTGGGGGAATTGTATAGCATTGAATGCACATACTGGAAAAGAAGAGAGATCTAAAATCAATAATATAAGCTTCCACCTTAGGAAACTAGAAAAAAAAAAGAAGAAATTAAATCCAAAGTAAGCAGAAGAAAATACATAATAAGAATTAGAATAGAGATCAATGAAACTGAAAACAGAAAATCAATAGAGAATATCAACAAAACCAAAAACTAGTTCTTTGAAAAGATCAGTAAAATTGATAAGACTGTAGCTGGACTAGCCAAGAAAAAAAGAAAGAAGACAGAAATTATTAATATCAGAAATGAAAGAGGGGCCATCACTACTAATCCTATGGACATTAAAAGAATAAGAAAGGCGTATTATGAGGAGTTCTATGCCCCCAAATTTGATAACCTAGGTGAAATAAGCCAATGCCTTGAAAAGACACAATCTACCAAAACTCACACAAGGAGAAATAGATAACCTGAATACATCTATATCAATAAAAGAAATTGAATCATAACTTTCTAAAACATAAAAGATTAGGTCTAAATGGCTTTACCGGAAAATTAAACCAATTTTTAGGAAAAAAAATGAAACAAAGTCTCTACAATATCTTCCAGAATATAGAAGCAGAAGGCATACTTCCTAACTCATTTTATGAGGTCAGTATTCCCTCAATACAAAACCAAAGACATTACAAGGAAGGAAACTACGGACCAATGTTTCTTGTGAACATATATGCAAAAATCCTCGATGAGTTATTAGCAAATAAAATCCAACAAAATATAAAAAGAATTGTTCACCATGCCCAAATGAGATTTATCCCAGGTATGCGAGGCTTGCTCAACATTCAAAAATCAATTAATATAATCTTTTACATCAACAGGCTAAAGAAAAAAATATATGATTATATTAATAGAGACAGAAAATACATTTGATGAAACCCAGTATACCCATTCATGATAAAAACTCTTACCTTGCTTAATGGTGAGATACTAGATACTTTCCCCCTAAGAGCAGGAACAAGGGAAGGATGTCTCCTTTCACCATCCATATTCACCATTATGCTTAAAGTCCTAGTTAATACAGTAAGACAAGAAAAGGAACACAGGTATACAGATTGGGAAGGGGTAAATAAAACTGTCTGAAAACTAAAATTGTTCACAGATGACATAGTTATTTATGTAGAAAATTCCAAAGAATCAACAAAACAACTCCTAGAACTAATAAGCATTTATAGCAAGGCTGTTGGGTATATAGAAAGTTAACATACAAGAGTCTATTGCTTTCCGATATATCAACAATGATCATCTGGAATTTGAAATATAAACACAACACTTACAATAGTACAAAAAATGAGATACTGGGGAGTTCCCTGGTGGTCCAGGGGTTAGGACTCGGTGTTTTCACTGCCATGGCCTGGGTTCAATCCCTGGTTGGGGACCTAAGATCCTGCAAGTCGTACAGCATGGTCAAAAAAAAGAGATACTTAGGTATAAATCTAACAAGATATGTACAAAATCCATATGAGGAAAACGATAAAATTCTGATGAAAGAAATTTTTTAAAAAAAACAAATAAATGGAAAGATATTCCATGTTCATGGATAGGAAGGCTCAATTTTTTTAAGATGTCAGTTCTTTCTAACTTGATTTATAAATTCAACACAATCCCAATCAAAATTCCAGCAAATTATTTTGTGGGCAAACTGTCTCTAAAGTTTATATGGAGAGGCAAAAGACCCAGAAGAGCCAACACAATACTGAAGGTGAACAAAGTTAGAGGACTGACACTACCTGACTTACTATGAAGCTATAGTTTCAAGACAGTGTGGTGTTGGTGAAAGAATAAACAAACAGATCAATGGAATAGAATAGAGAATCCAGAAATAGACACACATGCATATAGTCAATTGATCTTTGACAAAGGGGCAGAGGTCATTCAATGCAGAAAGCATTTTTTTTTCAACAAATGCTGCTGAAACAACTGGACACCCTTAACCACAAAAAAGGAAGTGAGACACAGACCTTATATCTTTCAAAAAAATTAATTCCAAAGGGACCGTAGACCTAAATATAGAATGCAAAACTATAAACCTTCTATACTTTTAGAAGATAACATAGGGGAAAAAATTAAGATCATCTTGAGTCTGGTGATGGGTTTTTAGATACAACACAAAAAGCATGATACGTGAAAGAAAAAATTGACAAAATGCACTTTATTACAATTTAAAACTTCTTCTCTGTGAAAGATACTGTTAAGAGAATGAAAAGACAAGTCACAGACTGGAAGAAATATTTGTAAACACATATCTGATAAAGGACGTGTATCTAACATATATAAGAACTCTTAAAACTTGCCAATAAGGAAACAAAAAACCCAATTTAAAAATGGGCAAGGGCTTCCCTGGTGGCGCAGTGGTTGGGAGTCCGCCTGCCTATGCGGGGAACACGGGTTCGTGCCCCGGTCCGGGAGGATCCCGCATGCCGCGGAGCGGCTGGGCCCGTGAGCCATGGCCGCTGGGCCTGCGCGTCCAGAGCCTGTGCTCCGCAACGGGAGAGGCCACAACAGCGAGAGGCCTGCCTACCGCAAAAAAAAAAAAAAAAAAAAAAATGGGCAAAAGATCTGAACAGATACCTCACTGAAGAAGATGCATGGATGGCAAATAAGTATCTGAAAAGATGCTCAACATGATATATCGTTAGGAAACTGCAGATTAGAACAACAGTGAGATACCATGACACCCCTATTAGAATGGTCAGTATCCAAAATACCGGCAACATCAAATGCAGTGAGGATGAGGAACAGCAGGGCCTCTCATTCACTGCTGGTGGGAATACTAAATGGCACAGCGACTTTGGAAGACAGTTTGACGGTTTCTTACAAAACTAAACAGACTCGGGCTTCCCTGGTGGCGCAGTGGTTGAGAGTCCGCCTGCCGATGCAGGGGACACGGGTTCGTGCCCCGGTCCGTGAAGATCCCACATGCCGCGGAGCGGCTGGGCCCGTGAGCCATGGCCGCTGAGCCTGCGCGTCCGGAGCCTGTGCTCCGCAACGGGAGAGGCCACAACAGTGAGAGGTCCGCGTACCGCAAAAAAAAACACTAAACAAACTCTTACCATACGATCCAGCAATGGCACTCCTTGGTACTTACCCAAATGAGTTGCAAACTTTTGTCCAAACAGAAACCTACACACAAATATTATACCAGCTTTATTCATAATTTCCAAAACTTGGAAGCAATAGAAATGTCCTTCAGTAGGTGAATGGATAAACAAACCGTGGCACACCCATGCAATCGAATATTATCCAGTGATAAAAAGAAATGAGCTATCAGTTTAGAAAAAGATACAGAGGAATCTTGAATGCATATTGCTATTGAAATGAGGTAAAAGAAGCCAGTCTGAAAAGGCTACATACTATATGATTTTAACTATGTGACACTGTGGAAAAGGCAAAGTTACAGAGCCAATAAAAAAATCAGTGGTTGCCAGGAGTTTCCATGGAGGAGGAAGTGAGGGATGAATTAGTGGAGCACAGAGGATTTTTATGGCAGTGAAACTATTCTCTATGATACTGTAATGGCGGATACGTGACATTATGAATTTGTCAAAACCCATAGAACTGTATAACACCAAGAGTGAACCCTAAGGCAAACTATGGACTTTAGTTAATAATAATAATGTATCAATATTTGTTTATCAATTGTAACAAATGTACCACAGTAACGCAAGTTAATAATAAGGGAAACTGTGTGTGTGGTGGGGTGGAGGGGGAATCTGGAACTCTGTACTTTCTGCTCCATTTTTCTGTAAATCTAAAACTGCTCTAACAACATAAAAAGTACTAATATAGAAATATTAAGTAGACTGTTTAACACCCAGAAGTGATTTTTTTAATCCTAGAGCAGAGATTGGCAAACTTTTCCAGTAAAGGATCAGATAAATATTTCAGGCTTGTTGGCCATGTAGGTCTCTATGATTTCCTCTCCTTCTCTTCTTCCTCTTCTTTCCCTTTCTTCTTCTTAAACAACATCCTTGGTTTACAATCTGGGCCCAAGGTCTGTAATTTACTGATTTTTGCCCTAGAACACTTTTCCTCTTCCTTAAATCTTTATCAGACCCATCCACATTTCCCCCTCCTGTTTCTACTCTCATCTACATTTGAAGTGGAAACTTGTGATATCTAAATGCTCTCCACGTGATGTGATTTCCCCTAGTATTTGCCATGCTTATAAATAGGGTAGTTTTGAAAGCTTAGTAAGAAAAATGAAGAGTCAAGAATTAACTCATTGGCTGGAAGTAAAAGAAAGGGTATTTTTTTTGTTCTCAGTTTTTCAACTCCTCTCACCAAGATTTAGGATATTCATCAAGAGAAAAAATATACTGCACATATTGGATTTACCCGGCGCCTGCTGAGAATGCTTTACTCAAAATAAATTTTCATTACAAATATTTTAGTAGGGGCACTATCAAAGCAAGATTAAAGAATAACTGAGTAAAAATTATGAAAATGTAATTCCATAATCCAAGCAAAGTTTGGTTTGCATATTAATTTCTAATTGTATACGCTGGCTTATTTTTCATGTATTCATATTGCTTTGTATTTTATTAATTTTTACTTATTACTTTATCATATAAAACGTTTCAGATTTTTACATAGTCTTTAAAAATTATTTTCTTTAATAAATAAGATTCCATTATATATATTACTATATATATGATTATATTCTAACACAATATAGTAAACAGTTCCATAGCTTGGGAATTATTTATGCTGCAATGAACATTTTCACACCTACATCTTTTTGCTTAGCTGAATTACTTTCTTATGATAAATTACTAGGAGTACCCATACTGAAAAAGTAGTTCATGCTATATATTTCTATTTTCCTTGAGGAACAAGCAATGTATTTCTTTTACTAAAAAATTTAAGGATTCAATTTAGGGAAATGATTTAAATGTGAAATTAAATATTAGTTCTGAGAATCACTTCTGAGCATTTAATGAGTGCTTGCTGTGTACCAAAGATAAATAACACTTGGTCTCTGCCCTCAATGTATTTACGGTCTAGTGGGAGAACAGAGCCAGGACCTGGATGTGAAATAAATTTAAAGGGGTACCAAAAAACTCAATAATCAAGATAATATTTTAATGCAATATATTAAAAAATTGACTTGGCAAACCATGGCTCATGGGCTGTCTCCCTGTTTTTGTAAATAACATTTTACTGGAACCAGGGCCAAGATTAGGGTAGGGCAAGTGAGGCAATGTTGTGCAAGGGCAGGTTGGATCTTGTTGTTACTTACAATTTCAATATTTTGTTCAACATGGATTTTTTTGCATTTAATTTTATTTTGTAAATAATACATTAAAATATTATTTATCTTGATAACTGAGGTTTTTTGTATCCTCTTAAATTTTTTTCCCCACGGCAAGTACCTCACTCATCACATATATCCTAGTCCTGCCTTTGGGGTGGAGATCAAAGAAATGGATAATTGGAACATCAGTGAAAGACACTGGGTGTTATGAAGTGTGTGAGTGTGTGTGTATGTGCACGCACGCTCACGTGCGTGCGTGTGATTTCCTATGGTGATGGTTTGTATTTCACCACCCACAAGGACCATGTTGCTAAGCAACACGTAATATGAGACACCCCTGGGAGAGGGTGCTGTGTCATCTAGAATCAGCAAAGAGGGCTCTGGTTTACCCTCAACATAGGTTGCAACCTTGCTTACACCTGCGTAAGATCAATTATGTAGCCTGAAAAGCTAGGCCAACCACTGCCACTTAGCAAGGACCGTTGGTACTTTTTGATTGACTAGTTTGTATAATCTTCATTGTTCCATAACGCATTAAATATATTATTATGTTCTTTAAAAAGAACTATAATAGTGGGAACGATTCATGCTGAGTGTTTTAAAAGCCAGGTCACTAAAGTACTTGTAAGGCTTATCCTGTCAGAGATTACTGCTTGCCAGAGTATAATCAGAAAATCCTTCCTCTTGTCTAAAAATTGGTTTAAGAAATGGTTTCCAAGTTTGCTAGAAAAATGAACAATTTTTCTCGAAGTCCAAATATAGCAGACTCTAGGTTGGATGATAAATCTCTGGTCCTTCCTTAAACATGTTTCCCTTTCTAAATCTTAATTTATGGTAAAATCAATTTCAGGAAATGCTGACAAATAAATCATAAGTACAGCTATTATTCCATTTTTTTTCCAGACATTCATTGGAGCATGAGACTATAGATACCTAAGATGTTTATAAAAAGATCAAGGCATTAACACACAAACCTTTAGGCCAGTGTTCTATAACTAAAAAGATAATTAATATAATATTATTATTTCTCTAGTACCTGTGATGAGGTTCTTGCCATTCTACAATTCAATAAATGTATGAAATCCGGGCTAGAGGTGAAACAGAAATTGACAAAGAGAGGCAAAATAATCTAATAGTCATTATAATGGACCATTATGGAAGAAGAAATATCTTGTGTTTGAATGATGTAGAAACAAGTCATTTCAGAACTGTTGTAAGGTTTTGATATATTTCTAGTACACTAACGCAACACTCCTCACTGGGAAAAAGGCGTCCCCCACCAGGTTTCAGATTCTTAAGTGCTCTCTGCTGGCACACAGTAGCTTGAGGAGAATGGATGTGGTTGAATTAGAAAGTCAGTGGAGGGCAGAGTCAGCTCTCCCCCAGACAGGAAATGGCAAGGAGATTAAAGATGCATTGGTGTCTGTTGTGGGCTTCCCCTAGGCTGTGAAAACAAATAGAACACATAATTAATATTCTTCCTGCAGCTTGTGGAAGGCCTTTAGGCAGAACATCAGTGTTCATTTTACTATCTATATTCAGGCTGCATTTTAATGCGTGACATTTTGGGAAAATGGGGAACATTGCATAATCTGGGATCATCTGTAAACAAATGTCAGTTTTCTAAATGGAAGGAGAGCCTGTTGGGGGTTTTTCCGTAGTCAAGGCCAAGCTGCTCAACCAGGAGATACGGAGAAAGGAAGAGGAGGGTGATTATTGGTGGAGAGTATGAAGGTGTTGTTTTAAAGGGACACTTACTGTCCAGGCAGTAGTCTGCCTACTGTCTACCCTGTTCAGTTTCAAATCAGTTCAATAGATAGCATTTGAGCACTTACTGCATGCCAAGTTCTTTGTTAGGACCAGAATACAGAGATAAACAACACAGGATTGCTGGTCAGTTTGCAGTCTAATGGATACAGAAAAGAAGAAGGAGATTTTTCAGGGATTAATCACAGCAAAATTCCGAACCCACCGCCTGGCTACCAAACTCAAGAGTTGCAAAGTTCTTTTCCACTTGCCTATGGCACTTACGACTGTCAGCCCATAGGACTCAAGAAGTTTGTGGGCAACTTTGTTGAATACGAACTATTCAACTTTGTTGACTAGTCAATAGTCAATAGAATAGTCAAGTCCTATTCTTTTGCTGACTGAAAAAAAAAAAGCACAACCTAAAAATTGAGAATTATGTTTTATTCGGCAGACTTACTGAAGACTTAAGCCCAGGAGACAGCCTCTCAGATAGCGCTGAGGGACTTTTCCTAAAAGGTAAGGGAGGAGCCAGGATATATAGTCTTTGCAAAAAAAATAAAAAACCCAGGTACTTGGAACATCAGAAGATTACTGTTGTGGACTTCCCTGGTGGTGCAG
The DNA here is from genome assembly GCF_008692025.1 of Phocoena sinus. Taxonomy (NCBI): domain Eukaryota; kingdom Metazoa; phylum Chordata; class Mammalia; order Artiodactyla; family Phocoenidae; genus Phocoena; species Phocoena sinus. The sequence goes on from NC_045783.1 coordinate 23,110,835, forward strand.
AGGTTAAGAGTCCTCCTGCCAATGCAGGGGACACGGGTTCAAGCCGTCCTGGTCCAGGAAGATCCCACATGCCGTGGAGCAACTAAGCCCGTGCGCCACAACTACTGAGCCTGCAAGCCACGACTACTGAGCCCGCGTGCCACAACTACTGAAGCCCGTGCCCCTAGAGGCCATGCTCCGCAATAAGAGAAGCCACCTCAATGAGAAGCCCACGCACCGCAGCGAAGAGTAGCCCCGGCTCGCCGCAACTAGAGAAAGCCCGCGTGCAGCAACATAGACCCAACGCAGCCAAAAATAAATAAATAGAAATAAATTTTTTAAAAAAAGATTACTGTTAATTAAAGAAAACCAGATATTTCAAGTTAATGAATTTGGTGCTTATCTATATATGGGAAGGTGCAAGAGCCTGGACTCATTGAAATCACTCCTTTGATGTGCACCTTTACTATCAAGGGCCAGAGTCCTGCTTTTCTCCATCCTGAATCCCCTCAGGGTGCACCACTGGGGGTGGCTGCAGTGGCCCATGGCTTGATGGCTGCAACATCCTTTGTTGACTGATATGGCAGGGGATATTCCTCATCCACACCTTCTTATTGTGTGTGTTTTATAAATGTAGTGGAAAAGCACAGGGTCGGACTTACCCCACAGTCACAGTTCGTAAGCCATGGGAACCAACTTCCTGGTTCCATTTGTGTTCCTCAGTGGGCGAGGAAACTAAGACTTGGGCCCTGTTCCTGGTGTCTATAATCGCCCACCCATGCCGGCAGCTAGCACTTCTTTCTTTCTTTTTTTTTTTTTTTGTATGCATGGTGAAACATTACCCTGGGCTAATAGATTAACATAAAAATATAAAATAATGCACAGATTCTCCCCACTAATGTGACTAGCAGGATTAAGTAGCATGTTAAATAATATAGTACTTTGCATTTAGAACCAGGAAACTAGCTTCCATGGTTTACTTTAGGGCTAGTCAAACCTTGTTGCTCTCCCTTTGCATTTGTAAGGCAAAACAATTAAAAAAAAAAACAAACCGAAAAACCCAGCATCCAGAAATCTCATGAGTCCTGCCTGAGGCTGGTGGGGAAAGACTTTTTAGGTCTCTCTTTGGCTGATCAGAGGTTGCTTCAAAATTCTGCTGTGTTTAATTCTGTCATAGGAGACAGTGCCCATTTGGTTTCAGACCTGGGTAGCTAGGTATATTAAGAATGTGTGTGTGTGTGTGTGTGTGTGTGTGTGTGTGTGTGTGTGTGTGTTTATTGGCAGTGTCCATAAGTTAGATTTCACAGTCATCCAAGTAGGTGATGCTATATCAGGTTCTTCATCTTATGAAAGGAATCCCTTCATAGATTCAAGTCCCTTCTAGCTCTAACATTCTGTGAGCCTGTCATTCTATATTGAGTTCCATAGTATGCTCAGGTTTTTTTTTTTCTGGGGTGGAGGGAGGGGGAGAAGGGAGTAGATTTAAAAGAAGTCTAACCCTTTACACCACTTATCATTAAGAAGTTTATCAAGATGAGAGAGATAAATATATATGAAACACCTATATACAATGCAAGATAGTCTATAATTAAATTGGAAATTATTTAAAAGGCTTAAGAATTCCAATGGACTGGGAATCCATAGGATCTGGGAGTGATTAATGGACATTCTAGGGAAGACATGGTCATGTAAAACTTTACCTGGGCTGAACTTGAGAGATGAAGATGTGAGCATTCCAAGTAAATGTAAAGTACCTGAAAAACATACATCTACATGCACTATATTTACATATATTCATTTATTTGTGTGGTTGTCACTTATTTGTATATTTATACAAGGAGATGCAAAAGGCCTGTCATTTGTAGCACTTTCTCTTTTGCCCAGTTTGGTTCATGGCAGGAATGAAACATGTGATGTTATGGCTTCAAGAAACACACAGACCATGTCCTGAAATATAATGAATGGTTCCGACCTGGTTAGTTATCTTCAGGTGTTGAAACAGTACCAAGCTTCTTAAATCTAGGGAAAATTCTAAGACCTTGGTGTGAGATGTTTCCTGTTGAGAATGTCTTTTGTCTCTACCACCTGTCCCAATGCATAACTTCTCCATAAGACCCCTAACCGAAGCCTTCATGGGGGTGCCAATTTGGGAAAGGCTTTCTGGAGCTCACAGCCGCTGCTCCTCATTTGAAGTACCATTCGTTTCGAACCTGTGGCCCTTCCTCAGAAAAAAATCCATGTGATTTCCAGACACAACTTTGAGCTCCAATAAACTATAGTAGTGATTAAAGCATGATGAAAAAGCCAATATTAACACCATCATGTTTAAATGTGAAAGGAATGATAATAATATTAATAATAGCAAACCCATATAGTGCTACGTTCAAAGTGCTATGCTCTAAGATTTGCACATCTCTTAGCTCATTGCCTCTTCACCATAATCCTATGGGGCATAGGTCATTCTTCTTCTTCTCACTTTACAGAAGAAGAAATCAAGGCATGGAGAAGTTAAGAAGCTTGTGCTGATCCAGACTGTGGACCTGGAATTTGAATCCAGGCAGTCTAACAAGTCTGTATTCTGCATCACTCTAGCAAAAGGAAGCTGTTTAACATAGAATATTCCTAACTTCTATTAATTCCAGTGGAGTCCTTTTCTGTCTTTAATACGTTGTTTGTAGTCAAAGAAAAAGGTACTGACCCTGTCATTGGGGCAGGGCTCATGGCTGCTTTTCTCTCTGCGCTGGGAGCTTTGTGTTTCTTGTGCCCTCATGTGTCCCAGCCAAGGCTAAGGGTATCATTTGGGACCTCAAAGGGATACCAGGCAGATGCAGTGGTCCTAAAATCCTCTGTCTATCCACAAGCAGGCAAAACCTTTCCCAACACCGCAGCAGCACTAAGCTCATGCCCACAGGACCTGTTTTTAATTTTAATCAATGCCACCTATAATTAACCACCACTGTTAACATTACGGCATTTTCTCATCCAGGTTTTTGTTTGTGAATTTCACCCTGAGTGTTCTCTTACTACTGAAATTTTAATATATAAGCAGTTTGCTATGCTGCTCTTTTGATTAATACATCGCAAGCATTTTTCTCCTTATATTATAAATTATTCATAAATATAATTAAATTTTTGACAAGTGAAAGAATTACATACCCTTGGCAACTGCTTCAAACAGTACTGAAAAATATGTCAATGCAGGCAGTAGCATATATGTGAATGGATAATTTTTGTTGCTATAAATAGATCATATGATATACACAATTCTTTACCTTGCTTTCTTCTCTTACACGTGCACACACACACACAATTCTCCCCAAACACAGAGAAATATACTAATTTGTAACTAACATTTTCTTTCCATTTTCATCTCGCTTCCTTTAGTGATGTTTTTCAATACAAAAGTAATACACGCTTATCGTAACACATGGAAATGGTACAAAGACATATAAAATAAAAGCAAACTATCTCCTTTGACCCCATCTCCAGTCCCATCCCCCTGAGCTAACCATGCTAACACCTGCTACCTACCGCCCATGCTTTTCCCGCTTTTCCCCTGCTCATTCAAACAGATGCAAATGCATATTTACATATAGATAGATTCTTTTTTGGTTTGTTTTTACTCACATATAATTAAAGTAAATGCATTAGTCTGTAAAGTCCGTAATTGGTCTCTTGGTGCCCCTACCCCCTTGACAATATATTAAGAACATTCCTAACAATTCAAGAGATACAGCTTGATTATAGTTTTCCTTTCTAATTCCTCTTTCTCTCTCTTTTTACACATGTGTGTGTTTATATATATATATATATATATATATATATATATATAAATTTTTGTTTGTTTGTTTGTCTCGCGATTCTTATTTGCAGTTTGGCTTTGCAGACCTGCTGATGTTCCAGGAGGTTCCTAGCTCCCAATCCTATTATGGAAAAAGGTCATCACTTAACTGTATATACTTGAGAGACTCAATCGAAACAGATCCCTGTTCTTTCAGGGAAAAGAGAATGAGGGTCTCGTGGTCCAGCAGCTTCTGCACATAGAAAGCCATTGAGCATTTGTCAGGTGAATAATTGGATCCAGCTCTCCTTTCCTGAGCTTTTAAACCCACCGTCATGGAGGGAGAATATTTTGATTTCAAGATGGCCAATTAACAAAAGCCCTTTGTTCATCTGAGCTCTGAATCCATCAAGAGATCAAAACAAGGGTCAGATGAAAATATTCTCTTACTGATAAGCCAGACCCAGCCAGCTTAGAACTAGGACCAGAATGAGCCTGCATCAATTTGCCCGTCCCCCCCCAGACGCACAAGTACCCAGAGTCAGAGCGGGACAGCATCAGGCCGCCCACTCCAGGGTGTGCGGTTGTTGAGAAGAAGGCACCGTGGGAGGACAGCGCTCTAAGTAGAGCTCTTCCAAGACAGGAGCTGGGGGTGGGCTTTCCTTCCCCCGAACCTGACCACTCAGATGAGCCAGGCTTTCACCTTTGATGAGAAGGGAGAGAGGTGGGAAAATGAGTAGACATTTCCTCCTTCTTATGTCTGAAGGGAGAGAGGTGGGAAAATGAGTAGACATTTCCTCCCTCTTATGTCTGAAAGGGAGAAAGTTTGACTTTAAGGGCTCAGAGAGGAAGACTGGGTTGGAGAGAGATGCTCCCGCAGACCACGCTGGAGAGTGTCATGCCACAGGAGGTAGATTTGTACTTCAATCTGTTGTTCAACAAATAGATTTTCATCATTTTGTTAGTCCCAGAGCAGGTACTATGTATTCACACTGGGATGATGTACATTTTGAGAATACCTCTGATAGCCTTGGTGGCAGCTGTATCTACAAAAGCATGTTTCCCCCCAGAGGTTGCATTGGAAACATCCAGGTGATCTGGATGACTGATGAACACGCACGTCTTACAGAGGGATGGGGACAGCATGATGCACATCCAGAGCCAGCAACCGCCCACGTCTGCATTTGCTCATCTGTCAAATGAGGAGGTCGATTAAATCATCTCCCCAAGGACCTAACTGTGCCAACCTTCTGTGATTCTGAAACGCTGCCTCCCTGGTAACTGCTGAGGACCACCTTGTCCATAAATAAACCGGCAGAGCTGTGTAAATGTGCTGAATTTCTAATGGCCGAGAGTACTTTTTAGTCACGATGGGAGCCCAGGATTTTACTTCTAAGCCAATGGGCAAGACTGAGACCTACCAAGACCTCCAACAGTGACATACTCCATATCTGTAAAACCCAGTTCTCTGGGAGGGTAAACTGGCACAACCTTTTGAAAATACTCATGAAGAAAAACTACACATACCCTTTGATTCAGCAATTTTACATCAGGAAATTTACCTTATAGAAATGAATCAATGCAAGTGGATAGGATATCTTCACAAAGATACTTTTTCTTCAGCATTCTTTGTTGTTGTTGTTTTGTAATATCCTTACTGGAGTATAATTGCTCTACAATGTTGTGTTAGTTTCTGCTGTACAGGAAAGTGAATCAGTCATATGTATACATATGTCCCCATATCCCCTCCCTCTTGTGTCTTCCTCCCACCCTCCCCATCCCACCCCTCTAGGTGGTCACAAAGCATTGAGCTGATCTCCCTGTGCTATGCAGCTGCTTCCCACTAGCCATCCATTTTACATTTGGTAGTGTGTATATGTCAATGCTACTCTCTCACTTCATTCCAGCTTCCCCTTCCCCCCACCCCGTGTCCTCAAGTTACAGCGTTCTTTGTAACAGCAAAAAACACACAATAACTTAAGCGTCTATTAATAAAAGATGGATTAAATAAATATGGTTCATGGACAGAAGGGAATAACCATGCAGCTATTAAAAAATATAATAAGGAAAATCTGTAAGTGCTAATGTGGAAAATTTTCCAAGACAGAGTATTGATTGAAAACAGTAAGATGCCTACACTATGTTTGTATGATGACATTTCTTGCTGTGTGTGTGTGTGTGTGTGTGTGTGTGTGTGTGTGTGTGTGTTCTTGTAAATGCTTAGAAAATAAAACACACCCCAATCTCTTCACAGTGTCTATCTTGGAGAGTCTGGACTGTCTGCATGGGGGCGAGGGCTGCTGAAAAACAGAAAAGTAAAAACTTTAATTTTTTTACTTTTATTCATTTCTATACTCTAAGTCTTTAAAAAAAAAAGACAATGGCATTATAATCTGTAAAACAAAACAAAAAAAAAGAATCACTATGCTGTCCACCTGAAACTAGCACAATATTATAAATCAACTATACTTCAATAATCAAAACAAAACAATAGGCACTTATTATTTTTATGGCACATGCAGAGAAATTCCTTTCAACCTTCAGAGGCTTCCTGGGGAGAAGAGTTAGCCTCTGCCTCTGCCTCTTTGCTTTTACGGTTCAGAATGTAAGACAGCGTTCTACGGAGTCAATGAAAGGCAATGCACAAAATCTAAAGTGTTAAGGTGACATCACCTTGTAGAAAGGCTTCAGGGTACTATTTGTCATCACTAACAGACACAGGCTGTTCCAGAGCACACAGGATTAGGGTGAACTCAAGGGCAAAGTCAGTCTGAGACCACATATACCCAAAAAGGCTGCTCACTGAATGAGAAAAGATCAAAAAGAGCCTATACCCCATACACAATTTAAAAATACTTGTTGATAGCATCCGGAGCACCACTGTCCTACAGCAAACTGCCTTTCCCGTGGTGCCCAACAGGTTTCACCTGCCCACCTGTTCTTTACTATTTGTTCCTTTTATGGCTGTATTTGTGCCAAATTATGCACAATGATTCATGGAGAAATTAAGGGATGCCTCTTTCTGTGAATGGTTAAAAGCTGTCTGTCATCAAAGCCTTTTTTGTATTGTTAAACTTAATGTTTGTTGCCAGACTTCATGAACCTCAAGAAAAATGAGATCACGTTACTATGCGGGCCCAAATGTTCTTTCCGCCTTTTTTTTTTTTTTTTTTTTTTTTTTGCCGTACGCGGGCCTCTCACTGTTGTGGCGTCTCCCGTTGCGGAGCACAGGCTCCGGACGCGCAGGCTCAGCGGCCATGGCTCACGGGCCCCACCGCTCCGTGGCATGTGGGGTCTTCCCGGACCGGGGCACGAACCCGCGTCCCCTGCCTCGGCAGGCGGACTCTCAACCACTGTGCCACCAGGGAAGCCCCTTTCCTCCTTTTTTGACTGCCAGACTCCAGGTGCCTTTCAAGGTCAGTCCCCTCCCTCCTGCAGAACGTCTGAGAGTTCGCTGGACAGAGGTTGTCTTTAATCTAGACGATGCTCTTCGCAGTTTTGGCCTCATCGCTCTGCATTGGTCTCTTGGGGGTGCCCACTGAGACGCTCTTGGGCCACCCTGGCTGGAACCACTGCCTGCTGCTCTGCAGGGGCTGCCCCCTCCAGACCCCCGGGCCACCCCAGAGGGCAGCTGTTCACACCACCACTCTCCTCCAGGGTGTGCCACTCACTTGAGCAGAATGCTCACCGTCAGAGCCGCCTTACCCAGACCCCGGCTCTGTGCTCCTCCAGCTGCTAAGGTCCAGATTACTGACGTTTACTGCTCTCCTGCAAAACATACAGGGACACGGCTCTCCTGCCTTTGCCTTCCACAAAAGCTGTTGGTGGGGAGGGGCTGAACTGGAAAAAATTCCAGGAAGAGTCCCTGTGTTGGTCCAGGGACCACTTCCTTCCATCTCTTAAACCTGTTGCTGAATCAGTTTTGTCACACCTGTTGCCACCTTCCCGAGGCCAGAGTCTTCACAAGGTCCCCTCGTGCAGATTGGTTTCTATTAATTTTTTGCCAACTTGCCGGATGTGTCTGTAGCTACCTGACCCCTATACACGGACACACGTTCCATTTTTTTCCTAGGGTGCTTCTCTCTGGATGAAACTAGCTGGAAGGGTACCAGAGGATGCCACGATAGGGAATATCACCCAGCTCTGGGTTCCGTATGTATCTGAATCTCTGCTCTGGTAAACTGAGCTCCACCACTACACTAGTGAATCACTGGAAAGACCCTACAATGGGAACATGAAATACCATTGAGTTAGACAAGTGAGAAAAAAAAAAGAGCAATAATGAAAGGGAAGAAATAGAGCTGAAGAAGAAACAGCAGGTAAACTGCCAAGAGAATGGGGACGAATTTCAAGGCAAGTAGGTCAAGGGATTGTATTGTTTCAGTTTTCAACTAGAGGCCGACGGAGTGTCTCTGAGGGATTCCACAGAGAGGTTTTGCAGAGTAAATCTTGGATATTTGGGAAAATACTGGACCTCTGAAAATTTCCACATAGACAGATACTATTCTAACATACTTTCATGTTAGGAGCTGGGATCTCAAGAAAAATAATAAGACGCCAGTGAAGTATGTAAGTTGGATACTTAATGAGGCCCAGTCTTTAGCTGAGTGACCTAAATTTATAGTTGATTCAAAGCATGTGGATTCAAACTGGTACCCGCCCCCCCCCCCCCCCCCAGTTACGAATGAGTATGTCATGGGCTGCGGGATCACGTGTCAATAGCTGAAAGCCAAGCACAAGTGCCAGAGTGCTAAGGGCCTACGGTATTATGCAAGTTGGGCCATGACTAAGGTCTCCCTCAGCTCATTGTTTTCCATCAAAGTTCACTGACCTATGATTTACCCACAAAGGTTAGTTCTTCAGTTCACATCCAGCACCACTGCTTGTCAGCCTGGGAACCTTCTAGAGGAACCTGTTTCCTTAAACCTGTTCTCAGCCTTCTCCTGAGCTTCAGCCAGGCCTTAATGACCAGGGGCTGGTTCTGTGTTTTTCTAGGTATGTAGAGCCTCTTCCTTGTTTCTTCTTCCTGATTCTTTTTTTTCTTTTAAATAGAGGACAGGAGAAGGGAGATTAAGGAAGAAAGTCTGGCAAATGAGATTCAAGGCAGTAAGTTGTAGCACTCAGTGGAAAAATCTGGCTATAAGCCTAGAAACTTAAAATGATGTTTTTAGGTTCAAAATATAATTTTAAAGATGCTTCCATCTTATAGAAGGTCAGCATCTATAAGATGCTTCCATCTTATAGAAGGTCAGCTCCGTGCATAAAAGATAGAAATGAAGAACCAGGCCAAGGAGGAGGTACATGGAAGGGTCTCTAGGAGGTGTAAATCCTGGCTTAGCTGCTGTCAGCAGCTCTGGGTTTCCCTGTCAGCTCTGTGTCTGAGCTGACGTGATCTCGGGAACATCACTTCATTTCTTTCCACACCTCAGTGTCCTCAGTGTAAAAAGGGAGTTAGACCACATGTTCTAGAAGGCTCCTTTCAGCTCTAAGAGATATGAGTCTACAGTCTGATTACCCTTTCCACCCAGGGGTCGACTAAAGAATGATGGATTTAAGACAAACTTAGTGGTACTTAGAGGTGAATCAATGGCATCAAATTTAATAATGGATAATTAATTGATCTAAATTAAATCAGCTATTTGTCTTCTGTTACAAGACAATGTACACTAAAGTTTTGGTTTTAGCATGAATAAGAATGTAAAAAATCTTGTAATCCACTTTTCAAAGTGCTTTTGCTTGTATAACTTTTAAAGCTACTCTCATTACAAAGAGGCGGTTTAAAACGTGTGGCCAAGAGGCTGAACTCAGTCATGAATTTTTGCTGCATTCTTCCTTGGCTTGGCCACAGAGAGGTCCAAGAGTTGTTATTTCTGGGTTCATAAATTCTCTCCGGGCAGCAGGCAACCACTTGGAGTGTCCCTGGTCATCCTGGTCCTATTGTCCTGCTCTGTGCAGTGAGAGATGGATCCTAGTGACTTCCTTCTCCAAGTTACAGACCTGCCCCATTGCTTCTAAATTCTAGATTAAAGCATTAACTCCTAGCAGCACCTGGAAGTCATCACAATGCACTGGCCTTCGGCCCCTTCTTGAGAGGAGCTATTTTTCATGGAGGATATATTTTAGGAAACTTCGCTTCTATTCTGTGGAATTATTAGCAATGATTTTCATCACAGACTGAATCCCCTTCTCTATCACCGGCTTTTTGGCCATTGGCCTCTGTATGCTTGTTTATGAGAGGTTTCTAATGGGCTGTACAGGCTGTACATTGTGTAGGTAGTTTGCCCAGGAAGGGGCCTCTGCAGCTGATTCTAGGCCCTTCTCTAGTATGTGGGGCAGACCAAGCCACCTCCTCGGGTGCTCTGATGGTGAAGGACCGTCTCATACGCTGCCTGAGACAGTGGCTTTCTTTCTTGTGACAACAACATTTCTATTGCACTGAGTCTGATTACAGGAAGAAACTTGAGAATAACCAAGAGCTATTTGCTTTTACTCTTCTTATAAAGCAGTGGCATGGACTAAATGCATTAATTTAGAAAAATTACATAGAATGAAACTTGGTAAATACTCATTATTATTATTATTATTATCATATACTATCCAGCACTTTGCTAGTTGCAAGGTGGCTGATTCTAAGGAGAGGACCTAGATATCTTCTGGTCCTAACCCTCACTTTGCAAATGGGTAAACTGGGATTCAGAGAGGAGACAAGACTTGCCTGAGGTCACAGAATTTACTAGTAACATAAATGGGATTAGAATCTAGGTGAAAAATATTAATTTAGAAATTGTATATCTTTGAAGCCAGCTAGTGCATCCCAGAAGTTTTTGAGACAATAAAGTGGCAGGAAAATCCTGGATTCCCCAGAGAAGTTTTGGAGAGGTTCTTCTCATAGTTTCTTATTCCACTGACCCTTAAGATCCCCTCCACGGGACCCCAGGGAGCCCTCACATATTCCGGCTCTGGTTCCTTCAGAGTGGCTGCACCAGAGCTGTGTCTTGGCTTTATGCACAGCTGGGAACACTTGTTGCTCTTGGGAGAGATGGAAGTCTGCCATGTTTATTGGAAGCTGGATTCCTCACACGGTAGAATGGAAATCGGGAAAGTTTTTTTTTCTAATTTTCATGAATTCTTCCTCTTTAAGTGACATTGTTTCAGAGAAGGCATTTGTATTTAGTTTACTAGGGTTGTGTTACAAAGTACCACAGACTAAGTACTTAAGCAACAAAAATGTATTGCCTCATAGTTATGGAAGCTAGAAGTCCAAGATCAAAGTGTCAGCAGGGCTGGTTCCTTCTAAGGACTGGGTGAGAACACTTGTTCCATGCCTCTCCTCTAGTTTCTGGTGGTTTGCTGGCAATCTTTTGTGCTCCTTGGCTATTCTCCCTATGTGCCTATCTGTCTGCAAATTTCCTCTTTTTATAAGGACACTAGTCATTTTAGATTAAGGCCAACTCTAATGGCCTCATTTTAACTTGATACTTCTTTAAAGACCCTAGCTCCAAAATAAGGTCACATTCTGAAGTACCGGGAATTAGGACTTCAACATATGAATTCTGGGCTGTGGGGCACAATTCAACCGATAACAGCATTGAATACTTTAGACAAGTAGGGATGGCATCTGTCTCATTCACCACGGAAGGCCCCCATGTCTAGCACAAGGCATGGCACGTATTGGGCCCCCATAAATTAGCTGACGTAAGGAACACACTTAGTAATCCTCATCTAATTATAATGGGGGTTTTTAGATTGGCTGTTTATAAGGTGTTAATTTTCCCTCAAAGATGCTGATTATCCTTGGTGATGTGGGAATTGGAAGACTGTATTGTCAGTAATTCCCAATCCTGAGTGTAGCCAATTTAACGTCAGAGTCTTCTCGCCTGAGCATATTCAACTGCTCTAATACCAAGTATAAAACTGACTGACATTGACTTTTTTTTTTTTTTTTTTTTTTTTTGTGGCACGTGGGCCTCTCACTGCTGTGGCCTCTCCCGTCGCGGAGCACAGGCTCCGGACGCGCAGGCTCAGCGGCCATGGCTCACGGGCCCAGCCGCTCCGCGGCATGTGGGATCCTCCCGGACCGGGGCACGAACCCGTGTCCCCTGCATCGGCAGGCGGACTCCCAACCACCGCGCCACCAGGGAAGCCCTGACATTGACTTTTGTCTCTCCTGTCTGGAGCCCGGTGGAGGGTACGTGAAGCAATGAGTTGATCTGAAAGCAGTGGCAGTAGGGAGAGGAAAAGAGAGTAACAGAGTTGGCAGCCCTCTGTTCCTGTCTTGGAAATCCCATTTTGACTTCTGGTAATGCCAGGAGAGGTTCACATATGAGCATCTGTGTGGCACTGGCCGTGGGAACGCTGCCCAGGCAGACAAGGAAGTTCTCACAAATGTCTTTGTGACTGGGGGAAAGTCAGTTCTTAGATATCTGTGTCCCATCTGTAGGAATAGTAACTCGTGACAAATTAAACCTGGACTCAGAGGCCCAAGTAGGAAATCCCGTGTCAGACTTTTAGATTTCCCATTAGAATTGTTTTTGCACATAAACAACAGATGGAAGAGATTAATGAGACATTATATTCAAGTAGAATGAATTGGTCTGCCCTGTGGATGTAGTGCTTTCATTTGGCACAGGGTAAGATCAGTGCTAATGGAAAGTTGTAGTTGTGCTTCCGGGATTTCCGGGCATTTGTGACACAACCTACTAGCATCAGTATAAGAGGACCCAAGTCAGAGAGCAGACTTTTAAATGCCTGAATACTTTCCATAAAATATGGGAGTGTCCAAATCATGCCCCTGGAGTTGTTTCAAAAATGGATGATGATAATAATAGCAAAAGAGCACATGACACAGGATCTAGTCACTTGTTTATTTTTGTGTGTGTTTGCTCTGTTGTATTTCAGAGTGGGTGAGTTGGCCTGTGACTGTGTGCCTGCATGTCAATCTGGGCAAAAACTGGAGAACAGATTTGGGGGCCCTCGGTTCTTCTGTTTGATTGGAAAGTAGCTTCCTCCTTGGACTCTAATTCGCAGTGTTTAATGGAATAGAAATGATTGGGAGTGTGTGGTTGACTGTTGACGTTAGAAAGCCATACTTAGTGTCACAAATGAGTTCTTTGTCCATTTATTGGTTAGTTCCAGTCCATGTAAATAGATCACTGTATCTAAGCACTTAGACACAGAACTCAAGGGCTCAGACCAAGACCAAGACTCCGATGTTCTGAAAGATCATGGGTAACCCTGAGTCAGCTAATGGGCTGCTGTACCTTCCAGCCCCCAGAAGTCAGCCCAAGGTCAGCCCCACCGGGGGATCGGGTTCAGGACTCAGGACGCAGTAAGGGGATATGCGTCTTTCTGGCAAGTCCTGGAAGGGTTGGCTCTGTGCATCTTTAGGGCAGAGGAAGTGCAGTTGTTTTTTTCATAATGAATCCGTATCACCAGAGCTGCTCTGCAATGAGAGTGAGGCTGAGAACCGGACAGCATTTGTCTCTTGTCTGGACTTACATCCTTTGTGGAGCACAAGGTGCTCACTGGAAGGCTGCCGCTTTCCACGATGACATTCCATGAGTTGCTGGCATGCCCCACCGCTTGTAAAACTTCAGAAAGTCTTTGACTCCAGCCTAAATACCCCAGGTGCCTCCCCATTTCTTTTCTGACCAGTTTGTGTCTGCTAACAGGTCCTGGTCCCTACTTACTAGTCAGACACCTGTTTATCCATGGCCTAAGTACACATGCAGTATTTCAGATGGAAATACTGACATAAGTGTGAAGAGGGAGGTGGACCTGATTGCTAGGGTTTCTGTCAGTTAGTTAGTTGTTAGTTTTAAGCAGTACAAATATCTTTACCCAGACTGTGTCTTGTCTTCTAACTATGTGTGTCTTTTGGTGAACGAAAAGATTTATATTTTAATGTAATAAAATGTACTTTAATGGTTTGCTCTCTTTTAGTGTGTCTCTTTTTAAGGAAATCTTCCTACTTCTCACAAGAGGTCATAAATAGACTATTCTGTATTTTCTTCGTTAAGTTTTACAGCCCCTCCAACCTTAATTTAGGTTTCTAATTGACTAGGAATTGATATTTTGTGTGGTGTGATATAGAGATTTTAATTTTATTGTATTTTTCATAAAGATCACCAGTTGCCCCAGAATATTTTTTGCAGAACACTACTCTCTCCTACTGGTCCAGTTCCACCTGTGTAGGCAAGGGCAGGGGACAGTGTTAGTGGAGCCCAAATGAGACCTGGGGCTGAGGAAAAGGGGCCACCCCACAAGAATTATAGTCATGGACAGATGTAGCCCCTGACAGAAGAATGACAAAGTGAGAGGGGGTAGGGTAATAAATATCTCCACCTCTCTCTTCTGCCTTCTTCTGTCAAACCCAAAGCAAGCCATAGGCGAAGGTGCCCTGGTGATGCAGTGTGTAGGGGTCGACCTACCCAGGGCTCAGAGCAGCACACTGAAGGCCAGAGGAGGCCTCTGTGTGCGGTACAAATGGAGACCAGTTCTCCACGGTGTGCATCTACCTCATTTACCAGTCCTTCTCCCAGAGATGCATAATTCTGTTTCATTATAGTTTTGCAACCTATATATGTATCCCAATTTAGCATTTTTGAAAGTAGGTTGTCCAAAACTGGGTAGCCAGTCCAAAGCAAGCTGGGCAAAGAAAGGGCAGTAGTTCCCCTGCCAGAGAGGATATGCTGAATCGAGTCTTCACGTCATGCTGTGGCTTCAGATTTCTGGAGAATTTATAAGAGCCCCTTTTGAAGAAAGTGGTCCTCTGAAAGCTGTACATATTTAAAAGTAGGAGATTTAAAAGCTGTTTGGAAGAATTGAGAGAGCGTTGAGGCTGGCCAAGATGTATCTTCACGGTAGAGTGATCTGGGTGGACTGTTGGAGAAACCCCTGAATCAGTCTCTTCAGATTTTTCCTCTTGGGCTATCAGATTCCCAGAAGAGAAGTTTTACAAGTTTTTATCTTAACCAAGTGGAGGCAGAGGGCTGGGATCTCAGTATTCGGCATTCAGTTACATGTGACAATCTCCCTCTTTTGGGCAGGATACTATTTTAATCCATTCATGCTGCTCTGACAAAAATACCATGAACTGGGTGGTTTATAAACAATGTTTATTTCTCACAGTTCTGTAGGCTGGGAAGTCCAAGATCAAGAAACAAAAAGATTTAGTGTCTGGTGAGAGCCCGCTTCCCCGTTGAAGGTCATCTTCTCCCTGTGTCCTCACGTGGTGGAAGGGGCATGGGAGCTCTCTGGGGTGATTTTACAAGGGCACTAATCCCATTCATGAGGGCTCTACCCTCATGACCTCACCACCTCCCAAAGTCCCCACCTTCTAATACCATTGCCTTGCGGGTTAGGTTTCAACATACGAATTTCGGGAGGACACAAATATTAAGATTGTAGCAGATGCCCATACCTTCAGCTGTGTCTTTGTGGTGCCCAGTCCAGAAGATTTTTGGTCATCTTCCAGGTGGTTACACACAGTGTGGGGTACAGCAGGACTCCAAGGATGAACTGTTTCCCAAACAGCTTTCACCAAATCCTCCTTAATATCTCCTTTCTTCCCAATTCCAGAGTTACACAGTGGTGCCAGTAACCGAGCCCGTGAAGCTGCTGCTCTGAAAGCCAGGTTTGTTCACAGCTCTGCCCACTGCCATCTGAGGATTTGGCTGTGGCAGGTCTGTTGTGTCAGTTATCACTCATCGTCTGTGCTCCAGCTTCCAAGTTTTATTGCTGTTGTCTCCTCTTCTGTCCTCAGTGTGCTGTGACTTCCTATCCTTTTAAGTTATCTCTTTACTGCACTTTTAGTGGAGCCTCTGGAGGGAGAGAAATTACATGCATGTGTTCAAACATCCTAACCCAGAATCCTTCCATTTTCTATAAACTCATTAGCCTTGCGAGGTGAATGGTTTATTCATTTATTCTCAACCTTTCTTGTTTTGTAATAGATGCATTCAAAACGATCAATTTCCCACTAAATATTCTTCCCACAGATTTTGATAGTACTTCCACTGTTGTTGGGTTCCAAAGATACTGTCATTTCCACTGTGATTTCTGCTTAAGTTCACAAGTTACTTAGGAATGGATTTTAAAATTTCCAAACATATTGTAAAACCATCCTTTTTCACTGCTGATTTCTAATCAACATGTGGTCAGAGAAGATGGGCTGTATGTATGACATGGATCTTTGAAATGTGTTGAGATTTCTTCTGTCTCCTGTGGTCATGGTTGGTTTTCTTGTATACTCCATGTGTGCTTGAAAAGATTGTAGCGTCTCCATTTGTTGATGAAAGATTCTATGTATATCTGTTAGATGAGACTTGATCTGATTACATAATTAGCATAATAATTTTATTATTCTAATCTTCCATGTTCTTATTAATTTTTTATTGGCACAATCAGCTTCTTCCCTGTGATTATTTTAGTTTTTGCTTTGTATATTTGAGACTATGTGGTTAGCTATATACATATTCATGATTGGTGGATAGTTTTTCCCTTAAATTTTATATAATGTCATTCTTTGTCCCTATTAATGCTTTGCCTTACTTTTTATTTTGTCTGATTATGATTTATTCCCCAGCATTCTTGTACTTTTTATTTACTTTTTCATAACATATATTTTTCATCCATTTGTTTCCAACTCTCTCTCTCGCTCCCCATGAATGTGTATATTTTAAGTGTGTCTCTTAGAAGAAGTGTAGAGCTGCATTTTAAATTAAATTTTATTTAATCTTTGAACTATGTAATCCCACATATATCGCCAAATTCTAAGTATACTAAAGGTATAATATCGCTTATATCTGGAATCTAGAAAAATGGTACAGATTAACTTATTTGCAAAGCAGAAATAGAGATACAGATGTAAAAAACAAACTTATGGTTACCAAGCAGGGAAGGGAGGATGGGATGAATTGGGAGATTGGGATTGACATATACACACTACTATATATAAAAATAGATAACTGACGAGAACCTACTGTATAGCACAGGGAACTCTACTCAATACTCTGTGGTGACCTAAATGGGAAGGGAATCTAAAAAAAAGGGGATAGATATATATGTAGAGCTGATTCAATTTGCTGTACAGCAGAAACTAACACAACATTGTAAAGCAACTATACTCCAATAAAAATTAATTTAAAAAATTAACATACTAAAGAGTAACTGAAAATTTTCCCTCTCATCTTCTTTTCCCATCTTCCCAGTCTTTCTCTTTAAAAGCAATTGATATCGTTAGTTTCCTGCTGGAGATAGCCATGGTGAGTATAAGTAAATATGATTTGTATACTTATTTCTTTTATGGTAACATTATACGCGCTGTCTGTACCTTGCTTTTTCATCTTTTAGCGATTTATTCTTAACTGTACATAAAGAACTTCCTCATTTTTTTGAGTGACTACATATCAGTTCACTTTATGAATGTATGCTAATCTATTAACTTATCTCCCATCAGTGGATTTTTAGGTAGTTTCCAATCTTTTATTTTTACAAACAATGTTGCAATGAATAATCTTTGTGCAAACATTATTTAAACATGTACAAATATATCTGTGGGAGAAATTTCTAGAAGTGGAACTTCTGGGACAAAGGGTGTATGCTTTTGTAATTCTGATAGACACATAGATGTTGCCCAATTATACTCCAGAGAGTTTTGCCAGTTTACACTCTTACTGGCAAAGAATGTTCTAGTTCATTCTAATTCCCACCTGCTGGTTTTCCCACTTTCTCACATTATCAGCCAAGGACCAGTCAGGAAAAAGAGTTATTGTTCAGGATTTTCAACAGAAGAAATCTTAAAAGGGGGACTAGGTATGCGGGTGGTGGAAGAACTGAAGTCAAACATGGGCTAGGGAGGCAGCTCAGGGAAGAGTCATTGCAGGAAGCTGCTACCACCCATGGGCCGAAGAGCTGGCAGGGCTGCTGGACCCCAGGAGGCAGGACCATTGGATGAAGCTGGAACTGCCTGCCTGGCAGGAGCTGGGGGGATGGAAAGAAAGGCTGTCAGAAGAGAGCTGAAGGAGAAGTACCTGCTGAAAGAGATGCCCCCAGAGACAGAGAACGAAGGGCAGAAATACCCTGGCTTCTCCCTCTCCTCTGCCTTCCTGTTTTTCTGCCAATGCCTCCCATTTCTGAAAACGACCTGAATTCAGCAAGAGAATTTGATATTTTCCTATGAATACAGACCAGAGCAAAGAAAGATGAGGAAGGTACAGATCTGAGAGCCAAACAGGCAAATGAATGACACAGTCCAATCTTTCTGCTGTTCAGCCCCATTCCCACAACCTACTCCATACTTAACTACCACTGTCTACCGGGTCCCGCAGGATATGGCCCCCGGCTGCTCTTCAACCTCATTTCCTGCCACTGTCCCCATATTTTCTCTGCTGTCCCCTTGCTGTTGCTCAAGCAGGCCCAGCCCTCCGCCTAACCCCCCCCACCATTCATCTCTGTTCAGCACATCTGAGGGGCCTCCAGCCAGGACCGTGCTCCCATCTGCAGTTATTTGGGTGGGAGCTCCCTCCTGCCCTGGGACTGTGGCTCAGGTCCAGTGTCCCAGGCAGTGGGCAGCTAATTCAGTTCCTGATCTTGGGGCTGAGTCTTAATCCTCTCCATGTCCTAGAGCCACCATTTTCCATAAAGGCGCAGCCCCAGGCAGTGGGCTGCCGTTGTTTGTTTCAGTTGCCTCATATGGTGGCATCAAGCAGTAAGCCTGGCTCCACCTCTGCCCCAGCAGGAGGAACATATCTAATCCTTGTTATTTGAGGCAGCTACCTCTTAGCCACCACTGCCCGAATCAGACCCCGGAAGCCAGCAGGCTCAAGGCTCCCATTCTACCCATTGCTTTGGTTTCCATCTGCTTCTGGTCCTTGGAGATGTTTAGCTTGTTTTGAGACCAGTTGTGTTTTACTAGGTTTCTCTTTGGATAATTTATCTTTCTTTTTTTGTGTTTGGAGCAGAGGGAGTGTGATGAACCACGAACTTTTGGCACCATCTTGATCAGACCACGCACTTAAATTGGCTCAGTGAAAACATGCAGGAGTCAGTTTCACACAGGCTGCTGCTAAAATAATACATGAACCAGCCTGCGCTTTTGTGGTGGTTTTGGGTGCAATGCTGGACCTCTTTTTTTTTTAATTTTTAATATATTTTATTTTATTTTTGGCTGCGTTGGGTCTTCGTAGCTCTGTGCCAGCTTTCATTAGATGCGGTGAACAGGGGCTCTTTGTTGTGGTGCGCGGGCTTCTCATTGCGGTGGCTTCTATTGTTGCAGAGCACGGCCTCTAAGTGTGCAGGCTTCGGTAGTTGCAGCATGCAGGCTCAGTAATCGTGGCTCGTGGGCTCTAGAGCGCAGGCTCAGTAGTTGTGGCACACGGGCTTAGTTGCTCCACAGCATGTGAGATCTTCCCAGACCAGGGCTTGAATCTGTGTCCCCTGCATTGGCAGGCAGGTTCTTAACCACTGCACCACCAGGGAAGTCCCATGCTGAACTTTATTTATTTATTAACATCTTTATTGGAGTTTTACAAAAAGTTGCGTTAGTTTCTGTTGTATAACAAAGTGAATCAGCTATAAATACACATATATCCCCATATTCCCTCCCTCTTGTGTCTCCCTCCCACCCTCCCTATCCCACCCCTCTAGGTGATCACAAAGAACCTAGCTCATCTCCCTGTGCTATGTGGCTGCTTCCCACTAGCTATCTATTTTACATTTGGTAGTGTATATATGTCCATGCCACTCTCTCACTTCATCCCAACTTACCCTTCTCCCTCCCTGTGTCCTCAAATCCATTCTCTACGTCTGTATCTTTATTCCTGTCCTGCCCCTAGGTTCTTCAGAACCACATTTTTTTTTTTTTTAGATTCCATATATATGTGTTAGCATACGGTATTTGTTTTTCTCTTTCTGACTTCACTCTGTGTGACAGAATCTGGGTCCATCCACCTCACTACAAATAACTCAATTTCATTTCTTTTTATGGCTGAGTAATATTCCCTTGTATATATGTGCCACATCTTCTTGATCCATTCATCTGTTGATGGACACTTAGGTTGCTTCCATGTCCTGGCTATTGTAAATAGAGCTGCAGTGAACATTTTGGTACATGACTCTTTTTGAATTATGGTTTTCTCAGGGTATATGCCCAGCAGTGGGATTGCTGGGTCATATGGTAGTTCTATTTTTAGTTTTTTAAGGAACCTCCCTACTGTTCTGCATAGTGACTGTATCAATTTACATTCCAATAGTGCAAGAGGGTTCCCTTTTCTCCACACCCTCTCCAGCATTTATTGTTTGTAGATTTTTTGATGATGGCCATTCTGACTGGTGTGAAGTGATACCTCATTGTAGTTTTGATTTGCATTTCTCTAATAATTAGTGATGTTGAGCATCCTTTCATGTGTTTGTTGGCAATCTGTATATCTTCTTTGAAGAAATGTTGATTTAGGTCTTCTGCCCTTTTTTGGATTGGGTTGTTTGGTTTTTTTTTTTTTTTTTTTGATATTGAGCTGTATGAACTGCTTATATATTTTGGAGATTAATCCTTTGTCAGTTGCTTCGTTTGCAAATATTTTTTTCCCATTCTGAGGGTTATCTTTTCGTCTTGTTTATGGTTTCCTTTGCTGTGCAAAAGCTTTTAAGTTTCATTAGGTCCCATTTGTTTATCTTTGTTTTTATTTCCATTTCTCTAGGAGGTGGGTCAAAAAGGATCTTGCTGTGATTTATGTCATAGAGTTTTCAGCCTGTGTCTTCCTCTAAGAGTTTTAGAGTGTCTGGCCTTATATTTAGGTCTTTAATCTATTTTTTTTTTAATCTATTTTGAGTTTATTTTTGTGTATGGTGTTAGGAAGTGTTGTAATTTCATTCTTTTCCATGTAGCTGTCCAGTTTTCCCAGCACCACTTTTTGAAGACGTCATCTTTTCTCCATTGTATATTCTTGCCTCCTTTATCAAAGATAAGGTGACCATATGTGCATGGGTTTATCTCTGGGCTTTCTATCCTGTTCCATTGATCTATATTTCTGTGTTTGTGCCAGTACCATACTGTCTTGATTACTGTAGCTTTGTAGTATAGTCTGAAGTCAGGGAGTCTGATTCCTCCAGCTCTGTTTTTTTTCTCTCAAGACTGGAGAGGGTGGAGCACCCTCTTGTCAGTGGGAGGGTGCAGTGCCTCAGGGGCTTCTCAGAGAAACCACTGAGAGACTTGACACGAGCTCAGTCATCTGAAATGCTCTACCTCCCCATGCTGGACTTTAGAACAATTCCTTCTAGCAGCAGCCCAGCTGGAGGAGATGCAGGTTGGGGCAAACTCATGGTCCCCAACCCCAGCAGGGCCTTCTGCAGGGCTGCACGTGAGCCTGGCTGTCTTCCTTTCTTGTTTGGTTCAGCTCCTGATCTGACCCCTTCAGCACAGTGAGTATTAATAGCACTACTGTCACTGTTATTATCATTATGATCAAGGCCATCAGGTTGATCTCCTGCAACAACTCTCACTCTTTTAACCGGACTCATCCTTTCTTCTTAATTTTCGTCTCAAGAGATTCACTGCCCCTCTTTTTTGTCTAAGGCTCATTTCTTAAACTGCTCTAATTCTTACCCCTGGTGACCAACTCAGGTTTCCTGTGTCATCAATTTCCCCTTCATCTAGATATGAAAACCGTGAGATCTGTATTTTACAGCTGGCTCTTTTATGTCAGCCTATCACAACATGGTTAAGTGTGTCTCCTCTTCAAAACAGTAAATAAACAAAAAGTGTCACCTGACCTGGCATCCCTTCTAGCTACTACGGACCTATAGCCATCTGTCACAGAAACATCCCTGTGGGGATGTCCTGCTCACTGCCCCCACGCCTCACCTCCTTTCCTTCTTCAACCACTGCAATCAGGCCTCCACTCCCATTGCTCCACTGAAACCAGGCGATGAATGTCATTCATGAGTTTTGATTTTGCCAAATCCGTTTTATTGCTTGGTTTTTCTGCAACATTTGCCACCTCCTCCTGTTTGTAACCCCATGATTCTTCGGTTTCCATGGCCTTCTCTCCCCTTGTTCCATTTTTGCCTCCCTTATGGCTGGAGTGTCTTCACCTTCCCCTGGCTCCAGCCTTGATCTTTTCTCCTTCTGCATCCTCCCTCTGGCTTTCTCATATGCTCAATATGTCTCCTTTTGTATTTGCCTACAGATGACACCTGTACTGGGTTGAATGGTATTCCCCCAAATTCATGCCTACCCAGGATCTCAGAATGTGACTTGACTTGGAAATAAGGTCTTGGAAGGTGTCATTGGTTGAGATGAGGTCATACTGGATGAGGGTGAGAGAATAAAGTTTTGCTGTATAAAGCCACCCAGTTGGTGGTACTTTGTTACAGCAGCCATGGGAAACTAATATGCTGGTTCTCTCCAGACTTCGGGTAGACTTCCCTGGGGTCAGGAGCTGGACACAGGCAGGGCAAACCAGTGCTCCCTTATATAGCCTCTTCATCCACTTTGCTGTCTCTAGACATTTCCAGTTTTAGACCAAAGATCTTCCATTTGACCAAGACAATACCTCTGTGCAGAAGGGAAAGACAGGTCTTGAATCTTCAATTACCACTTTACTGCTGTGTGTCCCCAGGAAAGAGCTCCTTTTCTTGGCTCAGTTTCTCCATCTGTTCAGTGAGAGATGTTAGTTTCCACCTTCCCGGGTTTTAAGATTCAGTGAACTGATGGGAAAAGTTTTTAGCATAGAGTCAAGCCCGTTGTGTTCCTTTCTTTAGAAGATAGAAACAAACAAGAAATGGTTGGACTTCTGCTTTTCTTTGCTATTCATTAACTTGACACCATCAGCCTCAAGCTTCAGTTGGTTCTTGTCACTCAGGCAATTTTAGAAAAACCCTTTCCGAATCTGGTGCCCTTAAGCGAGTCCTCTCTCTCGGCTAAAACGCCAAGGCATTCTCCTGGTCCATGACCTTGAGGTTTATTCTAGGTCAAATGCCCTGTCATTGTCATTTCCTCCCGCTCCATCTCCCAGCAATTACTACACTTTCTTAAGAATTCTGAGGTTGTCAGAGAGCCTTCTATTTTTGTAGCAACACTATTTAGATGCTTGCTAGTCCCCTTCCAGCTCTCCACACCTGGCGATTTACTATCTTTAAAGCTTCCTAGGTAAGCTCTTTATTCTCCCAGAGCTGAAAGACAGCAGCCACAACAAAGACAATGACAATGACACTTGTGTAGCATGTCCCATTTGCCAGCACTTTTCTAACAGCTCTACATATATGAACTCACTTAATAGTTAATCTTTTGTACTTCTTGTCTTCTTTCATGTTAAGCATTTTTTAGTGTACCATTTTAGTTCTTTTGTTAATTTTGTAGGCATTTTAAAAAGGTTATCTTCTCATTGGTTGCTCTAGGGATTACAGTATCCATCTTAACTCAGGACAATCTACTTCAGGCTATTACTGCCTTAATTTTGGTAAAATAGAGTAATTTTGATCCAGTATCTCCCCTCCCCACCTTGTGCTACTATTGTCACATATTGTACATTTACCTATAAATCCATCAGTATAGTGTTATAGTTATCGCTCTATGCAATCTTATTTTTTAAATAAAAACTTAAGAGAATGTTAAAAATATTTTAATATTCTTTATATTTACCCACATATTTACTATTTCTGGTGTTCTTCATTCCTTCTTGTGGATTCATATTACTATTTGGTGTCATTTTATTTTAGCTTGAAGGACAGCTAGCAAAAAATTCTCTGTTTTTTTTTAACTGGGAACATTTTTATTTTGCCTTCATTTTTCTGAAGGATAGTCATGCTGGATATAAATTTCTGGGTTGACAGTTTTTTGTTCCAGCATTTTAAATATGTTGCCCTACTACCTTCTGGCCTCCCTGGTTTGTGATGAGAAGTCAGCCATTAATTGCACTGTTGTTCCCTTTGTGCATGATGAATCATTTTATTCTTGCTTCTTTTATGATTTTCTCTTTCATTTTCAGCAGTTTGACTATGATGTATATGGGTGTGGATCTCATGTTCAACCTACTTGGGATTCATTGAGCTCTTTGGATCTGTAGATTAATTTTTAAATATCAAATTTAGTATATTTTCAGCCATTATTATTATTTTAAATTTTATTTATTTATGGCTGTGTTGGGTCTTCATTTCTGTGCGTGGGCTTCCTCTAGTTGTGGCGAGTGGGGGCCACTCTTCATCGCGGTGCGCGGGCCTCTCACTGTCGCGGCCTCTCTTGTTGCAGAGCACAAGCTCCAGACGCGCAAGCCCAGTAGTTGTGGCTCACGGGCTTAGCCGCTCCGCGGCATGTGGGATCTTCCCGGACCAGGGCTCGAACCCGTGTCCCCTGCATTGGCAGGCAGATTCTCAACCACTGCGCCACCAGGGAAGGGAAGCCCCCCGCCATTATTTTCTTAAATATTCTTTTTGCCTTTTTCTTCTTTTGGAACTCTCATTACATTTACGTTGGTTTGCTTGATATTTTCCCTCAGGTCTCTGAGACTATTTTTCTTTAATTTTTTTTTTCTCTCTGTTCTTCAGATTGGAAAATTTCTACTATCTAATCTGTCTTTGAGTTGACTGATTTTTTTCTTCTGAAGTTCAAACCTGCATTTGAGTCCTAACCTTATTTACAGATGGAAAAACCGTGTACAAAAGAGGTTAAGTAATTGCCTAAGGCAAACCATTACTTAAAGGGCAAAATAACAAACATTTTAGGCTTGCAGTTCATATGGTCTCTGTCACAACTACTCAACTTGGCCACGGTAGCTCAAAAACTATATAGACTATGTAAACCAGTGGTTGCAACTGTGTTCCAATAAAACCTTATTTACAAAAACAGGTGACTGGCCTGTAGGCTGTAGTTTGCTGATCTCTGGCCTAAGTTTTGCAAATAGCAACTGGCATAGCTGGGATCCAGATCTATGTTTTCTTTCTTCAAAGTCTGTGCTCTTTCCAATATCTCACATTGCCTCCCACTAATGGACTGTTCTAGTCTTTTTAGTGATGAGATCATCCTAGAAGAAGCACAAATACTTGACAGAGTACCCCATCTATTTCTCATCACTCACTTCATTCTAGCATTTTGAATGCCTATTGTAAGAGATTCTTTTTCCCCTCTTTTTTCACTCTTCTTTCTTTCCTCCCATCCTTTTATTTCTTCTTCCACCCTTCTTTTCTTCCTTCCTGCCACTCTCTTTTTTTACTTCTTTCCTTTCTTCCTTCCTTCTCTCCCTTTTTCTTCCTTCCTACCTTCCTTTTTCCTTCCTTCCTTCCTTCCTCCCTTCCTCTCTCTCTCTCTCTTTTTCTTTCTTTCTTTCATTATTCACGGTTGTAGATTGACTATACTGACTTTTTTCTAATTCAGTTTTATTCTCCACTGAACTGTTTTCATTTTGCCAATGACAATTGCTGATAACATACTCTGTTACAATACTCACACAGAAAAATAGTAACTAGGAAAGAAAATAGGGATATAAATGGTGTTGCTGGCAGGGTTACCACCCATAAGTTATAAATAGAAGTAATCTATTTTCCTTTGCAATGTTTGATCTTTAAAAAAATTGCCTCAAGAAAACTCTCCTGGGGGACAGGAAGCAGGGAAGTGTGCAGATTTCAATTTCTTCTTCATTTTCCATGGATGATTTCTTTCTAGAACTGTTTCCTCCCTTAGCCTGTCTTTGTCATTCACAACCTGAAATGGACTGCTCCAGCCAATCTTGGGTTGTAGCAATTGTCCCCCGGGTTTCCTGGGAAAAACTTCCACCTCTAGAATTAAAGACCTAGGTACCTGCACCAAAAGGTGAATTGGTTCCTGGAATCATGCCTATTACAGGCCTTCTGCAGCCATGGAACTTGGATACATGCAATAGAATGTTTTTGACAAAATACAACAGAATACCAAACTAAAAGTAGCTTATATAATACAATTTTAAAATCATACAACAAAAGTTTTTTGAATAGGGTATTTCAAGCTCGCTTCTATCATTCAGTAGTATCACCAAAGATTTGGATTTTCTCCATTTTTCTCCTCTACCCTCCACCCTGTACCTGCTGCATCCTTAGAATTATCTTCTCATGCTTAAAAGATGGTGGTCACAGTTGCAGGCATCATCCATAGACACAGCAGTGTTTGACTGAAGAGGAACCTCTCTAGACTGGGTATAATATGCTCAAGCTCTAACTGCAGAGGAAGTTATGAAGGTATCTGATGCGTTAGCTCTCTGAAATGAGGTTCATAGCTACCAGAATAGAAGAAGGGGGTGGGAAAATGAAGGCCTGACTGATGACACCATCCATTTTGTGGCAGCTGGTTCTGCTCCAGGAATGTTGTCTCCAGTGTATGTGGAACACGGCCTTTACCTGTTGATCACACCCAGCATATTGCTAACTAAGCACGAGGTGGAGGACCCAGAACATCTCTACTGTTCTTCCTATCCTCTGATTCCCCAGCAGTCCCTGGTAAGGTATCTTTCATTTTAAAATTTATTTTTATCTCTGTGAAAAGTTGGCAACATGTCCCTCTATTTGCAGAGGATTTTCTTTTGTTTATACCCAATGGTAACAACTTAAAATAAAGTAAGCTCTGTGGTCAGACTTCTAGTATTTGTTTATTCATTCAATTATGTCCAGTGTCATGACTCAGTGTCCATTATGTGCCAGGTACTGTGTCAGCCACTGGGGTTACAAGATGAATCAGAGAAATGCCTACTTTCAAGACCCACAGGCCCGGGGTTTGGGTATGCTATATTTTATTTCTGGCCCCATTACTCTGTGACTCTAAAACTTTTTTTTCTATGCTCTAGGTGATTGCTGTCCTCAGATAGTACTCAAGGAAGTTACTACTAGTCAATTAGAACTAGCTCATAAGATGGAAAATGTTTATCCTCGTCCAATCTTTTATTTTTCAGTTGGAGAAACTGAGGCTCTTGCTGAACAAGTCTAGCTCTTCCGAATCTTCAGCAATGTATCAGGTGAGGATCAGAAATGACCACAGTCCTCTGCATGAGTTGGATTCCTACTAGAAGGTTAGGTGAGAGAGGCATTACATGTCCTGCCATGACTTGGCTAGCAAAACAGCAATGTACACTACGGCAGATGTGAGCAGTCCTGGAACAGATGTGGTCTGAAATCACATGCAGAATATTGATGCCAAAACATTTTACATTAGAAAGTTTACTAACGCTCTCTGCCTTGTATACCAGCCCAGTCCTGGAATCTGATATCCTTTCCCCAGACCAAGAACTAAGCTGAGTTTGGACTTGAATGAGAAGAGCAGGTGACTTTGGTGAGAAAGAAACGTCCTCTCCCTGCTTCTTCCCTAGAAGAATTTTTTCTTACCTCAGTGCTCATAGCAGAATATAAAACGATACCATGAAGATCCCCTTTGCATCCTTGCACAGAGACTTCTGGCAGTTGAAGGATCTGCTTTGCCTCAGCCCAAAGGGAAAATACCGAGGCAGCTTGAAATCATAGTCTGTTGAGCATCAGTGGATGTGTAATATACAATCGTAAAAACAATATTCAAGCAAGTGTGGGTCCTGCCGGGAACTTGGTGCACAGATTTCATTAGAAAAATATATTTGTTACTTAAATCTATTTGTTACTTAAGTTTGGGCCATCTGTTCTATTTTTCTTGAATTTAAAGTCACTTTCTTAGTGGAATATGTATTTTGAACTTGTTTGGAGAGAGGAGGGCGCTTTATTTTATTTATACTTTAGCACTCTTTGGCTAAGCATGAGACTGATAAAATCAACTCTAAAATGTCTTTTGTTCGATTACTTTATCTCACCCACGTGGGATGACTTTTACATGTAAGATGCGACTGAGATAAAATTTAAATTGATCATCTAACGCCTGCCATCACAGACTGGCAGTTCTGACCTGAGGCTTGTAATTGCAAAGGAAGTTGAGTCAAATGACCTATAAGGCTGATAAGATAACCCCAGACTGTCGACTCCCTATCACTTTCCTGCCCAAAGTTCTTTCATTAGGGAAGGTAGACTCAATTTCCCCACAGACTGATTCTCACTGAAATTCATGTCCAGAGATATTTATCATAGTACTCTTTATAATTCAAAATAATTTGGAAATGACCTAAATGTACATTGATTGGAGATGGGTCAGTAAATTATGGTTTAACTATACAATAGAAGATTATGTAGCTATTAAAAATATTATTTTTAATAGTTTCAGGATATTTACAGACAGAGGAAAATACTCTATGATATTAAGTGAAAAAAAACCCTAAGTATATAATGGTATGGCTTCAATTTTTTTAATTACATAAACATAATTATATGCACAGATACATAAATATGTATAGTTATGTAGTCATTTATTCAGTAAGCATGGATCAAGTGCATTTTATGTACCAGACACCGTGCTAAAGGGTTGAGAGTATGGAGCCAAATGAGATTAACTCAGTTCCTGCCACCATGCAGTTTATAGTTTAGTATGCATAGGAAAAGGCATCAAAAGCAAATATATCAAATATTTATAATTTTATTTTTCTGGGTGGTGGGTAACTTAAATTGTCTTTACGAGTTTCTACATCTATCAGATTTTCCACTAAAAGTGAACGCCTCTTATAGATAGAAAAAGGTAGCAAATAATATTTTTTAAAATGAGCAGAGCTGAAAACCTGCTCCTTGGCAGGAGACTTTCTCCCTGAAACTGGAGGTTCAGCTCAACAAACTGAAAGAGCTTTGGCCCGGGACCAGGAGACTGTCACTAACCCGCTACGTGACCAAGGACTAGTGACTTTCCTCTCCTGGTCTCAGTTTCTTTTCCTGTATGGTGATAGTCTGACCCCAGTAATGTCTGAGGTCTTGCCAGATCTAACGCTCAGGGTGTGGAACAGGACTTGCAGAGATTTTACACGGGGAGAAGAATTTCCATAGAAGCAAATCTACGGACTGCTCTTATAATTGTCCTAATTCATAATTTGGTCATGGCTTCTTATTTTACACACAAATATTATCTTCGATTTATGTGTAAATCATTTTTTTGAGCATTCTAGACCCCTCCTCCTCCATCTTTTGCCTTTTTCACACCTGGGAGAAACAAGAGAGAAAAAGGTATCACCATCTTCTCCATGTCAGCTTCTCTGTGCGCCCTAAAGCAAATGATTTTCTGTCCATTATTGACTATTCTGCCTAGTCCTATGGTAGATGTAACAGAGGATACAAAGTGGGAGTCAGGCATTGTTTGATCAAAGCGGCTTGAAGCCTTGATACGGAGAGGCATTGAAAGCTTATGAAACAATCTGGGAATGGTGCAGCAGCGTATGCCAGGCTGGCCCCTGTTGTCCCCACAGGATACATTATAGGTGTTCTCACAAGGGAGACAAATGGCATGGGTGGGACTAGTCAGGAGAAGACTTCAGAGTAGACAAGGTGTGGTCTCAGCCTCATGGGATGGGTGTGATTGAAATAGGGACAAGGACAGGGGATAGCTTTTCTAGCAGGAGGAACACACTGAGTGGGGAGGAAAAGCCATGAGTGTTAGGGTGGTAAAATTTAGCAGATAAAAATACTGGATGCTCAGGTAAATTTGAATTTCAGATAAACCCTGAATACATTTTTAGTATAATTATGTCCCATATTTGGCACGTATGATATTAGGCACATAACTTATACTAGAAATTATTTGTTGTTTATTCAAAAGCCAAATGAACTAAGGTGTCCCGTATTTGATCTGACAACACTGATTGGTGTTTGCTCATGTGAGCCGGTACCAGCAGCCAAGAAACTCACTTGTTCCAAGCAGGTGATTCAAATTCTTATCCCACTCTCCTGGATATTTAGAGAGTCTGGTACTGGCTCTGGGATTGTGTCTCTACTGGGTTATGTTGAACAAGTAAATTCATGGACTCTAACTTATTGTACCACTTATAAAATGAAGATTTCTGTATTGATGCCTGTGTATTCTAGGACACTATAGCATGAGAAAATTTGATATTAAATAAGAAAGGGAACCAGACCACTCCTGGCATATCTCATACAGGAGAAGCTAATCCTTCTCCTTCTAATTTCAAGCCCGTGAGATTCACTGCTACTTG
Source organism: Phocoena sinus (assembly GCF_008692025.1). Classification (NCBI taxonomy): domain Eukaryota; kingdom Metazoa; phylum Chordata; class Mammalia; order Artiodactyla; family Phocoenidae; genus Phocoena; species Phocoena sinus. Next base: position 23,140,658 of record NC_045783.1, read on the forward strand.
CTGATTGTCTCCTTTCCCTTTGTCTGGGTACAGCTGGAGTCATTCCCATGTGTGATGGGATTGGCTTTCCTTTACATTGTCGTCCTGCTTTTCTCAAATCCCTTCCCAAATGCGATGGACCCTATAACTCCTCTTGGGAAGTTGCTAGATGGGAAAAGAAAATATTAAATCCCCAATTCTGTCTCCCTTCCCCGCAAATACAACCACCAAAAACTCAGAGCGAGGGAAGGCAGCCGGGGCAGACGTCCATCTGCTTCTTCTTAACAGGACTGAATCAGCCCGATTTTCACTTGTGAAATCACCCATCCTCCAAATGCGAGAGCCACTTTTCTTTACCTCAGAAAACCGCAGGTAAAAACCATGCCTTTTCCCCAATCTCTGCAGCACCTGTGTGGTGTTAGCACGTGAGCGTTTTTATGCAATCATAGTGAAGGATTTAGAAATGTGTTCCCTCTTGCGTTCATTTAAAGCGCTCATCTCTACGAAGTGAATTCTCTTTATTCGAGAAGACCGGGCCTTCAGAAGAGGTAATTTACTTCTATTTATTTGTTCACCCACTTAAACTCTCGAGCTTTGCCCCAAGCGTTCCTGGTCCTGGGAATCTTGAGTGGCCTAGAGGGACCACCAAAGACACAAAGAGCAGACTCAGCACTCCACAGGAGGGCTGCTTGGATGTGATTTGTTCAAAACTGGCTCTGGATACAAGCAGATCATTTGTATATTACCTGCTTTTGGTCAGGGTTACTTTATAGCCCATGCCAACTGGCAACATTTTCAGATCATGAGCTCTTTAAAGTGGTCTCATGAAGGTCTAACTTCCTTCATTTTGTGCCAATTTTTGGAGGGACTTTCGGGCTGATGCTGGAGTTCAGTTTAGCCCCCAGAAGTGAGTGTATCCTTCTCACTTTGCTCTGACAGAAGCTTGTGTCTGGCATGAAACGCAGCTTCCTGCAGCCTCTGTGCAGCATACTCCATCGGGCATCTGATCGTCCGTGTGTTTTGATTCTGGGGAAGGACATTAGAGTCAATCTATGGAATCCAAGTGACCTTCAAGAAGAGAAATCACCTCCCTCCCCGGGGACCCTCAGAAAAGCTCCACCTTCCTAGACAGCCTCAGTTTTCACCTACCTTGTGCCTGGATCCCACACACCTAGCTATGTAATAAGTTAGCTGCCTGAAGGAACATAGGCTTTCTGGCTTTTGAGTAAGGTCTGTGACTTGGCAGGGCACTAGGACCTGATCTGGCAAAGGTCATGTTACTTCCTTTGTCTCTACTGAGGCCAAGTAGGAGAATTAGGAACATAAATTCTGAAAGATTAGATTGGATGAGAACAAGGTAGCTGTTGTTTCGCCAGAGCTTAGAGAGCGTTACAAAGGTCGTTGGACCCACTTCTGCTTTTGGGGGATTTTTTAAATGAATGTATTTTATTTATTTATTTTTGGCCGCGTTGGGCTTTCTCTAGTTGCGGCGAGCCGGGGCTACTCTTCCTTGCGGTGCACGTGCTTCTCATTGCGGTGGCTTCGCTTTTCATTGCGGTGGCTTCTCTTGTTGCAGAGCACGGGCTCTAGGCACGCGGACTTCAGTAGTTGTGGCGTGTGGGCTTAGTTGCTCCGAGGCATGTGGGATCTTCCCGGACCAGGGCTCGAACCCATGTCTCCTGCACTGACAGGCAGATTCTTAACCACTGTGCCACCAGGGAAGTCTCCCACTTCTGTTTTATTTAGAGATTTCCCCCTGTCTTAGTCAGCTTGGACCGTTATAACAAAATACCATAGACAGGGTGTACCAAATACCATAAACAGACTTTTATTTCTCAAGTTCTGGGGGCTGAGGAGTCCAAGATTAGGGTGTCAGCATGGTCAGGTTCTTGGTGAGGGCTCTATTCTGGGCTTGCAGATGGCTGCCTTCTTGCCGTGTCCTCACATGGTGGAGAGAGAGAGAGAAAGAGCAGGTTCGCTGTCGTCTCTTGTTATAAGGGCAGTAATTCCATCGTGAGAAGCCCATTCTCATGACCCCATCTAAACCTAATCATTGGGGATTAAGGCTTCAACATAAGAATGGGGGCACAAACGTACTCCATAACACTCCTTTTCTGATTTGAACACTACTGCTATTGTCTTTTCCCTGCTGTGTGTCCCATGGTGTGCCCTGTGAAGTAGGGAAGAGGTTGTGTCCTGACCCGGAAGGAGGATGGACAGCTGTTGCACTTTTGAAGACTCAGCTGGGCGGTGAACAGTGGCAGCCCCAGAGACGTGGTCTCGCACTGCTCATCCAGAAGATCTCGAGCCTGGGAGCGTATCTGACTTGGCAAACATGACTCTGTGCTAAACTTCTCCCCCAGGTCTCCACTGGACAGTTAGGACATTTCTAGAAAATGATGGAGTAAATTTTTAGCAGCTCCCTTCCCCTTCCTTTTATATTTATTCAATTAAGTTTTGGTTGACTAAATTGATGCATTCGCTCTTCCAGGAGCTTCTTTAATATTGACTTAAAGTCCTGAACAGGACTGAACCTGTCCTGGCGTCACTGCTTCCCTCTACTTCATAGTCTCCCTTGTATTGGTCTCTTCCGGTGATGCTCTCTCAGTCTGGGTCAGGCACCCACGGGTGGAAATCTTTTCTCATTCAGCAGAGTCAAAGGTACTCTTCCTCACTCATTCAATGTTAGAATAGTCCCTGGTTTAGAAAGGTCCTTAGAGATATCTAGTCTGTTTCCTTTAAATTAAAGATGGTTTTTTCCAAGACTACAAAGAGGTGAAGAGATGGATGAATTAGAACCAGGCCCCCTAACTCTTTCCGTAGCACCAATGAACCTCAGTGATGATGCCCCAGGAAAGTCTCAAGGTGCAGGGGAGGTGCCATGGGCTGTGGAAGCCAGGAGCCGGGTATCCTGAGAAAAAATGTCTGAAATCGTGTCTGAAATAGCTTTATGAAGCATATGCTTCAGATTTTACTTTCATGGAAGACAGCTGAGGGTCGAAAGTCTATGGAAGGGTGGTGAGCACCTTTTCGCCTCCTGGAAGCTCCCCCATGCCAGCGTCTTGCTGTGTCACTGCTGCCGTGGCCTCAGCCCCCACAGAGCCCTGTCACCTTTTCCATTGACTGACAGCTGCTCTTTGGCATATGGAAGTCACTGATGCCTCAGAGCAGGTGATTAGCAGCTGAGTAAGTTTGGCAAGAGGGGAAGAAATAATGCTGCAGTCAGGAACGAGAGAATCCTCTGGTTCACTGGACTCCTAAAGGCAATAGCAAGGTAGAGAGTCAATGTAAAGATATAGTATTACTCTTCTCAGATGTCAATGGAGGCATAAGGCCAGTGGGGGCTGTGTGTGTGTGTGTGTGTGCGTGTGTGTGCGTGTACACACACACACACACATGTTAGAGCAGATGGCAACAGAAAAAGGATTCTCATTTCAGGCCCAAGTGGGCAAGAACCTGTTTGCGTGTGCAAGTCATTCGTGGCCAAATGTTTACTGTTCTCTAAGAAAGTTCAACCCTGTACGGGGCTCAGGGAAGTTTTATTTATTTAAAAAGAAAAAATTTCCCTGTAAAATCCTAAATGATTTTGTTGCATAGAAAGCCCTCCTAAATCCTCCACATTTTTAAAAGCTTAAATTGTGTAATTGTGTTTGGAAACCATCTCAGGAAAACCTCTGCAGGTCTGTATAAAGGATTATTATAAGGGTTTTCATTTCGATGGCAACTTATCTGTTGGTTCTCTTTTATCTTTTGTCTCTGTAGGTCAAGGTTTGTCTGGTGGGAACCTACACTTGTAGGTTGCACAGGCCAGCTCCTGGGAAAGCCAGAGCTCACATCCCGTGGTTTGGAGTTTTAGCCAAATCTGGCCATGGAGGGAGCAGCGGGAGATGTCCAGGGTCGGCCTCAGATGGGCCAAGTGTCTGAGGAGCCTGAGAAGTGAGGAGAACTAGATGTGATCTCCTAACCTCATGTGTCTGATTAGGTTCTGCCCAAGCCCCCGATGGGAGATGGCTTGGGTGTGGAGGGAACAAATACTTGCTACCGGTGCTGTCGACAAGGTTTTAGGAAGCAGAATTGGCTTTGTTTTCAGGACCCTTTAGAGCAGGAGTTAGCAAACTTCACGTGAAAGGGCCCGATGGTATATATTTTAGGCTTCGGGGATTGTATGGCAAGAGGCACAGTGAAGGCTATTATGTAGGTTCTTATATAACTATTTAAAATGCTACTGTTTAAACACGTAAAAATTATTCTTAGCTGGCAGACCTTAAAAAGTAGGCAGCTGGCCAAATTTGGCCTGAGGGCTGTAAGGGGCTGATCCCTGTTTTAGAGAACAAGAATCCAACTAAGTGTCTAACTCAAGTTCCGGTAAGGTCTCTGATGGTCCCAGGCACAAAACAGAATTGTTTTTCTCTAGAGCTTTTGAAGGAAACTTATTTGAGAGTGGAGGCCACTTGGGGTTGGCCTGATGGGCCAGTATGGTTTGGACTCTGCTATAGGGCTATTTATTTATGTGTTTATTTATTTTAGTTTTGATGGGTATGTGCTATGGCTTGAGATTCTGACCATCTCTTCCCAACTTCACATTCAGAGATGTCACATCAGTATCTTGAACTTGGCCATAGTGAGAATATTTATACTATGGGAATCAGCAAAGGCTACAGATCAGGACTTTCTTGGAAGTGGGAAGGAAAAGCACCTGTACATATTTACCAGCACACCACTGGGTATTTGCCTTGTTGTGTGAATTACTTTAGAGAGTTTTCTGGTGCCGGTTATATGTCACTGTGAGAAACATGAAAAGGGTACAGGAAAGCCAAATAAGTGAGCTGGCAGTGTGGCCTTAGGGGAAGGAACATGCCTGAAGGGCTCGAGGCTGGTTAGTTGTTTGCCTATTTGACACCTCCGCTTGAATATGTCATAGGCACCTCAAACTCAGCAAGTCCACAGTGGTCTCAGACTCTCTCCACCTTCAACAAATGGCACGGGAGCCATCTTGGTTTTTTCTCTCTCTCTCACCTGCCTGCCTCCCAATCAAATTGACCCTCAAGTCCTGCTAACACAGCTTCCTATGGGATATACTGATTCCCCTCCAACTGCACTGTGCTCCCATTCTCATCTTGCCTACCATTATGATCTCCTGCCTGCCAGCCGGTCTCCTTTTGCTGGTTCTACCCCCTTCCAGCCCGTTCTCCTGGCCAGAACAATCTTTCTAGAATGAAAATTTGCTCAGACCTCTTCCTGGCTTTAAACCCTCCTACTACGGGACTTCCCTGGCAGTCCAGTGGTTAAGACTCCGTGCTTCCAATGCAGGGGGTGAGGGTTCGATCCCTGGTTGGGGAACTAAGATCCCACATGCCGTGCGGCCCAGCTAAAAAAAACCCAACCAAACAGACAAAAAAAAAAAAAAACCCTCCAACTATACCCTACAGCTTCTAGAATAAAGTCTAAACCTCTCACTGGGCTTTACAAGGCCATTTCAATCAGCCGAGGCCCACCTGCCCAGCCTCTTTCTAACTCCTGGGATTTTCTCACCCTGTCATTCCACAGTCCAGTCACACTGAACTTACATCACCTGGAATGGACTGTGCTCTTTCTCACATGGTGTCCTCTCTCTCCCTGCTACAATTTTTATCACGCTAATTCTCACCACCATCCCCTTCACATCTTAGTTCATCCGCTCTTCCTGTTGGGAAGTTTCCTTCACCACTCCACTCAGGGAGCTGGGAGCACTGCTTTACCCACAGAGAGCAGCATTTAGAGGAAAGGGCAGCTGGGAGTGAGCTACACAGATGCTTCCAGAGTCTTGTCTGTTGAGTTTACACAAACTTCTAAGCTTATAGCCCAAACCTGCTTCCTGAAGGCTTTTTTGCTCTTTCTGAACGCAAAATGTATGCCCCAAACTCCTTTTTAAAAAAATTAATTAATCTATTTTATTTATTTTTGGCTGCATTGGGTCTTTGTTGCGGTGCGTGGGCTTTTCATTATGGTGGCTTCTCTTGTTGCAGAGCACGGGCTCTAGGCACGTGGGCTTCAGTAGTTGTGGCACACGGGCTTAGTTGCTCTGCGGCACGTGGGATCTTCCCAGACCAGGGCTCGAACCCGTGTCCCCTGCATTGGCAGGCAGATTCTTAACCACTGCTCCACCAGGGAAGCCCTGCCCCAAACTCTTAAAGCAGCACAATTATAAGACATTGAAAACCTTCTGAACAAATCTAGTGGATCCCAGAGCACAGTACTTTGTAGCAGGCAGCTGCAGTGCTAGTTTTAATGGATCCCTGGTGTTGAAACACAGTCCTCAGACTACAGTAAGTGAACACGACTTGTGTACAGTTATCCCTGCCATGCTATGGCCCACGGGAAATGCTCCCATTGTTTCTCCAGCGGTCTGTGCACTTGGGCTTAAAACTCATGCTTTTATGTCGAGTGGTCGTGATAGGGATGATGATGAGTTTCTGTACATGGGACAAATGAATAATATGTCTTTGCAGTATTACTGTTGAAATTATAGTTTTATAAATGATAGCACTTGAGACCTTGTCTGTTTTAAAAGATCAAGTTTGGATTAAAATGGGAATGGTTCAGGGGCAGCCAGAGAGCAGTCGTGTCAAAGACACAATACAGCATCTCCCGCCTGTAATGGTGTCCAGAGAGGTGGGGCGGGATTAAGGTAGAGCTGGCTTCTTTCCTGCTCCGCCCCGCTGGCCATCTGTCAGCTCACAGCACTCCCTAGTATTTAAACAATTTCCAATCTCCATCTCTTAAAATAAAGCTTAATATATTCACATCTGGTGATTTCCTGCTCCAGTTATGCTCAGTTTTGGCCTTCATTTAAAACAAACAAACAAACAACTATTCTGTGATTGCTTTGTGGTGCTTTGGAAGAGTTTCTGGATTAGGGATTTGTGACTCTCTTTGATTGCATTGTGATTGCATTTGCAAGTGACAGGAAGGAGAGGAAAGTTGAAGTCTGTTTGAACCATGCTTCTGTGGGTACCAACCCTAGAGGTAGATCAAAGTCATCTGAGCTGTATTTTTAAAGTACAGGTTGCCTAGCTCTGCCCCAGACCTATGGGACAGAATCCCTAGGCACAGAGCTGGGCATTTATTTTTAGAAGTTCCTCCAGGTGATTCTAATGTGCAACCAGCATGGTTAACCATGGACCCAAGTGATTTTTAAGTCTTACTGGAAATTGTCAGTTGAGCCTTTCTCTCTTGAAAGATCCTTTCTTCTGTGTTGGCCATTGAGGTTCTCATTCTGAGTATTAACAATGTTGAAATATCTACATTTACTGTCTAAACATCAGGAAAAATGGCTAGATAATTTCAGTCTTCAAAGGGACTATGGAGCAAAGCATTCGAATCGGGACTGTCACGCACATTAATTCCTAAAGACCAGAGCAAGTGGGTTTCCTATTGAGAGCCTGTTAAGTTGCAGTGTATTGAGGGATAAACACTCCTCTCCTTCCCTCAAAGAATGAAAGAACATCAGTTTTGGAATCAGGGTAAGTTAGCTTTGAGTCCTGGCTCTACCAACTTCTTTGTTGGTAAAACCTTAGTTTTTACAACTGTAAAATGGGCATAAAATATTTTTCTTGCAGGATTAGAGTAATTTGTAAAAACTATGAATCATGCCTGGTACATAAAATTTGCTAAATAAATGATAGTATTCTCCTCCTGGATATAAAAAAAATCCTAGAATTTCTGCATGGTTCTGAACACTTTAGAGCTGTCCATTCTTCTCAGGGAGCTGGTCTCCAAAATGATGAATAAGGTTCTTGCCTCTACTGGGCTCTGTTTCAACTTTTTTTTCTGGTCCAGTTTTCCCAGTTGGTATTTTCCCCAAGCATTAAAAGATGGAAGCAAAATAGTGTTGCCCTTCTGGACAGCAACCCTTTCTGGTATCTTCTCAAATGTAAAGCTAATGGCCAGATAATGAGATAAAACATCTCAGTTTAAAGCAAGTTTTGAGGCCAGACTGTCTGTATTGTTGTCCCTGCTCTCTATACAGAAAGACAATGTGGGATTTCCACACTAGGCTCCCATCTCTTCTGATCTTAACAAAACCCCTTCCTCCCTCCCCCGTCTGCTCACCAGGGAGAAGGATCAGTTCTCTCCGCTCCTTTTGCCTTGCTTCAGCAACACACCTTCTTTTAATTGTTCTTCTGAACCTTGGGGCTTTTTCTAGCACAGAAGCCTTTCGAACAAAGCTCCTCCTTTGCAAAAACTCTCACCTAAGGAGTGTTACAAACCTCTGCATCTGAGTGAACTGAGTGGCTCAATATCTTGAGAAGACCTATTCTCTTTCCTTTGACAGAGTGAAACATCCCTTTGATGAAGAGAGGAGGAGTCTGCTTTGATGAACGCATTTCCATTCTTGCATAAATTTACATTCATGAATTATAATGTCAGACATTTTCTCTCTGGGTCTTATTTTAAAAAGCTGCTACCTGGTATTATTCACATATCCCGCCACCCTAGAGGAAAGTGTGTCTTTGTTAAAGCAGAGCACTTGGGACAATGTTGTAGGACAGATGGAAATTTTGCAAGATGAGAGGAGTTTACCAGATGGGGAAGGGGGGAGGGGAGTGGGTGGGTGTCTGGGGTAAAAAAACCTTCTGATGGGAACACATTGCGTAGGACCTTAAAAATGTGGATGAAATCAACAAAAGAAGGAAAAGGCAGAGCTCAGTAGGGCAGGGGGCCTCGAATTGATGGGTGGTGGACCAATGGTTTGGACGGAGACTGAGCACAGAGCTATAAGTCATACTAGAAAAGGGAAGTGCGTCCAACCTGAGACTGATAGGCTAGAGAGCAGTGGAGGCAAATGAACAAGGCGGTTTAAGAGGAGGAAGTACACTAAGATCTACAACTGAGGAGAGCTTATCTCTTCCTGATGGAGAAAAGTGCCTGTCACACACTGGAGTGAATTTCTAAAGCAAGAGAAGGGAGAGGGAGAGAGATTGAGAGACAGAGACAGAGAGACAGACTTTTATAGATACAGTATTTCATAGAAAAACTAAGAATAGTGAAATTCAGTGTTTGGGAAAATTTAGAGAAGGGACAGAAAGAGATATTTACTGACACTAACTTGCAGACCCAGATAACATATACATACATTTATAAAGCAATAGTCAGGAAATGCATCTTCTCTGTAAGGGTCTAGGCACAGCAGAGGCTTCAGGGATGATTAGATAAGCGACAGTCATATACAGTAGAAAAAGTCCGACTTAGGAGTAGATCAGACCTAGGTTCTGAAAAATAACGCACAGCCTAAACGCTGAGAATGATGTTCTATTCAGCAGACTTAAGCCCAGGATGCAGCCTCTCAGATAGCTCTGAGGGACTGTTCCAAAGAGGTAAGGGTGGAGCCAGGAGATACAGGAGTTCAAACAAAAAAACCCAGATAGTCGAACATCGAAAGATTACTGCTGATTAAAGAAAAGCAGACATACCAAGTTAATGAACTTAGCACTTTCTATGTACGGGAAGGTGCAAGAGCCTGGGCTCGTTGAAATCATTCCCTTGACGTGCACCTTATCTATCTAAGGCCAGTATCTTGCTTCCCTTCATCCTGAATCCCCACAGTTGTGGCAGCTGCAGGGGCCGATGGCTGCAACATCCTTCATTTACTAATATGGTGGGGAACATTTTTTTGTCCACAGCTCCATTTCAGCTCTCCTGGAATTTCAATTCACTTGTCTAACAAACAAGGATGCCAGTACTTTACCTCAATGGGTTGCTGGGTGGATGAAAAGAGAGGTCTGACCTGGTACTTAATAGGTTCTTGGGCCCAAGATAAAGGATAAACTGGTATCCCTCAGGCCCTTCTCAGGGATGTCCGCTGTGCATCTTTACCCTAATGGGCACCAGACATTTATCAGATTTTTCAACATCCAGTTCAACATGTAGGGTAATAGGGATTCAATTTTCTACATGAAAGCTCGTGTCAAATTTTTTTTTTTTTTTTTTTTTAACGGGTAAATGTGAGAATTTTGCTTTCCAAGCTGTCAGGACCATAAACACTTCTTTTCAACAGTGACTCGAGAGTTGAAGGGGGTAGGGGTGGGGACCAAGCAAACAGTGTGAAACCCTTGGACACTTTTAAGGCAATGCGAAATGTTGCAGTGATGGACAACTTGCTTAGTGTTGGTTTACATCTTTTGACATCTTAATCTGTTGCACTGAAACGTCTGACTGTGAAAACGTTTGAGCATGAACTACTGTGTGAGTGCTCAGCAAGGGTGGCCATATGACTTCTTGAGGGTCCTACCACTTCTCATAGATCAAAAATCTCTTGGGGTGCTTCATTCCACTTTGATTTCATTAATGATACATGATGAGCTTTCTGGCCCTGAATTGATGTTGTACTTTGTTTCTTCACTTTTGACCTATTACCTTGCATTTATTCCCTGGCATTTTCAAGATATTTTCATGTGTGCTGATGTAGAGGGAGTGTTTCCCTATTTTATATCCTTTTCATTTTGGTTTACTTGTATGGTAGGCAGAATATAGGCCCCTGAAAGAGGTCTACATCTAAATCCCCGGAATCTGTAAACATTACATTATATGGCAAAGGGGAATTAAAGTTGTATATGGATTAAGGTTGTTAATCATCTGACCTTAAAATAGAGAGACTATCCTGGATTATCTGGATGGGGACTATGTCAACGTGAGGTCCTTAAAAGTAGAAGGGGGAAGCAGAAGAGTAGGTCAGAGTGATTCAATGTGAGACGGACTCAATCTGCCTTTGCTGGCTTTGAAGATGGATGGAAGGGGCCACGAGCCAAGGAGTGTGGGTGGCTTCTAGAAGCTGGAAAAAGTAAGGAAAGTGATTCTCCTCTAGAGCCTCCAGAAGGAACAGAGACCCCCTGACACCTTGATTTTAACCTGGTGAGACCTGTGTCAGACTTCTGACCTCCAGAATCTTAAGATAATAAATTGTATTGTTTCAGCCACTAAGTTTGTGGTCAGTTACACAGCAGCCATAGGCATCTAATACAATTTGCATCTCTCAAAATATTAGCTTGGTCAATACTGCCCCATCAGGTAGATGCATTTGGGGGCTTACTTTGGTAGAACCATTCCTGTTTAGCATCTTGTATCAACAACCTGAGGTTTATTGGAAATGTTGAATTTCTGCTATGAGTCTGAAAATGAGCCCCTGCGGTCATACCGGCTGGTGGCTTCATACAGGACTCTCATGGCTGGGGGGCTGAGGGGGGTGGCTATTCCCCAGAGGATCTACCTGGAGAAGTATGAGCCACATCCCCATGGAACATTCTTCATCCCTCCACACCATCCACACAAGCTTTCCTCATCCCTCCACATAATACACACATTCTGCTTGATTGTCATGGGCTTACTTCCTGCTTTGGTCCTTTATTTAGAAGAACCATCTCTCCCTTTCTGAGAACAAGTCCACTCGACCATGTAGAGAGAAGATGTTCAGGACACATATCAAGGTTTCATTTTGAAAATCTTAATGTAAGAGGTGACGTTGAAAACCTCAAAGACCCCCAAGTTTAGTAATGGTTTAGAGAACTGGTAAGTATGAAATGTCCCAATGTTACACTGGGCTTTTCAGAAATTAGTTTTTAAAATATCTATTCTAGTCTTCACTCTAAAGGATCAAAGATGACTTGTGAATAATTTTAGCCTCTTGGCCTAAAGCCTGATTAGGTTTTAAAGACGTGTTTTTCTTCCGGGACTCACTTTGATAGAACCATCCCTGTTTAGCACCTTATCAACAACCTGAGGTTTATTGGAAATGTCGAATTTCTGCCTTAGGGTTTCCGAAGTACAATGACTCAGATATTTGTTGTTTGTTCTAAGTTATTAATTACAAAGCTAGAGAGATCCGTGGTTTATGGCACTCTTAGGACTATATAAATGTGTGAAAACAGGGCTGTCAGCTTATCCAGTCACAGGACTTCAGCCAGCACAGAGCATCTTCAGATGATCCAGGGAGAAGCCTTGGAGACACTCTCCCGTGAGGATGAGCCAGTGGGTCTCTTTAGGATGTCACAGCTTTCCGTGAGCTATTGATAAATGTTAGATTATAGTGAAAGTCAAATTTGAGATGAAGTTTACATAGAAAGTAGAAGCCTAAAATGTAAATCCTGGAGTGTATATAGTAAGGAGAGAGAGTGTATTACACAAGCAATTATATCACAGTCTGATAAATGCTGCCATATGAGAAATACAGGCTGCTTCTCTTTCTCTCTCTCTCCCTAGCTCTCTTCCAATTTCTCTACCTCTTTCTTTTCTCCCCAGTTTTTCTTCTCCCTGCAGAGACCAAAAGCTGCTGCTGATCTGATCGACTTCCTTTTTTCCCCACCTCAGGGCCCTGCTTTGTAAGTGTACTCAGTGGGGTCTATATTATCTTCATCTCAGTTGTTTGCTTTTTCAGAAAATATTTTGTTTTCTACTTTATTTTTAAAAGTTATATGAGTCTGATTTTTTCAAATTTATTTTTCTGATTTCTCTTTTAATTGAAGTATCGTTGCTGTACAATATTATACAAGTTACAGGTGTACAATCTAGTTTAAATCTTATATTCCCTTTATAGTCATTATAAAATATTGGTTATGTTTTGTTTCCTATTTTAGATTAGGGGTGGGATATTTTATTTTTTATTTCCAGCTTTATTGAAGTCTAAATGACAAATAACATCTTATGTATTTAAAGTGTACCTAACTTCATATACATATTCATTGTCAAACGTTTACCACAACAAGTTAATTAGCACATCCCCATCACCTCACATAGCTCTTTTTTTGACTACTGGGTATTTTAGAACGCCTGAAAACATTGAAATAAGTCTTTCACTGAGAAATAGCCCAGGTTCGCAGGCAGGGGAAGATCTAAGGGCTGTGTTTCAGGCTCGCCTCCCATGCTGACCCTAACCTATTTGGACAACCAGTGGGAGTGCTTCTGCAGGTATGGAGGAGAATGCCAGCACTGAAAAGAAAGCCCTCTTCTGCTGTGTATTATATGTCATCACACAAAAAAAGGACCCAACGATAAAGGAAGGCCCGGAGCTTAAGAAAAATCCTATTCCCGGTGGAAGGTGCCTTTTTTCTCATTGCTTTAAGCAGTAAGTAGCCGGCGTCAACAGCCAAGCAGCATACATCCGGGAGCCTTTGGTATTAGGCAGGATGTGGGTCTGCCAGCTTCACAGAGGGAAGGAACAATGGCTGTTTAATTTGCTTTTTATAGCCAAGCCCATTTGGGGAGAATGAAGACAGGAGGATCTCAGAAGAGCTTCCTTTCCCTGAGGGCTGGCCCATCTGCTCAGGGAGAGGAGGGTCGGCTGCACGCAGGAAGCCACTGCCCTCAGCATCGTCTTTGCCAGGATGCTGGCCCACGTGGCCACGGAGCAAATGACAGGCTCTGAGAGCAGGGAGGTCAGTCAGGGGCCCCTCTCTGAGCGGGAGACAACTGACTTCTGTCCCGGGATTACCGGGACATATGTTCCGTGAACGTCCTAAGTATCCTTTCTCTAACAAAGCCTCTTTTGTCAGGGGGTATTATAGGGAGGGTGAAGGCTCACTGAAGCTCACTCCTGCAAGTGATTAAACATTTAAGACAAATTCATCAGACTACGTTCTAAGTATTGTATCTTAATGCCTCTGAGGGCAGAAAACAAGGAACAAATTATAAACATCCACGAATGGCTTTGGGTCATTAATATGAACATCAGTTTCTGCATATAATGAATTTAATTATTATAGCTATTCTTTTATTTTGATGTTATGAATTCTATCTTGAAACTTGTAGGGGGTCTAACAACCAGCTACAAGGCGCTATGCTTTTAGAGTTGGTGAGTCTATCTTTCATCATCTTAACCTTTCTTGCTGCTTTGACATCTTTTTGGAGTCTATGTGAAAGTACGTCCTTCTTTTTTTTCTTCCCTCTCGTTTCTACTGAAACTAATAAACTGCTTTGTTATGTTCATCTGTAAAGTAAGAATAAATAAGCTCTGGAAAGAACTAATGAGATTCTTATGAACTTCACTGACAGCTCTGTAGGCTCTTCCCAGACCTGTTTTTGTTTTATTCTTATATCAAGGTTCCTGCCTGTCTCGCAGTGACCTCCAGATAAGGAAGGTATTTTAGGCTCTGAGAAGGTGAGCCAGGGGTCTTTCCTGAATGGCTCTGACTAGGTTGAGGGTTTAAGGGTATGGGCAAGATCTGGGTGAGAGAAGGACCTTTTTGCCCGGAGCTTGGTGCCTACACTCAGTGAAGTTTGCCACGCTGGATGCTGGTTGTTTTTACGGGTGCCCTTGCCCTCCTCAACGCTGAGACAAATGCAGCTGAGGTGCCCTGTCTTTGCCTCATATTTTCACTTAGATTCAACGCTCATCCCCAGGTGGGTCCCTCTGCAAGATAATGATCCTTTCATTACCTTAGATGACATCATCTGGGGATTTGTGGAGTGGCCACCTGCTGCTGATAAAGGAGAGATAACTATGAGAATATTTGTCATCTGAGTCTCAGGATGTTTCTTAGTCACATATGTTCTGAAATGGTAGTGGGAGTAAAGAGGACTCTGATGACTGCTCTAGACATCAGGGATGGAAAATTCTTACCTCATTCAGTTTAGCCCTCAAGACTCATAGAGGCTGATGGCTCTTTGTTCATCCTCTGGGCTTTGTTTTCCCATGCTTCCTTCTCAGGAGACACAAAGTGGTGGATGAAGATCTCAGTGTTAGAGAAATGTTTTCAAATCATCATGCCCAATAATTCCGGTCCTATTTCACTGGAGGAATGATTATACTCCCGCCCAGGGTGTCAGACATTGTTTTTAATTTATTTCTTTTTTATTTTTTTAACATCTTTATTGGAGTATAATTGCTTTACAATGGTGTGTTAGTTTCTGCTGTATAACAAAGTGAATCAGCTATATGTATACATATATCCCCACATCCCCTCCCTCTTGCGTCTCCCTCCCACCCTCCCTATCCCACCCCTCTAGGTGGACACAAAGCACCGAGCTGATCTCCCTGTGCTATGCGGCTGCTTCCCGCTAGCTATCTATTCTACACTTGGTAGTGTATATAAGACATTGATTTTAGTTCTGACTCTCTGTGGAATCTAGAGCAAGTCACTTAAAAATATTCTTGTGCCTCAATTTTTCTTCTTATCAGTGGTGTCCGATAGAAATAGAAAGTGAGCTACATATGTAATTTTAGATGTTCTAGGAGTCCCATTAAAAGAATAAAGAGAAATGAGTGAACTGTGTTGAATATACTTTATTTCACTCAATATATCTGAAATAGCATCATTTCAAGGTAAGATCAATATGAAAATTAATGAGATATTTTACATTCTTATTATTCATACCAAGTCCTTACAAATCTGTTGTGTATTTTATACTTATAGCGCATCTTGATTCAGACTAGCCGCATTTCAAGTGCTCACAAGCCACACGTGGCTGGCAGACAGAGCAGTTCTATAACGTGGAAGATGTCTTTTGGTTTTTGTTGTTGTTTCAAAAAAAGTCTTTTAATTGTTCAAAGTTGCACAAAACGACATCACAATATAGTAATATTGAGTCACGGGGGTTATTCTACGGTAGAGGAACGGGTGTACTGTTCTCAAAACAAGAGGAATCAATGTCTATTGCTCTTTGAGGGGTATTGTAGAGTATTTTGGAGCTGAGTGTATATCTGCCTTAAACAATCTGACAGATGCAGGTAAGGATTCACAGTGATGCCAAGAAAAAAATACGAATAGTCTTCTTTTCCTTCGTGGGTGGGCTGGAGGGTCAGGTAAACTTCAAACGATCAGATGAGGAGCCTATGAATTACAAGAGACCATTGAGGCAAGGTCAGGAATAGGTGAAAGCCATCAGATATGGAATGGGAGATTCCCAAGAATCAGTAATATTAGCATTCTAGGGGTGTGTCCTATGAGTAATCCATT
Organism: Phocoena sinus; assembly: GCF_008692025.1. Classification (NCBI taxonomy): domain Eukaryota; kingdom Metazoa; phylum Chordata; class Mammalia; order Artiodactyla; family Phocoenidae; genus Phocoena; species Phocoena sinus. Next base: position 23,156,563 of record NC_045783.1, read on the forward strand.
GCACTTTGAAACATGTTTCACTGGTGAGTCCAAGTAGTCCCCTAGATGTTTTTAAGAAGTAATCTTAAAGGCTGTCATGGTGATTGAGCTGGATGTGTTCAGAGACTGAGGCATGTTAAGAAACATGGTGAAGTAAAGCAAGGATTTATTGTAATGACAAGGGCAAACACAAAGGTGGTGCCTTGAAGGAGAGTTGACAAATCTATCCTATCTTCCCAGTCCTGTCCAGGGCAGAGGGTATTCTGGCCAATGTGTACTTTCCAGGTGCTTGGCAGGAAGGCTCCGGATCAACCGGCAGCCTCAGAACACAAAAAGTCTCCGCCGGGGAAATCCCACGCCCTCTGATCCCATTGTGTAAGGGCAATGGCTAACCCTGGTCAAATACCTACCACGTCCCAGGCTCTTCAATGATTCTTCTGTAAAGCAGACTGCGTTCTCTTGCTAGGTCTGCCATAACAGGATACCACAGCCTGGGTGGCTTAAACAACAGAAATTGATTTTCTTACAGTTCTGGAGGCTGGAAGTCCAATATCAAGGTGGCAACGGGGCTGGTTTCCTCCAAGGCCTCTCTCTTCTGCTTGGAGGTGGCTGTCTTCTATGCACATGGGCCCTTGGTGTCTCTTCCTCTTCGTATAAGACACTCATCATATTGGATTAGGGCCCTACCCTGATGGTCTCATTTAAACTCAATCACCTGTTTAAAGACCCTATCTCCAAATACGCTTACATTGTGAAGTACTGGGGGTTGGGACTTCAACATAAGAATTTTAGGGGGATACAATTTAGCCCATAACACAGGTATTTCCCATCTCACAGATGAGTAAACTGAGGCCCAGCGAGGATAAGTGACTTGCTAGGGGTCAATAAACCAGTTGAGACTACGATCTGGATCGCAATACTGTGACCACTTTGTCTCTTGAGGCAAAATGATGTATCTGGCTAGTGCTGTGTAGGACATTTGGAAAACTCAGGTTTATCTCATCACCTGCGTGATGACTTGGACGTTTCACGGGGAGCGGCGGAGTCTGGGGATGGATAGTAGAATGACACAGAGGCAGCAACTTAGGGAATGGAATCTAGAATCTGGGCGTGAGTCTTGGCTCTGTTGTGCACTAGGTGTGTCGCCGTGGGTAAGGCCTGCCCTCCCGGAGCTTATACTGACTAATATTTATTAAATACAAGGACTTAGCAGTGAGCATATATCGTCTCATTCTATGTTCACAACAACCTGTGAGGTGGATACTATTACTATATCTACTTTACAGTTGAAGGAAAGAGGCTCAGAGTGGTTAAGTGACTTATGCAAGGTCACACAACCAATAAGGCCTAGAGTCAAGACTCAAATCCAGGTCTGTGGATTCTGAAACCTGTATAGCTAACCATTTCCTGACCCAGGAATAAGGCCCAGGGTTGTAAAATTTTCTGCTTCTTCAAGAGGAAAAGTCTGGGTTTTAATGCAAAATCGCCAGAGTTTTAAATGTTGACTAATTCGAGTTTCTTAAAAACACTAGGCAGGTCAGACAAAACACATCAGGGAACCTCAGGTTTACACTGAATTGCCTCTCACCTGTGTATGAGGAGGCTGGACTCGATAAGCATGGAGGTCCTTGTCCTCTGATGCCCTCTGGGTTTTATGAAACCGATTTTAGTGGGTGTGGCGTGACCTGAATGACTAGGTTTCAATCTGTGCCTGCTACTAAGGTAACATACCTTAGGGACTACCAGCCCCTTAACCTATCTGAGCCCCGGTTTCCCTGTCTGCACTTTGATGGAAATTTGAGATAGTGTTTATAAAGTACCTGGTGAGTACCTGCTAGGTGATGAGAAAATTGTCAGCACCCAACACCAACAGTGTCTCTCCCTGTGGGATTTCGGACCTGCAAGTGGAGGGCCTATGTGGCAATTAGAGGGGACATGGACGGTGCTGCCACCCTGAGAGTTCACACCCAAGGTTCTGCCATTTTAACTTTAGTTTTGGAATCTTCAAGATTTTTTTTTAAAATGCCACTCTTTGTTGGGAGAGATTATCAGGTGTTAGTTGGCTTTTATTCATTCAACAAGTATTTTGTGAATTCCTAAAGCAGTGACAGAGTAGTTCATGAGCTCAAATTTGCGTAAGAAGTACCTGAGGAGCTTGCTTACAATAAAGGTTCTGAGATGCCTCTCCCAGACTGTACAGTTTAGTTGGAGTGGGATGGGGCCTGGGGATCTGCCTTTTCACAACTCTCTAGGGATGCGATGTAGGTGGTCCTCAGAGCAAAGATGGAGGCACAGCTGGTCATATCCCTGCCTGGAAGGACATCTGAAACTGCCCTGGTCTCCCTCAGCCACAGCCTTTCCCACACGATGGCCTTACCTGGGCCAGTTACCACGCAGGGTGGGCCTGGGGACCAGCCAGGTGGGAGAGAAGGCAGGAGGGAGATTCTGTCCTAACTAGACGGGCTGAAGTCAGATTCCTTACAGTGGAACCAGCCAGTTCATTCTTAATAAATTTAAGTAATAAAAGAGCACTGTTTCAGGGTCCTGAAATAAGTCGTAATTGCCAAGATTGTCTTTTGGTGTGTTCTGACCTCCAGGCCCCTAGTTACCATCAGCATAAATAGACCAGGGCACGAAAGCTGCCAGGAACTCTTTTCTCTCTCACCAAAGACCCAGAGCAAGTGGGACGGTTTCTGCCTGTGACGAGTCGCTAGCATGCTTGTGGCTCTAACACACCCCTGGGGCTATCAGTCATTTCTCTGCTTCCCACCCACGCACCTTAGTTTAGTGTGGTGGGTATGAAGGTGCCCCTTCTCCCCTTCCGAGTGAAGTCCCTCAAAGATTCAGACAGAGGCTGTGGCACAAAGCAGAAGGCTGCACCCAGGGCCCGGCACCTGCCTGGTGCTGTAAATGCTGTGTCTTTTGTTTCCGCTGCTGCTGCACCAAGCAGGGATCTGCGTTATGACATTTGCTGCCCAGGTTGTTTTTTTCTAACAGCATCTGGAAGGGACTCTGGGAGGGTCAAACCAAACCGCATGGTGTTCTCTGGAAGCTGAGCTGAGGCGTGTGGGCGGAAACAGCCTCGGGTTTCTTTGCTTTCTTTCTGCCTAAGACACTCACTGCACATACAACAAGTTTTTTGGTTGTTTTTTTTTTTTTGCGAGGTTAGACAAATTTGCATCCTTCTTCTTCAAGTCAGAGGAAGTGCTGGAGGAAGTTGTGTATTAAAAGAATGGGGCAGGGGCTTAGGTTAGGAAGAGAGATCCTTCTTGGCAGCTTTCCCTGTGGCCAGAAACCCCAATAATCTTTAAGCTATTAACCCTTGAGGATATGGATCAATGGTGGACCCACTTGGAGTTCATTATTTAGCTCAGAAAGCCCTGTCTCTTTCTCTCTTTAAATCTGAGCTTTAGGCTAATCAGTAGCAGTTTGTCCAACAGTTCAGCTCCAACTCCCTGGAGACACCAGCAAATCACAGGACAGCTGCTCTTAATACTGAGAACATCATGAAAATCTGCCCAGCGCACACGGGGTGTTAACACAAAGCCCTGGCGTTGTCATTGCAAGGGAGGCCAAAGGAGAGATGAGGTCCTCGGCTGGCCCTTTCATTTTTGCCTTGGGAGCGTGGATGTGCTTGTCTTCGATGTCTTAATGGGTTCTAAACTTTTTTCTTCTCTTCATAAATCCAGTGAAATGATAAATATTTAAGAGCTGGCCAAACCTCAAGTCAGGCTGTCTGTAGAACTGAGCCACTGCAAAGAAAGCAATTAAGTTACTGGCACGAACCAACAGGACACTGGAGGGTCTGACGTGGCAAGACCACTAGTCAAAGTGGAACGAGGCAACTTTTGAAAATATTGTTACCTGTGCTAAGAAACCTCAAGTATAGATTTGGAGCAATTCTGATCAAACTTGAACATGAACCTGTGTGTGGCATCAAAAGTCAGGAGGGCTTTGCTGGCCCCTGTGGTCTAAGTGCGCTGCCTCTGTTTTGCTTGGGCTAACTTTCTCGTTCTCAACTTCTCTGGATGGTAAATTATATTCAAACTAAGAAATGAATTTTAGGCAAAAATCAGATTCATGGTGGGTCTCTAAGATTTTTTGTTAAGACATCAGAAAGATGTAAGGCAGTGCCTCATAAAAACTTTCGGATAGACAAAAGCCTTTGGAAGGATCCTAGGGGCAGGTGTTACATATTCGATTCATTAAAGAAACAGGACTTCTAAAAACCTTAAGGCATTGTCCCACCCCAGCCTCACCAGGAGTCCAAAGTAGAGAACTCTTCTCAAAGACATTTGTGGACGTGGCCTTTATCTACTGCTATAGATTTATAAGTTGACCTATAAAACAAGAATTACTCCAGTTTGAACTGAAAGGGGTAGAGAGCACAAAATGAAAAGATGTCTTTGGGTCTCCAAATTTCTACTTGTAGGAAACAGGTTGGGAAAACTAGTCAGCTGCAAACAGAAGCTTACTTTTTTTGGAAAAAAGATGATTGAGAGGAAAGAACTAAGTACCCAGAAGGCAAAGCCAAAAGCCACAGTGAACAATTCCCAGGCAGTAGCTCCGAGCCCTAATCAAGGACCCGGCAATGTGTTCCTGGCTGGATTTCAGAGCTGCTACGCACCAGAGAACACTGTGTGCTTCCACTTCTCCCCTTCTTGAATGAGAGTCTGTAGTGGTTACCCCATGCCAGTCTCACTGTTGAATGTTGGTTGTGTAAGTGGTGGTGGTGGCGGAAGCTGATACCTTGTCTTTTTAGTTCATAGGTCTTCATAGGGCTTCGGGCAGAGAGAAGCAGTTTCAAGGAGCTATTCTCAAAAAGCTGAGCCTCATCTGCCCCTGGACTGGATTTAGATACTAAGGTCCTGGGCTTCCAAAAGGATGCCGTTGTTGGATAAGATTCGGGGACTTTTACAGAGGGGTTGAGTACATTTTGTATGTGGGATAAATGTGAATTGTTATAGCCAGAGAATAAATCATGGTAGATCATATTTCCCAAAGACATCCACTACAATATGTCCCATTCCACATGCTCTTACAGTGTAACCTTGACATTCCTCCCATGCAGTGGTGGGGTCTATGTTTCTTTCCCTTGGCCCTATGTAGGCCTTTATGACTGTCTATACCTATAGGGTACGGTAGAAGTGACATTATGTGACTTCTGAGGCTAGGTCATAAAAGTGTCATGTTCCCTTGGGTCGCTTGCTCTCGGAACCCATCTACCACGCTGCCGGTACATCAAGTAGTTTAGGCAGAAGTCCACATGGAGAGGAATTGAGGCCGCCAGCCCTTGCCCTGACCTCCCATCCTACCACCAGCACCAACTTTCCAGGCATGAGAATAAGGCATCTTGGAAGTGATCCTTCAACGTCCAGTTAAGCCGCTCCAGTTGATACTGTATGAAGCAGACATGAGCCTTTCCCGTAAGGCCTGTCCATATTATACACTTGAGAGATAGACAAATGATTGTTTTTTTAACCCACTAGGTTTTGGAGTGTTTGCTCCTAGAAGTACATAACTAGAACAATAGGGGCTGATTGGTAGTTCTATGAAGTACCATCACAGGCATCCTGTGACCCTTGTCATCCTCTACCTATAGATTCTGGGTAGAGGACTTCCAAAGCAAGGACCAGAATACACAGGAGGAGTGGACTTGGGTCAGAGGCCATTAAGGCAAAAATAAGGAGAAAGTTTACTCTCTGCACTTACAAGGGTCAGTAGATCTTTTAATGCACTTGAAGACCGGTTTTCCCTAAGACTGAATTAAGTTAAAAGAGGAAATCTGCTTGCATTCACTTGAAATGAAGCTGTTGGGATGAAATCAGTGTAAAAACAAGACTTGAGAAATGGTAGCAGTGGAGGGAAGGGATCAATCTTGAGTAGAGGCTTGTGTTGCCACGCGGAAAAAATTTTGTAACCTGAGTGAAACAATAGTGATCATAATTACTGGATGTCAGTCCTGACTACGGAGGAAGCAAAGGTTTGGGACGATTCTGACCCATGTGGGCTGCTAGAGGGTGGAAGAGTGGGGAAACCAAGAGAAAAACATTCCCTGCAGCAGAGAGGCAGAGATACAGATGGTTACACATTCATCCAGTGGCTGGGTATTCAGGAACACGGGAGACACCAACTCACACAACAGGGCCTAAGGAATATGTCCCTTCCATCAGCTCTAGCGACTCTCAGTACAAACTGCTCCATCCCCCCAAGCCAAAGGCCATAAAGCTTTAAGTGATCTGAGTTCAAACTCTAATCTGTAAAGCACAGTATAAGACATGTCCTGTCGCCCGTCCTCCGGGTGCCCCTCTTATGAGGCTCAGAGTAGAGACTGATTACTCTTACTGTGCTGTGAGCTCTCTGGGGGCAGGCAGGGCATCTTAGTCACACTGTACGTGCCTGAAAGCCGTTTGTTGCCTGAATGCATGAATGCATGCCTGTGGGGCTGAGAGCAGGAGAGCACGGATGGCAAAGGAGAGCAGGCAGGCCACCTGGTGTTGTTCGGGGGGGGGGGGGCAGTGGGCATGCAGGGCTGGGATACGGAGGTGGGGATGCTGGAAGGGCCTGTTTCAGGAAATCTAAGGCTTTGCCTAAGCCCTTGTAGGTCAGGAAATCTAACTAGTCTTTTTCAATGTCCCTTTCCTGTTCTGACAAAGGGGCCACTGAGCCTGGAAAGGGTCTGGCAGAAGAGGAGTAGTCAAAGGAACCCAAAAGACTCCCTTCCGGGGCGTGAAAGGCTCTGGGCCTGCATCCTGTAGAACTGCATTCCTCGCCCTTCTGGGGCCGCCCCTTCCTTCTTGCCAGTCCAGGCTTCTGCCTTCCAGCCCAGGCCATGTTGCGTGCTGACTGCAGTATACACCCCAGTCTGTTACCTCTGGTTACCCACAGTCTGTGATGACAGGAAACCCCCAGATGTCACCATGAAGTCGGGACACTTGCAAGCTAAAAGGGACCTAGGCGATATAGTTGAACCCCTGTATTTTACAGCCGGGGAAGCCGGGGCTCAGAAGGTCAAGCAGCTTATCAGAGGTGGTGGGGACGAGGGCTGGAAGGCACAGCTCAGCCTGCAGCCCACATCCTTCGAGCCAGCATAGCTCCGGAGAGCACTGAAGCAGAACTTCTGCCCTTCTCCTCACTTTGTCGTTGCACATCCTCCCCAAGGTGGAAGGAAGTGGGTTTCCACCCTCTCCTCCCTCCGCTCATCTCCATCCTCCCCTACGGTGGGGAGGGAGGCTTTTAACATAATTACCCATCAAAGTTTTGCTATGAGATACCATCCCAACGATAAAAAAGACTTGTTTGTGGGGTGGAGATCCCTCTCAGTAAAATATAGGGATATGGGGTGCTGTGGGTTAAATTGTCCCCCCACCCCAACCCCGAAAATATATACTGAAGTCCTAACCCTGGGTACCTGTCAATGTGACCTTATTTGGATAGGGGGATCTTTGCAAGTGTAAATAAGATACAAGTTAAGATCAGGTCATACTGGAGTAGGCTGGGCCCTTAATCCAATATGACTGGTGTCCTTATAGGAAGAAAGGAGACACAAAATAAACATACACAGAGAAGAACACCTTGTGAAGACGGAGGCAGAGATTGGAATTATGCTACCACAAGCCAAGAAATGCCCAGGGCCACTGGAAGCTGGAAAGGGCAAGGAAGGATCCTCCCCTAGAGGCTTCTGCTGACACCTTGATGTCAGACTCATAGCCTCCAGAACTGTGAGGGACTAAAATGGCTTGTTCTAAGCCACTGCTTTGTGGTACTTGGTTACAGCAGCCCTAGGAAAATACACAGGGCAAATGGTACTTGTTCGCTGGAACCCAGGAAACTGAGGTGGGAGGAAGCCAGGATCTGGAGATGGGGTTAGAAAAGGAAGGAGGGAGGGGGGCCCAGGAAGGGTCCTCAGAAGCCCACGTGGGGCTTATCTGGTGCTGCCTAAAGGTGAGCAAGGGGAATAGCAAAGCAACATGTGGGTCCCTTTCTAGCTGATCAGAAACCAGGACCATGGGGCTTCCCTGGTGGCACAGTGGTTAAGAATCCGCTTGCCAATGCAGGGGACATGGGTTCGAGCCCTGGTCGGGGAAGATCCCACATGCCGTGGAGCAACTAAGCCCGTGTGCCACAACTACTGAGCCTGCGCTCTAGAGCCCGTGAGCCACAACTACTGAGCCCATGTGCCACAACTACTGAAGCCCGTGCGCCTAGAGCCTGTGCTCTGCAACAAGAGAAGCCACTGCAATGAGAAGCCCACACATCGCAACGAAGAGTAGCCCCCGCTCGCCACAAGTAGAGAAAGCCCGCGCGCAGCAACAGAGACCCAACACAGCCATAAATAAATAAAAAATAAATAAATAAATAAAGAGAAACCGGCCTATTTCTTTTCTAGCCACTGGGGGGCCCGGCAGTAGGGAGCAAAGAATTAATGTCCAGAAATTAAGTCTCTGACATCATCTCTGGTTGGTCTCATCCCCTTTGAACTTGCACCTCTTCATTCAGCAGATGAAAAGTGTCTGCTGCCATTTCACCTGTGATGGGATCAGAAGACCCTCAGGGAATAAACCTCATCTCATGGGGACTTTTCTCTGGGTCTCTGTCCGTGCCAGGATGTGCTTGGCATGCACGGGTCTCTCAATCTGTATTTACTAGTTGGGTGATTTGGCATCGCAGCAGGAGTGCAGCCTAGGGTGGTCTGGGTTTGTGTAATTTTAAATATTTCTGGCAAATCTGTGTAGAGTATAGCAGTATCCTTACACTCCTGGACAGGAGATAAGTCACATGGCAAGCGGATTTCCATCTAGTCAGTGATCTTGGACTGGACGGCACGGTCGCCAACCTTTGCAAATCTTCCAGCTTGGGCTCTTGTTTGTTTGTTCAAGGTGTTTCTGATTTTAGAAAACACTCATCTTGCCCTTTCTCTTCTCTGCTTCAAGTCCCCATCCCAATTACCTGGTAACTCATTTTCCTTTAGAGACTATTTATTTTTTGTTTTAACAGAATTTTCAAAAAGCAAGATGATGTAAAAAGTATGCATTGGGAAGCCTCATTCCCTCCTCTGTCCTCATCCTCTCTCTGGGCCACAGGGATGGACAACTGTCTTTAGATTCTTATTTTTCTAACACTCTTAGGCAGGTAACAACACATAAAGATATATATTCTTATTCCTGCTGTGTATTTCTTATACAAAAGACAGCAACAATATTTGTCCTTGGACAATTTGCTTTTTTCATGAAAACGGTACTTTACTGAAGTATAACATATGCAGTAAAATGTACAAAACATAAGTGTACAGGCCAATGAATTTTTTTCCTCTTTTAAAGTTTATTTTTTCTTGCGTGACTTTTTCTTTTTATAAATTTATTTATCTTATTTTATTTATTTTTGCCTGCGTTGGGTCTTCGTTGCTGCACGCGGGCTTTCTCTAGTTGCGGCGAGCAGGGGCTACTCTTCATTGCGGTTCGTGGGCTTCTCATTGCGGTGGCTTCTCTGGTTGCGGAGCACGGGCTCTAGGCACGCGGGCTTCAGTAGTTGTGGCTCATGGGCTCAGTAGTTGTGGCTCGTGGGCTCAGTAGTTGTGGCTCATGGGCTTAGTTGCTCTGCGGCATGTGGGATCTTCCTGGACCAGGGTTCGAACCTGTGTCCCCTGCATTGGCAGGAGGATTCTTAACCACTGCACCACCAGGGAAGCCCTCTTGCATGACTTTTAAAAGCAGTCTTATTGAGGTACCATTGGCATACAATAATAAAGTGCATATATATGTACGTATATATATCCATGAACCATCACCACAATCAACATAGTGAGCATACGTATTGCCCTTGGAAGTTTCCTCTTGCCTCTATATTTTCTTTTCCTTTTTAAAAAAAATTTTTTTGCCACGCCACTCGGCATGTGGCAACTACCAAACCAGGGATCGAACCTGTGCCCCCTGCATTAGAAGCGCAGAGTCTTAACCACTGGACCGCCGGGCAATTCCCACCTCTATATTTTCTTATTAGCTACTAGGTTGAAACAGATTGATGAGTTGAGCTAAAGACATCTAACATTATGCTGATTTACACCCTCATGGTTATTTCTTAGAGGGTCTAGCAGTTTCTTAAGAGCCCAGGAGGTAGGTAACAGAACCTAAGTCTTTACTACTGCTATGTCTTATTAATCGTCTGATTTCTGACGATTAAACATTTGAACTCAAGGGACTTTGGGAAGATTAATTTGAAGGTATTTGTAGTAAAAAGCTTATTTTTGTCAGCCTGTAAAACTCCTAGTGCCAAAGCTTCTGATCCCGAGCAGTTTAACTCAAAGATTCAAGGATTCTGGGAAAAAAGAGACAGAAGTTCCATGGAATTTCAGGATTTCCTTTGTTTATAAACCATAATTCTGGGAGGAAGGATGTAAACACTCATTAAGCATCTTCTAAGTGTCAAGCACTTCACATAAAATAAATAATTTAATCCTCAAAATAACTGCAACGGAAATGGGATTATCACCATTTTTATAGAAGAGGAAATAGGATCTGAGAGTCTAAGCAAGTTGGTCAAGGTGACATGAGCTGGAGTTGAAACTCAGAGCTGTTTTATTTTAGAGTTCAACCTTTTTATATCATGGTTCTACCCTCTGCTCCCCACCTCTAGACAAATATTAACAATTTATATATAGATATATAGATAATATATGTATACATACATACACACACACACACACATATATATACACACATACATACCTACCTATTGGGATGTGCTGTACGTTACATGTTATACACTCCCAAAGCCCTTAGGAAAAAAAAAAACGGTCCATAAGAGAGCATGGAGGCAAATTGGTTATAAAATACAGGGATTAAGTGACTTTTGCTCTTTGTATAAAACGACATATATTGAGTTGACTTCAAATGTTCTAGTTACAAGTACTAAGAAGTTTTATTATGGCCTAAGAATTGTGCTCTGCATTTTGATGGAAACAAAATAAGGATGAGCTGTAGCATCTGCTGGCAAAGAGGGTATCACGTTGCTGGAGATGTGAGTCGTTAAGTGCGGGACGCTATGCCGTGACTGTGAGAGTGGTCCGGTTCTGGGAAGGGCCTGACTGGGGGGAGGAGAATTGGAGGATGAAGAGTTGGATGTGTAGTTAAGGGTCTCAACCTACAGAGCTTTCAAAACCAGACGGTGAAGTTCTGACAACTTGCTCACGTTTACGTGGAGAGCTAAGAGGCGAGCTAGGGCTGAGTGGCAGGCGTCCTGCCCAGTTATACGGTCGGCCCTCCCTATCTGTGGGTTCAGCAGCTGCGAATTCAACCAACTACAAATCAAAAATCTTTGAAAAAACTTCCAGAAAATTCCAAAAAGTAGAACTTGAATTTGCTGTGCTAGCAACTATTTACATAGCACTTCCTTTGTATTTACATAGCATTTACATTGTATTAGGAATTATAAGTAATCTAGAGATGTTTTAAAGTGTCCACGGTAGAATGTGCAAAGGTTATATGCAAATATTATGTCATTTTATATACGGGACTTGAGCATCCACGGATTTGGGAATCTGCGGGGTGTCCCGGAACCAATCCCACTCGGTTACAGAGTCTGTACATCTTACCAACCTCTGTATTCTCCAGAAGCTGAATTCTTTATATCATAAGAACCAACCTTAATTAGACCACAGCATGGGAGTCCCACAGGAGACAGATGACACACTCAAAAGGGGTGATTGAAGGGCGTTCCGGGGAGGGCCCACTGTCAAAGGTGGAGCAGGTTTAGAAAAAAGCAAAAAAGGATGGTGAAGCACCAGGACCAGACAAAGCAGGAAGCCATTGCCACCCCCAAGTGTGAGGGGCAAGGGGAAGGAGGAGGGGTGCCAGAACCAGTGTGCGGAGCTTTAGGTCAGAGAATAAATACCTCTTCCTTACTGTCCGCGCATCCTCTGGTCACTTACCAGTTTCTCCTATTGACCCAAACCAAGAGAAAGCCAAAGGTCATGGGAACTGTGTGGGCATTGTACCCAGAGGTCAGCCTCCTGGGGTACAGGGCAGAGTGGAAAAGGACAGACGGTGGATTTGGAGGGACAGATGGAGAATGTCAGTGCAAAACCTGGGCTAGGGGGGTCCGGGAAGGCTTTTCAGGGCAGTACATCAAAGGAGCTATTCCAGGTGCCCTAGAATCTCAGCGTTTTAAATCCACTCCCTTTTGTAATCCAACAGTTTTGTCCTTGTTCTTAATAGCAGCTCTATAAACCCAGGACCTTATTCTTATTGGAATCATCATTTCCTGCAGAACCCAGATACAAGTGCCAGCCTGTATACAAGCCCTGGCTGAAGAGGCAGTAATGGGTCTATTCTTAGTGAGCACATTGTCATGGGTTAGTGACTTGAAGTTCAAGGTAGTGGGTGCCCAGATAACTCTGAATGATGGTGTTGTTTTTCAGTTTGAAAGAGTTCCTCCTCATTAACTCATTATCTTGCTGGAGAGGCAGTAGCATTTTGGCTCCAGCTTTTAAATGATAGTGGCTCTATTTCCGACTTGCTTGGAAACTATTATTAACTATTATTCCAAACAATACACTTGCATATTTGACAGTCCGGAAACCAAATTTAGCCAGGCAAATTATAGACAACTGCTCTCTTATAATGTCACTGTGATGTCCCAATTTTTAAAAAATGGAAGGTGAACAAAGCCAGCTTTAAATGCTTTAAACAATATTTTATGTAAGAAACCATTTCCCCCCAAAGATACTTAGATCTCTAAAATGTTCCCAGGGCTCTCTGGAAGATAACTAATGTTTCTTTCAAAGGAAGGGGAAGTTGCAGAACATCAAATATATGCAAAAACCCTTCAGAGCTGGATGTGCCATCAACTTATAAGGAATTATGTTGAAGCTAAGGGAAACTTAAGAGGTAATTTAAATGATTTAAGCACTACCCTCTCCCCTCCTTCTCCAAAACCCCCCAAGACAAAGCTCATAATGTTAGACTGACCTTTAGCATATGTGATTTTAATGAAAGGCAAGGCGTTCTCTGCTTCTGAATACATGTCAAACCATTCTTTAAAGTAATGATTTCTTGTCAAGGCCTTTGCACTGGCTTGTGAAGAAGGGACAGCTGACATTTGAAAAATACTATACGGGTTTGAATCATCTAAGTATATTATAGCTTTGTTCTTGCGGCTCAAAGAAACGAAGAACAGTTTGGGCAGTGAAGAAATCCGTTAACACAACTGGATTTGAATGCCACTTATTTGGATACTACTGTGTGATTATAGGCAAGTTACCTAACCTCTCTGAATCTCAGTCTTCTCATTGTAAAATAAGGATAACAATACTATCCTGCATGCTTATTGTAAATGGCAAGTGGATTTGTGTGTGGGCACTGAGGTATTTTTCCTGAGGGTACTTTTTACATGGAATACAGTGTGAGAAAACAGCCACAGTAATTTGTGAGCCTTCTCAGAGTTCAGGGCTCTTACTGAGAATGCTATGTTGGCAGACAACCTACGAGACAAAGAGAACATGGTCATATACTTGGAACCTGGAAAACTGTCATGGTTCCTAACAAACCAATCTAGCATACGTGAACTTGAGGGTGCCATGCATCTATTTTCAAAGTTGCCTGTTGGGATACCACAAGCAGCTTGCTTTGCCTGGGATTACGTGACCAGGTAGCTCAGGGACCGTGATACTCGGGGCAATGATGGGGGTAGTGCCTACTCTGCCTGCAAAATGATTGCTGTGATTGGTCTGCTGCCCATACATGGGGAAATGATACTTCTAGACATGGGGAGGATGTTGATATGAAATTGTGACCTGGCTTAGATGATGATGTTTCAAGAATTAAATCACTTCCAACTTGAACAGTTCCAAAGGACAGAAGCTCTATAACAACCCAGGGTCTCTGTTTCAGTAGTCTTCAAACCTCTCTGCCCGACGTCAGCGATCTGCTAAACTTGAACCTTTGGGGAGAAGAGTAATCTGTTCCTTATATTCTTCTGAGTTTTTAATAAATCTTACACAATGGGTAATCATCATTTTATAATGGATATGATTTATAGTCATCTAATGTTTACTTTTTAAAACTCTTGCAAGTAAAATATTCTTTGGATATTTTTAGAAACTGAAATTTGTTTTGATATGTTTCACATGTACTGTGATCGTTGAAGCTAAATAGAGCATAAAACATAAGGAAGGGGGAGGAGAGTTAGAAAAAATTTCGGCTGTCTGCTGCAATATTGCCGTTAAAGGGGCAATTAGAAGTAAATTGTCCAGATTCTGGAAACTTCTTCCAAATTCTAACTCGACCACTTAACAGTTATATGAACCTTGGACGAGTTACTTAACTTCACTCTGCCTCAGTTTCTTTGACAGCAAAATGGGAACATAGCATAAATATGAGATTTAATGAGTTAATATATATTAAATGCTTAGAAAACAATGGCAGATAGTAAGCAGAACCTGTCTTAGCTATCATTATGATTATTCCCCCCAGAATCATTCTCTAGAATATTCCTGATGAGTGGCGATTCAGCCTTTATGGTATTTATTTGGTTTAAACTGCTTTTTATATTTATCAAAGTTATACATAACCTGGTTAAAAATCAAATTATATTTAAAGAGTAAGCTTGAAAAACAGCCTTCCCCATCTCCACAACCATGCCATGATCTTGCTGTCCAGAGGCAGTCTCTTCTAATCTATTCTTTTAGCTGATTATTTTGGTATTTACTTCCTTAGTTCTAAATAAGATGCATAAGGCAATTATACCCCAATAAAGATGTTAAAAAAAAAAAGAACATGGGAAGGTAAATATTTTTGTGGGTGTGAAGAAAATTCTTACATACTCCGTTTGTAAACAAAATGTTTATATAAAAAGAAAAATAAATAAGATGCATATACTGCTATTTCTTGATTTATCAACTTTTGACATTATCTATTAACTTCTATTATAGCAGTCAAGTTTAGATTTTGAACCCTTCCCTTTTCCATTTCTCTAATTCTACCGAAAATTATGGTTAAATCGGATTTGGTATTTATTATGATTGTGTATATGTTGCTGACCTCTGAGCCAAGTGGTGTGCCATAATTATGTTTTGTTTGTTTTAGAAATTGTTGTTTTTATTGGAGATAATTAATTGCCTTACTTCTTCATTTCCTTACATTTCTTTAATCCCCCTCCCATCCCCATACACACACACAAGGTCATTCAGGTCTGTCAGACACCTCCTGTATTATTTTCAAATGATCAACTCCCTTGGATAATTAACTGATTGTGCTGTGCTCCAAAAGCCTCCCCTCCCTGAACCCCTTATCCCACTCTCACAATCTGGGCTCAGTTGTATCCTAGATTTGTTGCCTGGCTGCATCCTGGGTTTTCCTTACACTTTTCCTGTGCCCTCTCTCTTCATATTATTTTACTCCCTTACTTTCCTGAAGAACACCTTCTAGACGCATATTAAGAAAGAGTGCATTGGAGCTAAAATTCTTGACTCCCTGAATATTTGAAAATGTCTTTCCTCTATCTGTACACTTGATCACTCCTTTGGCTGGTTACAGAGTTCTAGGTTGAAAATAATTTCCCCCGGAATTTTGAAGTTAGTATTGGTTTGACTGCCTTCTAGCTCCTGAGCCTTTCTAATTTCATGTCGTTCATATGTGACTGTTGCCTTTCTAATCTCATGCGGTTCATATGTGACTGTTTCTGTTCTCTCTAAATGCTCTTGGTATCTTCCTTTTTATGCTGGCATACTTTATGTATTGTTTATTTATTCATTGTGTTGAGCACTTTGTGGTTATTTTCAGTCCAGAGACTCGTATTATTGAGCTCTGGGAAGTTTTCTTTTATTCTTTGACAATTTCCTCTTTTACATTTTCTTCGAACCACTATTAGTTGATGTCAGACTTTTTTAATTGATTCTCTAAATTTCTTACTTCTATTTTTCTTCTTTTTTTGCTCCTTTGGGGGTATTTCCTCAAATTTATCTGTCAACCCCTTTACTGAGCACTTAAAAATTCATGTTTTATTTATTTTTTTAGTGAATAATATATGCTCATGTTAAAAATTCAAAATTACAAAAGCAAACATAGGTAGAAGTAAGCCTCCCTTGGGCCCCCATTCCTCAGACATCCAGTTCACCACCTTGGCAGGAATATTTGACACAGCAGAGGGTGGAGCTGAAAACAGGGGTGTTCAACCTCCTCGAAGTTGAAAATCCAAATATAACTTATAGTCGACCCTCCTTATGCATGGTTCCTCCCAATCCATAGTTCCTCCGTATGGTGGTTCCCCAGCAGGGATTCAACCAACCCCATATCGGGTAGGACTGCAATATTTACTACTGAAAAGAATCTACACATAAGTGGACTTGCTCAGTTCAAACCATGTTGCTCAATTGTAGTCAGTTTTAGAATTTCCTTTTAAAAAAAAAGTTTCCATATTTCTGCTGAGATTTTCTACCTTTTGTTCATTATAACATATCTTCATCTGCTTTACTGGTCATAGTTATACTAGATGGTTTAAAGTCCTTGTCTGCTGTTGTAAACATCTTGGTCGTATCACGCTCAGTTTCTGTTGATTACTTTTTCTCTTGAGTATGAGTCACATTTTCCTGTTTCTTTATATGTTGAATCTTTATGGATTATATTCTAGACATTATGAATGTTATGTTGTGGGTAATCTGGAAGAATGCTGTCTTCTTCCATTGATTTATTTTAGTAAGCAGTTACCTTGATTGCATTCTAACTGAAAACTCTGATTTTGGGTGGCAGCTAAAATATTCTTTTGGTTCATGTACTTTTATCTGGGCTGTTTGCAGTTTTCTCTGTGCATGAGTAGCTTGAGAGTCACTCAGATATTTAGTCAGAGTTTACACACGTAATCTGTGGCCCCCCCATCACTGGCCCTCACCTTTCCAATATTATGACTTCACTTTCTAGTGGCTGTGGTTGCCCTGAACTCAGCTCTACGGTTCTTCAGGCTGGAAAGACCGCAGGTTTCCTATTGGAGTTTTAGCTGTGCTGCTTGGTCACCTTCCTTGCGTCTAAGGGGAAAATAAGTGGCGGGAAACACCCTGACAACCTGTACCATCCCCTTTTTCCAAATGTCAACTGCCCTGTCTAGAATCTGCCCGTTTCTGCTCACTGCACAGTGCCTTCAGATAGTTTATTCCTTTTTAATGTTGTTCAGAGTTAATAGTTATTACGTGTGAGAGGGCAGGTCCAGTACGAGCTTACTCTGCTATACCAGAAGTAAACTCCTTCTAACTTCTTTTTAAACAATTATATTTTAAGTCATGGCCTCCACTTCCAAAGTAACTCGGTGCCACCAATTTCTGAGATTTTGGGAGTTTCTGTGTGCAAATGACAGTACCACCGCCACTATATTCACCCCGAGAAGATCTTTTAATGATCGTGAAATGACATATAAATAAAGTGGGGGGTAAGGGAAGATTGTGGCATGGAACCTTCTAAATCAGACAGAATCTCTGCTGCTCTTCCACTTTAGTCTCAAAGTGGCAGAGGTTAGGTTTTTCCAGCCTCAGTGGGCCAAAATAAGAGTATTCCTTTAAAGCAGCGCTTTTAAAAATGTGGCTAAGGGCTTCAAACATCAGAATCACCTGGCATGCTTACTAAAAATACAGATTTCTGGCCCCTACCTTAATCTTTCCAAATCAGAATATGGGGGTGGAGCCTAAGGACTTGCAGACAGTCAGTGGTCCGTAAGTGCTGCTTATGTTATTATTGGCTTAGGCTGCATAAGCAACAAGGAGCCCCCGATGTGTGTCTGACATGCCATTATCATAAATGGGACTGGTGTTACCAGTGAGATGCAGGACCTGATTTTTAAGTCAGTAAAATTGCTTCAGGATGACAAACACAAATCGCTTGAGACCGTATTCCATGATAGGAAACAGTTTTTTGTTTTGGGTTTGGCTTTTGTTTTTCCCAGGGTCCATCGGAAATAGGGATTTGGAATAAGATTTTAGTGGTAAAATTTGGAGGTCTTCCTAACATTCATACTCTGTAAATTCCTATCAGGAAGTCACTACAATGGACAGCAAACATGACCCCTTTGCTATAAAGAGATGACTTGGTTGCCATTCTTTCTGGCTTTTTCTCACCTGCATTCAGTTAAGCAATATCAACTCTACTGCTCTGTACAATGATAATCCCATAGAACCAGTCACGTCAGGACCCTGCATACACACTGGAAATCTTTGTGAAGGTTACTGCCTTCATTTCCGGAAGTTAATTTTTATACCTACCTTCCTGTAAACTCAAGACCTCAAAGTGTAGTATTTGGTCTGTTAGATCAACTTAATTAGGAATTGGCTTCATTCTTAATTCATGCTACTCTAGTCAATTAACTTAGGTCTCGGTAAATTAGTTCTAGAGAAATTTGTGTACTTTAAAAAATTTTTTTATTTTACATTTTTTTATACAGCAGGTTCTTATTAGTTATCTGTTTTATACATATCAGTGTATATATGTCAATCCCAATCTCCCAATTCATCCCACCACCCCATCCCCCACTTCCCCCCTTGGTGTCCATACGTTTGTTCTCTACATCTGTGTCTCTATTTCTGCCTTGCAAACCAGTTCATCTATACCATTTTTCCAGATTCTGCATATATGCATTAATACACGATATTTGTTTTTCTCTTTCTGACTTACTTCACCTTGTATGACAGTCTCTAGGTCCATTAACGTCTCTACAGATGACCTGATTTCGTTCCTTTTTATGGCTGAGTAATATTCCACTGTATATATGTACCACATCTTCTTTATCCATTTATCTGTCGATGGGCATTTAGGTTGCTTCCATGACCTGGCTATTGTAAATAGTGCTGCAATGAATATTGGGGTGCATGTGTCCTTCTGAATTATGGTTTTCTCTGGCTATATGCCCAGTAGTGGGATTGCTGGGTCATATGGTAGTTCTATTTTTAATTTTTTAAAGAACTTCCATACTGTTCTCCATAGTGGCTGTATCAATTTACATTCCCACCAACAGTGCAAGAGGGTTCCCTTTTCTCCACACCCTCTCCAGCATTTATTGTTTGTAGATTATCTGATGATGTCCATTCTAAACAGTGTGAGGTGATACCTCATTGTAGTTTTGATTTGCATTTCTCTAATAATTAGTGATGTTGAGCAGATTTTCATGTGCCTCTTGGCCGTCTGTATGTCTTCTTTGGAGAAATATCTATTTAGGACTTCTGCCCATTTTTGGATTGGGTTGTTTGTTTTTTTAATATTGAGCTGCATGAGCTGTTTATATATTTTGGAGGTTAATCTTTTGGCCATTGATTCATTTGCAAATATTTTCTCCCATTCTGAGCATTGTCTTTTTGTCTTGTTTATAGTTTCCTTTGCTGTGCAAAAGCTTTTAAGTTTCATTAGGTCCCATTTGTTTATTTTTGTTTTTATTTCCATTACTCTAGGAGGTGGATCAAAAAAGATCTTGCTGTGATTTATGTCAAAGAGTGTCCTTCCTGTGTTTTCCTCTAAGAGTTTTACAGTATCCAGTCTTACATTTAGGTCTTTAATCCATTTTGAGTTTATTATTATGTATGGTGTTAGGGAGTGTTCTAATTTCATTCTTTTACATGTAGTTGTCCAGTTTTCCCAGCACCACTTATTGAAGAGACTGTCTTTTCTCCAGTGTAAATCCTTGCCTCCTTTGTCATAGATTAGCTGACCATAGGTGCATGGGTTTATCTCTGGGCTTTCTATCTTTTTCCATTGATCTATGTTTCTGTTTTTGTGCCAGTACCATATTGTCTTGATTACTGTAGCTTTGTAGCACAGTCTGAATTCAGGGAGTCTGATTTCACCAGCTTCATTTTTTTCCCTCAAAATTTCTTTGGCTATTTGGGGTCTTTTGTGTCTCCATACAAATTTTAAGATTTTTTGTTTTAGTTTGGTAAAAAATGTCATTGGGAATTTGATAGGGATTTCATTGAATCTGTAGATTGCTTTGGGTAGCATAGTCATTTTCACAACATTGATTCTTCCAATCCAAGAACTTGGTATATCTCTCCATCTGTTTGTGTCATCTTTGATTTCTTTCATCAGTGCATTATAGTTTTCTGAGTACAGGTCTTTTACCTCCTTAGATAGGTTTATTCCTAGGTATTTTATTCTTTTTGTTGCAATGGTAAATGGGATTATTTCCTCAATTTCTCTTTCTGATCTTTTGCTGTTAGTGTATAGGAATGCAAGAGATTTCTGTACATTAATTTTGTATCCTGCAACTTTACCAAATTCATTGATTAGCTCTAGTAGTTTTCTGGTGGCATCTTTAGGATTCTCTATGTATAGTATCATGTCATCTGCAAACAGTGACAGTTTTACTTCTTCTTTTCCAATTTGGATTCCTTTTATTTCCTTTTCTTCTCTGATTGCCATGGCTAGGACTCCCAAAGCTATGTCAAATAATAGTGGTGAGAGTGGACATCCTTGTCTTGTTCCTGATCTTAGAGGAAATGCTTTCAGTTTTTCACCATTGAGAATGATGTTTGCTGTGGGTTTGTCGTATATGGCCTTTATTATGTTGAGGTAGGTTCCCTCTATGGCCACTTTCTGGAGAGTTTTTATCTTAAATGGGTGTTGAATTGTGTCAAAAGCTTTTACTGCATCTATTGAGATGATCATATGGTTTTTATTCTTCAGTTTATGAATATGGTGTATCACATTGATTGATTTGCCTATATTGAAGAATCCTTGCATCCCTGGGATAAATCCGACTTGATCATGGTGTATGATGCTTTTACTGTGTTGTTGGATTCTGTTTGCTAGTATTTTGTTGAGGATTTTTGCATCTATATTCATGAGTGATATTGGTCTGTAATTTTCTTTTTTTGTAGTATCTTTGTCTGGTTTTGGCATCAGGGTGATGGTGGCCTCATAGAATGAGTTTGGGAGTGTTCCTTCCTCTGCAATTTTCTGGAAGAGTTTGAGAAGGATGGATGTTAGCCCTTCTCTAAATTTTTGATAGAATTCACCTGTGAAGCCATCTGGTCCTGGACTTCTGTTTGTTGGAAGATTTTTATTTTATTTTATTTATTATTATTTTTTTTTGTGGTATGCGGGCCTCTCACTGCTGCGGCCCCTCCCACCGTGGAGCACAGGCTCCGGACACACAGGCCCAGTGACCACGGCTCACGGGCCCAGCCGCCCCGTGGCACGCGGGACCTCCCAGACCAGGGCACAAACCCGCGTCCCCCGTATCAGCAGGCAGACTCCCAACCACTGCACCACCAGGGAAGCCCTGTTGGAAGATTTTTAATCACAGTTTCAATTCCATTACTTGTGATTGGTCTGTTCATATTTTCCATTTCTTCCTGGTTCAGTTTTGGAAGGTTCTACCTTTCTAAGAATTGGTCCATTTCTTCCAGGTTTTCCAAGTTATTGACATAGAGTTGCTTGTAGTAGTCTCTTAGGATGCTTTGTATTTCTTCAGTGTCCGTTGTAACTTCTCCTTTTTCGTTTCTAATTTTATTGATTTGAATCCTCTCCCTCTTTTTCTTGATAAGTCTGGCTAAAGGTTTATCAATTTTTTTTAATCTTCTCAGAGAACCCGCTTTTAGTTTTATTGATCTTTGCTATTGTTTTCTTTGTTTCTATTTTATTTATTTCTGCTCTGATCTTTATGATTTCTTTCCTTCTACTAACTTTGGGTTTTGTTTGTTCTTCTTTCTCTAGTTCCTTTAGGTGTAAGGTTAGATTGTTTATTTGAGATTTTTCTTGCTTCTTGAGGTAGGATTGTATTGCTATAAACATCCCTCTTAGAACTGCTTTTGCTGCATCCCATAGGTTTTGGATCATCGTGTTTTCATTGTCATTTGTCTCTAGGTATTTTTTTATTTCTTCTTTGATTTCTTCAGTGATCTCTTGGTTATTTAGTAACGTATTGCTTCACCTCCACGTGTCTTTTTTTTTACGTTTTTCCCTCTGTAATTGATTTCTAATCTCATAGCGTTGTGGTCAGAAAAGATGCTTGATATGATTTCAATTTTCTTAAATTTACTGAGGCTTGGTTTGTGACCCAAGAGTGATCTATCCTGGAGAATGTTCTGTGTGCACTTGAGAAGAAAGTGTAATGTGCTGTTTTTGATGGAATGTCCTATAAATATCAATTAAATCTATCTGGTCTATTGTGTCATTTAAAGCTTCTCTTTCCTTATTTATTTTGATTTTGGATGATCTGTCCATTGGTGTAAGTGAGGTGTTAAAGTTCCCTACTCTTTTTGTGTTACTGTCGATTTCCTGTTTTATAGCTGTTAGCATTTGCCTTATATATTGAAGTGCTCCTGTGTTGGGTGCATATATATTTATAATTGTTATATCTTCTTCTTGGATTGATCCTTTGACCATTATGTAGTGTGTTTCCTTGTCTCTTGTAACATTCTTTATTTTAGAGTCTATTTTATCTGATATGAGTATTGCTACTCCAGCTTTCTTTTATTTCCACTTGCATGGAATATCTTTTTCCATCCCCTCACTTTCAGTCTGTATGTGTCCCTAGGTCGGAAGTGGGTCTCTTGTAGACAGCATATATATATGCGTCTTGTTTTTGCATCCATTCAGCGAGCCTGTGTCTTTTGGTTGGAGCATTTAATTCATTCACGTTTAAGGTAGTTACTGATATGTATGTTCCTATTACCATTTTCTTAATTGTTTTGGGTTTGTTTTTTGTAGGTCTCTTTCTTCTCTTGTGTTTCCCACTTAGAGAAATTCCTTTAGCATTTGTTGTAGAGCTGGTTTGGTGGTGCTGAATTATCTTAGCTTTTGCTTGTCTGTAAAGCTTTTGATTTTTCTGTCAAATCTGAATGAGATCCTTGCTGGGTAATCTTGGTTGTAGGTTCTTCCCCTTCATCACTTTAAATATATCATGCCACTCCCTTCTGGCTTGTAGAGTTTCTGCTGAGAAATCAGTTGTTAACCTTATGGGAGTTCCCTTGTATGTTGTTTTTCCCTTGTTGCTTTTAATAATTTTTCTTTGTCTTTAATTTTTGTCAGTTTGATTACTATGTGTCTCAGCCTGTTTTTCCTGGGGTTTATCCGGCCTGGGACTCTCTGTGCTTCCTGGACTTGGGTGGCTATTTCATTTCCCACGTTAGGGAAGTTTTCGACTATAATCTCTTCAAATATTCTCTCATGTCCTCTCTCTTCTCCTTCTGGGACCTCTATAATGTGAATGTTGTTGCGTTTAATGTTGTCCCAGAGGTCTCTTAGGCTCTCGTCATTTTTTTTCATTCTTTTCTCTTTATTCTGTTCTGTGGCAGTGAATTCCACTATTCTGTCTTCCAGGTCACTTATCCATTTTTCTGCCTCAGTTATTCTGCTACTGATTCCTTCTAGTGTATCTTTCATTTCAGTTATTGCATTGTTCATCTGTGTTTGTTTGTGCTTTAATTCTTCTAGATGTTTGTTCTTTAATTCTTCTCGGTCTTTGTTAAACATTTCTTGCATCTTCTCGATCTTTGCCTCCATTCTTTTTCTGAGGTCCTGCATCACCTTCACTATCATTATTCTGAATTATTTTTTCTGGAAGGTGGCTTATCTCCATTTCATTTAGTTGTTTTTCTGGGGTTTTATCTTGTTCCTTCATCTGGTACATAGTCCTCTGCCTTTTCATTTTGTCTTTCTTTCTGTGAATGTGGTTTTTGTTCCACAGGCTGCAGGATTGTAGTTCTTCTTGCTTCCACTGTCTGCCCTCTCTGTGTACTTTTTAAAGGACCCCTTTTCTATTAAGGTACAAACTGTTTCCTAAGAAAAGTCACCCCAAACACCTATGATATAAACTGCAGAAGAAGACGATTGTGGACATAATTCAAATTTTTATTTCCAACTGAAATAAAACTTGAATTTCCTTAGGGCTTGAGTTAATACTTTTGACTTCATTCACTGATCCAGAATTCAAAATAGTTTCTCCCTCTGGTCTTTACTCTTTTTCTGAATAATATTCAATTCAAACCACGTGAATTGGAGCTAACCTGGTGTAGTAGAATTTTTGGAATTCTTTAAACCCTCAAACAAGTTGATTTTATCTGGGACTCAGATGAACTTCAATATTACAACGTTTTCTCTGAACTCAGCACACTGAAGTGTTCTATGGAGCACTGTTGTTTAGCCCTGAGGTGCAGACTTTCAATTCCTCTCTCCCTACCTCCCTTCCTCCCCTCCCTTCATCTTTTTAACTGTTAGTTATTCCCACTTTTCAGATGGGGAAATGGAAACACTGGAAACATAAACATTGTGCTCATGTCTTAGTTACACGCACCTTTTTGGGGGGACCAAGACAGAAAGAAAAGGCAGGTCATCCTCTCCAGTTCAAGGCTATATAACCTTTACTACTGGGCCCTTCATAAGGCCCTAAGTCAGTTTTTCACCTCCTCGGGTACCTGAGCCCTTAGGGCGTCTTTGAAGGAAGTAAGAATGATTTTTGAATTATTTTCATTAATTTTAAAACGTCCAACAGAAATTGCACATTTCCCAAAATAAAACTGCATGCATTAAGTAGAATGTCGTGGTATTTTTTCTTTTGATTAGTGTTAAATTAATTCAGTTTGATAACATTGATTATCATGCTGATCTGAAGCTGTGATTAGTTATATATGTCTTAGATGATTAAAATGTAAAAATAAGTTAATTATGTCTTAATAAATGCAGTTTATTTGATAGGCAGAATTTTATAAAACCTGAAACTCATCAGAAAAAAATTATGATAAATTTGGGGTACTTTCTACATATATCTAGGAACAGGCAGAGCATGGATGCACATGCAACTCTAAAACGTACCTCTTTCAAAATTCTTCTGGAATCACAGGATTACATATATTTGTTCTCTCTGGTTGCCTTAACATTCACAGTATGAAGTCTAATTGCCCTTTCTTATACTTTTGATGCTAGTTATGACTATGGTCCACTGACCAGCTAATGTCCATCACAGACATCACTGGCTATTTAGTCTTAATTGTGTGTGTAATTTCAACTTCATGAGTTGATGTCTGTGGAAGCTGGTAGTACATTTAAAAGAAGGTATTTGAAAGCAACAACACGTTGAGAAACAGAGAAAAGATACATTTAATCTATCCCTCTGCTACAACGCAGTAGATAATTTTCCCAGGTGCTAACAGCACATGGCAGTTGATAATGGCAGTTAATCTAGTTTGGAAAGTATAAATAGAAGCATAACATATTTTCTGACCTCTTATGAATCATTAGGCTAGTTGAAAGACATTTCTTTGAGGAAGTACTCAACTTGCTTCCCTAAGCTAACCACCCCCAGTGTGGGTTTTTCATAATCATGTTGCGATCACTGCAGCTTTAGGCGTCACTTTTGTGACTCACCTGGTTGGGTCTGCTTTAGACAACTGACCCAGAGTTCACACTGCTGAAGGGCAATGACTGAGGTCATTGTTTCCCAGGGCATGGGCTTTAAAGGTTAAATCGGTGGGGGGATGAGACAGGCTGTGGGGCTCAGGAATATGTGACTTGCTATATTTAGGCTGCATTCTTCCCTAGTAGATTCTGGTTCCAGAGATCATTCTGGAGTGTTTTTTTGTCCTAAGGAGAGGTCAGGCATCAGTCCCACTGCTGTCCCCATTGCAGTTGCCCGTGAACTTGCAGGTAACAACAGAACTTGCTAACTATCAGTCACAGGGTTTATTTGTATGATCACTGCATGTCTACTGGAACACATTACAAAAAACCATGTGATGTGATGGAGGCTTAATCTACTCAAGGAGGAGAAATGTGTAAAGGAGGAGTAGGGCAGATGGCCTCTAAGGATCTCCCAGGCTCTGACCAACTTTGTATAACTCTAAGCTTCCTTGAAGAGTAAATCTCATAATAAAGATTGCCCTTGTACTACACTCTTGACCAAGTTGATGCCACCAGACAGGTGGCAATGTACGTGTGTGGGAGACTCTCATTGGGGGTGGGGAAAGCTAGGTGGAGACAATGCATGTGCCTCAAAGTACATATTTTAACCTTTAAAAACAAAGTTCCATTCATGGAAGGTGACTCTTTTCCTTTCCTTTCTTCGTGCTAGTGTAAAAAACGACCAGCTATGACACTTGTGAGCATCTGAATTGAAACCTTTTATCCCAGGGACTTGAAGCATTCACGATTACAGAATTTTAGTTTTGTAATTTTCTGTGTTCTCAGTTGTGTCTTTAAGGTTCTTAACTTTCTGTGTGTCTTTCACCCTAAGCTCACTCCCCTGCACGAGATGTGTGGGTTTGGCATCTGCGAGCTCTCTAATAAGTATTTATTAGTATTTCAGCTGTCATCTATTCAGACTTTATGCCAGCCCCCATTGCCCTAAGCCCATATTATTTAATCCTCACAATAACCTCATGATTTACTCTTGTTCTGTTTTACAGAGAGAAGTGGAAATTTTTGAGAGGCTGAGTAATTTGCCTAAAGTCACATACATGTGGGAAAACAGGTTTCAGGCTAAAGTGCATCTGACTTGAGAGAGTTTGTATGCTTCATCACTGTGCTATATTGTTTCCCTTCCTTTTGTTGAAAGGATGAGTAATATGTGCTCTTTCACGTTGGGGGGAGTGTAGTACTAGTAGATCTCCTCTGCTTGAAGACATCCTCTGAGATGGAGAGGGAGGGGCTTGGGGTTGGGGACTCTTTTGCCGGCTTTACCAGCAAAATAGACATATACAACTTAATACCATTTACAGAAGTTTAAAAATACATACACACAAAGCAAAAACCCACACTTTACAAGAGCACATTCAAGCAAAATGACATATATTAAACCCATTATAATGGTTGCTCTTGGGGGTGGGGAATAGGGATGGGAAGCAGCACTGAAAGGCAACAAATAAATACCTAAGACAGGACAGGCGACTCATGAGGGCCCAGTGGTGCTAATGTAACGTGAACTGAGAAACATAATGAACATGACCCTTTGTATTATACATGAGTATCTCCCCTCTTCCCTATGAAAGAGTAAGAGCCAGGACAAGGGAAAAGTAGATTAGGTTAAGACAAAACTTGGAAGGGTAAGGAAGGCAGGAGTGATTGCCTCCTTCCTCACATTCAGAAGTCATTTATTTGGTCCTAGAATAGAGGGGCTTTAATGTAGACACAGCTACACATGGAAGTGAAGTTGGCTCCACCAGGCATTTAAGTTTTGCCAGAGGATAAAGGTTTGAGGTCTTATGATCCATATACTAAAGGAGAAGCAGTTTCAGAACATGTGAACTAGAAAGTACAGTCAGAGTTACTCTACAGATAAGCAAGCCAATGTTCAGAGTGGCTGAAGGGCTAAACCAAGAAGGCACAGCTGGTTTGGACCAGATCCCGAATGACAACCCAGTTCTCTTCCAACGTTTCCTTGCTGCTTCCCCAGGCTGGTCTCTGGAAGCCCCTGTGCAGTGATAACTTTCTGCTTCTCCTGTTGAATTAGCAGTGGATTTGCTTGACCTATTTTTCTCCCCTTTATTACCTTGACTTAGAAGAGTCTTTTATAAAATATGTTAATTTTTTCTTCCAGTTTTATTGAGATATAATTGACACACAGCACCATGTAAGTTTAAGGTGTACAACATAATGACATGACTTACCTACATCATAAAATGAGTACCACAATAAGTTTAGTGAACATCCATCATCTCATATAGATACAACATTAAAGAAATGGAAAGAGTATTTTTCCTTGTGATGAGAACTCTTAGGATTTACCCTTTATCAACTTTCATATATAACATATGGCAGTGTTAATTATATTTATCATGTTGTACATTACATCCCTAGAACTTCTTTATCTTATAATTGAAAGTGTGTACCTTTTGACCACCTCCATCCAGTACCCCCTCCCCACAAGAAGAGCCTTGACTTTGGAAGGTGCTCAGTAGATGTTGACGACAGTGATCATTGATATTACGGAAGATGTTCTCTGACTCTTCAAACACTTCAGTAAGGAACTGAACTTTATACTACTTGTTCTGGATTGTTGTGCCTTCTTATTTTATTCTAGTTTAAGCTCTGCTGTTAACTAGCTGTACAAATGTGAACCATCACCCTTATCTTGGCTTTAGTTTCTTCATTTGTCCAAAGGGCAGGGAATTTTTATATACCCCAAAGAGCCTTCTAGCCAAGGATTCGGTGGTCAGGGCTCTTCTGGGATTCTAGAACTAACATTTTCCACCGAGGCAGGCATGGAAGAGCTCGTGCTCACAACATATTGTGAGCGGCTCATTCTTACAGGACTCCTGTGTCATTTCATCTACGAATGAACAGTGAGATGCTCACGAAGGGCAACGTGCCTTGTAGAGATGGACAGTCCTTGCCTTCCAGGCATTGTCATCTTATTGAAGAAAGAATAACAACAGATAGAAACACAGCAAGTGCCAAACCTGGCAGAGAGTCCAAGTGCTGTGCCTGCTTATACTATCTCAGACCCAACTGTGGGTGGCCAGTGAAAGTTTCTCAGAGGAAGAGAGATTTATGCTGGGCTTCGACGGGAGGTAGGATTCTGATAGCAAAAGCAATGAAATGCAACAAGACAGGTGAAATTCACAGACCAAAGGCACAGTCAAGGGAGCCCAACGCTTGCTAGGACATCTGCAAAAAACTGTAACTAGAACAGGAGATGAGGGTGTTGCTTCCAGATGAGGGTAAACTAGGGAGGTGACCAACCGAAGGCATTATTTACAGCAAGTGTTGCTCAGTAGGCATTCGAGTGTGTATCTGCGACTGAAAGTATGAGAAAGTGAATTAGTAAAGGTGTTTGGAGTTGGAGCCAAAAGCAGAGTGTAGCCGTAACAGGAGAACTCGCACAGCTGGGCACGTCCTGGGGGTCGTCTGTAGCCACCTGACCATCTGAGCGTGGACACAAACTCACTGGGAGTTAAAACAAAGACAGAACGAGGACATCCAACCTACTGAGAGATGACACAGAACTGTTTGCGAAGAGCAGATGAGGATTTGAGAATTATGGGGCGAGTGGAGATCATTGTGAGTCAGAATGACTTTAAAAGGCAGCATAAAAATCAAACTTTTCTTAACAAGAAATAGTGAATCTGTGAGAAGATAGTACTGCTAAGAGCTTTTTCTGCCCACATGGAAAGCAAGAGTGTAATATCGGTACAATTACATTTTGCATCTAAGTTCATGTGGCTGTTAGAGTCGATAAATAAATACATCTACTGTTTCAGATACAATTTACATCAGGGGGTCCCTTGGAACTTAGAATAATTTTCTCCCATGTGGTTATTTTCATATATGTATAGATAGATAGGTAGATGGGTAGGTAAATGGATAAATGATAGATAGATAGATGGATAAGTAGTAGATAGACAGATGATAGGTAGATGATAGATAGATGGATAGATAGATAGTTAAATAGATAGACAGATAGATAGAACTGGATATGGAACTGAAAGGCTAGATTAGGAAGAAACTGTGAGGGACCTTGCATGCCTTGTTAAGAAATTGGGGCTTTCTCTTTCGACAAGAGAAAAACCATTGGTATGGTGTTTGGATGAGGATTTTACAGACTGAGCTCCTGTCTGCTTTTTGTAAGCTAAGGGTGAATAATTAACCACGAAATAGGAAGCGCATAGTTGCTGAGAGCCCCCTGGGAGGCCAACTGGACCTGTTCTCATAGCAGCCATCAGCTTTGCTCCAGGGAGTGGGGTTCCTGAGCCCAGGACAAGGCATGCAGGGACAGTAGGGGCTTAGTTGCAGCTTCCTCTAAGGGCTGTCTGTGACATCACTGTGGCAGTGCTGGGACAGAATTAAGCTTTGGGCTTCCTTCCCTGGCCTCACGGGGCTTCCCTCTTGTGGGTTTCTCTGCCTCTAGCAGAAGAAAAGAAGACAGATTTTTGGAAACAATAAAAACTAGGCCCAGGCTGTTTTAGCAGCATACCTGATAATTACTAGCGTTTATATGACAGTCAGTTGAAGCAGGATGGTTAGATTTTTTTTTAAAACATCAGAAATTTTATTTTTTAATTTAATTTAATGTATTTTTTACTGACTATAATTGGACTACATTACTTTCTCCTCTTAGAAGTTTCATTTTTCAAAATAAAATACTATGATCACTACAGTGAAAATATGAACAGAAAAATACAAACACGTATTTGAACCTACAACATTCTACCATCTTTCTGATTCATTTCTCTCCTTCTAAAATTGAGTTAATGTGATCATTTTTAATTTATTTTTTAAAAAAATTAAGGTATAGTTGATTTACAATATTATATAAGTTTCAGGTGTACAACACAGTAATTCACAATTTTTAAAGATTGTACTCCATTTATAGTTATTATAAAATATAGGTCATATTCCCTGGGCAGTACAATATATCCTTGTAGCCTATTTATTTTACACATCATAGTTTGTACCTCTTAACCCCCAACCCTTATCTTGCCCCTCCTGCTTCCCTCTCCCCACTGGTAACCACTAGTTCTCTGCAAGTCTGTTTCTGTTTTGTTATATTCACTAGTTTGTTGTACTTTTTAGATTCCACATGTAAGTGAAATCATACAGTATTTGTCTTTCTCTGTCTGACTTATTTCACTAAGCATAATACCCTCCAAGTAGGAAGGTTAGAGTCTTCATAGAATTCAGGAAAAATTGCCCATCTCTCTGTTGGGCATGCCTTCTATTCAGCAGGTAGCTACTTTTCGCTTCTGTGGAAGGGAAATGGTAGGAAACACACAGAATCACAATGGGATTACTTGAATTTTCTAAATACATATACTGCTCTGGAGACTATTATACCAGTAACACTGGGAATCTCTTACATTTGTGATGCATTAAGCAGCTTACAGCAGGGTTTCCAATACCTCTTTAGACTCTTGGTGCTGCTATGTGATCATCAGGCCCAGTATCGTTAACTCCCCCACCTCTTATTTAAATATAGGAAAACTGAGGCTCACGGGTCTATAGGGGTTGCCTGGGAACTCTCCTCCGTGAGCTACAGAGCTGTGATTCCAGTTCAAACCTTCTGACCCTTGGTCCTGTGTTTCTCACTTTCAGCCACACAAAAAAGCAGCCTTGATTAGTAGCTCGTTCTGCTCTCAGGTCTTGAGATGCTGCTGACCTCCAACATAAATGGCCTTCGAAGGCCGAGGCACGACCCACCTCCCCTGAACACAGGTTTCGATCAAGGAGCACACCGCCCCCACTCACATACTCCTATTTGCACAGAGAGGATTGGATTACAGGGTCATCTTTGTTCCAAGCCATGCTTCTGTGTTCATTTGTATACAGAGTTTGGGATTTGCAAAGTTCAGCTGAGTATTTCCTTGTTTCATCACTGGCATTTTTTTTTTTTAACCCATTGGTACACCTGTCCTTTATTTTTATTTATTTATTTTTTTGCGGTACGCGGGCCTCTCACTGTTGCGGCCTCTCCCGTTGCGGAGCACAGGCTCCGGACGCGCAGGCTCAGCGGCCATGGCTCACGGGCCTAGCCTCTCCGCGGCATGTGGGATCTCCCCGGACCGGGGCACGAACCCGTGTCCCCTGCATCGGCAGGCGGACTCTCAACCACTGCGCCACCAGGGAAGCCCTACACCTGTCCTTTAAAACTCGAGTATAGCAGTGAAACTGTGGGTGAGTTTGAAAACTGTGGCGGGTATAGATGGGCCCAGGCTGAGTGTTTCCAATAGGGGAAGATACCCTGTTGATGTCACTCTATCAGCTCCTTTGTTTATTGAGGAGCGAACAAAACTCTTTCGAGGAGAGAGAAAGAGAGGTTGATTTTCACTTGAAGTTAGGGACCCTGAGGTTGTTGGGGTTTTTTAAAATTTTTTTAAACTTTTTATTTTGAAATAAAGATTTACAGGAAGTGGCAAAGATAGTATAGAGAGGTCCTATGTAACCTTTAAGAATGTGCCCCAGTAGTTACGTGTGGCATAACTATAACACATCAAAACCAAGAAACTGACATTGGTACTGTGTATGCTAGATCTTTCTAGAACATGCCAGACTATGTAGCCAACACACAGTCAAGGTGCAGAACTACTCCTTCAATCACAAAGATCTCCCTTGTGCAAGCTCTTTATAGTCAGACCCACCTACTTTCCCCCTCAAACTTCCCAATCCTCTGGCAACCACTAATGTGTTTTCCATCATTATAATTTTGAAATTTTGAAAATGTTAGATAAATAGAGTCATACAGTGTGTGACCTTTAGAGAAGGGGTTTTTTCAGTCAGCTGAATATCCTTGAAATCCATCCAAGCAGTGGCGTGTTATCAATAGTTCATTCCTTTTTATTGCTGATAGAGTATGCCACGGTACGGATGTTCCACAGTTTGTTTAATCATTTACCTGTTGGAGGACGTTTTGGTTGTCCTATCTGGGAGGCAGTTGTTACAAATAAAGCTGGTATGAACAATCATGTACACGCTTTTGTGTGTACGTAAGTTTTCATTTTTCTGGGATAAACGCCCAAGAGTGTGATTGCTGGGTCATATAGTACGTGTATGTTTAGTTTTTAAAGAAACTACCGAATTATTTTCCAGAGTGTCTGTACTATTTTACATTCCTACCAGCAATGTATGAAATACCCTGAGTTATTTACCTTCCCATCTTCCCCCGGCCCTTAGCCCAGCACATAGAAAGGCACTGCCCATAGAAGACACTCAGTACACCGTTGTCTGCATGAATAGCTAAGGACCACAGAAACCTGCTCACTCGTCCCTTGCTTTACTGGGTTCCATTCCTATCCATGGTTTAGGACTTTTTTTTTGTTTTATTTGGCGGTACTTGGGCCTCTCACTGTTGTGGCCTCTCCCGTTGCGGAGCACAGGCTCCGGACGCGCAGGCTCAGCGGCCATGGCTCATGGGCCCAGCCGCTCCGCGGCATGTGGGATCTTCCCGGACCGGGGCACGAACCCGTGTCCCCTGCATCGGCAGGCGGACTCTCAACCACTGCGCCACCAGGGAAGCCCAATGGTTTAGGACTTAAGTAGCTTTGAATAATCCCGCCAGTCTGAATTTAGATATGCCCATGCAAATTAAGCCATGGAAGGGGGTCTCCTCTGAACTTGCGCCAGGGGAAGCATAAAAATCGTTGTATTTAGAAGCAGAGCTATCAATCGCTTTATTTTCTTCCCAGGCTCCTCTGCTCATAGACAAAGAGGGCGTCAAGTATTTTCAATCCCATGCCCCCTTTCTGGGGTTTGGGCACCTTGTACCTCTCTTGATCTGAGAAGTAACGACGATGATCTTGCAGACGTGGTCATGCCCAAAGGAGTGTGCGGTGTGGACCAAGGACCTAGTGTGCAAGACGCCAGGAAGACAACTGCCTCCATTCTCCCAGCCCACAGTGTCCCGTTACCCCAGAGAAGAGATGCTCAGAGCTACCCTGTGTTTTCCGGAAAGCTGACTCTTCCATTGAGAACTCCTTTGAGGAGCGCTTCCCAAAGTATGATCCAGGGTGTAACAAAGACTGTTACTTGATCCGTCAAAGTGCTGGTTTTCTCATCTGTAAAACAATGGGAACTAATAAAGTTGTCTGTGGAGTAGATGAAATGCCACATGTGGAAAGAACCTTGCCCAGGGCTGGGCTCCCAGCAACATCATTGCCTCTTTTTCCTTCTCAGTGACTAGACAAAGTTCTTGAGTTCTTGTAACATCTTCCGTCCTCTTTGCTACCTATTTGGCTCCTTGGTTTCAAAATCCTGTTCAAGTCTCACCTCCTTTGCAAACTTCCTCTCAAATGTTGGCCTCGCCTTGTGAACTTCTGGGGTTTCTTAGAGCAGAGTAATCCTGGATGAGCTTAAACTCATTCAGGCATGTGGGGCCTTGAGGTGTCTTAGGTGAGTTGTTTTTCCTGGAAGTAAGGCCCAGAATAGGATCCTGGAGTAGAAAGTTTTAGGTGCTAAGACACCTGGGGGACTGAAGGAAGAGATGGTGACAGTGGAGAGGTGTCCATTTGGAAGGAAAGGTCAGTATCCTGCCCATTTCTATTTTCTGCAGGGACCAGCCTGGCTCTAGGATGGCGAGGGCTGGAGTAATGCAGCTCTTATACCCGGCACTGGGAGGAGGGGCAGATGTGGAGACACAGGAAGCCAGGTCCTGGGTGGGGAGGGCGGCCTTTCCTCAGTGGAGACCAGGTGGATGCCCAGTGGGAGAAGAACAGCCTGGAACTTGTTCACAGACATCAAAGACATTCCCACAGTCCTCTGAGAAATGCTCCCGTAAGATTTTGAGAAGACTTTACATAGACAAAAGGGATGACGAGACAGCAGAGTTTATGACCTCATTCACACTCTCCAGCTGATTATGCTTATAAATAACGCAGACTACTCCACCGCATAACATCCACTTGCCGGGTAGTGGAGTTAATCCTGCACAGGTATGTGGGTGCTTCCTGTTCATTATGGATTGCCTAATGCAGCAGTTGGTGTCTGGAACTCCACTGCCTTCTGGAGTTTGAGTTTCAAAGAAAAGGGGGAGGTGAGAACAATTTTTTGTTTGTTAGGACTTCATCTGTACCAACAAACCCTGCTCTGCAGTTCTATTTCCCAAACCCAAACCCCACAGCCTATGACATTTTTTCTCTCCTTCCTGTGCTATTTAATGATCATAAGGGGGCTTCCCTGGTGGTGCAGTGGTTAAGAATCAGCCTGCCAATGCAGGGGACATGGGTTCGAGCCCTGGTCCGGGAAGATCCCACATGCTGCAGAGCAACTAAGCCCATGCGCCACAACTACTGAGCCTGAGCTCTAGAGCCCGCGAGCCACAACTCTGAGCCCCTGTGCCACAACTACTGAAGTCTGTGCGCCTAGAGCCCGTGCTCCACAACGAGAAGCCACCGTAACGAGAAGCCCGCGCACCGCAACGAAGAGTAGCCCCCGCTCACCGCAACTAGAGAAAGCCCGTGCGCAGCAACGAAGACCCAACGCAGCCAAAATTAAATAAATCAATAAAAAAATATTAAAGATAATAAGGGGTTTCTGCAAAAATGGGTTGATTTAGAACTGTACTGGGAAACACCTAATAACTTAATGGTTCCAGTGTGGCTGAGAGAGGGTTTTAACTTGTCAGGGTCTAACCAAACAGAATTAAAGCCAAGATGAGAGCTGTGATCAGGGGTTATTCAGTTGAGCTGAATTTGCACTTGGCTCTTTTTAAGAATCGACACCTTCTTGAGTTAGTGAAGCCATTGCTGCTGACATAAGAGTTAAGGGATCTGAACTCCATGGAAATTCTGAATGAATGTCTTTTCACTTGATTCTAATCCAGTTTTTTACGTTTTATTTTGTTTGTTTTTGCTTGTTTGTTTTTTGCTGGGATGCTCAGGTCACTTCCTGAGTTAAGTTATTGAACTTGAACGTTGTCCAGCTGCCTTCCTGAGGTCTTTGCTGACCAAAGAGTCAGCTGTGAGGTCTGACTGAGCCTTCAGACTGGTGTCTGTTATCACACAGCCTTTGTTGGTGGCTTGTAGAGCTTGAGGGTTGGCCACAGAGAAGGGCAGGGTCTACTCTGTGCTGGCAGGATGTGCTCCGGGGATGGATGGCCGCCTGACAAGTGTCCACTTGCGGTTCCAAAGCAAGCGGCTGGCAGCGCTCTTCCTAAGCACGGGGGCGGCTGCCCCTTCCTTCTCTCTCCCGAGGTAATTACACAGTATTTCCCATAGCCTACACCTAGCCTAATGCACTTGGCTCCAAACATTTAAATGCAAATGACAGGGAGGATTCTAGGGCCCTGGGGACAGTGCTCGTGCTGTAGTGTTGTCACCTTCTGTGGTCCAGGTGCACGTCTGGATTTCATTTAATGCCCCATGTTCTTGACACACAAAGAACCTTAAGTGTGGTCCGCTGGGTGGAGCTGGCTTCCTGCTTGTGTCGATGCTAAACTGGCAGGACACTTCCACTGCCCAGCAGGCAGCCAGTGCCCCCTGGCTGAGGCTTGAGATGTCCTTTTGTTCCTCACCACTTGGCCCTGCAAACAGCTGTCTTCTGACACGCTTATCGGGTACAGGATGTTCTCAGAGCTCCATAGCTCTTACCAGATAAAGAACAGTGACCAGTTCTTTCCTAAGGTCATTCTCACTCTAGGAGTGCTTGTGAGACGCTCACAGTGGGCAATCAATAAGTACCTGTTGAGTGAATTGGACAAATGGAACAGCTTCTGGATCACTTATCCGCTTGAAAACATTCTCAGTGTGGTGGTAAGCTTGGCTTAAAGAGAAGCTCTTCTGAAAGTGTACTGCAAAGCCTAGAAGCCTTTCTTTATACGTCGCCCCCAAGCAGCAGATGACTGTGTAGACGTTTGGACAGAATAGAGCCATACGGCAGAGAGCTGCAGGGTGGGGGAAGTTGAGGAGGTTGGCAGATAACATATCTTTTCAAGAGTTTCCATGTGCCAGGCACTGAACCAGGCACATAATGTGCATTATTTCACTTCATCTGCATAGCAGCCTCCTGAGGAGGAAATATGGCCCTGCTTTAGTGAGGAGGAAATTGAGGCTCAGAGAGGGGGAGTCACCTGCTTGACGTCACACAGCTTGTAAAGGATAGAGCCCAAGTTTAGAGTTCTGTCAAGGCCTCTGCTCTTGCCATTGTCACACAGCCGGGTGGCTCCTGGGCTCAGGGGGAGTCAGGATGAGCCAGGCCCTTCTGGACTTCCTCACTCTGAAGTCTTTTTATTTTTGGCTGCTCCGCCAAAAAACTAAGATGTGGGATCTTAGTTCCCCAACCAGGGATTGAACCTGCATCCCTTGCATTGGAAGCGCTGAGTCTTAACCACTGGACCACCAGGGAAGTCCCTCACTCTGAAGTCTTCAGAGAAAAATTCAGGTCACAAAAAGCAGAATGCTTTAGACTGTGTAGCAGGTGAACACTTACGGAGTGATTTTACATCCAATATTTTCCTGGCCCTTCACGGTAACTTAGCGAATTATTAGCCACGTATCACCAACGAGAAACTGAGGTTTGACAAGACACAAAGAGTGGGCTAGAACTCAGGACATCTGATGATGAATGTCAGGCTCTTTTCATGGAACAATGTTATTAAGTATTGTGAAAAAAAGTTCAATACAGCCTTTAATTTCAAATACAAAGTACTAGGCTGGAAGCTCCTTAAGTCAGGAACTAAATATGATTTACCTTTGTGTCCCCAGCACCTGGCCCAGCATGGGGGTTACTGCAGACAATCAGTACATGCAGAAGGAATCAACGCCATTGGTAATCGTGATTCATCTGTCTATTGAGCAATGAGCCTCAGAGTCCTGGCTTCAGAGTTGTTCCTTAACCATATCTGAGTGTCACCCTTATTTTTAGTGCAGCAATCAGTAACTAGTACAGTGGCTTAAAAATGTTTTAGTGGTAGAACTCTCTTTTACAAAGGAAACCTTAGGCAGAATCTTGACGTGGTAAATGGCTTTTAACAAATGGTATACTGGGCAATTTGTGTCTTCAGCATCTGATGGAAAATATTTCATGGGAAACTCCTGCAAGCTGTCTTTGCTGCCCTAGGTTGCCAAGGTGCACAGTCTGAAGATCACCAAATGAATTAACTAGATTGACCTGAGGACTGTTCATTTCCTAACCGTGTCAAACATTAAGGTGCGATGTGTGGAGAAGGGAGAAGGAAAAGAACAGGTGAGGGAAGAACGGTGGGTGTCTAGACTCAAGGTAATCTATAGCCTCAAGGACACAGACTGGGGGACATATTCTAGAGGCCACAGTCTGGGTCACACAGTCTAGAAGACACAGGCTCGAGGATGCAGACTTGAGGACACAGGTTCAAGGACACAGGCTAGAGGACTTGAGTCTAGACCCTCTAGACTACTGCTTCTCTTTAAAGCAAACCTCTCTCATCTTGTTTCCCGCCCCACAAAACACACACACACACTTTCCACCCCCTCATTATAAGCTGCAACTTTGCTTTCCCTGACACACAGCCTGTACAACACAACATCGACGGTCAAGGATCACTTCTAGAGGAGATGGGGGCCTGGGCCACAGCTGAGGATGAGAATCTGGGGGAAAGAGCAGAGACTTTATACCTGAAGCAGTGCTTGTTGCTTGTTGATTTAATGGATGGAAGGGGCAGTGGCCAGGACACGAAGCTTGGTAATCACACGAGTGTGCAAAACTACCCAGCTACAGGGTTCTCATAAGATTCTATGGTGGAAACACCAAAGACTCAGGATGTTGGGCTCTTTTAAATGCAACTTTCTGGGAGGGGCCAGGCCAATGGAAAGGGCTGTTGAAACTCACCAGATGCTGCAGTAGTTTTCTGCGCGGACACCTTGAATCTCTAGTGAGCACGCAGCTCTTTGAGGGCAGGGAGCATAGCATTTTGCATTTTTTGCAATTCCTTTAGCACTTAATAGTGTGCCAGACACACTGAGGGTCCTCGAGAAATAATATTTGGAAAGAGTGGACCAAATAATTGTGCCTGTTGAATCCCTAATACCTACCATCTGTCGTCTGTTTGTTCTTTTCACTGAGCCAGTTACACTGAGACTTTGCAAAAGGAGGGAAAAAGAAGAGAAAATATTCTATTAAATTTCGAGAATTTCTCTGTTTGTAAAATTAATTGAAATGTATTGCTTTAAAATGGACTTTTCTTGGAAAACACACAAAAAAAACTGGAAAAACACCCATAACAATTCTGGTGTTTTATTTGCAGCCTTAGATTCTCACAGCAGAAAAAGCTGTCAAGGAAAATCCTCCACCTTATGCCCACGGCCCTGTGGATGGAGTCATCCATCCTCACAGAGACACTAGTACTTCTTTTTTTAAAAAATTAATTTTTATTGGAGTATAGTTGCTTTACAATATTGTGTTAGTTTCTGCTGTACAGCAAAGTGAGTCAGTTATACATATACATATAACCCCCTTTTATAAGATTTCCTTCCTATTTGGGTCCCCACAGAGCACTGAGTAGAGTTCCCTGTGCTTTACAGTAGGTTCTCATTGGTTATCTATTTTATGTAAAGTAGTGTATATAAGACATTATTACTTCTTAAACTGCCTTCATTGTCACCATTTGAATGGTGCATCCACCTGCATGCAGCACTAATGGTGTGAACAGCAGAGAATTTCATTTTGCTCATTCCCTGTTCTGAGGTTGGTTTCACTTTGTCGCTGGTGTGGCAGCCTCTCCTGATCCTGCCCAAAGCAACTGGCATAACTCTGTCAAAGGTCAGATGGGTGTCTGATTTTTATCTCTAGGTTGTGAAAGCAGAGTTGGCATTAAGCAGGCTATGTCCCTCCTCTAAATGTGTGTTAAATGCACTGCAGGGTACGAAGTGATTTCATTTTCTAAATTATGGGGAAACAGACAAACAACAGAACTGGGGGGAGGATGATGTAAGATGAGTTGCAAATTAGTGGTACACTTAAGAGTTTGCTTTCTTATTTTCTCTGTAGCCCATTTCCTTCCTCCAAAGTTTCCCTCTGGTTGAGCAGTGTTTGCTTCTGTTCCCCTTCCTGACCGTGGACTGGGCGGTTTCTGGGGAACTGCAGTATCGGCGCTGATATCCTGAATAAATCACATAGTGGGCATGCGAGGCTTGCCCCAGGACCCTTGAATGCTTGGTGTCCTCTCGACCCTCCAAGTCTCCTGGGATGGGACAGCTTGAAACAGAACCCAAATGGAGCGCCATCTTGAGAAAGTCTCACTGTGACACCGTCTAAGCCTTAAACCTAAAAAGATTGGACCCTTCTGGTGCAATTTCCTGCCCTAGTCGGATGTTACAAAAATTTGGGAGAAAACTTCCAGCCTCTTAAAGTCACGCTATATAATTCTGACCTTATTTATTTGGACTTCTACTTGTGAAATGTCTTGAGTTCGGGTCAACAACATATTTCTAACCCTAATATGTGCTGGACACTAGGCAAAGAGCTAGGGATATAAACATGAATAATACCCATGTCTCAGCTTCTCATGGAAAGATAACAGATTTATACCTAAAGAAACCATGACACAATTAATGTTTAATCACTGTCATTATGACATATGTAAAGCAGAGGGCTAGTTTGTCCTGAGGTGTCTAAGCAGGTTTCACAGAGTCAGTGGAATTTAAGAGATAAATAGGATATTCTTAAGCAAACAATGGGGAGGGGACACTTGTAATTTAAACAAAGGCAATAACAAAACATAAAGTACCTATGCTCAAGGAGTTTGCAGTCTATAGTAGGACATACACACACACACTTATTCCTCTCAAAAGCAGAAAACGGCCCTCGGCTAGGGATAAACGTTTGCAGAGGGCTGCACGCTAGACCCTGGCGTGTCATCCAAAGTGGGAGGAGGACAGCCCCAATGATGCAGTGTTACAGTGGAGGCAGAAATGATCTGTCCCCCAAAGGAGTGACCGAGAGACTATGAGAGCACAGGGGAGGGGTGGGGGAGGGGTGGTGGTTCATGGCTTCATTTAGAGAAGACGCTCTCTTTGGGCAGGACATTAAAGGATAATTAACGCTTCAAAAATCAGAGGAGGGGGGAGGACACCCACTCTTCCTCTCATGCTTGCCAGGGATTCTTCATCATCTCGGAGTCTGTCCCTTCTACTCAAGGTGACACAGATCTGTACCTCTCCTCACCATAAATAAGAGGGACCACGGCAAAGGCAAAGGAGACCCACCCCAGGGAGTGTACCCCCGGCCCCCTCCTCCTAACTTTCAGAGACCTCCCCCTCCCCCGTACCCACCTTGGCTCCTACTGGTTGGCGTTGGTCCCACTCATTAAGAATCTCCTCTGAAATGGCCAGAAGACACAAAACTCCAAACAATAAGCAGGGACTCTGGAGTAAAACTGATGAACTATGCTATCTGCACTCATACTAATGCAGAGTCTCAAGAAAAGTACTCTTGTTGGAAGCATAAAGTAACGGTATAAGAAAACTCAGGCAGTCCCTTGGAGTTTGTGGATTGGGATCGCACCTGAATTATTCACCATCAAATGTGTATTGGGCCTGATGAATATCCAAAGAACAACCTTCTCTCCAGGAGCTTATGAGTAGATGCAAAGGTGAAGATGCAAATGCACGAGTGAGTAAATAGCAATACGAGTGTAAACTGATGCTGCAGACTGAGTGTCTATATCCCTCACAAATTCATATGTTGAAACCTATTCCCCCAATGTGATGGCATTAAGAGGTGGGGCCTTTGGGGGTGATTAGGTCATAAGGGTGGAGCGCTAAGGAATGGGATTCATGCCCTTATAAAGGAGACCTCCAAGAGCTCCCTTGTCCCTCCTGCCCTGTGAGCACACAACAAGAAGACCGCTGTCTGAGAACTAGGAACCAGGCCTTCACCAGTCGTGGAATCTGCTGGCGCCTTAATCTTGGACTTCACAGCCACCAGAACTGTGAGAAATAAACTTCTGTTGTTTCTAAGCCACCAAGCCTATGATATTTTGTCATAACAGCCCAAACATACTAAGACAACTGAGATCTCACAAGATGATATATAAGCATTGTGTGAGCATAGACTCTCCACTGAAATGGAAGAACAAAGGCAGTTGGATTAGATGATTTCCTTGGACCCCGATTTTAGATCCATCATTGTATGAATCTGACAATAAGTGCTCTGAGGTCAGAGTTTTATCATCCAAACAGGTTTTCTTCTCTTCCTCGGATTGTATTTACATCAGAAAATGATTCGGAAGAGCAAGCCGTGTGGAATTAAAGATGGCTTGCCTGCACTAGTAGCTATGTTCCATTACCTGCACCTAATATGCAAGACACATTATGTCAAAATATTGACCAGTGAACGTACAGCATACACTGAGGGTTCTTTACCTACAAACGGGTTAGGCTTATAACGTCATTCTTGTATCAGAATTTTATTTTATTACGGTAAGAACACAGCAACATTTTAAGTGTATAATACAGTGTCGCTGACTGTAAGTAAATGTTGCACGGCAGGTCTCTAGAACTCATTCACCTTGTTTAAGTGAATCTTTATGCCAGTTGATGAACGACTCCCCATTTGCCCCTCCCCCCACAGCCTCTGAAAACCACCATTCCACTTTGATGTTCAGGTCCTTCTTAGATCTAGTTATTTACAAGTTCAAAGTGTCTCCAAACCAGCAACATTTGACATTTTTCTCACCACGGTCAATATTCTTATTTCTATATTTGTTTCGTTAGAAATTCCGCCTCTTCTTACTAGGACCTTCCACATGCTTAATATTTTGATTACATCAGATATAACGGGGTTAATACTATTCTCAAAACTCATAAAAAACAGGAAGCTTTCCACTCGCTACTAGCAGGGTTCAAGAGCAGACTTGGTCTTGGATTAACACTTGGCCCCTCCAAATGTCTGCAACTTCACATACAAGGCTCAAAGGGGAGACGGGCAGACCCAGCACTCAGAGTCACTTACAGGTATTAAGAATGGCCCCTGAGCTCAGGAATTAAGACCTTGCTTCCCTAAGCCTTCTATCCCACCATCCTGGGGCTCCAGAGGGAGCCTGAGGTACCGAGCCCCCCCAACCTTTCAATACTTACAGCTTCACCACCAACATTTTTCTTGAGTCCGGTAGGACTAATCTCAGTATGCCCTGTGTCCTAAGTTATCCCAAGAAGGCTTAGCCTCTCAGGTCACCTCCCATCCCCACCCTCTAATCCCTGTGGGTTCTGCATACCCGCTATTCTATCTCCATCTCTTTCCCCTTCCTAACTCCTGAACCTTTTCTACCATGTCTCTGCAATTCCCAGTCCATCCTCAGCAAAATCCCATGTATCCTAATCTCTTCTCTTTGCCTGAATCTCCCCTGAGGACAGTGTTTCCCCTGCAGCTCCTCGAAGGATGAGTATTTTTCTCCTGTAGTCTTTGTAGCACCAGGCCTGGAGGAGGGCTAGGTGTTCTCTGTGATTCCCATGGACTCTTAAAGCCCTTTCCTCACTCTCCTCCCAAACATCACCAGCTGTGAATCTCACACCAGACTGTGTCCCTCAGTACCCTTCATTGTTGCTGCTTTGCATGAAGGAGGTCACTTCCCCCTTATTTCTTAGGGATTTTAGCTCCTGGTTTGCTGTCACCCTCCATTTTTCTCTGGTCTTAATGTTTGGTGATTTCAGGGTTCTTATACACACACGGTCTTTCCCACACCCTGGCCTCTCAGTCCTTTGACCTCCTCTCCTCCAATGGTGTTGTCCTCTCCTCTACCTCAGCCACCTGTTCCTGGGTCACACTCCATCCGTGGCAGACGCATAAGTCTTCTCAGGAAATAAGAAGCAAGGTCAGGAGGGTGGAGGAGGGAAGAGAAATCACAAACAAATTGGTCAAGATTCGGCAGCGTGAATGGGACGGTGCTATACTCTATTTCTCTGCTAGCACGCAGGCCTGACTGCGGCTTTTGGGTGGTCATGACTTTAACATGTGACCGGTGAGTGAATGCTT
Organism: Phocoena sinus; assembly: GCF_008692025.1. Classification (NCBI taxonomy): domain Eukaryota; kingdom Metazoa; phylum Chordata; class Mammalia; order Artiodactyla; family Phocoenidae; genus Phocoena; species Phocoena sinus. Next base: position 23,199,876 of record NC_045783.1, read on the forward strand.
TCTCCAGCCGCACTCGGTTGCAGAGGTGCAGATGTGGGGTGGGGGGAGAGCAGGAATGATCAGGGCTGTGGTTTTGTCAAAACCGCACTTTGTAAAAGAGAGGCCAAGGGAGCTGAGGGCTTGGCAGGGAGTGATTAGTAACGATTAACCTTGGGATGTAAGTGGATAAGAAGGAAAAAGAGGACAAGGAGGGAGTGCAGAGCCATGAGCAGATGGTAAGACAAGGTGATGAGAGGTCCCGGGGGGCTGTGAACTCTTGGAGTCAGGTTACTAGAGAAACTGAGTTGGATGGGGTCACGGTTGAAAGTGATGGGCTCCAACAGGTGAGCCGGCTAGACAAACCCACAGAATTCTTTAGCTTAGGTTACAATTATGCTTTTGATAAAATCTAGAACATACAAGGTCAGTCTTCCGGGGGAATCAACCGATATTCTTGGCACTACCCACTGTGGGTAGGAAGTCAGGTTGGGCACACCCAGACGTAGGCGCCCTGCTTTGCTTATGACCCAGACAGCCGGGACTGCGGGGACAGGGCAGCCAAGCGGAGAGGGAGTGGCACTGCCAGTCGGAGCCTACAATCGACACCTCAGGGGAGGCACACACGATAGGACCAGCAAAGAGAGCAGGGAAGTGGGAGAGGGCAGAGAAGGACAGGAGACTTAGCGCCACCACACTGCCTGTTCTCTGACCCCAGGAGCTGACTCTCCCCTGCAGGCTGCCCTTGGCGGTTCACACAACCTTGGGCAGTGGCCACATTCCAGGCGATGGTTCCAGAGTCTGTCCTGGCAGCTCTGACCGTCCCCGGGTCCACACACTCACAAGCCCCTCTGGCTGGCCCCAAACCACCTTAACTCAGAGCATCTGAAATGAAATTCCTTGTCTATTCCTCCAAACTCAGCTTTGCTCCCTGACCTACTGATTCCTTTTCCTCAACAACCGGGCTCACGAACTAAAATATGGTTAAATCTTTCTTGTCCTCTACCCACTGCCCACCTGACCAGTTCCCACGGGGGATAGATCATCCCTTCACTATGTCTCCCACCTTTATGGCGTTCCTCTCCCTCCATCTCCTGCAGTCGAGTTTAGGGCCTCCTTCTCTCATGAGGACCAGGTGGCCAACCCTCCTGGCTTGCCTGGGGCTGAGGAACGCAGGACTGTCCATGCTAAAACTGGGAAGGTCCCAAGAAATTAGGATGAGTCGGTCCGCCTGGACCACTGCAGCAAGCTCCTCCCTGGCTTCTGAGCCCACTCATCTCCACTCTATACATCACTATCCCCAGGTGAATTTCCCCAGGCAGAATTGCTCCTGACCTCCAAATCTTCAAACGTGAAGGACTTTTAATTTGCTTTCTAATTAGTTTACGTTAATTACTGTAACATTCAAGGCTGCCAGCAGTCTGGCCTAACCTGCCTTTCTGGTTTCATCTTCCATTACGCCTACATGTAGAGTTTGGTCAACCGAGCTGCACTTCGCATAGGATAGCCTCACTTCTGGGTCTTTGTCTGTGCTGTGTTTTGGCTGCAGTCACCTTCTTGGCCCATTTTGAAATCACACCCATCGTTTAAGTCCCAGCAACGAATGCTTCCACCCCCCACTCCATCTTTCTGACGGGCCACGCACAATGCCCATCCACTCAGCTCTTATTGTGACTCCTTAATGCCACCCGAATGTCATTTGTCACACAGCCCTTCACATGTACTTACCTGTTACCTTTTTCCCCTGCTTGACGCTAAGTCCCTCAAAAACAGTCATCTTCCTTATTTATTTTTTCCTTCAAAGCTCATCAAACCTTGTATATGGTAGATGATTAGAAAGCATACATTGAGGTTGAAGGAACAAACAGGTACACTTTTATTATATTTTATTAGACCGAAAGTGTTCGCTCATGAAGGGGGAAGGCACCAGGGTCACACATCACTATGGCGATGACCCTGTTATCAGGAACACACTGTGAGGTACACCCATGCCATTTATGATGCCCTCAAATAAGGAATAACAGTTGCTAGCATAGATTACCAGGTGCTCTGTTCCAGGCACTGATCCGAGTGCCCCACGAGCGCTAACTCATTTCACTTCACCGCACGCCCAGGAGACAGTCCTGTACCGTGGTTAAGAGGGTGGGCCTGGGAGTCAGACTCACTGGGTATGAAACCCGCTTCCACCACTTTCTAGCTGGTGTCCTTGGGCAAGTTGCTTAACCTGTATACTTCAAGCTCTTCGTTTGTAAAATGAGGATAAAAATAGTAGCTACTTCAGTGGTGTATTGTGAGGACTAAATTCATTGACTCCAAGATGTCATCTGTTGTAGGGTGCACCGTTACTCTGTGCGCCACTCACAGAGAAAACTATTCCCATCAATATCTGAGCACCAGAGATGGTTAGATGTGGCGTGATCTCACAGGGGTTCAAATGTGGGAAAATATGCATCTTACAACCAATGAGGTGTGGTATATAATTTAAATGAATGATGATACTGTTCTGGGATGAATTGTGTCCTCTCAAAACTTATATGTTGAAATTTTAACTTCCAGTACCTCAGAATGTGACTATATTGGGAGATAAAGTCTTTAAAGAGGTAAATGAAGTGAAATTAGGTCATATGAGTGGACCCTAATGCAATATGAATGGGGTCTTTATACGAAGAGGAGATTAGGATACAGACATGCACACTGAGGGAAGACCGCGCGACACACAGGGAGACAACGGCCACCTGCAAGCCTGGGAGGAACTTTCTGAAGAAATAACCCTGCCGACACCCTGATCTTGACCTTTGAGCCTCCAGAACCGTGATAAAATGAATTTCTGTTGTTTAAACCACCTAGTCTGTGGTACTTTGTATGGCAGCCCTACCAAACAACTATAGATCCCTCAATAAAGCTTTCTAAGACCACAGGAGAGGGAACTGAGTGATGGGACGGCTCTGTCATAGCAGAAGACCTCCAGCGCATCCTCACCTGGTCCCTGTATCCCATCAACCCAGTACCAAGTTGGAGCTTCCCTTCCACCTGGGTCTCCATCCACTGAGAAGTCAACTGGCCACTTGGCACGTCAGAGCTATATGTAAACCAGAACCACTAGTGCTTGACTTATTCTTTTTTTTTTTTTATCTTTATTGGAGTATAATTGCTTTACAATGTTGTGTTACTTTCTTCTGTATAACAAAGTGAATCAGCTGTATGTATACGTATATCCCCATATCCCCTCCCTCTTGAGCTTCCCTCCCACCTTCCCTATCGCATGCCTTTAGGTCGTCACAAAGCATTGAGCTGATCTCCCTGTGCTATGCAGCAGCTTCCCACCAGCCATCCATTTCACATTTGGTAGTGTGTATATGTCCATGCCACTCTCTCACTTCGTGCCAGCTTACCCTTCCCCCACTGTGTCCTCAAGTCCATTCTCTATGTGTGCGTCTTTATTCCTGCCCTGCATCTAGGTTCATCAGTACCACTTTTTTTTTTAGATTCCATACATATGCGTTAGCATACGGTATTTGTTTTTCTCTTTCTGACTTACTTCACTCTGTATGACAGACTCTAGGTCCATCCACCTCATTACAAATAACTCAATTTCATTTCTTTTTATGGCTGAGTCATATTCCATTGTATATATGTGCCACATCTTCTTTATCCATTCATCTGTCAATGGACATTTAGGTTGCTTCCATGTCCCGGCTATTGTAAACAGTGCTGCAATGAACATTGTGGCACATGTATCTTTTTGAATTGACTTCTCATTTTTTTTTTTAATTGCACTTATGTGGCCAGAAGGGGAAAGTGTGATGAGCTTTTGAATATCAACACTCTGCTAGCAGGACCCTGGCTAAAGTACCCGGTCCATGCTTAGCTCAAACCATCTTTACCGAAACTGTTGTTGGGGACTTGACGTTAAAAGGGTTCATAACAGCAGACTGTCTATATTAATTAGCTCTCCAAACAGGACTGACGCCCTCCCCCCTTTTTTTTCTAGACTGTTTGACATTTGCGCATAATATGAAGAAAGATCGTTAAGCCTGTAATGTGGCTGCTAAGAGGCTTCAGCTCATGTTGCTAATCTCCTACATGGTGAAACACTGGCACCCAGACAAACCCTCATTCACATCGGAACAAAGCAGTAGTTATGTGTGTTGAAATTCCTTAGAGAAAATGTCTTGCAGGCCGTTGGGGGAGAGCACGAATGCTGGAAATACTTCGCCATGTGTTGCTCAACATCCTGGGAAGACAGTCTGTTGGCATCTGGACGCTCCCCCTGGAGAAGGGTTGCAATGCTCTGGGGCACGTGGGTCTGGTGAGGACAGAAGGAGCATGGGTGGAGGAGGGGGTGGAAGTGGGCTTGGATGTTTTCTCAGTAATTGTCCCAGACTGGGTCGGAGCCAACTCCAGACCGCCCATTTTCTTAGTCCTTTGAGAGCATCTAAAGTCAGGCTTGTCACCAAGGCTGCCACCTTCCCCGTTCAGGACTAGATGTTCCTGCTTTTTGATTGTAAGTCCAAGTTACGTACTTGGGTTTCCTCAGCTTTGACTTGGAGAACTAAGAGAGTGGAGGAATAGCAGAAAGGTTTTTCATCAACATCAAAGGTATGAAATGGTTAGGTAGGATTCTATGTGTGTAGGATGGAAGCTGAATCAGCTGTGGCTCCAGTTGTTTGGAGGTAACTCCAGCAGATAGGGTTGAGCAAGCGACCACAGGGCGCAGAGGAAGGCGGATGTGGTCCTGGGGGGATGGGAATAAGTGAACACCACCAGAGGAGGAAGGAGAATGGTGCTGTGCTAGAGCAGTGCTTGTCTCGGTGGCCCTGGGACCAGAAGCATCAGCATCAGCTGGGACCTACTGAGTCATGATCTCTGAGGGTGAGCCCAGCCACCTCTACTTGAGCAAGTCCTTCGGGTGTTTCTGATTCAGGCTAAAATGTGTTAGGAGCCCTTCCGGAATGAGGAAGAGACAGTCTTGGTAGCACTGGGTTAGGGGAGAGGTGGGACAGAGGAAGGAGTAGAGAATGGACTCAAAAGTAGAAAGAAGAAGTTCTGCTCTGTACAAAGGAAAAGTGATGAGGGCTGCTGGGATCATAAAAGAATGTGAGTCGTGACTGTAGCCGCTCAAGGTAGCCTGGATCCTTAGTTAGCATACGCTGACCACTGATGCTATGCAGAAGTTTTAAGGAGAGACACAGCCAACAAAGGTAAAAGAACAAACGTGGATGCAAATTACTCTTTGAAATTAGAAAAAGGGAATTACAGGGCTGAGATTCACCTGCAGATCCCAGAGGGGCTCATTTATTCTCTTCTTTCTCTCCTCTGGTCTGGTATGGGATGAATGGTGGCCCTCAAAAACTATGTCCATGTCCTAGCCTCCAGAACCTGTGAATGTGACCTTATTTGGGAAAAGAGTCTTTGTAGATGTAATCAAATTAAGGATCTCAAGATAAGATCATCCTGGATTATGTAGGTGAGCCCTGAATCCAAGAAACTCTTTTCATAAGGCACAGAGGAGGAGACAGACACACAGAGAAGGAGATGAGAAGATGCAGGCAGAGACTGGAATTACACAGCCATAGACCAAGGAATGCCTGGAGCCACCGGAAGCTGGAAGAGGCTTTCCCACTAGAGCCTTCAGAGGGAGCATGGCCCGGCCAACACCTTAATCTCAGACTCCTGGCCTCTGGAACTGTGAGATAATAAATTTCTGTAGTTTTAAGCTATGTAGTTTGTGGAAATTTGCTATGGCAGTTCCAGGAAATGAATACACCTGGCCTAAGGAAAAAGATTTGGGGGCTTCCCTGGTGGCGCAGTGGTTGAGAGTCCGCCTGCCGATGCAGGGGACACGGGTTCGTGCTCCGGTCCGGGAAGATCCCACATGCCGCGGAGCGGCTGGGCCCGTGAGCCATGGCCGCTGAGCCTGCGCGTCCGGAGCCTGTGCTCCGCAGTCGGAGAGGCCACAACAGTGAGAGGCCCGCGTACCGCAAAAAAAAAAAAAAAAAAAAAAAAAAAGATTTGGAGTCAGAAGGACATGCGTCTTAAATTTTTTTGCATTTTATTTACTTGTCTGAGAAATGAACTCTCGGAGGCACGATGGCCCCTACCTGGCTTGCATTGCTCATGACTTTACCTGTCTGCCTCCTGTGAGCATTTGAGCTTGTGTCCTCTGGGTCACACGCTCTCTCAAGTCTTCCCCATCTTTGACACACTAGCATTCTAGCAAGGGGATGAGGGGTGGTGGGTTGATAACCCAACTTTTTTGGAGAGTGTTTGGAGGTGATGCAATCTATCACCCTTTGAATAGCTTGGTTGATTTACTATGGAAGGAAATATCTTCCTAAAATACAGCATGATGACTTTCCAGAACTGGGAACTCAGTGATTTATTTCATGAAGACATGAGAGAGATTGTCTCCTGGCTGGGTTCCAGCCATCCCTTCCAGAGGGTAGGAAGGCATGACTCTGGAACATTAGCGTTGGGTGACTGTGGGTGAGAAGGGCCTTCCTTGCAGAATGGAAGAAATAAACACAGGCCTGCGGCAGGGATGTTACATTGTCAGGTCACTATTACCCATGTGTGAGGCATGTGTTATCTGGAATTGTCCTCAAGTTCTCGGCTGGAAAAATATACAACCTGAGGTCAGTCCTTCCCAGAGGCTGTGTGTTTTTCAAGGAAATCTCTAGAGTTAGCTACTCCAAAAGAGAACTATATATTAGGTAGATCAATACCGTCTCCACCCAAGGGAATTTATTTCTGGAGTACCGGAAAACACTCCAGTTAAGAACACTTTGCTAATAAGGTCCCAAGCTATGCTCTGATGCTTTGTGGTGGCTGATCTTTGGTGGTTTTCCTGCAATCCCTGAAACCTAGTTTCCATCTGGGTCCGCCTCTGTGGCAGCACTCAGATATCCAGATTTCAAACTTTCGTCTTCTTTTTCTTCTTGTCATTTTTCTCTATCAAAGCACAGCTGTCCTTTGTCTCAACCCTTTAAAGTCTGGATCTGTTGATGAACAAAGATCCTAGTGGCCATGGGCATCCTGCATTCCTAGGTAATGCATTTGCATTTCAGATCCTTCTTGGATCTAATGGTGGGAATTGCAGAGCCACGGTGGACTGGGCAGTGAGGGAGTGTCTCTTAGAGGCCCTCAAAGCACAGGACATATGTGACTGCTGGCTGCACTGGTGAACTCAACAGACGCAGGACCAACATAGGAAGCGAAGTAATTTGTTTAGATCTGCAGAGGTTTTTCAGCCTCACTTCAGAAGCCAGAGCCAGGAAAAGAAACGTTTCCTTGAGTTTCTTCTAAAGAAGGCTTCCCTCAAAGAGCCTGCAGGACAATGGGTCAGGGGGAGGCTGAGAGAGCCAGGGTCGCCGCTTCTGGGGCGGGCTCAGCCGCCGATTGGTCATGTGATCCTGGGCCTTCTCTAAACTCCTCTGAGTTGCTTTGCTCACCTGTAGAAGTTAGTGGTAAATCAGGTCAAATTAGATCAGTGTCTGACCAGAAAAATTATCCAGGCCAATGGTAGAAGAGTCATCCAGGCTAATTGTAGAAAACCCAGCTCTCTGGGCCTCACGACAGACCACCTGAATCCGACTCTCCACAGAGGGATGTGGGCATCTCTGTTTCTGCTAAGTGTTGCTGTGGTCAAAGGGATCGGGGGCGTGAGAAACAGGGAGTGTGGGAAACAGACGTAGGTGATTTCTCAAGACCCTCTCAGCCTCGCTCTCCTGTGACATCCGGAAGGGCAGTAGGGCAAGGGCTACAGCAAGAGCCCAGAAGCCTGAACGCCTGAGTTCAAACCCTGGCTCTGTGATTTACCAGCAGTGTGACCTTGGCCGGTCATGCCTCCTTATGCCTCAGTTTCCTCATCTGTAGAATGGGCGTGATAAGAATATCAATCATGTAGGCTTGTTGCTGATTAAATGAAGTTAAATAAGTAAAGAGTACAGAACGGTGCCTGACTGACAGCCAGGGCTCAAGAATACGTTTGTTGTATTAAAACTACAAATGAACTCGGCTCCGTGTCACCCTCTTTGCAGCCTGCTCTGGGGCCCTGAGCCAGCTGGTCCCAATCCCGTAGTGCTGCCTTCGTGACCATCCTGGGCTTACTTAGCACATGTCTTTGTTCGACTTTGTTTACGTGTGTGTCCAAATCCCCTAGATTCCAAGGGCCCCAAGGGCAAGGCTGGGGCACATTTACCTCTTTCCCCTCAGTGCAGAGCAGAGCTGGCAAAGGGCAGGCTCCACGTCAACACTGGCTGAGCCGAGTTCATTTCCTGGGCCTCTCAGACTCCCAGCTCTCTCTGCTTCCCACTGTCTGTCTGTCTGTCTGTCTCCTCTTGTCTCCATCTCTGTCTCCCTGGATCGGAAGGCCACACTGTTCCGACCGAGACATAAAAGCTGGCCTACAATGGGGAGCGAAATATCTTTCTCTCTCCCCTTTCCTTGGTGGAAAGTATACTCTGGAAGATTCCAGGGTCAGAGGAAGGGCAGGAGTCTGCAGCAAGCAGGAGTCTTAAAAGTGAAACTGGGAGGACACGCTTCAGGGCCATAGCCTGAGTCCCTCAGGAAACTGTCACTGAGCGGTGGGTTGTCACTGAGCTCTTGTCCTAGAAAGCTGTTCCGTTTTCTGGGTGCTGGACATCTGTTCAGCATTGTGCCCCCAAGGGAGTCGGGTCAGGGAGCCTGGAGACTGATCAAACTGCCAGTAATGTAGGGGCCAGGCTGTGGGAAGTGGGAGTCCACCGAGGGGGGGCACAGCTCAGGCAGAGAGGTGGGCGCCCGGCCCGGTCCCTGCCCTGCCTCTAGCTTTCTTGCTTCTGTGGGCTCTGAACTTCTCTGTGTTATATCAGCAAAGGTCACAACAGGAAAAGAGAACCAAGCAGAAGATGTATCACCTTTTATGACCTGTCATTTTCGTTTCTGTCATAAGCCTACCCAGGGTCAAAGGGAGGGGGTATAGACCCGACCTCTCGATGTGGGAGGGTCAACAATCCTAGTCAGGAGAACGGTGGGACAGCAGCTACTGCTGTAGGCATGTACGAGGGTTCTCCAGGGCAATGGAACCAGGTGGAGACGGATTGATTGATGTAAGGAATCGGCTCATGCAGTCCTGGAAGCTGAGACGTCCCAGGATCCGCAGTCCGCTCCCTGGGGAGCCAGTGGCGTAAGTTCCAGTCTGTGGGCAGGAGAGACTGTTGTTCCAGCTCAGCAGGCAGGCAAGAAAAGTTCTTTTTCGTCAGCTTGTTGGTTCTATTCAGGCCTTCGATGCACTGGGTGAGACCCACCCACACTGGGGAGAACAACCTGCTTTACTCAGTCTACCGATTCAACTGTTAATCTCATCCAGAAACAGACACACCCAGAAAAACGTTGGACCAAATATCTGAGCACCCCGAGGCCCCGTCAAGTTGATGCATAATACTAGCCATCAAAGTCACCTCTGAAAACACAAATACCATGTTCTCAGAGGACGGACTTCCACCCCTCAGGTCCCCAGGTGAGCTCAGAGCCCTTCTGCCTCTTCTTTCTGATTTTTGAATTTTATTTATTTTTTTATACAACAGGTTCTTATTCGTTATCCATTTTATACATATTAGTGTATATATGTCGATCCCAATCTCCCAATTCATCCCACCACCACCCGTCCCCCGCCACTTTCCCCCCTTGGTGTCCATACGTTTGTTCTCTACATCTGTGTCTCAACTTCTGCCCTGTAAACCGGTTCATCTGTACCATTTTGATGTCGCTGCTGGCAGACATGGGAACGGGATTCAGGGCACTTCCTCCTCAGGGCCCCCCCACCTCTTTCCTGATTAGGCCTTGTAAGTGAAGGAGCCCAGAGGTGGCAATGGTGACTACGGGAGTCACAGAAGACCCTATAGTCAGAGCGCTGCCGCTTTAGAGGGAAAGCCAGAAGCCGTGAGTCTCTTGGGCCTTTGTGACTGGGCCAGTCCACAGGTGGGGTCACATGGGGGCACGCTGGTACTGAGGTGAAGAGGAAACCAGGCTGGTGGTGGGGTGGGGCGTGAGACCAGGAGGGAGAGCTGGGAAGGGCACAGCGGCTGGGCACCTCCTTCTCCTCATCCACCTTCCTCCTCCTCGGCCCAGCTCTGTGCGCTAAAACACCACCACCACCACCACCAAGCTAGCACAGACTGGAATAAATAATCGAATAAAGTATACTAGTATAGTATCGAGTTCCATCTGTACGTCACATTTATGCGCCAGGGCTCTCACAAAACTTCTGAAGGTAGGATACTTTCAATTTCAGTTTGTAAATAAAGACACAGATGGAGAGATTAAAGAACTTGCTCATGACTGTACAGCTGGTGAGGATGGATGTTGGACGCAAACAACGTCCGTCTGACGCTCGGCGTTCACTCGCTACACGCTCATTGCACCAGGTCAGCGTTCCTCTTACTGGGGGGAAGCAATGAGGAATGGGGAAGTGAGGCTGATGCAAGGAAATAGCAATGAGAGGGAAATGGAAACCGTATTTCCTCCTGGCACAGCTCTGTGGCTGTTGACCTTTAAGGGACAAGTAGGTGGAATCCCTGATTCTAGGGATACCAGTGAATCGGGGCAGGAGACGGTCTTGCCGTGAGACCGGGGAAAGGGGTCTGCCTGGGTTTAATGAGAATGGAAAGGGTTGTTGGGTCTAGGGACACCTGGCTTCTCCCCACAGGCATGGCCCTGGGAATCACACCTCAACGGCTGGACATCTTCTCTCTCCTGCTCTCAATCTTGAGGTTTCCTGGGAAAGCCTGTCTCATTTATTATAAACTAATTTCCTGGGAGAAGGTGGGAGAGAGTGGATGGTGAAGAGATATAGGAAACGGGAGCTAGGCTTCTGGCTTGGGCGCCACTAGTTGGTGTAGAGGACGT